>NC_087362.1:18132500-18757500 GCF_030014295.1 Loxodonta africana
TTGATTTTATTGGCTGTTTTTGTTCACATTAAATTTCCTCCTGTGTTAGGGTTTTTTTTTTTTTTTTAAACACAGGTTCACCCTTAGAGGTTTCATGGCTGCCTCACTTGGGCCCTCTGGGTTCCTACAGTGGGGACTGCAGAGGGGGGTTAGTTTCTGGTGTCAGCACTATGTGTCTGTTTGTTTATTTACCTCCCTAGGCTTGCAGCTTTCTACAAAGCCGTGAGCCCAGGATGAGGAGTGGGAAGGAAAGGAACTATGATTGCTAACTCTATACCCCCGTCTTTCCTGCCCTGAACAGTACACGCCATCTAATCCTATTTTACTGCATCTAATTCCATCTCATCTAATTCCTGGCTTAAGTCTCCTCAGTGATATGGGGTTTCGTTTAGTTCTTGTTCCTTCGCAAACCCCTGGCTTCTACTGTATCATAGAGCTTTGGAGTTTTATATTTTGAATGGAAAATAGTTGGATAAATTATTGGAAAAATTTAAGACTAATTTGTTACATTTAGGCTAGTCAGGAATTTATACAGTTTTATTTTTAGGGGGAGGAGATCTAATTTCATTTTTTTAAAAAGCTATATGCAGATATAGTTCACATACCATAAAATTCACTCATTTAAAAAGTGCAGGTTAGTAATTTTTAGTATATCCCTGGAGCTGAGAAACCATCACCACTGTTGAATTCCAGAACATTTTCGTGATTCCAAAAAGAAAACCTGTATCCAGTAGCCGTAACCGTCCCATTTTCCCCACCCTGAGACCTTGGTAACCGCTACTCAACTTTTTATCTCTATGAATTAGCATATTCTGGACATTTTCTGTAAGTAAATGTGCCTTTGTCCATTTTTAAATTGGGTTCTTTGTCTTTCTGTTGTTGAATTGTAAGAGTTCTTTGTATATTCTGGATGCAAGTCTCTTGTCAGATATGTAATTTGCAAATATTTTCTCCCATTCTGTGAGTTTTTTTTTTTCTTTTCATTTTCTCAGTGGTGGCGTTGTTGCGCAGTTTTTAATTTTAATGAAGTCCAGTTTCTTTTTATTTTGTCATTTATGCTTTTGGTGACATATCTTAGAAGCATTGCCTAATCTGAGGGCACAAAGATTTACTCCTGTGTTATTTTCTAGAAGTTTTCTAAGCTTAATTCCTACATTTAGGTCTGATCCATTTTGAGTTAAGTTTTCTGTGTGGTACGAGATAGGGGTTTAAATTTGTTACTTGTGTGTGGGTATCTTTTGAACTGGATTCATTTTTATGAAAAAAGTTGTTGACTCAAAACTGAACTGTAACATACTTCTGTTTTGTTCTGTCTTTTACAGAACATATTTCTAACCAAAGATGGGACAGTACAACTTGGCGATTTTGGAATTGCTAGAGTTCTTAATAGGTAATATATCTATTATAAACTTTGCATAGATGTAATGGCTTCAGTTAAATTTTAATTCATGATAATGCATATCCGATCATTTTATAATATCTCCTCAGCTTCTGAAGCTTTTATAATAATTCTCTTTTTCTTCTAGCACTGTTGAGCTGGCTCGCACTTGCATAGGGACTCCATACTACCTGTCACCTGAAATCTGTGAAAATAAACCTTATAATAATAAAAGGTATTTAAAATGATATTCATTGTATGATGTGTTTGTCTTTAAAGCATTCTCTATTATACTGTATTTATTAACCTTCAGAATAGTATTGTAGCATCAATAATATACATATGCATATTACTATGTATAAATAAATATGTAAATGTAACTATATATACTATATATAATGTTTATGCATATGTAAGTACATATGTAAATGTATAAAAAACCAAAAACCAAACCCGTTGCCATCAAGTCGATTCCAACTCCTAGTGACCCTGTATGACAGAGTAGAACTGCCCCATATGGTTTCCAAGGAGTGCCTGGTGGAGTCGAACTGCCGACCTTTTGGTTAGCAGCTGTAGGTTTTAACCACTATGCTACCAGGGTTTCCATGTGAATGTATAACACATGTAAATATGTGTGTGTGTATATGTTTTAGTATATGGCAGGGGAAAGAAGGAACCATAGAATTGTGTTATTATTTAAGTCATAATTAAGCCCTGGTGGTGTAGTGGTTAAGAGCTCGGCTGCTAACCAAAAGCTTAGCTATTCTAATCCACCAGCCACTCTTTGGAAACCCTGTGAGACAGTTCTACTCTGTCCTATGGGATTGCTATGAGTCAGAATTGATTCGATAGCAATGGGTTTGTTTTTGTAAGTCGTTATTGGAAATTAAAGCACTTTCTTTAGTTTTTCTCTTTGTAATTGTGACTATATAAAAGCTAGCATTTATTGTATGCTCAGTATATTCAAGGCACTGTTTTGAATGCTCTGTTTTAAACCTTACATTAACCTTGTGAGATGCAGGTATTAACCATTCCTCCTTTCCTTATAAGGAAGCCATGTGTGGAAAGAGGTAGAGTTAACTTTCTTGAAGTCCCTAAGCCTAGTAAGTGGTGGAATCAGTGTCCAAACTAAGCAGTCTGACCCCCAGTCCCATATTCCTAATCATTCAAGTATGCTGTGGCTAACAGATTGTAATATGGGAGTAGTAAGAGGGATCTTGCCATTGAATTCCAGTTATCCTTTATCTCACTCGAATTGAAAAATCCAAAAAAAATTGGTCTTAATTTTGAAGGAACTCACATAAGCGGAAAGGAAGAAAGCAGTAATGTCAGTAGTGCATATATTCGTGGTTGCTGCCTCCTCCTCTTCTTTTTTTGAGGGTGGAGGAAGAGGTGTATTTCAAACCTGAGAAGCACAGGCCGAGGATATGATTCTAGCAATGTATTGTTTTAATCAATTTTGATTACAGTGCAAAGATCAGTGTAGTTCATGGGATTTATCACTAGTGAATATCCTAAAGGATAGCAGCATTTCCTTTGAGCTAGTGTAATTTTACATTTTAATGATATTTTTGTGTCTCTTATGGATAAGTCAACTTTAAAAATATCAGGCTTTAAGGTTTATTTATCCTTTGGGGAATTTTAGATACAATTAATTTGGGGGTAAAGTGTTTTGAAAAAGGAAATGGGGGAAAAAATGTAATGGGTGAGCATCACTGATTATACTGATTAAAATGCATATTTTCCAAATGCAAGATTTTAAAATGTTATTAGGGTCATTAGTTTAATGTTTATGTTATCCTATGTAGTTTGTAACACGTACAGATTACTGAAAAAACCAATAAAACCAAACCCCTTGCCGCTGAGTCAATTCCAACTCACAGCAACCCTGCAGGACAGAGTAGAACTACCCCGTAGAGTTTCCAGGGAGCACCTGGTGGATTTGAACTGCTGACCTTTTGGTTAGCAGCCACAGCTCTTAACCACGGTGCCACCAGGGTTTCCAGTTACTGAGTAGCTTAATTATATTTAAAAAAATTTTTCCAGTTGAACTTCAAAGTTATATTTTTGGGGTTACAAAGTTTATATGTTTAGATCGTAAGAGTTTAGATGAAAGGAACCTTAGGATTTCAAGAATGGGTTTTAGTCTTTTCAAAAAGTTTGACTTTGAGGAGTCGTAGTGCTTGCTTTCTTTGACTTCTGAGGAACCATAGCTCTGAACTCTGATGAGTCTTTTTTTTCCTTAAAATAGAAGTAGCTTTATTATTTTTTCTGATTATAAAAATACTTATTTTAAAATATAAGGGAGAGGAGAAGAGACCTTGTATAAAGAAGGTAAAGTAAATAAGTTTTTAAAGTAGGGTTAAATTAATATATTTACTCTTTCATAATATTTCAGTTGCTATCACAGGTTTATTTCATGCCAGTTTTAGTAAATTGCTGTTCATGTACCTTAAAGCATATTTTTCTAATATGATTTTTTAAATATATGGCATTATGAAAATTGAATAAAGCTGTTTGACTTTTGCTAAATAAAAATTAAGCTTCTTTAATGAAACTTTAAAATAATTGCTTGACCAACCATCATTTTTCTAATGTGGAACAGCTGCTTTTGTTATTTGGTTGTGGTCCAGATTTTGAGTTTTAAAGGAAATGTTATATAGAATGCGTATTTTTTCCCAAGCATTTTCGTGTTGCTTTTAGTTTCTTTTAAATTAAAAAAACATTAAAAAGTAAATTCTGATACTTAGGAAATTTCTCGTTTTTCTCTTCTTTAGTGACATTTGGGCTTTGGGGTGTGTCCTTTATGAGATGTGTACACTTAAACATGCAGTAAGTATAAGTTTCTGAAGTATTAGAAAATTACTTATATCCAAAAGTATCTATAATATTTTTATTATTTTTAATTATATGTCATCTTTCAGATAACCCTCTAGTATGATAAATTCTTCTAAGGTAGCTTTTAAATTTCTCCTTTCTTTTCTAAAGCCTGAACTTAAAATGATTTTCCGTTAACATATGTGCATGTGTCATATATACATGTTATGTTTGTTATTATTATGCATATTTCATATTTTTTCCATAAAATTATTTCTAAAGGCAGGTTTAGAAAGTTAAATCTCCTTAAAGTTAAATTCATCTACTATGAATTTTTAAGTTTTAGTTTGGAAATTTTATTAGTTTCATTTTGGCAAATTCTGTGAAAACATCCAAATTATTTGAGTTTGGAATTGAAATTATTTAAGTAAGTTCGTCCAACATATTCACTGAGGGATTTTGTCATTTTAAACACTCTCTAATTCAGAGGAATTAAAATTTTCACTTTTGAAGTTATTTGAGGTAGCATATTAACACATCAAGGAGTGAGAATTTTTGTTCTCAGTAAGTTGAGTCTAAATTCTGCTTAAAAATGTGCTTCTCCGCTGGTTAAAACAATATTTTCATTACAGAAAATTTTAGAAAATACATAAAAATATGAAGAAGTGAATAAAAGCTGAACAGTTCTTCTAACCAAATGACTCCTTGCAATATTTTGTTGTTTTCTTCTAGGCTTTATTTAGGCTTGTTTATAGAATATTTTTTTTTCCAAAAGTTTGATTAGACCGTATAAACAGTTATATAGCCTTTCTTTTATTGCTGTCTCCTTAAAGTTAAATTCATCTACTGTGAATTTTTAAGTTTTAGTTTGGAAATTTTATTAGTTTCATTTTGGCAAATTCTGTGACAACATCCAAATTATTGGAGTGTTTTTTATAAGTATTTTTTCTTGTCATGCTTGTTAATGGTTGTATACTCTTCTACCGTATTCCTTGGATTTTATTTTTCTTCCTTAAGTATAAAAAAACATACAGACTGCCAAAGTGATGTGGGGTGGTGGTTATTAGAAATGTCTTTGAAGGACTTGGTCAGGTTTTCTGTGACGGTTGTTTTAGGTCTAAACCAGCGTACCCTTTTTGTTTTTTCCCCCATCTTCTGACCTACATTGTTCTGTCACCATTGCTTCTGTGTTTTGGAATTGTCTACTCTTACTTAAATGGTCAGGTTAAATGATATACTTCAGCACTCTTTATTTATAAGAGCTTGTCCACTGAGAGATAAATGAAAATTCACTGGAGTCAAAGAATAAAGAACCAGATGTTTTTGCATTTAGAATTCCTTTTTAGCTGCCTAGATACTTCTAGAAGATCGAATTGTACACAGATTTTTATAAATTGTAGTTACATAATTAAAATGTGCTAGGAAGAGCTTACCACTTAACAGAACTCTTATAATCTATATAACCACTTTTATAATCGATCTAATTTAAAGCATGCTTTGCCTTCTTAATGTAGTACTCAACTGTTTAAACCGTTTTAGCAAAACAGTCAAAAACTTAATTTTACTTTCTTTCAAAATGAAATCATTAGATTTTAAACTGC
Organism: Loxodonta africana; assembly: GCF_030014295.1. Taxonomy (NCBI): domain Eukaryota; kingdom Metazoa; phylum Chordata; class Mammalia; order Proboscidea; family Elephantidae; genus Loxodonta; species Loxodonta africana. Next base: position 18,138,297 of record NC_087362.1, read on the forward strand.
CTCACCTCTGTTTTCTTTTGATTTCAGTTATAGTTTATATTGGGTTTCATCCTAAAATACATATTCCAGTAGATGTAGCTTGTATTCCCCCTCAGGATATTTGCCACCTTGCTGATTACATGGCTTTTAGGAGCATAACACACACAAGATAATAATAACGAACAGAGGAAAGTAATACAGAGAATTACTGTTTTTATGTATTGTATTTCCCCCAGTACTTTTAGTTCTGTAGTTAATTTCTTGTTTTAGTTATTACACCAGGGGCATTTTATTTTATGAAGACTGATACTCTCTTTGGAATATGTTAATAGATAACCAAGTGAACCTTGCTCTAGAGAACATATTGTGATTAAAATATTGGAAGAGGATTATATTGACAGGAAAAGAACTAGTTCTCTTTGCTCTCAATTTATGTATGTTTCATGTATGTTAATTTATTTTCTGGATTTTAGTTTGAAGCTGGCAATATGAAAAACCTGGTACTGAAGATAATATCTGGATCTTTTCCACCTGTATCTTTGAATTACTCTTATGATCTCCGCAATTTGCTGTCTCAGTTATTTAAAAGAAATCCTAGGGATAGACCATCAGTCAACTCCATATTGGAGAAAGGTTTTATAGCCAAGCGCATTGAAAAGTTTCTCTCACCTCAGGTATGCTTTTTTTTTTTTTTTTAATTAGAATTTAACTTTAGGGTATGCTGTTTAGGAGATGCTAACCCTTTTGAAGGGCAGAACATCAGAACCTTGGAGGGATAGACTGCCTTTTTCAGACAACACTGGGGTTACTTTCCTTTCTGATAAACCCTTCCCCTACCTATTTGCTTTCCAGTTGTGAATCATTCCTCTGTCTCTTGGGTTTCTGACTGTAAAATTATGAAATCTTTCTGTGTCTCACTTTCTGTACATCTGAACAATGGGTATTATAAATATATTTATATCATAAGGTTGTTATGAAAATTAAGTGATAATGTATGTAATCCCTAATATATAATAAGTGTTCAAGATATTCAATATCAATATATCAACATATCCTATTATAGGTATAACTATAGTAATCTATTTAATAAGAAAATATTTGGAAACCGTTGTTCTGCAAGCTTTTATATATACATATTGTAGATGACTGGCTCATATTTTTTCTCTAGAACTTGCATAGAGGTACATAATAAATACTTGTTGAGTTAAATTGAATTTTAATTTGAACAGGATTTATAAGAAATCTATATCAAACCTTTAAAGTGTAAGTTATTCATACAAATGTGATCAACTGAGATTCAAATTATTTCATGTTTCTGTTTAGTGTGGCCTTTGCTGATTTAACTGATCACTATGAAATGCTTCCGTAAATACGATATCTAGTAAAATCATAGTCTTGTTACTTTCATATGTTGTGGGAGAAGAACGACGCGTCATATCCTGACTTAACAGAAAATTCATCTAAACAATTGCTCTTTGGAACACAGAGATGTGGATTTAACTGTTACTACCAGTTATTAGTAAAACAGCCAGTCAGAATTTGAAGGTTAAAAGTTACTTGTGTAGGACATGGCAACAGCCTCTGAAACGTGGGTGCTTCACAAGACTTCTTATTGTAAATAACATTTGCAAGGACAGCTTTATGGTGCAGTACACTCTTGCTTTTTGGCAGCTACCAGAGAACAAAGAATGGCTTCTTTTTATCTTGCTGAACCCTCTCTCCCCAATACAAGCTGTTAGGACATACAGTTTCAAGGCTGAAGCATTAGAATTCAACTAGCTAGCAAAGAAAGAGAAACAATTAAAGTCTGACATACTCAAAACTTAAAGTATGGGGGAGAAAAAGAGCAGATTGTGATTATTAACAATGGTGTATTTCACATTAGATGTTTAGTATATACATGTTCCCTCATTATTATAACACCACTTAGATTTACTTTTTTTTTTTTATTAACTTTTATTAAGCTTCAAGTGAACGTTTACAAATCCAATCAGTCTGTCACATACAAGTTTACATACATCTTACTCCGTACTCCCACTTGCTCTCCCCCACTGAGTCAGCCCTTTCAGTCTCTCCTTTCGTGACAATCCTGCCAGCTTCCCTCTCTCTCTATCCTCCCATCCCCCCTCCAGACAAGAGATGCCAACACAATCTCAAGTGTCCACCTGGTACAATTAGCTTACTCTTCATCAGCATCTCTCTCCCACCCACTGACCAGTCCCCTTCATGTCTGATGAGTTGTCTTTGGGGATGGTTCCTGTCCTGTGCCAACAGATGGTTTACTTTTTAATGAAAACTTTTTTATCTTCTTAAGATTTATTTTCTACTATGTATAATATGTATTTAGTATCCAGGTGAGAAAGTTTGTGATACATTTTTTTTTTTTTTAATTTTTATTGTGCTTTAAGTAAAAGTTTACAGATCAAGTCAGTCTTTCACACAAAAACTTATATACACCTTGCTACATACTCTCAATTGCTCTCCCCCTAATAAGACAGCCCGCTCCCTCCCTCCACTCTCTCTTTTCCTGTCCATTTTGCCAGCTTCTAACTCCCTCTACCTTCTCATCTCCCCTCCAGGGAGGAGATGCCAACATAGTCTCAAGTGTTCACCTGATCCAAGAAGCTCACTCCTCACCAGAATCCATCTCCAACCCATTGTCTAGTCCAATTCCTCTCTGAAGAGTTGGCTTTGGGAATGGTTCCTGTCTTGGGCCAACAGAAGGTCTGGGGGTCATGACCACCAGGGTCATTCTAGTCTCAGTCAGACCATTAAGTCTGGTCTTTTTATGAGAATTTTTGGGTCCGCATCCCACTGCTCACCTGCTCCCTCAGGAGTTCTCTGTTGTGTTCCCTGTCAGGGCAGTCATCGGTTGTAGCTGGGCACCATCTAGCTCTTCTGGTCTCAGGATGATGTAGTCTCTGGTTCATGTGGCCCTTTCTGTCTCTTGGGCTTGTAATTACCTTCTGTCCTTGGTGTTCTTCATTCTCCTTTGATCCAGGTGGGTTGAGACCAATTGATGCATCTTAGATGGCTGCTTGCTAGCATTTAAGACCCCAGACGCCTCTCTCCAAGGTGGGATGCAGAATGTTTTCTTAATAGATTTTATTATACCAGTTGACTTAGATGTCCCCTGAAACCATGGTTTCCAAACCCCCGCCCCTCCTACACTGGCTTTTGAAACATTCAGTTTATTCAGGAAACTTCTTTGCTTTTGGTTTAGCCCAGTTGTACTGACCTCGCCTGTATTGTATGTTCTCTTTCCCGTAACCTAAAATAGTTCTTATTTACTATCTAGTTAGAGAACACCCCTCTCCCACCTTCCTTCCCTACCCCATCTCATAACCATCAAAGAATAATTTCTTCTCTGTTTAAACTGTTTCAAGCTCTTACGATAGCGGTCTTATACAATATTTGTCCTTTTACAGCTGACTAATTTACTCAGCATAATGCCTTCCAGATTCCTCTATGTTATGAACTGTTTCACAGATTGATCGCTGTTCCTTATCAATGTGTAGTATTCCATTGTGTGAATATACCATAATTTATTTATCCATTCATCTGTTGATGGGCACCTTGGTTGCTTCCATCTTTTTGCTATTGTAAACAGTGCTGCAGTAAACATGGGTGTGCATATATCTGTTCGTGTAAAGGCTCTTATTTCTCTAGGATATATTCCAAGGAGTGGGATTGTTGGATCGTTTGGTAGTTTTATTTCTAGATTTTAAGAAAGCGCCAAATCAATTTCCAAAGTGGTTGTACCATTTTACATTCCCACCAACAGTGTATAAGTGTTCTGTTCTCTCCACAACCACTCCAACAGCTCTCCAACATTTATTATTGTGTGTTTTTTTGATTAATGTGAGCCTTGTTAGAGTGAGATGGAATCTCGTTGTAGTTTTGATTTGCATTTCTCTAATGGCTAATGATTGTGAACGTTTCCTCATGTATCTGTTAGCTACCTGAATGTCTTCTTTAGTGAAGTGTCTGTTCATAACTTGTGCCCATTTTTTAGTTGGGTTATTTGTCTTTTTGCAGTTGAGTTTTTGCAGTATCATGTAGATTTTAGAGATCAGGTGCTGATCGGACATATCATACCTAAAACCTTTTTCCCAGTCTGTAGGTAATCTTTTTACTCTTTTGGTGAAGTCTTTGGATGAGCATAGGTGTTTGATTTTTAGGAGCTCCCAGTTATCTAGTTTTTCTTCTGCATTGTTAGTAATGTTTTGTATACTGTTTATGTCATGTATTAGGGCTCCTAACATTGTTCCTATTTTTTTTTCCATGATCTTTATCGTTTCAGTTTTTATATTTAGGTCTTTGATCCATTTTGAGTTAGTTTTTGTGTATGATGTGAGGTATGGGTCTTGTTTCATTTTTTTGCAAATGGATATCCAGTTATGCCAGCACCATTTGTTAAAAAGACTGCCTTTTCCCCATTTAACTGACATTGGGCCTTTGTTAAATATCAGCTGCTCCTATGTGGATGGATTTATGTCTGGATTCTCAGTTCTCTTCCATTGGTCTGTGTATCTCTTGTTGTACCAGTACCAAGCTGTTTTGACTACTGTGGTGGTATAATAGGTTCTAAAATAAGGTAGAGTAAGGCCTCCCATTTTGTTCTTTTTCAGTAATGCTTTACTTATCCAGGGCCTCTTTCCCTTCATATGAAGTTGGTGATTTGTTTCTCCATCTCTTTAAAAAATGTCATTGGAATTTGGATCAGAATTGCATTATAAAGGTATAGAGCACTTTTGGTAGAATAGACATTTTTATAATGTTAAGTATTCCTATCCATGAGCAAGGTATGTTTTTCCACTTATGTAGGTCTCTTTTGGTTTCTTGCAGAAGTGTATTGTAGTTTTCTTTGTATAAGTCTTTTCCATCTCTGGTAAGATTTATTCCTAAGTATTTTATCTTCTTGGGGACTACTGTAAATGATATTGATTTGGTGATTTCCTCTTCGATGTTCTTTTTGTTGGTGTAGAGGAATCCAGATGATTTTTGTATGTTTATCTTGTATCCCGATACTCTGCTGAACTCTTCTATTAAGTTTCAGTAGTTTTCTTGAGGGTTCCTTAGGGTTTTCTGTGTATAAGATCATGTTATCTGCAGAGATACTTTTACTTCTTCCTTACCAATCTGGATGCTCTTAATTTCTTTATCTAGCCTAATTGTTCTGGCTAGGACCTCCAACACAATGTTGAATAAGAGCAGTGATAAAGGGCATCTTTGTCTGGTTCCTGATCTGAAGGGGAATGCTTTCAGGCTCTCTCCATTTAGGATGATGTTGGCTGTTGGCTTTGTATAAACGCCCTTTATTATGTTGAGGAATTTTCCTTCTATTCCTATTTTAATGAGCGTTTTTATCATGAATGGGTGTTGAACTTTGTCAAATGCCTTTTCTGCATTATTGGATAAAATCATGTGATTCTTTTGTTTTATTTATGTGATGAATTACATTAATTGTTTTTCTAGTGTTGAATCATGCATACCTGCTATGAATTCCACTTGGTCATGGTGAATTATTTTTTTGATATGTTGTTGAATTCTATTGGCTAGAATTTTGTTCAGGATTTTTGCATCTCAGTTCATGAGAGATATAGGTCTGTAATTTTCCTTAATTGTGGTGTCTTTACCTGGTTTTGGTATCAGGGATGTCGTGACTTCATAGAATGAGTTTGGGAGTATTCCGTCCTTTTCTATGCTCAGAAATACCTTTAGTAGTAGTGGTGTTAACTCTTCTCTGAAAGTTCGGTAGAACTCTGCAGTGAAACCGTCCGGACCAGGGCTTTTTTTTGTTGGGAGTTTTTTGATTACCTTTCAATCTCTTCTTTTATTATGGGTCTATTTAGTTGTTCTACCTCTGTTTGTGTTAAGTTTAGGTAGGTAGTATGTTTCTAGGAATTCATCCGTTTCTTCTGGGTTTTCAGATTCGTTAGACTACAGTTTTTCATAGTACTCTGATATGACTCTTTGAATTTCAGTTGAGTCTGTTGTAATATCAGTCATCTCATTTCTTATTTGGGTTATTTGCTTCCTCTCTTGTTTTTGTTTTGTCAGTTTGGCCAGTGGTTTATCAATTTTGTTTGATTTTTTCAAAGAACCAACTTTTGGTCTTGTTAATTCTTTCAATTGTTTTTCTGCTTTCTATTTCATTTAGTTCAGCTCTAATTTTTATGATTTGTTTTCTTCTGGTGTCTGTGGGTTTCTTTTATTGCTCTCTATTTGTTCAAGTTGTAGGGATAATTCTTTGATTTTGGCCCTTTCTTCTTTTTTGGGTGTGTGCACTTATTGATATAAATTGACCTCTGAGCGGTGCTTTCTCTGTGTCCCAAAGGTTCTGATAGGAAGTGTTTTCATTCTCAGGATTCTATGAATTTCTTTATTCCATCCTTAATGTCTTCTATAATCCAGTGTTTTTTGAGCAGGGTATTGTTCAGTTTCCAAGTGTTAGATTTCTTTTCCCTGCTTTTTCTGTTACTGATTTCTACTTTTATGGCCTTATGGTCAGAGAAGATGCTTTGTAATATTTCAGTGTTTTGGATTCTGCTAAGGCTTGCTTTATGACCTAATATGTGGCCGAATCTGGAGATTGTTCCATGTGCATTGGAAAAGAAAGTATACTTGTCTCCTCTTGGGTGGAGTGCTCTATATAGGTCTATGAGGTCAAGTTGGTTGATTGTGGCATTTAGATCTTCCGTGTCTTTATTGAGCTTCTTTCTGGATATCCTGTCCTTCACTGAAAGTGGTGTGTTGAAGTCTCCTGCTATTATTGTGGAGCTGTGTATCTCACTTTTCAATGCTGTTAGAGTTTGTTTTATGTATCTTGCAGCGCTGTCATTGGGTGCATAAATATTTAATATGTTTATATCTTCTCGGTATATTGTCCCTTTAATCATTATATGGTGTCTTTCCTTATCCTTTATGGTGGATTTAACTTTAAAGCCTATTTTGTCAGAAGTTAATATAGCCACTGCTGCTCTTTTTTGATTGTTGTTTGCTTGATATATATTTTTCCATCCTTTGAGTTGTAGCTTGTTTGGGTCTCTAAGGTGTGTCTCCTGTAGGCAGCATATAGATGGATTGTGTTTTTTAATCCATTCTGCCATTCTTTGTCTCTTTATTGGTGCGTTTAGTTCATTTACATTCAGCATAATTATGGATAGGTATGAATTTACTGCTATCATTTTGATGTCTTTTTTTTGTGTTTTGTTGACAGTTTTTCCTACTTAATTTTATGTGCTGGGTAGATTATCTTTGTATATTGTCCTTTCCTCATATTCATTGTTGTTGATTTTGTTTCTGCTGAGTCTCTATTTTTTTCTTACATTTTATTTTGATGAGTAGGATAGTTTGTCTCCTTTGTGGTTACCGTATTATTTACCCTTGTTTTTCAAAATTTAAACCTAACTTTTATTTCTTTGTATTGCCGTATCTTCCTCTCCGTATAGAAGACCTATGATTACATTTCTTAGTCTCTCTTTATTTCATTTTAATGTTGTTTTCTTTTATGTAATAACATCGCTGTTACCCTGTTTTGAGCTTTTTTTTTTTTTTAATCTTGCTTTGTTTTTTTGATTTCCCTGTCTGGGTTGACTTCTGATGGCTCTGCCCATTGTTCTAGTCTTGGGTTGATACCTGATATTATTGATTTTTTAACCAAACAACTCCTGTTAGTATTTCTTGTAATTTTGGTTTGATTTTTATGAATTCCCTAAACTTCTCTTTATCTGGAAATGTCCTGATTTCACCTTCATTTTTAAGAGACAGTTTTGCTGTATATATGATTCTTGGCTGGCAAGTTTTTTCCTTCAATTTTTTAAAGAAGTCATCCCATTGCCTCCTTGCCTGTATGGTTTCTGCCGAGTAGTCTGAGCTTATTCTTATTGGCTCTCCTTTGTAGGTGACTTTTCGTTTATCCCTAGCTGCTCTTAAAATTCTCTCTTTATCTTCGGTTTTGGCAAGTTTGATTATAATATGTCTTGGTGACCTTCTTTTAACATCTACCTTATGTGGAGTTTGATGAGCATCTTGGATAGGTATCTTCTCATCTTTCACGATAGCAGGGAAGTTTTCTGCCAACAAATCTTCCACAATTCTCTCTGTATTTTCTCTTATCCCTCCCTGTTCTGGTACTCCAGTCACACATAGGTTATTTCTGTTGATAGAGTCCCACTTGATTCTTAAGGTTTCTTCATTTTTTTTAATTCTTTTATCTGATTTTTCTTCAAATATATTAGTGCCAAGTGATTTATCTTCGAGTTCAGAAATTCTAGCTTCTACTTGCTCAATTCTGCTTCTCTGACTTTTTATTGAGTTGTCTGCTTCTGTAATTTTATTGTTAATCTTCTGAATTTCTGATTGCTGTCTATGAATTTTTCCAGCTTATTAAATTTTTCATTATGTTCCTGAATAATGTTTCTAATTTCTTCATTTGCTTTATCTGTGTGTTCCTTGGCTTGTTCTCCTTATTGCCCCATTTCTTTCCTGATGTCTTGAAGGGCTCTGTGTATTAAACTTCTGTATTCTACCTCTGGTAATTCCAGGAATGCACTTTCATCTAGAAGATCCCTGGGTTCTTTGTTTTGATAGCTTGTTGAGGTGACCATGGTCTGTTTCTTTATGTGACTTGATATTGACTATTTTCTCCAAACCATCTATAAGTTAGTGTATTAGTTTATGCTTGCTTACTGTGTCATAGCTTCTTGCTTTGTTTTGATATGCCCACACGGTTTGCTTGAGTGAGCTAGCTTGATTATTTTTGCCTTTGGAGCTCTGACGTTCTGTCCCCAGATGGCTAGAGCTGTTATCAGGTATATCAGTCTAGGAGTCCATTCACTTTTCTTGTACAAATTCAGCTCAGGTGTCCAGGTAGCTGATCATCAAGTGTGTGGTACAAGCCCTGTCCGACAGTCTTAGAGGGGAAGGGGTGATTGGTGTCTGTACCGGTATCTGATTGCAGCACAGGGTCACGCTCTGAACAAGGCAGGTGGCTGAGAACTGACCCCCGAGTGTCTCTGAGGAAAGCACGTCCCTGTTCCCGAGGGTGGGCTGGTGGGTGGGTTCTGCAGACAGAACATGGGCACCCAGTGTTTTTGATTGTAAGGACTGGGAGCTACCAGTTATCCTTGGACCCTTGTTGCGGGTGGCTGGGTGACCTGAGTGGAGCTATCAGTCCTTAGGCCCCTGATGTGGGTAGGTGAGGACTCTGTTTAATAGGCAAAGCAATGTTAAACATCAAACACCCACCTCTTTGCCACACAGCTGAAACGGTTGGAGTCTTCCAACAAGGGCCTGTTCTCCTGAAAGAGACCCACACAGATCCATGCAGAGGGAAAAAGTATCAAAGTCCATGGACCGTTTATGCCTGGACAGGAGCTGCTTCTGTCCTGAGCTCCCCTGGTTAGTGGAGCTGGCAAATTATCTTTTCCCACAATTGCAAATTTATTCCTCTCCAAGACCGGGAGGATGGCTCTAGGCAGTCAACAGTGTCTATCTCAGGCCCAGGAAATTCAGCCGCTGAAATCGACTTGGGGGTGGGGGTGGGCGGACGTGGCAAAATATATGCAAGTACTTAGCTTTTGCCGAGAGCACCATTCTTCTCTGGTTCCAGAGGTATGAGTAGGCTGTGTGGCTGGCTGCTTTTCCCTCAGGAAACTGCGGCCGAACACTAGTACCAGTCTGCTGCCGCTGCTCAGGAATGGTGCCTGAGGGCTCCCTGCGATTCAGGTCCAGTAACTCCTCTCCACTTCTGAACTGTCTCTTCCTTCCCTGACCCTCTGTTTGTTTTCTAAGCTTGCCTTTGATGCTCAGGGCTCCCAGCTTGTCATAAATATACTCGTTTCACTTGTTTTTTCGGGTCTTTGTTGTAAAGAGGGCTCACCGGAAGAGTCTGTCTATTCTGCCGTCTTGGCTCCACCTCTCTGTGATACATTTCTTAAGGCTACAGTTTTAAAACAATTTATGAGCTTTACTGCAGCATGTGAACCATGAACTATCATGTCCACTATAATACTCTGTACAGTGTTTTCCCCTTGTACATTGTTTTCACCCCTAAATTCACTCATTTCCATTAGCCAAGAATCATGGCCTACTTCTCAGTTTTGTACAACCTGGCACCTTCTTGGATGTGGCACGACAAATCATGGACAAGGTCTTATTCATGAGGAATATGGGTGCAGTATGTCTTGTTGTTTAGGGTACAGATCCTTCTTTTCTTGGGACTGATGTGGTATCTAGAACCATGTGATTCTACAGGCTCATAACCTTAATGTCCACTGTCTCAGTAGTGAGTAGGTTTAGAGATGTGGTTATTTCATTATTTTCAGTTCCGTCTCTCTAATAGGACATGAAAATACCATATGATGGAAATGTCTTTCCCCTTAGCTGTTGTTCCTGGATTATCATAGGTGTTACGAACGTCTCTCCTAGAAAGAGCTGAGAGGTGATGCCAGGCAGGGGTGATATACTCTTACACAGAAAGAATCAGACCAGTCACATGGCAGCCATGGGTTAGCAGGTGTTCCACAGATGAAATAGATGCCTTTGCAAGTTACCATACCTTCCTCATTAAAGCAGCAAATGCCACTCAAAAGCACCGTGTCATTATACTCTGGAGAGTCAGTAGCTTTTGATGAAGAAGTAACTAGCAGTTGTGACGTTAATGAGGGGTATGGTTATGCATGGAATAGGAGGTAGTTGTGGTAAGTTGCTGAGAGGTGGAGCAGATAAGCAGTGTATGGGGGACTATGTGGTGTGTTAGATTAATTTAAGAAGAAAACTTGTCTAGGAAAGTAATAAAAATACATTGCTAAGTTTGGGAGGGAGTATCGTGAGGGGAATTTGTTGAATGGATGAATTGGTTTTAATTAGTACAGTTCATTAGACGACATAGCTGACTAAAAAGGATAAAAATGTGTTCTGATTAATGGGGTGGTTTTTTATTTTGGAAATCTGACACGTTTTGTAACCTTTTTTTTCCCCTTCCCTTTCAATGTAAGCTTATCGCAGAGGAATTTTGTCTAAAAACATTTCAAAAGCTTGGAGCACAGCCTGTACCAGGTAAATGAAATTTAATTTGAGACCTTTTACCTGTTTGCAACAAGCAGAGCTAATTATACTGGAGATATTTGTAGATATAATAATTTGGGATAATTGTAGGATAAATTTGGAGCCCTGATGGTATAGTGGTTAAAGCGCTGTGCTGCTAAACAAAAGGTAAGCAGTTCAAAACCAGCAGCAGCTCTGCAGGAGAAAGGTGTGGCAGTCTGCTTCCATAAAGATTTACAGCCTTGGAAATCCTATGGGGCAGTTCTGCTCTGTCCTATAGGGTCGCCATAGGGTCTCTATGAATCAGAATCGACTCAATGACAGTGGATTTGGTTTGGATTTGGCAGGATAAATTTAAGTCAGAGGAAAAGTACCTTTAAAGTATTTGATATATGGCTATAAACAACATTCTTTGATGAATTAATAACAAAATTTCCATTTCCTGTCTGTCTTATATAAATGAAATTGGTCTTATATCTTTATCAGATGCTTAGCTGATATTCTGAGAATCTTGTTACAGGATGTTATAAAATATCCTAGTTAGGTATAAAATCTTCAGGTAGAATATTTTCCTTTGAGAGATAATTTATATTTTAAAATTTTAAAAAAGTAAATGAATGTGAAGTCAGGCACCTTACTAAGGCTAGATTTTCTTTTAATGTGACCAATTGTATTAGAATATTTGTAGACTTGTGGGTGTGGTTATATACTCTGTGTAGTGTATATATACCTCTGTCAGAAATGATATTTTTTCTACGTATGATTTCATAATGAATTTCTAAAATCAGTGGAAGTTATTGAAGATTTAAGGAGTGTAATATTTTTCACATAAAATGCTTTGCATGTTCTAGTGTATTTTGAGTTTGAGTCAGTTAATAAAAATAAGTACCCCTCCATAACCATGAAGCCATATTAACTGGAAGTGATGTGACAGTGTGTCCTCAGGAAGGTAAGCTGCACCTGGCCCTTCTTAAAGGCACTTTGTTGTTGTCGTTAACTAGTTGCTGTCAAGTCGATTCAACCCCAGGTGTGCAGAGTAGAACTGCTGCTTCATAGGGTTTTCAAGTTTGTAACCTTTCAGAAGCAGACTACCAGGCCTGTCTTCTAAGACACATCTGGGTGGGTTTGAAGTAACAACCTTACTTGTAGCAGTTGAGCACATAACCATTTGAGCAACCCAAGGACTCCATTTAAAGACCCTTAGGCCCTTTATTTTCTCTTGTTTTGTGCCATCAGCTCCTTTTCTGGCATGCACAGTGTTTCTTTAGCTATGTTAATACATTTAGCCAGGTTACAGTATTGTTACTTTGTATGTCTATGCTTTGATTTCATCTTATAGTTGAACTCTTAAGGGGAAATCTTTTTTTCTTTCATATTTCCTACTTCCTGGTCAGGACATGTAAGAATATCTGTTTGGAAAACCTTACCTACTCCACTGTATTGTCTTACATGTCGTCAACACAAATTACTTATGAATCTCTAAAAGTGCCAGCAAAATGGCTGATATTATTCTTGTGTTTATAAGAATTTACTAAGCTATATGAATAATATGTGTTCATTTTTAAAACTAAAAAGGAGAAAATAAAAATTATCCCCAATCTCAACACTCACTGTTATATTCGGTGTATTTTTTTGTGTGATGACGTATGAAAAGTGGGATTGGGGATAATTTTTTATTGTTTCTTTTAACTAAATTATCAAAACAGATAATTTCTGTTTTGTTTCTTTTAACTTAAAATAGTGTGTAGCAAATATTTTCTAATACAGTTAAATATTCTTTAAAGAACTGAGTTTAATGGTGGCATCTCATAGTGGGCTACGAATTAAAATTTTCCTCTCCTTTGACCTAAGCGAAAGAGTGCCTACTGGAGAAAAAAAATTGATTTAAATTGATTTTGCACATAATAAAATCCTAAGATAGAGAGCAGGCTGGAAGAGGAAGAAAGCTGCTACTTAGGCTGTGAGGGAGTTTAAGCAGAGGTACCTTAGCAGCTGTGGGAAATAGGAGAGGAACGAGGATTTTGGTACAGGTTGATGTAGACTCTACTATTTGAACTCCTTTAATGTCTGTTGAGAAAACCCTGGTGGCATAGTGGTTAAGAGCTATATCTGCTAACCAAAGAAGATTAGCAGTTCGAATCCAGCAGGTGCTCCTTGGAAATTCTATGGGGCAGTTCTACTCTGTCTTCTAGGGTTGCTATAAGTTGGATTTGACTTGATGGCAATGGGTTTGGTTTGGGTTTGGTTTAATGTCCTTTGACAAATGTGAATAAATAGTAGCAATTCCTTTTAATTGTTGTTGTTTGCTGGCATCTATTTGGCCCCTGACTCAGGACAACTCCCTGTGGTACAGAATAGAACTGCTCTGTAGGGTTTTCTTGGCTGTAATCTTTATGGAAGCAGATCTCCAGGTATTCATTCCGAGGAACTATTAGGTGGGATTCAGCTGCCAACCTTTCTGTTGGCAGCCAGTCATAAATCACGTGTGCCACCAGGCTCCTTTTAATCAGTTTGTTATTCTTGAACTTATCATTGCTTTAAAACTGAGCCATGTCTAAGAATCAGTAGGATTAAATAAGTAATGCTGCAGGGTTTGTCCTTGTTTTATAAGTTTTTGTGTTTCTCTGGTTCTTTAGAATCAGTTTTCGATGTAGATTGACCTTCAAAAAATTTGACTGTATTCCCACCAGCAGTGTATAGAGGTGCCCATTTCATGGGACTCTTATAATGATCGTGTTAAATATTCTTCAACATGTGTGTAGATATAGACTATATTCAGAGTATATAGGAAAAAAACATTAAAATTGCTCATAGTAATGGGATGAATATTTAATGTAGTAGTGGTGTTGAAGTTTATATTCTGATTTTGAAAGCATTTTTCTAAAACAATAAATGTTCTTTTTAAAAAATAATTATTTAGCAAGTTTATTGAGACGTAATTCACATACTGTATAATTGACCCATTTAAAGTATACAATTCGGTGGTTTTAGTACATTCCCAAAGTTGGGAATGTACTAAATGCGTAATCGTCACCACAGTCAATTTTAGGCATTTTTTTTAATGTGTGAGAAATTTCAACGTTTTAGAAAAATGTGGCTTTTTGCTTCTTTCAAAATGTGACTTCAATGTAAAATAGTTACAATGAAGGCATTTACATGTGCTAAGGAATGAAGGCATGGGTTGGAAACCCTGGTGGCGTAGTGGTTAAGTGCTACGGCTGCTAACCAAAGGGTCGGCAGTTCAAATCCGCCAGGCGCTCCTTGGAAGCTCTATGGGGCAGTTCTACTCTGTCCTGTAGGGTCGCTTTGAGTCGGAATTGACTCGACGGCACTGGGTTTGGTCTTTTTTTGGTTTAAGGAATGAATAAGGTTTTTGATGAGAAGCTTGAACTTAAATGCTGCCAATGATTGTGAAAATAAAAAAAGTGTTTTCTTGAATCTTCAGATTAAAGATTTAATATTAGGAACTTCTGAAAAAAAATTATTTATGTCTTTTTATATAGCCAAAAGACCAGCTTCAGGAAAAAGCTTAGCTTCTGTTGTACCTGCTCAGAAAATTACAAAGCCTGCTGCCAAGTATGGAGTACCTTTAACATCTAAGAAATATGGAGATGTACCTAAAAAATTATATGAAAAGAAACCACTTCAAAAATATAAACAGGTATGATCATGTTACACACTGTATGTCAGTAACAAATCAATTTGACCTCACTTCATTGCAGCTCAGTTCAGTTATCTTGTGTCCATAGGATTGTTTATATTATGTTACCAAACGACATTGCTATTCACTGCTTCACCAGGGTTCTAAAAGTGAGAAGCCTTATAAAAGTCATAAACATTAGGTAGATAAGTAGTAGAAACATAAGTAATTGGTTTAGTAAGAAGAAAATGACAAAGTGAAATAATTTTGGACAATCTAAGCAAAACCGTTTGTTTTTGTGTGTAAAAGACATACATGATAAAAATCTGGGGACATTTTGTATTTGAGAATTCACAATCAGATAAATAAGTCAAAATCATAGAGCTGTAAGGCACATGATCATGTAGCCTATTCTGTCATATTTCAGATGAAAAAATTAAGACCTTAGCATTTATGGGACATGCCCAAGAATACACAGAGTGTTAGTTGCAGGAATTTAAGATTTTTTTTCTTGTCAGTGTCTGCATATGTTGGTGTATGGGGCCTGTTTTGTATTTATATAGAAAATATACATATATGCACACACACCCATATATATATATACACACACATACTTAGATACTGTTAGATAAGCTTCATACTGCTGTTGGATGAATTTTACAATAGGAATGATCAGTCACTTTGGTTAAAATTTATCAAAGAACAATTCAAAATGATTGCTGTAAATTGGTCTTCAGGTAAGTGTCAGTCAGCATCTAATCAGGAAACTTAATGTAAACAATAATTTGTATAGGGAAATTTTGATATAAATAATGATTATTTTGGGGGGATTAATCTTTTAAGAGATACAGAGAACTCTAAGGAATACAGGAATAGCAGATACAGGAACCAGCCACTATTCCTAGTGCTGAACCAGAGTACCCAAAGAGGGGGAAAGGTTTTGGAAGACCCCCACAACCCCACCCTTAAGGCTGTGATTTAGACCTTATTGGAGAAGGTATGGCTGTAGCCCACTGGATGATGGAGCTCACTGAGGTGCTGTAGGCAGACTGGAAATGACTACTACATTGCTGATGAAACGCACCAGGAAGCCATGCGGGATATTGCTGAAACTCTCTGGGCAGTTGTGTGGAATGCTGGTGAAATGTACCACGAAGCCAGTTGGGGGGCCGTTGAATTTACTGGGAAGGCTGCTGGGGTGTCAGTAGAACTGGCTGCGACGTGGACTTTGGAGATACTGCTGAGCTCGCTGGGAAACAGGCTGTGGTAGTGTTGCTGAAACTCGCAAAGCACCTGACTGGAACACAAGCAGAACTCCCTGGGAAGTCATGCCCAGGAGTGCCACTGAACTCCCTGGAAAGCTGGCAGAGACACTGGCAGAACCCTCCTGGAAGCTGCCTGCGGGAGTGGGTGCACCGTGTGTCCTGCATGTTGCAGGAGGAAGAGAGGAAAGCACACCATAATCAGGAAGAGAAGCCCTTTCCTATTACAGTGTTCCTCCAATATCATCTATTAACAAAGCTTAACATCACGTTGGGGGCATTGGTGGTTCAGTGGTAGAATTGTCACCTTCCACGTGGGAGATCCGAGTTCAATTCCTGGTCAGGGCACCTCAAGCGCAGCTACCACCTGTCTGTCAGTGGAGGCTCGTGTGTTACTGTATGATGCTGAACAGATTTTGGTGGAGCTTACAGACTAAGCTAGACTAGGAAGAAAAGCCTGGTGTGATCTACTTTTGAAAAATCAGCCAGTGAAAATCCCATGGATCACAACAATCCAGTCTGTAACCGATCATGAGTGCCAGGCAGCATTTTGTTCCATTGTGCATGGGGTTGTCTTAGTCAGGGACCTGGCTCATCCAGCTCCAGTATCACAAGCAGGACAGTGAAGGGTGGTTTTGGAGCTGAGGGGTAATACCTCGATAACCTGTTTGCCTTAGTCATCCAGGACTGCTATAGCAGAAGTACCACAAGTGAATGGCTTTAACAAACTCAGATTTATTCTGTCACAGCCTAGGAGGCTAGAAGTTTGAATTCAAGGTGCCAACTCCAGGGGAAGGCCTTCTCTTTCTGTCGGTTCTGGGGGAAGGTCCTTGTCATCAACCCCCCGTAGTGTAGGAGCATCTCAGTGCAGGAACCCTGGATCCAAAGGATGTGCTCCACTCCTGGCTCTTCTTTCTTGGTGGTCTCTCTCCTCTCTGCTTGTTCCTTTTATATCTCAGAAGAGATTGACTTAAGATACAACCTGATCCTGTAGACTATGTCCTGCCTCATTAACATAACTATCTCTGATCCTGCCTCATTAACATCATAGAGGTCAGGATTTCCAACACACAGGATAATCAGATCAGATCGCAAAATGGAGGACAGCCACACAATACTGGAAATGATGACCTAGTCGAGTTGACATACATTTTTGGGGGGACACAATTCAGTCTGTAACACTGTTTTATCCCTTTTTTTGAGTGAGCAGTTATGTTCTTTCAGGCCTAAACAGACCATTTCCAGCATTCCCTTTATTCCTATTTATTCACTACAAGAGGCCAGAGACTGCAGGTGTTACTTCTTAACCTAGACTCTCATCTCCACAAGGCTCAGGCCATCTCCTAGTCTGGCCTGCATTTTCCTGCATAGCTCCCTAAACTCTTCCACTAGACCTTCTTAGTACATTATCAACAAAATTCCCGTGTTCTGAATTTCTAAAGAGGAGTCCCGGTGGCACAATGGTTAAGCACTTGGTTGCTAACCAAAAGGTCAGTGGTTCGAACCCACCAGCTGCTGCAGGGGAGAAAAGACCTGGTGATCTGCTCCTGTAAAGATTACAGCCCAAGAAACTCTATGGGGCAGTTCTGCTCTGTCCTATAGGGTTACTATGAGTCGGAATCAACTTGATGGCACACACCAACAAACTTCTAAAGATTGTCTTCACGTTTTTACTCTAAATATTGACTCATTCCTGAACACACTATCCTGCAGTTCTCTACAGTGGTGACTGTTTTCTCTCTGATCCCCTTATACCACTGAGTCTAGAGGTGAAGGAGATGTTTTCCTTGCTTCTCGTTGCCAGACTGTCTGTGCTTTTTAAACCCCCAGCTTTGAGCTTTTGCTACCTGTCTATTTCACCTGATATCCCTTCATGATATACCTGACAAACCGTCACTCTTCCCAACACTGTCAAAGCTCTTGGTGATTTTGGTATCAAAAGGACGATCCTTCTGATAGTATGTGGCCTTTTTTTCTTGATCATTCTTTCAATGAACTTGTCTTTCATCATAGAACCCTCAACCATAGTCATGCCACTGAATTTGTCATTATTAATAACAGCAGCTTTTCAGAGTCTCAATTGTAAGCATCCTGCTTTCGGAGCACTATTCCTACACTTCCAGCTCATTCCTCCAGGTCTGTGCTCCCAAAACTTCTTTGCTTCATTTGGATCCATCGATCCTACCACTTTTTGCATTGTCCCTCATCTCCTTCTTTTTATTTTCCTTACCTGACTTTATTTCCATGTTCTCTCATTGTAATTTCCAAAACCTCACGTCTCTTGCCCCTCTCTTCCATTATTACATATCATCTGGCAAAAACCTAAGCTGGTGAAGTCCAGCTCTTCACTTCTTTTGTAGCTGAACCTAGGCCGTGGAATGTGGCTGGAGAAAGCAGGCAGCAATTCTGACTGGTCTCACTTTAAATTCATAACCAGCGATGTCAAGTGAGCACCTTCTGGCCACTTATTACATTTCATTAGCCTTCTACCACTTTGTAGATGATTAATTCTTACCTTCTGTCTTAGTCACGTAGTTCTGCTATAACAGAAAGACCACAAGTGGATGGCTTTAACAAAGAGAAATTTATTTTCTCATATACTACTAGGCTTAGAGTCAAGATTCAGGGTATCAACTCCAGGGGAAGGCTTTCTCTATTGGCTCTGGAGGAAAGTCTGTGTCATCAGTCTTCCCTTGGTCTGGGAGCATCTCAGCGCAGTAACCTCAGGTCCAAAGGATGTGCTCTGCTCCCAGTGCTGATTTCTTGGTGGTATGAGGTCCCCTCGTCTCTCTGCTCACTTCTCTCTTTTATATCTCAAAAGACTTAAGACACAATCTAATCTTGTAGATCTCATCAATATAACTGCCACTAATCCATCTTATTACATCATAGTGATCCAATTTACAACACATAGGGAAATCACATCAGATAACAGAGTGGTAGACAGCCAGACAACACTGGGAATCATGACCTAGCCAAGTTGACAGATAATTTTGGGGGACACAATTCAATCCATGACAACTTTCTTTAGGATAATGACCATGCTTCCTGTTTTACTAAGAAAATAGAAGCACATGGACGAATACTTCCCCACCACCACGTCTGTCAATGAGTCATATCTGTTTGCAAATATCTTACCGTTTTTTCTTTTACTTTAAATGAACTGTCTTTATTCCCCTCTAGGGTCATCTCCACCACTTGTATGCTATGTACTGTTCTCTTTTGCCCGTAAAGAACTTTACTTTTTCGCTCCTGCATCCCTGTATCTTTCCCTCTCTACTGAATCATTCCTGTTAGCAAGCAGATATGTTGCATCTTTATTCTTACAAGAACACCTTCCCTTATTTCCCACATGTCCTATAGCTACTTTCCAATTTCTCTTCTCCCTTCAACAACAGGACTTCCCAAAACATTGTCATACTGTCTCCAGTTCCTCTTCTTCCCATTTTCTCTTGAACTCTGTCCACTCAGGGCTTTCTTTCCCACCAAACCAGATCAAATCCATTGCTGTCAAGTCGATTCCAACTCACGGCGACCCTATTGGACAGAGTAGAACTGCCCCCACAGGGTTTCGAACAGCTCCTGCAAAAGAGGAACCGTGATGGTACAATGTTAAGGTCTTGTTAAGGATGTCACTGATCTCTATCTTGCCAAATGCAGGGATCAGTTCTCTTCTTTCTTGGTTTTTTATTCACTTGATTACACCCTCCTTCTTTAAACATCTTCTTCAGTTGAGTCCAAAGTATTATTCTTTTGGTTCTCCTCCTGCCTCTTTGGCTGCTGCTTCTCAGCCTCCTTTACAAGTTCCTCCCCATCTCCCTGACCTCTGAGTGCTGAAGTGCTCAAGAACTCAGTCCTCGGACATCTTCCCTCTTGTACCTGCACTCGCTCTCTTCTGCAGCCTATTGATGTGATGGATTACATTAATTGGTTTTCGAATGTTGAACCAGCATTGCATATCTGGAATAAGTCCTACCTGGTCATGGTGTGTAATTCTTTTTATACTTTGTTGGTTTCGGTGTGCTAATATTTTGTTGAGGACTTTTTGCATCTCTGTTCCTGAGAGACACTGGTCTGTAGTTTTTCTTTTTTGTAATGTCTTTATCTGGTTTTGGTATTAGGATAATGCTAGCCTCATAGAATGAGTTAGGAAGTGCTCCCTCTGCTTCTGTTTTCTGAAGAGATTGTAGGGAATTGTTATAATTTCTTCCTTAAATGTTTTGATAGACTTCACCAATGAAACCATCTGGGCCTGATGCTTTCTGTTTTGGAAGGCTATTAATTATTGATTGAATTTCTTTAATAGACATAGGCCTGTTCAGATTACAGATTTTTCCTTGTGAGTTTTAATAGATTGTGTCTTTCCAGGAGTTGGTCCATTTAATCTGAGTTATCTAATTTTTGGGCATAGAGTTATTAATAATATTCTTTTAAGAAGAATCATAAATGAAAAATTTTTTTGGAAATATCTTGTTTCTTATAATGGAGGTCAGTGAAATATGGATTCAAAGTAATGATATTTCCTAGACTACTTTTGAGATGCCTATTTATTCCAAAATTGTTTTTATAAATGCAGTCCATTTTAACATTCATGTACATCTGCAGAATCTCCAGTTCTACCAGGGAATGAAAGTGGTATGGGGGGCAGGGGTGTATTTATCCTTACGTCGTTAGATCATTAAGGAATGCACACTCAGGTGAACTTGTGAAAACAGTGTTGTCTTATCTCTTGGCCAGGTTTTATCCTGACCAAATGGAGAGATCAGAACTCCTGGTGAAACAGAAGTTCACTAACCTTTGGGCAGGATTGTAGCCAAGAGCATATCTGTTCTTTCACATTGCTTATAGGATCATATATATATATGTATTTATACATATACGTGTATGTGTATATGTATGCATATATTTATATACACATATGTACGTATACATACATATACGAAAACCAAACCAAACCCAGTGCCGTCGAGTCCATTCCGACTCATAGCGACCCTATAGGACAGAGTAGAGCTGCCCCACAGAGTTTCCAAGGAGCACCTGGCGGATTTGAACTGCCTACCCTTTGGTTAGCAGCCGTAGCACTTAACCACTACGCCACCAGGGTTTCCATACGTGCATATATGTTATATATAATATATATTTTTTGTTTAATGCTTCCCTCATTTTTAATTAATATTTCTTTTGTACCCAAGAGCAGCATGGCACACAGTGTGGAATTTTGAGATTCTAGTTACTAATATGGAAACCCTGGTGGCGTAGTGGGTAAGAGCTACAGCTGCTAACCAAAAAGTTGGCAGTTCAAATCCAAGCTCCTTGGAAGCCCTATGGGGCAGTTCTACTTTGTCCTATAGGGTCGCTATAAGTGGGAATCGACTCAATGGCAGTGGGTTTGGTTTGGTTTTTAGTTACTAATATACTGAATAATATATGCCATTCTGTCAAATATTATGAACGATAAATGATTCAGATGATGTTATAAATGTTCGGAATTTCAGGCCAGGCTCTTGCCCTTAAACTGTTTAAGACAGATAAATGTGATTTTCTAAGCCAGAACAATCCAGAACTAATTACTGATCAGCACTTAGAGTTTCATATAGCTTCTTTTAAAACATTAACTTAAAACTCAGTTACTAAATTATTTTAAATGTGATCTTCTTAAACTTTTCCCTTAATCTTTATATGACTTATATTTTTAAAGAGTTTTTCTTCCCCCTGGAAACCCTAAAGCATTTTTTCTATTCAAATTCACAATTGCTTTTTGGAATTTTTAACATTCTGTCAATCTTGAAAATAAGAGCTTTGTAAGGAAAACCATAACCACTTAATGGTACTATCTATCATTTTTTAAATAGCACAATTTTAAGTTAATTTGTATTAAGTTGTTATTACTCACATACCATAAAAATGTTTGCATATCATAAAAACTTTTTTTGCTCCAGTTTCTGTAATTAATTACAGTTATTTTTTGAAGGCTTCCATTCAAATTAAAGGAGTGGGTTTATTAAGCCACCAGAGGGAGCTCTTTGAATATATTTCAGTATTTTGATTCCAATATTAAATAAATACAAAGCAAAGTAGTTCTTAACATGAATAATGATTTAATGTTACCATAATTTTCTGTTCTACTATATATAAATTACCTTCTAAAAATAGTGGCATAATCTCAGAGGAACAGCTTGATGTTTTTATTTCACAAATAATTGAGAATCTTTTGTGTAAGGCAATATGGATCATCAAAAGATAAATACAGTCTTTGCCTTCCTGTAACTTACCTGAGTATGTAGGTGCCCTAGCTAAACACTCTGTTCTTGCTCCACACTATTGTGTAATCTCCTTAAAAGTTAGCCATTTGTGGAGATGCTATATTCCCATTAATTTTTTTCTAAATTTTATTTATTTTGTTGTTGAGAATGTACACAGTGAAACATACACCAATTAAACAATTTCTACATGTGCAATTTAGTGACATTGATTACGTTCTTCAAGTTGTGCAACCATTCTCACCCTCCTTTTCTGAGTCATGCCCCCCTCATTAGTGTAAACTCATTCCCTCTTAAGGTTCCTATCTAATCTTTCGAGTTGCTGTTGTCACTTTGATCCCGTATAGGTCGTTCTTAAAAGAGCATAATGCTCAAGACAGACCTTTTTTTACTAGTTAAGCTAAACTATTATTTGGTTTTAAGATGACTTCAAGGGATATTTTTGGTTTAAGGTTTAAAGATTATCTCTGGGCAGTAGTTTCAGGGGTTCATCCACCCTCTACGGCTCCAGAAGGTCTAGAGTCCATGAGAATTTGAAATTCTGTTCTAATTTTCCCCCTTTTGATCAGGATTCTTTTGTGGAATCTTGGATTAAAATGCTCAGTAATGGTAGCCGGGCGCCATCCAGTTCTGGTCTCATGGCAAAGGAGGCAGTTGTTCATGGAGGCAATTAGCCACACATTCCACATCCTCCTCCTGTTCTTGACTCTTCTTCTTTCTCTGTTGTTCCAGGCAAATAGAGACCAATTGTTGTGTGTTAGAAGGCTGCTTGCAAGCTTTTAAGACGCTAGGGCACTACACATCAAACTAAGAGGTAGAACAGAAGCACTTAATGTGTTATTAGGCCAATTAAATGGAATGTCCCATGAAACCCTGACCCTAAACCACCAACCAAGAAACCGGATCCCGTGAGGTATTTGGTTGTACATAAGCAGCTTCAGCAGCTACTCTTTTTTTTTTTTTGGTCATTGTTGTGAATATACGTATCACCTCTTAGCTAAAGTTTGCACATTTAGGTCCTTAATCCATTTTGGGTTTGTTTTTGTGTATGGTGTGCGATGTGAATCCTGTTTGACTTTTCTGCATACAGAAATCCAGTTTTCTCAATACCGTTTATTGAAGAGTCTCTTCTGTCTGCATCAAATGCACTTAGCATCCTTGTCAAAATCAGTTGGCCATAGATGTGTGGGTTTATTTCTGGACTCTCAGTTCTATTCCATTGGTCTAATGTGAGTATCGTTAAACCAGCACCAGGCTATTTTCATTACTGTAGCTGTATGGTATGTTTTAAAATCAGGAAGTGTGAGTCCTCCTACTTCGTTGTTTTCTTTCAACATTGAGCTATTCAGGGCTTCTTGCGATTTTATATAAAGTTGAGGATTGGTTTTTGTATTTCTTTAAAGAGGGCTGTTGAAATTTTGATCAGGATTGTGTTGAATCTACAGATTGTTTTGGGTAGTGTTGACATCTTAACCATATTAAGTCTTCCAATCCATGAACATGGAACATCTTTCCATTTAATGAAGTCTTCTTTAATCTCTTTCAGCAGTGCTTTATAGTTTTCATTGTTTAAGTTCTTTACATCCTAGGTATGTAGATTTATTCCTAGGTATTTTATTCTCTTAGATGCTATTATAAACAGAATTGTTCCCCTAATTTCTCTTTCAGATTCCTCAGTGCTGGTGTGTAGAAACGCAAGTGATTTTTGTTTGTTGTTGTACAACTTTGTTAAATTGCTCTATTACCTCTAGGAGTTTTCTGTGGACTCTTTGGGATTTTCTATAGATAGGATCATATCATTCATGAATAGAGATAATTTTCCTTCTTCTTTTCCAATCTGGATACGTTTTATTTTTCTTGTCTTAT
Source organism: Loxodonta africana (assembly GCF_030014295.1). Taxonomy (NCBI): domain Eukaryota; kingdom Metazoa; phylum Chordata; class Mammalia; order Proboscidea; family Elephantidae; genus Loxodonta; species Loxodonta africana. The sequence continues at coordinate 18,162,356 of NC_087362.1, forward strand.
TGCTCCAGCTAGGACTTCTAATATAATGTTGACTAGAAGTGGTAAGAGTGGGTGAGAAAAAAGATATATATATTTTTTTTAAGAGTGGGTAGCCGTGTCTTATTCCCGGTTTCAAGGGGGAAAGCTCTCAGCCTTTCTCCATTAAGTATAGTGTTGGCTGTTGGCTTTTCAGATGTACTCTGAATCATATTGAGGAATTTCCCTTCTATTCCAATTTTATTTATGGTTTCACCAGGAAAGGATGTTGGATTTTATTAAATGCTTTTTCTGCATCCATAGAGATGACCATGTGGTTCTTTTCCTTTGTTCTATTGATGTGGCGTATTACTTTTATTGATTTTTCTAGTGTTGAAACATCTCTGCATTCCTGGAATAAATCTCCCTTAGTCGTGGTTTGATTCTTATTATGCAGTTTGATTCTATTTGCTAGTATTTTGTTGAGGATTTTTGCATCTATGTTTATAAGAGATATTGGCCTGTAATTTTGTTTTCTTGTGTCTTTGTCTGGTTTGAGTATCAAAAAAAAAAAAAAACAAAAAAAAACCCACTGCCCTTGAGTGGATTCCGACTCATAGCGACCCTATAGGACAGAATAGAACTGCCCTATACAGTTTCCAAGGAGTACCTGGCGGATTCAAACTGCTGACCTTTTGGTAAGCAGCCATAGCATTTAACCACTACACTACCAGGATTTCCAGTTTGAATATCAGAGTTACATTTATGTCATAGAATGAATTAGGGAATTTTCCTTCCTCCTCCATCTTTTGGAAGAGGTTAAATGGTATTGGTGTTAATTCTTCTCTAAATGTTTGGTAGGATTCCCCAGTGAAGCCATCTGGTCCAGACTTTTTGTTGTTGGGAGGTTTTTGATCACTGATTGGATTTCTTCACTTGTTATGGGTCTTCACTTGTTATGGGTCTGCTGAGACTTTCTATTTCCTCTTGAGTCAGCTTGGATAGGTTGGGAGCTGCTAAGAATTTGTCCATTTCATCTAGGTTATCTACTTTGTTGTCATACAGTTGTTCATAATATTCTGTTATAATTCTCTTTATTTCTATCGGGTCAGTTGTAATGTCCCCTAAGAGTCATCTGTGGAACTTGTCAAAATGTGGAATGCAGGACTCTATGTCCTGAGGTTGTGATTCTGCGACTCTTGGAAATATGTGTTTTTTAAATAGCTTTTTAGAAAGTACAGTTCACCCATTTAAAAAAAAGTATAGTTCACCCATTTAAAGTGTACAATTTAATTTTTTTAGTGTATTCACGGAATTGTACAACCATTGCCATAATTTTAGAACATTTTCATCACCCCAAAAAGAAATTCCATTCCCATTAGCATTCAGTCTTTATTCTGTACCCTTGACGCCAACGTGCAGCCTCTAATCTATTGTGCGCCTCTATAGATGTGCCTGTTCTGGACGTTTCATCTAAGTGGAGTCAGCTTCCTTCACTTAACATAATGTTTTCAAGGTTCAGTCATGTTGGTAGCATGCATCAGTAGTCCATTCCTTTTTATTGCCAAACAATATTCGTTTGTATGGAAGGAGTATTTATTTTTACAAAGCTCCTGGGTAACATTCCCCACTAGTTTAAATTCTTTATGCATAGAACATGCCTTAAAATATTAACTGTGCGTTGGCAATACTGTGGAGAGCGTTATATATGATTGCGTTTTTGTCCTTATGGTTCAACAGTAGTGCCCCAGAACTTTCGCTTGACTGTTTTAAAACTGGGCGTTGCTGTTGGTTAGTGGTGGCAAAGTTATTTTAGTGAGTGAAAACCAGGGATTTTCTTTCTTTTTTTTTTTTTTTTAATAGACTAGAAAATAGCAGACTTACTGCACATGTTGCTGTGGTTGTATGCCGTCGAGTCAATTCCAGCTCATGGTGACCGTATACGTCAGACTAGAGCTGCTCCATAGGGCTTCTAAGGCTGCAGATCTTTACGGGAGCAGATTGCCAGCTCTTTTCTCCCACAGAGCCACTGCTGGCTTTGAACTGCTGGCCTTTTGGTTCGCAGCCGAGTGCTTAACCATCTCACCGCCAGAGCTTACTGTGTCTTACACAGGCGAATGGTGTGGACACTAGATATGTATATATGTGTGTGTCTTTACTGGGTCTACATGTGAAATGTATTTCTTACTGGGGGGTGGGTTTTAAAAAAAGTTTGAAAGCTACTGACCTTAAAATATTTTAGTATTATCTTCGTCTCATCAACCCTAGTGTGTTTTCTGGGGGGTTGGGTGGTGATAGATGGTTAGCTTAAGTGAGAGATGAATTGAAAGAACAAGCCAAGGTCAGAGATTAGGTGTCAGGAATAATAAGGCAGTGAGGGTGTGGGATGGTTCTGGGCTCTGGAGAGTAACACTGCTTAGCAGGTCCTTTTGTCAGGGAACTAAATATTTAGTTACTCCTCCATGAGAGAGGAAACAGGTGTGAGAATTAGCACTGCTAATGGCATTGGTGAAGAATACTGAATATACCATGGACTATCAGAAGAACGAACAAATCTGTCTTGGAAGAAGTACAGCCAGAATGCTCTTGAGAAGCAAGGATGGTGAGACTTGGCCTCACACACTTTGGACATGTTATCAGGAGGGATCAGTCCCTGGAGAAGGACATCATGCTTGGTAAAGTAGAGGGTCGGAGAAAAAAAGGAAGACCCTCAACGAGAAGGATCGACACAGGACAACAATGGAGCTCAAACGTGGCAATGATTGTGAGGATGGTGCTGGACTGGGCAGCGTTTCGTTCTCTTCTACATAGGGTGGCTATGAGTCGGAGCCGACTTGACGCACCTTATGACAACAGCATCACATTGTTGGTGTAGGCTTGAGTTAAATTATACTGTATCAATAAAATTGACTTGGTTCGTAACGGTCATTTAATAAAATGCCCAAAATGCATTATAAGAGAATAATTATTCTCATTTTATAAGTTTATCACCCAGTTGGTCTTATTACATATTCTGAATATCTCAGTTTTACTGAGCTCATATTAAATGATATATGTTTTAAAGTGACATATTTGGATTTCATAGAAAGGAAATATATAGTTATTATATATTATGTTACTCCTTAAAGTAGCCAGAAACTTTAAATATCTTTTTGAATTCTTTTCAGTGAAAGTACTGACATTTCTGTTCCTTTCTAGTTCTTTTTATATAAACCCAAACCAAACCAAACCCATTGCCGTCGAGTCGATTCTGACTCATAGTGACCGTACAGGACGGAGTAGAACTACCCCATAGGGTTTCCAAGGAGCACCTGGTGGATTCGAACTGCTGACCTCTCGGTTAGCAGCCGTAGCACTTAACCACTACGTCACCAGGGTTTCCTCTTTATATATATATAATGAGCAATATAATATTTTAACAGTCACTATTTCTTAAATGAATTTTAACTAATTTTGTATTCTTTGAGGATCCTGTTTATTTTATAATAATCTGAATTTGTTCTTGAGAGTTAGAATTTTGGTGCCTATTTTTTATATGTTATGGCCACTTTACAAGACTTAGAAAATTGAAGCAATGGGTAATACATAAAGGTAGTTTCATAACATTGATGTTTGCTAAAATATAACTACTGTTGAAATGGAGTTCTTAGTAGAGACAATTTTTAATCACTTAATGAAATGCTGAATTATTTTGGTAATAATGTAAATGATCACTGAAGTGATTTTTTAATGTAGCATGCTTCCCTTTTTATTGAAACCCAACACAGGTGAATAATTTTATACAGTATTTCTTTAAAATATCTTTTCTAAGTTAGCTGAAAATGTAAAAACAGGTACATGATAGATAACCTATGAAGAATTATCTTTTTATTTTGTATATAGAATTACACACGGAATTTCCTAAAAAATTTATCATGTATTAGGCTTAACCCGGACTACAAAATTGATTAGCACACAAAACAAAATAAATGAAAGCCGTACATCAATATTACTATGAACATGCATGCAGAAACCCTAAAAAAGGATTAAAAATAATAATAATAAAAGCAAATCATATTACGTATGCATCAAAAGAATAATCTAATAATTTATCAAATAGGATTCATTCCAGGAATACAGGGGTGATTCAGCAGTAGGAAATCAATTAGTGTAATTTTATTGTGTTAACAGATTAAAGGAGAAAACCATATATAAATCCTCTCAATAAATGCTGAAATAGTAAAATTTAACACTAATTCTTGTTTTAAAGTCTCCTTTAATTCAAGAAATAGAAGGGGAGGTTAACTTGATATAGTATACGTACCAGAAATGAGTGCCAAGCATTATACACAATGATGAGAAACTAGAAGCATGACCACTAAAGCCAAGAACAAGACAAGGATGTTTGCTGTTAGTGCTGTTGTTTAATATTATGCCGGAGGTCCTCACCAATTCAATTCAAAGGAGAAAGAAACAAGAGACAAATATTAGAAGAGAAGAGAAAGCATAAACATTATTTATGGATGATATGATTACCTATGAGAGTATCCTACTGAAGGAGCAGAAAATTATTAATTAATTCAGTAGAGTGGCTTGATAGCAGGTCAGCATACAAAAAGGAATAATCAGCTAGAAAATAAAATGGAAAAAAGTAGCAACAAAGTCCCAAAATATTCTCGAATAGAACGAATGGGAAAAATACAAGATAATTGTGAAAGGATGGTTCCAACATCAGTGCAATGCTGTATATAAATGAAGAAAACAGATAAAACTATAAACAACATGGATAAATCTTAAAAACCTGGTGTTGAGCAAAAGAAGCAAGATACAGAAGAATGTATATTGTATGATTTCATTAATATAAAGCTCATCCACAGAAAAATGCCCTAACTACATTGTTTAGAAAGAAATATATATATGTGGTAAAACCATTAAAAAAAAAAAAAGCAAAAGAATGGTTTTCACAAAAGTTAAGATGGTGGTTCCTCTGCGGGAGAGGTAAGGGTTCATGATTGTGGGAAGGCACGTGGAGGGCTCCTAAGTGTTGACAATTTACTATTTCTTTCCCCGGTTGGTGATTACGTGGATGTTTCCTTTAAATTTACTAAACTCTGTGCATATGTTTTATCTGCTTTTCTGTAGGTGACTTTGTATCACAGTAAAAAGATACAAAAAGGAAAGAGAGGAGATGCATAAGTGGAACAGAATATAGAGTCCAGAATCTGACCATCTCTGTGGGGGAATTTATTATATGATGAATGAGGCATTTTAAACCAATGGGAAAAAAGATGTATCAGCTGATAAATGGTTACAAGATATATTTTTCTAGAGAAAAAAAAATTAAATTGGATTCCTAGCTCATATCTTAAAAATTTATTCCAGATAGATTAAAGATCTAAATGTAAAAATGAAACTATGTGTCAGAAGCAAATATTGAGGTCCGTCGGGAAAGCTGGTAATAGGGAATCCAAAGTCGAGAAGGGAGATTTTTTACATGTCGTGGGGTTGTTAACCAGTGTCGTAAAACAATATGTGTACTGGTTAATGAGAAGCTAGTTTGTTCTGTAAACCTTCATCTCGGGTATAATTTAAAAAAATATACTGACGTCTAGAAGGTCTTCCTAAGCAAGACAGTTTATACAGATATCATAAAAGAAAAGACAGGCAGATTTAACTACATATTAATTACAAATTCCTGTGCAGTGAAAGATACTGTAAACAACAATTAAACATAGAAGACAGACGGAAAAATATTTGCCAAATCTTTATTAGTCTTATTTTCCACAGTATATGAACAGCTTGTGAAATTTAATAACTCCAAAATTAGGTGAACAATTAGCATATAGAAGAAGAAACGTAAATATACAATCTGGAAAATATTCTCAGCCTTTCCAAGAAGCAGAAATTTGAGATGGATTGATAAGAATCAATATTTGTGACACTATAGGGAAATGGACTCTTTGGTGGGAGTATAAATTGGTACAGCCTCTTTCTTGGGAGAGCAGTTTCTCTCAACATTTAAATTATATTTGTACCCTATAATTCCATGTCTAGAAATTGCCTTTCTGAAAGACTTGCATATGGCACAAAGATATATGTATAAGGAAGGTCCTTCTAAAGAGTGGGAAAAATTGGAACCATCTCATGTCTATCCTAGGGGAATGATTCAATAAATTAATTGTATTCATAATACCCATAACAGTTGGAGTTATTAATTTGCTTACCATGTTGTATAAATGTCAAAAGACAATGTTAATTAAAAAAAAAAAATTCCCATTGAATAGCACATTGTCATACGTTTATGTGAAAAGCATATAAAGTTCTATGTATGTATATATTTACACATGTACTTAAGTGCGTAAAACAGTGTCTGGAAATGTATTCATGAAAACATTACCAGTAGTTACTTCTGGAGGTGAGAAGTGAAGTAGACTTTTTACTTAATTACTCTTGTCTGAATTATATATAGTAAACATATGTATTGCAAAATTTTTTTTTAAGAAAATGTTCTTTATTTTTGGGCTTTTGAAACAGCATTCTATTTTTATAGTATTAGAAAACTATTAAAATTAACAGCCATATCTGAGCACAAAACTTTGTGATTGACAACTGGGGAAGAACGCTTTCCATAGTCTACTGAGTTTAATGAATTTCTTTTTGTGTTTAACAGAAGCATATCAGACCAAAAGGTCGGCAGTTCAAATCCGCCAGGTGCTCTCTGGAAACTCTACGGGGCAGTTCTACTCTGTCCTGTAGGGTCTCTTTGAGTCGGAATCGACTCGATGGCAGTGTTTTTTTTTTTTATCAGACATGGTGGATCTTCATTTTTGGAGATATATTTTGAAGGAGAGTTGTAGCAATATTGGCTTTTTCCTTTTCCTTCTTTAAATTTCCATAAATTTGGAATGTTCACATGGTGCCTCAGAATCTCTAATTTTTAGTTTTACTTTTTGTCCAGGCCCATCAAACTGCAGTGAAGAAGGTGAATCCTGGAAAAGAAAGGAGGAAAATGTTTGAGGTATAAAGATATCCATCAGCTTTTTTAAAGCATTGCAAAAAACAATTATTTAAAAAAAAGGAAACAAAATCTTAAACAGTGTAAAACCTCCAAACCTTTCCTCCTTATTTCTTTCAATCAAATACCTCTAACTTTTTTTTTTTTAAAACTTCCCTGGACATTCCTCTGCCATTGGTATACTAACTTTCCTGATAAAATAGAAAAACTAGGAATTATTATTGATGAAAATATTCTCTCTCTCTCTTTTTTTTTTTTTTTTTATTTAAGGAAGCAGCAAGAAAGAGAAAGTTGGAATTTACTGAAAAAGAAAAGAAACAAAAGGATCAGGTAGTTTTTTTTTTGTTGTTGTTCCTTTGCCAAGACGTAGATTTTCATAATTTTAAGAGTTCTAAGAAGTTTGTCTTTAAAATTATTACAGATTAGTTTAATGAAGGCTGAACAGATGAAAAGGCAAGAAAAGGAAAGGGTAAGAGGATAATCTGTTTTTCCTTGGCACATTTTTCCTCCACACACATGCACACACTCTCTCGTTTTAAAAATATTATTTTATTTGTATTGTTGAGAATATACACAGCTAAACATACACCAATTACACAGTTGTTGCGTGTACCATTTAGTGACATTGATTACATTCTTCAAGTTGTGTAATCATTCTCACCCTCCTTTTCTGAGTTGTCCTAACGCTACTAACATAAACTCACTGCCCGATAAGGTTCCTATATAGTCTTTCCAGTTGCTGTTACCAATTTGATCCCATATAGGTAATTCTTAAAAGAGCATCATGCTCAAGGCAGACTTTTTTTACAAGTTAAGCTAAATTGTTGTTTGGTTTTAAGAAGACTTCAGGGAATATTTTTGGTTTAAGGTTTAAGGATTATCTCAGGTCAGTAATTTCAGGGGTTCATCCAACCTTCATGGCTTCAGGAAATGTGGAGTCCATGAGAATTTGAAATTCTGTTCTTCGTTTTCCCCCTTTTGATCAGGATTCTTCTATGGAATCTTTGATCAAAATGTTCAGTAATGCTAGCCAGGCACCATCCAGTTCTTCTCGTCTCCTGGCAAAGGAGACGGTTATTCATGGAGACAATTAGCCACACATTCCATGTCATCCTCCTGTTCTGACTCTCCTTTTTCCTCTGTTGTTCCAAGTAGACAGAGACCAGTTGTACTTGGAGGGTTGCTTGCAAGCTTCTAAGACCCCAGGCACCACAGATCAAACGAGGAGGTAGAACAGAAGCATTAAACACATTATTAGGTCATTTAACTGGGATTCCCATGAAACTAGGAACCCAAACCTCCAAACGAAGAAACCAGATCCCACAAGGTATTTGGTTACTGGGTGGATTTTTTAAGCAGCTTTAGCAGTTGCTCTTTCTTTGGTCATTGTTGCAAATCTATCTGTCACACAACTTTTTCAATTCAACTTTTTACAGGTATACAACTTATTAACAATTACAATAATCAGCTGTGCACCCCTACCCTTAATCAACACGATATTTCTGTCACCACTAGCCTCCTCTTTCCCCCTCACTCTGGACCTTGGTAACCACTAATATATTTTTTTCTCTATGCATTTGCCTTTTCTTGTCTTTTTATATAAGTGCAGTCATAGAGTATTTGTCCTTTTGTGGTTGACTTTTTTTACTCAGCAAAATGTCACATACATTTTTTTTTTTAAATAAAAAGGCATACTTTGATTTCCGTTTCATTGTAGATGTATTTCATGAATTTTATATTAAATACTTGACACAGTGTTTTGTTTCTTTTCCAAAAGTTGGAGAGGATAAATAGGGCCAGGGAACAAGGATGGAGAGATGTGCTGAGCGCTGGTGGAGGTGGCGAAGTGAAGGTAGGCACCTGAAACAATAGAGTTACACTACTATGATTTTTTTATTCTAGTTTCACCTTGCTGTTTAAAATCTATGTAACTGTTTTTTTTTTTTTTTTTTTTGGTTCACAGTTAATTTTTATTTAGAATCCTTCAGCATCTATTATAAATTTTTATCTTTTCTGTGTGTGTTATTTTACTTGTATTGATAACTAATATGTGACACTGTTGCAGCTGCGTAGAAGGCTTGATGTGAATGAAGGCTGTGATACACTGTTCCTGCTAGAGGAATCTTTTTAAAATCAAATACAATATGTCACACCTCTGCCTAATATCCTTCCATACTGCCTTAGAAATGAAGTTTTCAGAAGACCCTTTTTTTTATTTAATTTTTTTTTTTTGGTAAAAACATACACAGCAAAACTTGCTCCTTACAGTTTCCAGACATAATGCTCAGTGACATTGTTTACATTCTTCACATTGTGTCAACATTCTCCTTATTTCTGTTCTAGTTGTTTCATTCCTATTTACTTAATCTCCCTGTCCTCAACATTCTCATCTATGCCTTAAAATAGCTGTTGCCCCAAAGATTAGACAGGCCTATAAAACATGGCTCCAGGAATTGACGGAATACCAATTGAGATGTTTCAACAAACATATGCAGCGCTGGAAGTACTTGCCTGTCTATGCCAAGAAATAGAAGACAGCTACCTGGCCAGCCGACTGGAAGAGATCTGTATTCATGCCTATTCTCTAGAAAGGTTATCCTGCTGAATATGGAAATTATCCAACAATATCATTAATACCACACACAAGTAAAATTTTGCTGAAGATCATTCAAAAGCAGCTGCAACAGTCTATCAACAGGAAACTGCCAGAAGTTCAAGCTGGATTCAGAAGACATGGAACCAGGGATTTCATTGCTGATGGCAAATGGATCCTGGCTGAAAGCAGAGAATACCAGAAAGCTGCTTACCTGTGTTTTACTGACTATGCTAAGGCATTCCACTGTGTGAATTATAACAAATTATGGATAACATTGCAAAGAATGGGAATTCCGGAGCACTTAATTGTGCTCATGAGGAACCCGTACATAGATCAAGAGGCAGTGGTTTGAACAGAACAAGGAGACACTTTGTGGTTTAAAGTCAGGAAAGGTGTGTGTCAGGGTTGTACCCTTTCACCATACTTATTCAGTCTGTATGCTGAGCACATATGACTATATGAAGCTGAGCACATATGACTATATGAAGCTGAGCACATATGACTATATGACTATATGAAGAAAGATGGGGCATCAGGATTGGAGAAAGACTCATTAACATCCTGAGACATGCAGATGACACAACCTTGCTTGCTGAAAGTGAAGAGGACTTGAAGCACTTAATGATGAAGATCAAAGACCACAGCCTTCAATATGGATTACACCTCAACATAAAGACAACAAAAATCCTCACAAGTGGACCAATTAGGAACATCATGATAAATGGAGAGATGACTGAGAATGTCAAGGATTTCATTTTACATGGATCCACAGGCAACAGCCATGGAAGCAGCAGTCGAGAAATCAAAAGATACATTGCATTGGGCAAATCTGCTTCAAAAGACCTTTTTGAAGTGTTGAAAAGCAAAGATGTCACCTTGAGGACTAAGGTGCACGTGAACCAAGCCACGGTGTTATCAGTCACTTCCTATGCATGTAAAAACTCAATGACGGATAAAGAAGATTGAAGAAGAATTGATGCTTTTGAATTGTAGTGTTGGAGAAGAATATTGAATGTACCATGAACTGCCAAAAGAACCAACAAATCTGTCTTGGAAGAAGTACAACCAGAAAGCTTCTTAGAAGCAAGGATGGCGAGACTACATCTCACATACTTTGGACATGTTGTCAGAAGGGATCAGTCCCTGGAGTAGGACATCATGCTTGGTAAAAAAGTGAAAGAGCAGAAGACCTTCAATGAGATGGATTGACACAGTGGCTGCAGCAATGGGCGTAAGCATAACGATTGTAAGGATGTCACAGGACCAGGCAGTATTTCGTTCTGTTGTACATAGGGTTGCTATGAGTTGGAACTGACTCGACCACACCTAACAACAACATAAAACGATAACACAAATGAGGAACATGCTTCTTAGTTCAGTTAAGTATATGAGGCCAAATGGGCAACACCTGCCCAGAAACAAAGAGGAGAACACGGGAAGGGATAGGAAACCAGATGAATGGACATGGGGAACCCGGGGTATAAAGGGAAAGGGGGAGAGTGCTGACACATTGCAGGGATTGCAATCAATGTCACAAAACAATTTGTGTATAAATTTTTGAATGAGAAACTAATTTGCACTGTAAACTTTCACCTAAAACACAATTAAAAAAAAAAAAAAAACTGTTGCCCGTTTGGTCTTATGTAATTTTTTTTAAGTAACACAGTATTCAAGGGTGACAATCTTTACTCTTTGGGCCAAACTGTTACTGGTACGTAGTTTAAAGATGACTTCAGGGGTTAGTTTTAATTCATGGTTTGAAGAGCAACTCAGAGCCATAGCCTCAGGGACTCCTCCAGCCTTAGCAGGTCCAGTAGAGAAGACTTCATAATCTGGCCTCTGCTAGTCTCTCCAAATTCATCTCTATCCATTCCCTACCCCATACGGTATGTTCTAGTCATGGTGAACTAAAGACGGTACTTACAGTTTCTGTACTGTGTATAGCCTGCCGGGTCTGTTTTCACACCTGCATTTCTCTTTGTTTGAAATTCCCTTCCTCCCTTCCATCCTTACCCCCATCTCGGACTGGTTTCCTAGATAACCCTTTGCCTAGATGTTGTTGTTGTTAGGTGCTGTCAAATTGGTTCCGACTCATAGTGACCCTGTGTGCGACAGAATGAAACACTGCCCAGTCCTGCGCCATCCTCACAATTGTTGCTATGCTTGAACCCATTGTTGCAGCCACTGTGTCAATCCATCTTGTTGAGGATCTTTCCTCTTTTTTGCTTTTTTACTAAGCATGATGTACTACTCTGGGGACTGATCCTTCCTGACAGCATGTCTGAGTATGGGAGGCGTAGTCTTGCCATCCTTGCTTCTAAGGAGCATTCTGGTTGTACTTCTTCCAAGATAGGTTTGTTCATTCTTCTGGCAGTCCGTGGTATATTCAGTGTTCTTCTCCAACAGCACAATTCAAAGGCATCAAGTCTTCCTTATTCACTGTCCAGCTTTCACATGCATAGGAAGCGACTGAAAACACCATGACTTGGGTCAGGCACACCTTAGTCCTCAAGGTGACATCTCTGCTTTTCAACACTTCAAAAAGGTCTTTTGCAGCAGATTTGCCCAATGCAATGTATCTTTTGATTTCTTGACTGCTGCTTCCATGGCTGTTGCCTGTGGATCCATGTAAAATGAAATCCTTGACATTCTCAGTCGCCTCTCCATTTATTATGATGTTGCTAATTGGTCCAGTTGTGAGGATTTTTGTTGTCTTTATGTTGAGGTGTAATCCATACCGAAGGCTGTGGTCTTTGATCTTCATCATTAAGTGCTTCAAGTCCTCTTCACTTTCAGCAAACAAGGTTGTGTCATCTGCATGTCTCAGGATGTTAATGAGTCTTTCTCCAATCCTGATGCCCCATTCTTCTTCATATAGTCCAGCTTCTCGGATTATTTGCTCAGCATACAGCTTGAATACGTATGGTGAAAGGATACCATCCTGAAGCACACCTTTCCTGACTTTTAACCATGCAGTATCCCTGCATTCTATTTGAACGACTGCCTCTTGATCCATGTACAGATTCTTCATGAGCACAATTAAGTGTTCTGGAATTCCCATTCTTTGCAATGTTATCCATAATTTGTTATGATCCAGACAGCTAAATGTCTTAGCATAGTCAATAAAACACAGGTAAACAGTTTTCTGATATTTTCTCCTTTACCTAGGTATGTTAATTCAAATGTCCCTTTTTGATGGATTCAGACTATGTAACCTGGGACAAGTTACTTAATTTTTCTGAGCTTCAGTTTCTTCATCTTAAAAAGAACATATGAAAAGTTCTAAGAGTTTGACTAATAAGAACTTATGTTAATTTCCTTTTATTTATTTTGCCAGTCTGTTATATACTTCTTCTTTTGCTTCTGTAGTATCCTGTATATCTCTGCCTGTGGAAGGCAGAATTCTAAGATGGTCCACAAGATTCTGGATACCCAGTGTACACACCACCTTATATTATTCCCTCCCCTTGAATGTGGGTGCGTCCTGTAGGTGTGATCCTATAGTAGCCTCTTTGATTAGGTTATGTAACATGGCACGTGGTGATGGAATGGCCACTCTCGTAACTATGTTGCTTTATATAAGACTCAGACTGGAAGGGGAGAAGTCACAGAAGTGTGCTTCGTGGTCTAGGGGAAGGCAAACATCCATGTTGTAAACTGCCTGTGGGGGCCTCATGGAGGGAACTGTAGGTGGCCTCTAGGAGCTGGTCATGTCCTGTGGCCAGGAACTAGTGAGAAATGGGGATCTCAGTCACGCAGCTGCAAGGAAACGAATTCTGCCAACAACTAGCCAGCCTAGAAGAAAATCCTCAGCCTCAGTTGAGAATTGCAGCTTCAGCTGATACTTTGGTTTCTGCCTGGTGGGATTCTATGCAGAGGACCCAGGTAACTCGTACTCAGACTCCTGGGCCAACGAAACTGAGATAATAAGTGGGTATTATTTTAAGCTTCTGAGTTTGTGATGAAGCCCTGATGGCGCAGTGGTTAAGGGCTCAGACTTCCAACCAAAAGGTCAGCAGTTCAAATCTACCAGCCACTCCTTGGAAACCCTTTGGGGTAGTTCTGCTGTGTCCTGTAAGGTTGCTGTGAGTTGGAACTGGGTCGATGGCAATGGGTTTTCTTTTTTTTTTTTTTTTAAGCTTGTGGTAAATTCTTATGCAGCAATAGGAATATAATTCTGCGACCTCTGTATTATAATTTTAATTTGTATCATTGAATTAACTGTTAATCAACATGTCGTTAAACTGTGAATTCCCTTTACCCATCTCATGAATGTTTTTTATTTAGGTACGAAATAGACATTTGTGAAGCTGAATTGATTACCGTTTTTGCTCATTTCTTTTCCCCAAAAGCTGTAGTTTGTAAAAGAGCTTGCTTGTGGCACAAAGGGTTTGAACTCAACTCCTAACCTAAAGGTTGGTAGTTCCAACCCACTAAGCAGTACCAAGGAAGAAAGGCCTGGTGATTTGCTTCCAGAAAAGAGTACAACCAAGAAAACCCTATGGAGCAGTTGTACTCTATAACACATGGGGTTGCCATGAGTCAGAATTGACTTGACAGCAATGGGTTTGGTTTTTGTTTCTTTGTTTTGTTTTCATCTAGACATATCTATTGTGTCCTGGCTCTCAAGTCTCTTGAGATAAAGAAGTTTTTCATATTACGTATCAGTAATTGGGTAAAAGTCACTTTTTCCAATTCTGTATTAAGGTAGACTTATACAGCTTTTTTTTTCTCTCTTTTTTTATTATACTTTAGATGAAGGTTTACAGAACAGACTAGTTTCTCATTAAACAGTAAACATATTGTTTTATGACATTAGTTAACAACCTCATGACATGTCAACATTGTCCCTTCTCAACCTTGGGTTCCCTGTTACCAGCTTTCCTGTTCCCTCCTGCCTTATAGTCCTTGCCCCTCATTTGGTGTGCCCCCTTTAGTCTCCTTCTGTTTTACGGGTCCGTCCAAACTTTGGCTGAAGGGTGAACCTCAGGAGTGACTTCATTACTAAGCTGAACGGGTGTCTGAGGGTTATACAGTTTTTAATAATCTAATTTTATCCTCATATTAAGTAGAGGAGTCCCTGGGTAGGGCAAACAGTTAAGCACTGGAACGCTAAAACTGCCCAGAGGCACCTTGGAAGACAGGCCTGGAGATCGCTTCTGAAAGGTCAAAGCCTTGAAAGCCCTAAGGAGCACATTGTACTCTGCACACACGGGGTCACCACGAGTCAGAATCAGCTAGACGGTAACTAACAGCAGCATTCAGTAGAACTTATTACCTCTCGAATGATAGACCAATATGGACTCAGAATTTGGCCCTTTCTAAAATAACTAACCCCATGTCTTACCTGACTGGACAGTGAAAACTTACCAGACATTTTGTTTCAGATGTGTGATAATTGTTGAAAATTTGATTATTTTATCTTCTCCTTTGCTTATATCTCCTTATATGCAATAAAATCATATCCCTTTTCTATGATATATAAAGTAGTATTGTAATCCTGAAAGTCTAGTTTTACCAATGTTGTTTGATAACCACTTGAGACACTTTTTTCACCATTGTTAGATCGTATGTGCTTAGTATATTTCTGCTTCACTTTACAAGCTTTTGTAATTCTTTTGTTGAGGGTTACTGAAACAATTTTGTTTTCAACAATTTAAAGAAAATTCTGTTTTTCCCCTATACTTACTCCTCATAGTTTTAAATATTAAACTTGTTAGGCTATTTGATTTCTGTACAGTTGGTAAGGACCTGAGGGCCAGTGTAATGTGAAGCAAATTGAGGAGATCTCCCAAATTTAGGTAAAACAAAAATTAAGTATCACAATATTAAGGGCAGTATTTCAAATTTAATAGCATTATTATATGCCTCTAAGCAACAGATGGAAACCCTTGTGGCGTAGTGGTTAAGTGCTGTGGCTGCTAACCAAGAGGTTGGCAGTTCGAATCTGCCAGGTGCTCCTTGGGAACTCTGTCCTATGGTGCAGTTCTGCTCTGTCCTACAGGGTCGCCATGAGTCAGAATCGACTCAACGGCGGTGGGTTTGGGTTTTTGAAGCAGCAGATGTTGTTATTATTTGCGATAATAAATAACCAACTCTTTTGTGTAATCCATTCTTTGGCGTGTCTTTTATAAGTATGTATTTTCATAAAAATGATGTTGCATTCCAGATATAGTTTGAACACATGGTGATTGTTATATATAAGAGGTGTACCTGCCGTTTGAAAATACACTGGAATACTATCCAGCGATGAAAAGGAATAACCTGTTTATACATACAGTAACATGGGTCAGGCTCAACATTATACTGATTAAAGGAAGCTAACACAAGAGTACGTATTGTATGATTGCATTTATATGAAATTACAGGCAAGGCAAATCTAATCTGTGGTGACAGAAAGCAGATCACTGGTTGCTCGGGTGACAGGCATTCACTGTGGAGGGACATGAGGGAACTTTCTGGGGCGATGGAAATGCTTTTGATTGTGGTAGTGGTTACATGAGTGTATATATTTGTCAGAACTCATCAACTTGTTTATAATTGGTGAATTTTATTGCGTATGAATTATACTTCAATCAAGTTGATTTTAAAAAGATCATATTTCTTCGGTATTCTAACACAATATTTTCAGTTCTTTTGAGTATAGGCATCTTCAGAGATGTTTACATAAAACGTTTACATACTTTTTGATAAAGACATTAAAACACTGAAATTCAAGTTAAGATCATATTAGCACCGGATTAAACTTAAAGAGTCACAGTGTAATGGGAGATTTGACCAGGTTTTATCAGAATTCTGATCCTGGTCTTGGCTTGAGATGCACGTTTTGAGGATATGTGTGAGGACCCCCTTGATGGAGCCTTCTGTCTAGTTACTCATCACCCCTGTTTCCAGCAACTTGAATCTCTTGTTGTTTGAACATCTCATCAGTTATCTGAATTTATCTTGAGATGATTTTTTTTTAAATCATGGTTTCTTATAAAATTATATGCAACTTACTATGTCAGGGTGTTAAAACAATTGTTATCTCATTGGCTTACACTCAAATTTCTTTTATTAGATGCTAATATATCTCTTTGTATCTTTTCTTAGCCAGAATTCTTCCTTAAGGTGTTATCACCTGGAAGTTCCTCCTTCTTTATTCTCAGTATTCTGGTATTTGCACTCATCATTTTATAAAAAACTGATTTTTTAAAGGCTGCTACACAACTTTAGACGTATCAACCTGCTTATTCAGTGCCATTTGACCTGCATTTGAGGTTATTGGTTTCCTCTCTTACGTTACCATTTCTTCTGTAGAGTTTGTTGTTGTTCTTAGGTGCCATTGAGTCAATTTCTGGCTCACAGCGACCCTACGTACAACAGAATGAACACTGCCCGGTCCTGCGCCATCTTCACAATTGTTATGCTTGAGCCCATTGTTAAGCCCATTGTAGCGTTATACACTTTTATTTACTGTTTTTATCCTTTTCCGACAGTTTTATTTTCTAACTACGGGTTTTCCAAGTGGCTGATTGTTATATCTCTGTAGTTGAGCCCTTATGTCTTTGTCTTTATCCTTTGTCATTCCAGGAAAGAATCAACAACTCCCTCCAACTTTTACTTTTTCAATGGTCGCCTTTATTTCTAGGCTTCCTGACTTGGGGTCAGCGCAGCATCAGCCTAATTAGTCATTCTGTCTTAGTCTCTCGTTTATTCCTGCTTATCATGCTTAATATTCACTTTTTGACCTTTTTAAAAGCTGTTTTGGTATACTACTGCAAGAAAGTTTATAAATGCTTTCTGTTGTTTATTATGTGAACTCAAAATACCCAGGCCTGATAGCGGCTAGCTCTACCAACCTTTTACTGCCAAGCTTAACACTCCCCATTTGCCTTCTTTGTAATCATGTTTTTGTTGACGCTATCCTTCGTATTTCCTTCCCCTGCCCCACTGCCAACATCCAAATACATATATACATTGCTTATTTTTGCATTAATACCTCGGCTCATATTTACTCTCTCTTTGTTACATTGCTTTCAAGGCTAGGCTCAACATTTATCTTTCTCTAGGTATTTTAAGGAAACACTGGGGGTGTAGTGGTCAAGCACGACAGCTACTAACCAAAAGGTCGGCAATTTGAATCCACCAGGTGCTCCTTGGAAACCCTATGGGGCAGTTCTACTGTGTCCTGTAGAGTCGCTCTGAGTGGCAATCGACTCAACGCAATGGGTTTGGTTTTTGGTTTTTAGGTACTTTAAAAGTATTTTTATGGATTTTACTTATCATTTTTTTCTGCTTTGTGAATTTGTTCAGTGCTTACTACTTAGAGTATCCCTCATTATCATTCATTTACCACAGGCTTGAGATGTTTTTCTAGTTTTGTGTTTTCTTTCTCAACTGGATTGTAAATTCCTTAAGCATAGATATGTTTTGCTGCTTTCATCGATT
Source organism: Loxodonta africana (assembly GCF_030014295.1). Classification (NCBI taxonomy): domain Eukaryota; kingdom Metazoa; phylum Chordata; class Mammalia; order Proboscidea; family Elephantidae; genus Loxodonta; species Loxodonta africana. The sequence goes on from NC_087362.1 coordinate 18,180,331, forward strand.
CATGAGGTATGTTTTCATGGCATTTTAACCTTAATATCTGCTTGCTGAACTGAAGGATTTGGGGTATATTAAATGCCATATCCGAATGCTTAGGTTAAATATAATTTTGAGGGTTGTAAAAACAGGCTCTGCTTTAGTTAGAAACCATACATATTTAAGCTTAATAGAACAGAATCATACGAAATGCATATTAGAAGCTTGTTTCAAAACTTGAGAGTATTTTCCCATATTTAAATGATTTAGTGACATTTTACTGTTTTCGTCTGTCACATTAAATTATGCATTATTATTAGTGACAAAGTGTACTACTTTTGGATTGTTAATGGTTAAAATCTAGTAGAAAAACATTTTGCTTTGGGTTGTGTATGTATTACTATGTTAAGTTAGATAATTGCTGTTTTAAAGTCACGTGTTGAAACTTACTTTTTTCTTTTGAGGATAGTGCAGGCCTCTTAGGCCTTATGAGATAAACATACGAGAGCTCTTTGTTTAATTCCTAGGCTCCCTTTTTTGTCAGTGGAGGGGCAGTGGCTCCATCTTTTTCTCCTCGTGGGCAGTATGAACATTACCATGCTATCTTTGATCAAATGCAGCAGCAAAGAGCAGAGGATAACGCATCTAAGTGGAAAGAAGAAAAACATGGCCGAGGGCTTCAGGAAAGGTATGGCTTACGTTCTGCAGAAGTTGCTTATGCTTTGCTTCAGAGAAAGTCCTGAAAGTCACTGTGCATATTTATCTACAGAGGAATTTCACCTGGAGTACGTCCAGGATTTCCTAACGGGGCTGCAGGTCATCACCGTTCCCCTGATGCTGATGCTATTAGAAAAACTTTGAAAAGATTGAAGGCCATGTCTAAACAAGCCAGTGCAAGCAGGTCGGACTGTGATGGTCTGTGAACTCATCCTCGTGTCTACTTTTGTCTTACGTGTAGCTTAGTACCTACACTGTCTAGATGTTTTCTGCATTATTACATAGAATATTTTTTGCCTTCTGGATGCAATAATTTTCTCAGGTGTAAATCTGGCACTTGATTACATTGTGGCAAGCATGTAGCTCTTCAGTTCAGTCTAATTTTTGTGGCTTATTTATGTATTATAGGCTAAATATACTATTTATAGGAACATTTGGTAACTGACAGCCAACATATGGTTGTAATAATTTCACCTACTTGCTTTAAATAAATCAGAATATAAATTTAAATTGAGTCACACTTCATACAAAACTTCAGACGTTTTTTTTTGTCTTCCTTTTCCTTATCACTTAGAACCCCACTTTTCTGTTTGTTGTCTTAGTACATCTTCTCTTCACATTCATCTTTGATGTGTATCTCTATGATCCTATTCATCAGATTTTCCCTCTTCACCATTGAATTAATTTAATAATGGTAATCGTCAGTGGTTTTAATTTGCATAGTTCCTTTTTTTTCAAGTGTGCATGTATGTCTTCTTAGGCATTTGAACTTCCTCTATAAAACATTCTGGTAAGTTAAGGAAGAACAGATAACATTTTGTGAAAATTTAGATACATTGCCTTTTCCTTGTGATTTTAAGGACAGTGCCTTTGAATGTTACAAAAATCTTTATGATGCCTCTTGATTATAAAAGGTGATTAAGATATAGTTGAGCAGAGGTATATAAGTGAGGTAAACATAAGTTAAAATTATGAATTATTTACAATAGCCTGAATGTTAAGCTAATTGTAGATTTTACAAGGCTACAGAGTCACACATATGCGTGTTTTTGATGAGGTGGGGAAGCAAATTCTATGTGAGGCTTTTATCCTCTTTTATTATTGAGCTTTCTAGTATATATTTTGATTGGCTTTATTTGTTTTTATTTTAATCAGAATCTTATAAAATAAATGTAGTTGTGAGGTGTAGAATCACCTTGCAGAAAGCCATTTGGCCTTTAGTCTTGTTCCTGTGGGCCCCAAGGTCAGAGGCTCACCTGGGGCCTGATACTGACTAAGCCTCAGGGGCATGATACAGTCATGGCCGTGTTGTGAGGCCAGTAAAGGCCTTGGAAGATGGAAGCTTAGAGAGCTTCCTGGTTGGTGACCGTACACCGGAGGGAGTAGTACATCCTTCTTTAGCACGTGGAAGCTCCGTGCTGTGACCTCTCCCAGACCTCCCCCTATACTTTTCTTCAGTTGTACCCTTTTTTGTTATATTAAAACTGTTATTGCAGGTATGGTGTTTCCCACAAGCTCTGTGCTTTATTACATTGAATTTTTGTACCTAAAGTAGCAGGGCGAGCCGGCTGGCCTGAAGTGGAAGGAGTCATGTGGACTCCTAGGCCTGCAGCTGATCCTGAAGGGGTAGAGGAAAACCCCAGGTTTGGAGCCTGCTGGTCTGAAGTGGAAACAGTCATGTGGACTCCCAGGCCTGCAGCTGATCCTGAAGGGGTAGAGGAAAACCCCAGGTTTGGAGCCTGCTGGCCTGAGGTGGAGGGAGCTGCCGACCCAGCCCTTGGTGGCTGGGTGAGCTGTATGGGCAGCTGGGATCTAAACTGAACAGGGAAGGGAAACTCAAATTTCCATAGGACATAGCTGGCATGTGGGGTGGGATTTGTTATCTACCACACAGTTTGGCATCAGAAGTGGGTGATCTTATTCTCCTGGACTGGTCTGCACAACTGGCACTGTAAGCAGGATTTGCTAGAGCCGACTTTGGCAGTGCAATTGTGTAAAGAAAATAGGGAGAACTGTTTTATGCTTCTTCACTCTGCTCATCTTCCAGAATGCTGCTTGGTTTTTCATAGTTGCAGTTACAGATAACTGACTACATTAGGTCATTTGCATCAAACTCCTGAATAAACTTGAAATATTTGTATGTGTTCATAGTTGAGTTTTAAATTGTTTTTAAGGGCTGTATATCTCAGTTACTTCTTCTAGCGTTGCACACCTTCCATGAAAAGTTTGAGCATCAGATATAATCTCCACTATTTTGATTTTCTGTTTTTAAACAGTATGTAGTTGTGAGATCATTTAGCATTTCATTTGAATCAACTCTAGTGTGCTTAGCAATACTTAAGCATACTATACTTTTTTTTTTTAAATCTTACACTCAAGTTGTTACTGACAATGCCAGTTTAAAAAAAAAAAAAGTTGCCATCGAGTTGACTCAGACTCATGACAATTCCATGTATGTCAGAGTAGAACTGTGTTCCCAAGGGTTTTTAATGGCAGAGATTTTGGAAGTAAATCACCAGGCCTTTCTTCCGAGGCACCAATGGGTGAACTCAAACCTCCAGCCTTTTGGTTAGCAGCTGAGCGCATTAACCGTTTGCATCACCCGGAAACTTCTACGTATATATGGTTGTAGACAATTAAGATCACTAGTTCAAAGTGTGGGTAGTAAGCTCTTTGCTTCCTTAGCTTGTAAAGCAATTTTATTTTTATTCTTAGTTCTTTTTTTCACATCGAAATACTTACTGCATCTTTCTCCATCCCTCTGTTATTGGCACAAATTATTTCACACTTTTTGCCCATTTTTTTTTTTTAATTGCTTTTTCTAGACATAGCCAGAACATTCTTTCCCTGCTCTGAACTGAGTTATTAAATTGCAGTGTATTTGGTGTAATCTTTAGAATTTGTTAATTTGTTGCCAAAGAAAAAGAGGTGTAGTTGTTTCCATTCTCTTTCATGGAGGGTGGTACGGGGACAGAGGTGCGTATCAGGCAGCAGGGCTTTCCTAGTGGCACTGGAGATTGTGGGAAATGGTATTTTATATTATTTAAGGGCTTTTATTTGATTAAAGACAGACTAGATGGAAAGACGTGGTGATCTGTTCCAAAAAAATCAGCCAGGAAAAACTGTATGGGTCACAATGGTCCAATCCCATTTTGCATTGATTTAGGGGAAAATTTGACAGCAGCTAACAACAACATTAGATTAAATAGCAAATAATGTATATTTGCATTTTAATACTTTAAAAAGACCTATTTTCAACCATTGTTCTTGCATTCATTAAAACTCTACGTAAGTCAGTAAACTTTCTTACAAATTGTTAATTTCGGGAGCCAAAGCTAAGCAGACAGGTAAACTGTTAATTTTGGTTGTTATTCATCTGTCACCGGCATTCATTGGTATTTAGTTTTTAATTGTAACCCAAGTATAAGGTGATTATTTAAAATTTTGTGATTAAGCTATTAAAATATTAACCATAACAATCATATCATTAGCCTTTTTGCTGCTTTTTTTTTTCTGTTGTAGCCAGATATAAAGTCAAGCTTGGCAAACTATGGCCCACTGGCCAAATCTAGCCAGCCACCTGTTTTGGTATGCCCCATTATCTAATAATTGGTTTTAAATGGTTGAAAAATCTAAAGAATGATATTTTGTGACATAAAAATTTTATGAAATTTAAGTTTCAGTGTCCATAAATAAAATTTTATTGGAATACAGCCACACTCATTCATTTATGTATTGTCTGTGGCTGCTTTCATGCTATAGCGGCAGAGTTGAGTATGACTTGCAAAGCCTAAAATATTGGCTCTCTACCCTTTACAGAAAGAGTTTTGCTTTTTCCTGATTCAGAAATTAAAATACATAGGTCAGAAGTTCTAGGAAAACGTTAGTAATACAACTTAAAACACTGAACTTCAAGATGTCCAGGAATTATGAGGCTTAAATTTTTGCTACCTTATAAACTGTAAAAATGAAATATTCGAAGTGTCTTATTTAATATTAAATCTGGAATAACTGCTTGCAGGTATCCAAATTCATAGACTTGGAATTTTTGACCTAAAAGGAATTTTAGGATGTAATTCTCCCTCCGTGTTTTAATGAATGATTTCCTAAGATACCATGATAAAAATATTTATACTAAGATAACAGATTTATATATAAATTACAAGATGGGTTGGTCAGCATCGTGTCTTTTACTTTAGAAGCACATGTTTTAATTGCTGAATGTGACAAATGGTTCTTTTGTAAATAGAATCATATAAGCTTCTTGACGCCTGATTTCATAGGCAGTGGTATTTAATTTTTAAAAAATTCTCTCATATACGCTGGTCCACTTTAGAAAGGTTTATTTTACCTTCTGATACTGCCAAAACATAATCCCATCACCTGCTGAAGTTTTTCCTCAGTATTCTCATTGCTTTCTAATCATACATAAACCATTTTATCCTGCTTATTGTACCTCCCACGTATTTCTTGACTGTCTCTTTTTTTTCCCCAGTTCTACCACCATTACCAGCTTTAGGCCTTCTTCATTTTTCATCCATGTTACCTCCTCGCTGACTTAAATTTTCTTTTTTAAAATGATCTTTTTAATGGAATTATCTAAAATGCAAATATTTAATCATTTGTATCTCCTGTTGCTATGACTATGAGTCAGAATCGACTCGACGGCATGGGTTTGGTGGGTGAGTTTGAAACTCTACAATGGCTTCCCACTGCTTACAGTAGATCTTAGCTGTCTCTCTAGTTTCTTTTCTTGATAGTCCCTGCCTTTTGTTTTATTATTCCAAGTCACTGAACTGCTTATAGTTCCCCAAATCACACTATTTCTTACTTTGATGTCTTTATTCTTGCAGTTAGCCCTCTCTCTCTTCATCTAGTTAATGTGTATTTGTCCTTTATGGTTTCTTGCAGCATTGTCCAGGGAGTCTTCGTTTACCCTACTTCATTATTACCTTTTACATATCTATACCACTGTGTTTATCACATACACTTTTTGTCCCCATTTTAAAAAATAATTTTATTGGAGCCTATTTTCATATATCATATACTTCACCTATTCCAAGTGTAAACTTCAGTGCTGTTATAGTGAATTTTCCAAGCATCATAAATCAGTTTGAAAACATTTTCATCACTAAAGTAAGATACCTCATGAACATCTACTCTTAGCTTCTGCCCTAGACAACTGCTAATCTACTTTCTGTCTGTATATTTACTATTGACATTTCACGTAAATGGAGTCATACAATATGTGGTCTGTTATGTCTGGCGGCTTTTACTGTACATAATGTTTTTGAAGCTTATCCATATTGTAGCATGTATCTATAGTATGTTTCTTTTTGTTGCTGAATACTGTTGTGTTATACGGATACATATACTCTTACCATATATCCTTGTAATTGTTAATTTAGTAATCTGTGTCAGCTACTAGGCCAAGTAGGAACTCTGTTTCATTTATCTTTATAACTTGAGAGATGGATATAATGTTGGCAGATAGTTGGCACCTAGTACATATTTGTTTAGTAAATGAGGGGAAAAAAGAAAGATACTAAACATAAATTACTGCAGGTTTTTAATTAGTGAAAGTAGTCAGTTTTGTAAACCTACTGATTTAAACTGGCTTAGGAAATGACTGTGAAATGAAGCAAAACTTATACTGTAAATCATATAAATAGACAGGGCAGATGGTACTATTTTATACATAAGTGGTGTGAAAGCATGTATGAAAATCTGTAAATCAAAGCTGTTATATATATGACCAGGTTCTTAGTAAAATAATTCTATACCGTGGCTTTACTAACATATGTCAAGCACTGGACACAGACAATATATTTGGATGAAAAGTCAAACAAGTTTTATTTCTACAAAGGTTAGAAAAGGAAGTCTAATGCAGCCAGGATACATCTTATCCAGCAATTTTATCCAGTTGCAAATGGAGGTATGAACCTCTGGGACCTCCCAAAAAAAGAGACTTACCAGTAGACGTGATAGTTTCAGATGATATGTTGGAGGGTCTCATCATACCTCTGAAGGCTCACCTGCCCTCCTCATGCTCTGCATGGTATAAATGGGGCCATAGCAGACCAGGATGCTCCTTGCCTGGATATATGCAGGAGATACATTGCATCTTTATTCACCTCAGAGTTACACAGTACATGATGTGATGTGATTGCTGGGGGCACCGCATGTGTGGTACAGAGGCATGAATAGATTTCTCAGTCATTGCTCTCAGCCTGCTCAAGCTAACGCGGCTTGATGATGTGGAATGTGATTAAGAGTTACTTACTCAGACGTATCTGAAAATCAAAATAGTAGGCCCTTAAACCACCTGTGGAGATGATCTAATCCTAGAAGATGCCAATGATGGAAGTTTCATGAGAATTTAAGTACCCTGTAAGTTTAATGCCCCTAGACCACTATCATTCATAGCTTTTTGGTGGAACATATTTTAAGTTTTTAAAGCTTACTTTCATATTTAAAATATTTTTTGTTCCAGTTAGTAGTACTTGACATAAAATGTAAGGGAGATGATTATTTGGGGTTTGAGAGTCAGAAGTGTTTAAATCTTAACTGGAAGATGGAGAAGGTTTTATTTCACGTTATTTTTTCACAGCATAACTCAGTGTGATAGCCCCAAAGAGAGGCTAGGCTGTAGGAAGTTTGTGTACCTTAGCAGCCAAAATCCCAGTGGAAGCAGAGCCCAAAATCTTGTTCATCTTTCTTCCTCATGGCCAAATTTAGCTAGAGGTGATTTACACTGTGAGTTCTCTGATTAGTGGGACTGGATTTTATTTATTTTTGTGCCTTTAATAATTAACATGGTAACTGACACACATATGTAGTAGATGTTCAATATATGTTTGTTATTGATATTTTTATTTGCAATCTAAGATCAACATGTTTAAATTCTTTTATAATTGTCAAATAAAGATAACAGAAATACAACTGGAAAAGATTAGAACAAATAACTGTGCTTTTAATTTTTTCTAACCTATCCATTTCAGTTTTTCATAATTGTGATGTTTAAGGAATTCAGACAGAACTTCTTACTATATTTTTAAAAACTCACACCCAGCAAATGAACTTTTCATTCTTTTTATTCATTTTTGGTACTACTACTGTACCACTTCCAGTTAACTGTAATATTGATTAAAGAAGCATCTTAGATATATTTGATACAGAATTCTGAAATAAGTTTAATGGCTTAGGAACTGTGGAGATTCTTCTATAGTTAAGTACAGTCTAAAATAAGTTCTGTGTCTGTAACTAGAACAGATCTAATACGTATGAGAGAAACCTTCCTGTCAAGATTTAGAGTAGTACTATAGATTTTACTTTTAATTAATAGTAAAGAATGCGAAAAAAAAAAAAATTAGGTAGTAGATGCCAGTAAATACGTAGCCATTTCTTCATTACAGATTAAGGTTTTATTTCATAACAACTTTCTTCATGTTCTGCAACCAAAAAAAAAGTATTTAGATTAAGTATAGCTTTTAACTTTTTGGAATTTTAAATGTTCAGAATGGCTGACTTTGTTGTTTGTCCAAATTACTTAGGCAAAAAGGACAATTATCTGTGGAAAGAGCTAAACAAGTAGAAGAATTTCTGCAGCGAAAATGGGAAGCTATGCAGAATAAAGCTCGAGCCGAAGGACATATGGTATGTTTTTTGTTTGTTTGTTTTTGAGATTTTGAAGATGTTGGTATTTTAAAGTGAAGGTTTGGAGTAAGGTAAGTATAAATCAAAAAAAAAAAAATCTATAATCTATGCATTAGAATAAGAAATATACTCAAAAGTAGAGTATACAGTTTTGATATATTTTATGTTATTTAACCTCTCTTCTGCCACATCTTCCCTGCCAAAGGTGAGATTCTCTTTTTGCTTTGGTTAATTGAGAGTAAGTTCATAGCTGTATTCTTTCTATAAGAAGAGTAGAAATGGATGTTAAAAAACAAAACAAAACCTATCGCCGTCAGGTTGATTCAGACTCATGGTGACCCATGTGTTACAGAGTAGAGCTGCTCCATAGGGTTGTCTTCACTGTAATCTTTTATGGAAGCAGATTACCAGGCCTTTTCTTCTGCAGCACTGCTGGGTGGATTTGAACCACCAAACTTTTCGGTTAGTAGTTGAGTACAAATCATTTGCTTTACTCAGGGACCTTAGAAATGGGTGTAGTAACCCAGATATTTATATTAAATAAATTCTTACACTGTTTCACCCCACCCCCCCATATGCTTTTTTGGTTTTAAATGCTTTTAAGTAGCAAAGCATTTTTAAAAAAATGGGAAATAAATATTTGGGTAAAATATATGTGTAGTTATGCATTTGTTCAAAAGCAGATTAGAAACATAATTATATTCAAACATCTACCTATGCCAATTAACTAGATCACTAATTAAGTCATTTATTCAAGAAAATATTAAATTTCTAGGTAATCATTGCTGTTGGTGCCGTCAGGTAGGTTCCGACTCATAGCAACTCTGTATACAACAGAACGAAACACTGCCCGGCCCTGCGCCATCCTCACGATCGTTGCCATGCTTGAGCCCGTTGTTGCAGCCACTGTGTCAGTCCCTCTTGTTGAGAGCCTTCCTCTTTTTCTTTTACCGTCTACTTTACCAAGCATTATGCCCTTCTCCAGGGACTGATTCCTCCTAATAACATATCCAAAGACATGAGACTAAGTCTCGCCATCTTCTCTTCTAAGGAGCATTCTGGCTGTACTTCCTCCAAGACAGATTTGTTCATTCTTCTGGCAGCCCATGAAGTATTCAATATTTTTTGCCAACACCATAATTTAAAGGCATCAATTCTTTTTTCTGTCTTCCTTATTCATTGTCCAGCTTTTGCATGCATGTGAGGCAATTGAAAATACCATGGCTTGGATCAGGCACACCTTGGTCCTCACTTTAAAGAGGTCTTTTGCAACAAATGTGCCCAGTGCAATACATCATTTCTTGACTGCTGCTTCCATGGGTGTTTTGTTTGTAGATCCAAGTAAAATGAAATACTTGACAACTTCAGTCTTTTCTCTGTTTATCATGATATTGCTTATTGGTCCAGTTGTGAGGATTTTTGTTTTCTTTATGGAGAAGTGTAAACCATACTGAAGGCTTCAGTCTTTGATCTTCATCAGTAAGTGCTTCGAGTCTTCTTCACTTTCAGCAATCAAGGTTGTGTCATCTGCATATCACAGGTTGTTAATGAGTTTTCCTCCAATCCTGATACCGTGTTCTTCTTCATGTAGTCCAGCTTCTTGGATAATTTGCTCAGCATATAGACTGAATAGTGTATGGTGAAAGAATACAACCCCGACACACACCTTTCCTGATTTTAAACCACACAGTATCACCTTGTTCTGTTTGAACGACTGCTTCTTGGTCTATTTACAGGTTCCTCATGAGCACAATTAAGTGTTCTGGAATTCCCATTCTTTGCAATGTTGTCCACAATTTGTTATGATCCACACAGTCAAATACCTTTGCATAGTCAATGAAACATGTGCAAATATCATTCTGGTATTCTCTGCTTTCAGCCAGGATACACCTGACATTATCAAGTGTGTGTAGATAATCATTATAGTAGTTAAAACCCTTAATAGTTTTGACTTGTAGTGGTACACAAATACTTTTTGACCCTTAGTTCATAGAACATCTGATGATTGTTTCTTTCAGCTCAGCACCCCATGAAGCATCATGCTCACAAAGGAAATAAGTCAGTTATATGGTAGTATATTTGGTTAGGCTTGTAATATTTCTATAGTTATAATCCGAGTTCATAAGTGATATCTTTGTGAGTTAATTTAATGTGGTCATTCCAATGTAGAATATTTTTTCTTTGAAATAATGTCATAGAAAACTGCCACTGTAGTTGAATTTTTTTAATGGTGACCTTTTATATTTTTAATACGCACTCCCATTTATGTTTTTCTAATATCTCAAATTTACCTGTATTTGTATTCTTCCCATAAATAGTAGAAGAGAATGCCTTGCATTCTCCCTTGCCTGACATCTCCCATGATAATAGCATCTGGAATTTTAGTTACATATTTTTTTTTAATTGTGCACTAGGTGAAATTTTACAGAGCAAATTAGTTTCCCATTTGATAGTCTGTTTCATGACCTTGGTTTCATTCCCCGCAATGTGTCAGTACTCTCCCTGTTTCTGCTCTTGGTTCCCAGTCCTTTCATTTTCATTTTCTGCCCCTTCTTGCCTTCTCATCTTTGCTTTTGGGCAGATAGTGCCCTTTTGATCTTGTGTAATTGATTGTTCTGAGGAGTACATTCCTCTCGGGTGTTATTGTTTAACTTATGTGCTTGTCTGTTGTTTGGCTTCGAGGTTGTCTCTGGGAATGGCTCCATTTACAGGTCAGAAGGGTGTCTTAGGGCCATAGTCTCAGAGGTTCCTCCCATTCTCTGTCAGATCAATAAGTCTGGTCTTTTTTGTGAATTTAATTTTTGTTCTACAAAATCTTTGGTTTTCTTCACTCTCCTTTGTGCTAGGTGGAAAGAGACTAATGGTTGCATCTTTGGGGGCCACTTGCAAGCTTTTAAGACCCTAGATGCTACTCACCAAAGGAGGATGCAGAACGTTGTCTGGATGAACTGTGTTGTGCCAGTTGATATAAATGTCTCCTGAGTCTGTGGCCATTTGTCTTCTAGCCTAGGAACTTCATCCTGCAAGGTGTTTGGTTATGTCTCAGAGGCTTCCCAAACTGTACACCTTGTGTGCTTTATATGAACTGCACCTACAGTCATGTATGTAGAAGTATCCACCAACTAACCTATATTTGCTGGTGTGCGTGTTCCCTTACATTCTCCCACACTTCTTGACGCATCTATCTGCCTGTTTATCTATTTGTGAATTATTTGTTAATACTACTGTTGTCTTGGTCATGTTTTGCTAACTTCCACCATACTATGTATTGCCTTTCTCTTCACCAGTATTAACTCATATCTTCTATCTCATTAGTAATTTTCCTCCCCTCTCCCTCTTTTTTTTTTTTTTCTAGTCCCTGGTAACCATCAAAGAATGTTTTTTCTTTTCTTTTTTGTTCCTGTGTGTAAACCTTTTGTTTTTACTTTATAATAGTGGTCTCATACAATATTTGTCCTTTTGTAACTGACTTATTTCACTCAACATGTTGTGTTGTTGTTAGGTGCCGTTGAGTCAGTTCCGACTCAAAGCAGCCCCATGTACAACAGAATGAAACACTTCCCCATCTCATGCTGTCCTCACAATCGTTGCCATGTTTGAGCCCATTGTTGATGCCACTGTGTCAATCCATCTCATCAAGGAGCTTCCTCTTGTTATCTGACCCCCTTCTTTACCAAGCATGATGTCCTTCTCCTAGGACTGGTTCTCCTTCTAATAGCATATCCAAAGTACGTGAGATGAAGTTTCGCCATCCTTGCTTCCAAGCAGCACTCTGGCTGCATTTCTTCCAAAACAGACTTGTTCGTTCTTCTGACAGTCCATGATATATTCAGTATCCTTTGCCAACACCATAATTCAGAGACATCAATTCTTCTTTGGTCTTCCTTATTCATTGTCGAGCTTTTGGATATATATGAGATGATTGAAAATACCATGGCTTGGGTCAGGCTCACCTTAGTCCTCATATGACATCTTTGCCTTTTAACACATTAAAGAGACCTTTGACAGCATATTTTCCCAATACAGTACATCACTCAGCAAAATGTCCTCCAGATTCGTCCGTGTTGTGAGATGTTTCACAGATTTGTCATTAGCGTTCATTGTTGCGTACTATTGCATTGTGTGTATGTACCACAGTTTGTTAATCCATTCATCTGTTGATGGGCACTTAGGTTGTTTCTATTTGTTATTGTGAATAATGCTGCAGTGAACACGGGTGTGCATATTTCTCTTTGTGGTCATGGCTCTATTCTTTAGGATATATACCTAGGAGTGGGATTGCTGGATCATAAGTTATTTCTATTTCTAGCTTTTTGAGGAAGTGCTATACTGTTTTCCAAAGTGGTTGTACCATTTTGTATTCCCAGCAATAGTGTGTAAAAGCCCCAATCTTCCCACAGCCTTGCCAACATTTTTTTTTTTTACTGTATTTGCTTTTAGATGAAGGTTTAGAGAGCAAACTAGTTTCTTATTCAAAAATTAATGCACATATTGTTTTGTAACATTGATTGCTAACCCTGTGACATGTCAATACTCTTCACTTCTCAACCTTCAGTTCCGTATTTCCATTTGTCTAGCATTTCTGTTCGCTCTTGCCTTCTTGTTCTTGCCTCTGGGCTGGTGTGCCCATTTAGTCTTGTATACGTGGTTGAGCTACATGTATTATTATTTGTTTTATACCCAAACCAAACCAAACCCAGTGCCGTCAAGTCGATTCCAACTCATAGCGATCTTATAGGACAGAGTAGAACTGCCCCATAGAGTTTCCAAGGAGCGCCTGGTGGATTCGAACTGCCGACCCTTTGGTTAGCAGCTATAGCACTTAACCACTACTCCACCAGGGTTTCCATTTGTTTTATGGGCCTGTCTAATCTTTGGCTGAAGGGTGAACCTCAGGAGTGACTTCAGTACTCTGTTAAAGGGTATCCGGGGGCCATACTCTCGGGGTTTCCCCCACTTCTGCCAGACCAGTAAGTATGGTCTCTTTTTTGCAAGTTAGCATTTTGTTCTACATTTTTCTCTAGCTCTGTCCGGGACCTTCTACTGTGATCCCTGTCAGAGCAGTCAGTGGTTGTAGCTGGGCACCATCTAGTTGTGCCGGACTCAGTCTGGTAGAGGCTGTGATAGTTGTGGTCCATTAGTCCTTTGGACTAATTTTTCCCTTGTGTCTTTGGTTTTCTTCATTCTCACTTACTCCAGATGAGGTAGAGCCAGTGGAGTTTTGTTTCTTAGATGGTCGCTTAAAGCTTCTAAGACCCCAGACGCTACTCACCAAAGTAGGTTGTAGAACATTTTCTTTATAAACTATGTTATGCCAATTGAGCTAGATGTCTCCTGAGACCGTGGTCCCCTGCCCTCAGTCCGGTAACTCGATCCTTATGGTAGTTTGGATGTATCTATAAAGCTTCTATGACTTTGCTTTGGTCAAGTTGTGCTGGTTTCCCCGGTATTGTGTACTATCTTACCTTTCACCAAAGTTGCCACTATTTTGCTGAGCATTTTTATTAGGAAACAGATTTTTAGTAAAAATACGTTTTTAAAAATTAATAGACTTAATCAAGACTTACTAGTTTCTTTCCTCAACAGTGTTCCTGACATCCCACTGTTTTCCCTCAGTTTATTTTTCTTTGTGTTGGATAATGTTGTTGTTGTTAGTTGCCTTTGAGTCAGTCAATTCTGATTCATGGTGACCGCATGTGCTAGAGAATAAAAAAAAAAAAGAGAGAATATCCTCTGGTAATTCCTTTGGGGAGAAGCTTTCCAAGATTTGTTGGAAAATTCTCTTATTTTGTCCTCATTCTTAAATGACAATTTGTAATGGTGGTCTGCTGGTGAATTTGTGCAATGTTTGTATATCTGAGTAAGTCTGTATTTTACCTTTGGTTTCGAAAGGCATTTTCACAGAGTATATTATTCTAGTTTGAAGGGTTTTTTTCTTTCAGTACTTCAAAGATGTTAATTGGAAACCATTTGATTCTTTCGAAGCTTCCTTTTTTCTTGGTCAGGACAGTCTTTAGGGCTAATTTTGGCTCCACTGCTAAGGCGATACTCTTCTGAATAACCAGTCTCCATCAAACTGGAGGCCTTTTCACTCTGCCTATTTGCAACATGAAGTATCTTCAGCCCTGAGTAAGCTTCAGGCGTTGTTCTACTTCCCCTGGCCTTGGGTCATTTTCATGTGTGTGGGCGTATATATTGACACTCAGCAGGAGACTTGAAGGAACCCTCTGCAGATCTCCAGCACTCTCTGTGCATCTCTCTCCTCTTTGGTACTCTGCCCCACAGACCAGTGGTCTTCAGCTTTTCAAACTCTGAAAGCTGTCTGCTCAGCTCAGGGAGACTGCCACATTCTGTTCGGTATCCTCTCCCTGGAAACTTTCTCCGCGCAATAACTTGGGGTAATTATTCCTCTTACTTCATCTGTTTCCCTTCTCCTAAGGGTTACTGTCCTGTGCTGCCTGTAATCCAGTGTTGGAAAACCATTGTTTTATATATTTTTTTTCCAGTTTTTTTAGTCGTTTAAGGTGCAAGGCGTATATCTGGCTGCCGTTACTCCATGATGGCTGAAAGTAAAAGACTAGAATGATAATTTAGCTGGATAAAGAAATCTAAGTTTAAGGTTCTTTTTTTGAAGGTATTGCCTCCTCATCTTCTTCCTTTATTTTTCTAATGAGGCATCTGATGTTTTTCTGGTTTCTGTTTCTTTTTAAAGAATTTTCTTTCTTTACTCTCATTCATGACTATTATCTCTAATAATTGATGTTCTGAAATTTCACTTCAGTATTTCTCAGTTTTTTTTTTTTTTTAATTGACCTGGCTAATCTGAGTATTTATCTTCAATCTGGGACATTCTCAGTTTTCATTTCTTTAAATATCGCTTCCTCTCTTTTTTCTCCTTAAGAGAACTCCTCTTAGACTGGCGTTTTGGAACCTTTGCATCTAATATCCTTTTTTTTTTTTTTTTAAGGCCTGGACTTTGGATGTTTATTTTGTGTCAAAGACTTCTTACAGACTTTAGCCAGGCATTTATTAATTTCGTAACCATTCATCCCCTATCCCTCTTTTTTAAAATTATTATTGTAAGAATACAAATAGCACCACATTTGCCAATTTGGCAACATTTTTCACATACACAGCTAGTGAGATTAATTACATTAATCATGTTGTGCAACCATCACCAGTTTCCTTTGCTAAATTTTCCATCCACATAAACAAAGCTCAGTGCTTGCTGAACGCTAATTCCCCCAAGTTCTTCTTGCTTCTGCCCGTCATCACTATTGAGCTCTGATCTCTGTGTATTTACCCTTTCTCTGTATTTTGTATTAGTGAAATCATGCAATAGTTGTCTTTTTGTGATTGGCTTATTTCATTCAGCGTAATGTTCTCAAGGTTCATCCATGTTGTGGCATGTATTAGGACTTCATTTCTCCTTATGGCTGAGTAATATTCTCTTAGGGGCCACGGGGGTGCAGGGGTTAAGGACTCAGCTGCCACTGAAAGGTCAAATCCACCAGCCGCTCTGTGGGAGAAAGACATAGCAGTCTGCTTCTGTAAAGATTTACAACTTTGGAAACCCAGTAGGGCAGTTCTGCCTTGTCCTGTAGGGTCGCTATGAGTTGGAATGGACTTGACAGCAACGGGTTTAATATTCCATTGTTTATATATACTACATTTTGTTTATCCATTCATCTGTTGATGGATATTTGGGTTGTTGCCACATTTTGGCTATTGTGAGTAGTGTATCTAATGTCCTTTTTTGTGTACTTTTCTTTCATCCTTTTTTTTTTTAATCTCTTTATCCCTTTTTACTCTGCTCTGGAAGGATTCTAGGCCTGATATTCCAGCTCACTAAAGCATATCCTTTATTTTTGTCTGCTCTGCTGTTGGTCCCATCCAATCGGTTTCTTTTTATTTCAAAAGTTTGTTCATTTCATGTCCAACTGTGATTAGTTTTTCTCTGAAACTTCTTGTTTGTGTTCCCATTTCTGTGATATTAATTACAGTTACTGTGAAATGTTTGTAGTATCTGATGGCTATCTTTACCTCAGTTTCTTCGACTTTTAAGTTTGTTATTTATTTTGTAGTGTTAGTACTCTTCAAATGTTTGATACTCTTGATAGTATGTTTGTGTTTCTAGTAGGCAGTGTGTATTATATGTATTAGTTTTCTATTGCTGTGTAACAACAAAAAAAACAAAACCTAGTGGCTTAAAACAACACAAATTTATTATACATGGTTTCTGTGGGTTAGGAATCTGGCACATTTTAGCTGGATCTCTGCTCAGGGTCTCATAAGGGTGAAGTCACAGTGCTGGCTGGCTGCGTCCCCTTCTGGAGGCTTGGAAGAAAGATCTTCTTCCCAGCTACCTCAGGTTGTTGCCAGAATTCAGTTCTTCACTGCTGCAGGACTGAGGTCTCAATTATTTCGTTGGCTCTCTTCCAGGGACTGCTCTCAACATTAAGAGACCACGCTCAGGTCCTTGCCATATGGACCCCTCCTTTGCATTGAATTCCTTTATGCTTCAAACCTCTCTGACTTCCGCTTCTACAACCAGCCATAGAAAATTCTACTTTTAAAGGTCCCATGTCATTAGGTCAGACCTCCAGGATGATTTCTACTTTAACATCAGTGCTGCCGTATAACATAACCTAATCGTGGGAGTGAAATCCATCATTTTCACAGCCCTGGGTATTATGCAGAGCTTGTACACCCAGGACTAAGAGATGGTGAGAAATCTTGGAGACCAACTTAGAATTCTGCCTACTTTTACAATGTTAGAGACTATCTCTGAGAACCAGGCTAGGTGGAGGGAGCTACTGTTAAATCTGTCTTTAGCAACATGCTTGATAGAACATACTACCTCCAGAGTTTCTCCAGATAAGAGCTGTTTTTTTTTTTTAAATAAAAGTTTAATGAGATATATTTTAAATACCAAACCAAAAAACAAACCCATTGCTATTGAGTTGATTCCAGCTCACAGCGACCCTATAGGACAGAGTAGATTCACCCCATAGGGTTTCCAAGGAGCAGCTGATGGATTTGAACTGCTGACCTTTTGGTTAGCAGGTGACCTTTTGGTTGACAGCTGTAACTCTTAACCACTATGTCACAAAGGCTCCATTTTAAATACAGCAAAAATTAAAATACAGTAAAATACGCTATTTCTAAATGTGTATCTCAATATGAGTATTGACAAATATATGCTGTCATGTAAATCACTGCCACGATCATGATATAGAACTATTCCAACACCCATAGAAGTTCCCTCATACCCCTTTGCAGTCAGTCTCCTCTCCACCTACCACTGGCCTTAGACAACCACTGATCTGCTTCATGTTACTATCATTTTGTCTTTTCTAGAATTTCATACAAATGTAACCATACAGTGTATAGTTTTTTGAGGCTGGTGCGTATGTATCAGTAGTTTATTTTTTTTAATTCCTGAGTTACAGTGCATTGTATGGATTTGCCACAATTTTTAAATTTATTCCTCAGTTGATTGACATTTGTGTTGTTTCCAGAAGAGATGCCTTTAAAGCTCACTGAGTAACGTGATCATTAAATTCACTGTTTGTAAACATGCCTGTTGTCTTAGTTTTCGCAGGCAGCCATAACAAAATACCACAAAGTGGGTGACTTTAAAGAACAGAAATTTATTGTCTGATAGCTTTGGAGGCTAGAAGTCCAAATTCAGGGTGTTGGCAGGACCGTGCTCTCTCTGTTAGTCCTAGGGTAAGATCCTTCCTTGTCTGTCTCGTCAACTGGTAGCCCCGGGCGTGTTTTGGCATTCTGTAGCTTTTAGACGCGTCTTTACTTGGCATCTGGTCAATAAATAAGGAAGACCAAAGAAGAATTGATGCCTTTGAATTATGGTGTTGGAGAAGAATATTGAATAATAGTAAGAATATTGAAGAGCAAACAAATGTGTCTTGGAAGAAGTGCAGCCAGAATGCTTCTCATAAACAAGGATGATGACACTTCGTTTCACATGCTTTGGACATGTTAGATCAGAAGGGATCAGCCCCTGGAAAAGGACATTGTGTTTGGTCAAGTAAAGGGTCAGCAAAAAAGAGGAAGACCCTCATGAGATGGATTGGCACAGTGGCTGCAACGATGGGCTGAAGTGTAACAGTGATTGTGAGGATGTTGCAGGACCAGGTAGTGTTTCGTTCTGTTGTACTTAGGTTTGCTATCACTTGGAACCGACTCTTGGGCACCTAACAGTGGTGGCACCTAACAATGACAACTACATGCTCCCTCTAGAGCCCTGTTTTCCGAGTTGACGTAGCCCTTCTTATTAAGTATTACTGAACTAGCCACTGTTTTTACACTCAGGCTTAATCAGCGCTGCTGTAGAAAAGTAAAGCTGTGATGATTAATACCGGTATCACTTCCTGGTCCTCAGTTTCAGCCAAGCTGTCCGTTCTATTCGGCACCTTTTTTTATCTTCTTCGTCAGCGGCTTCTCCCATTACCCACAGTGGGAATACTCCTTGATGGTTTTGTCCTTCATCCTTCTTTCTGGAGATGAGCATTATTTTACAGAGAAAGTTGGGGTTATGAGCCCCAAATTCCCTCAATTTTCTGCCTCCATGACTATGAACTTACCCACAGCTGTACCCAATCTTTGTTTTTTCCGTTCTCAGAGAAGGGTGTGTAACTTCCCCTGTTCAAAAGTTAACCTCTTCCATTCCTTCCTATTTAATGCCAATAAAAATTGTTAACATTTGTCATTTATTGCGTGCTTACTATTTGTTAGGCAGAGTTGTCAGCCTTTTTTTTTTTCCTATGGTAACTCAGTTCTCACAGCAGTGCTTGGAGGGAGGTCCTGTTATTATTCCATCTTACATCTTATTGAAGCATAAAAAATTAAAAGTAATCTGCTTAAGTTTTACAACTACGAGTGGTAGAGCAAGTATTCAAGTTCCTACAGTCTGCCTTTAGAGCCTCTGCCTTAATTGCCTTATTTTCTATGCCATAGTGTCTCTTTTCTTAAGACTTTATTCCATCAATTATTTCTTCTCTCTTCTGAACATTACTTCTTGATGGTACACTTTTATAGCCTATAAATATATTCATGCTTCTCACATTATTAACTCTGCATTTCTCTGTATTCACCATTCTTTCTCTTTTTCCCTCTTTATAGCTAGATTCCACAAATGAAGGAAGCACCCACTGTGTCTAGTTACTTAACTGGTGTTCAATTTTCATTTCGTTGTAAACATCACTACACCACTATATTGAAACAGAAGTCTCCATTGTCCCTTTTACCAATTCTAATAGAGTATTTTTGATCCTTTCCTTAATCTTTCCGTGACATTTGATCCCATGGGCTACTACTTTAAAATTTCTCACTCGCCTTCTGATACAGTGCTCCCTTGACTTACCCTTTACTTCTCTGACCACTCTTTCTTAGTGTCTTCTACAGAATTCTTTTTATCTCAGTCTTTAATTCTGATATTTTCTGCACTCTATCCTTGGTTACCTTCTCCCTGTACTCTCCTTGGGTGATCTCATTTATTATTCTATCTGGGGACTAATGACTTCAAAATGTTTACCAGTAACTCAGACTGCTCTCCTAATCTGTCCTGTCTAGCTAGCTGCCTTCTGGACATTTTTTCCTATTTTTGCATTGACATCTTCCTTTTTAAAGTTTCTTTTAACTTTTTAAATTATCATACAGGAATATTGACTTTATTTTTCTTTTCCAGTTCTGTGAATTTTAAGAGCTTTATGTATGCATGTAGCTACCATGACAAACAGGATGCGGGACAGTTCCATTACCCCAAAAACTCTCTTGTGTTATCCCTCTGTAGTCATACCCTTCCCCAATCCTTGATACCTGAGCAACCACTGATCTGGCTTCAGAGCTATAGTTTTGTCTTTTCAAAAAGTCTTATAAATTGAGTCATACAGTATGTAACCTTTTGAGACTGACTTCTTTTATACACCATAATGAGATTCATCTAAGTTGTTGGATATATTAATAGTTCATTCCTTTTTATTGGTGAGTAGTATTACACTGTATAGATATACCACAGTTTATCCATTCACTCATTCAGGGACATTTGGATTGTTTCCAATTTTTGGTAATTACGAATAGAGCTTCTTCCTTTGGCAATTATGAGCAGGTCTACTATGATCGTTTGTTTACAAGTTTTCATGTGAACATAAGTTTTTATTTCTCTAGGATAAATACCCAGGAGTAGGATTGCTGGGTCATATGGTAAGTGTGTTTTACCAGATGAAAAACTGACAAATTATTTTTTTAAGTGGTTGTGCCATTTTACATTCCCACCAGCAATGTGCAAGAGTCATATTTGCTCCACATCCTTGTCAGCACTTGGTACTGTCAGTATTTTTTTTAACCCATTCTTATCCATGGAGTAGTCACTCATTGTGGTTTTTATTTGTATTTCTCTAAATGTTAATGCTGTTAATATCTTTTCTTGTGCTATTGCCATCTTTATATCCTCTTTAAAGAAGTGTTGTCTGTTTAAGCGCTTGTTCCCTTTTTAATCCAGGTATTCTTATTGCTTCGTTTTAAGAATTCTTTATATATTCCAAAATACAAGTCTTTTGTCAGATAAGTGATTTGCCAATATATTTTCCCTAGTCCCTAGCTTGTCTTTTTAGTCTCTTAACTATATCTTTCACAGAGCAAAAGATTTTAATTTTGATGATATACAATTTGTCAATTCTTTTGTTTAAAGATCATGCTTTGGTGTAATGTCTAAGAATTCTTCACCTAACCAAAGGTAAAGATTTTCTCCTATTTTTTTCTTTGAAAATGTTTATAGATTTACTCTTCACATTTAGATTTATGAACCATTTTAAAAAAATTATAGTGGTAAAATACATGTAACATAAAATGTAAAATGTACAATTCAGCGTCATTAAATACATTCATAATGTTCTGCAACCATCACAACTCTCTGGTTGCAGACCTTTTTGTCACCCCAAATGGAAATCCTGTACCATTTAATAGTCACTCCCCACTTTCCCCTTTCCCTAACTCCTGGCCACCATTGTCTCATACTTTCTCTCTATATGGATTTTGCTATTCTGGACATTTCGTATAAATGAAATCATACAATATGTGGCTTTTTGTGTCTAGCTTCTTTCACTTAATGCTTCAAGGCTAATCCATGTTGTAGGATGTATCAGTACCTCATTCCTTTTTATGTCTGAATAATCTTCCATTGTATCCATATGCCACATTTTGCTTATTCATTCATCTCTTGAGGGATATTTGGGTTGTTTCCTCCTTTTGGCTATTGTGAGCAGTGTTGCTATGAGCATTCATGTACAAGTATGATCCTTTTTGAGTTTATTTTTGTATAAGATATGAAGTATAGGTTGAAGTTCATTTTTTTTTTACATATGGATGACCAGTTATCCCAACATCATTTTTTAAAAAAGACTGTGCCTTTTCCATTGAAATACTTTTGTGCTTTTGTCTAAAATCAAAGGCTATGTTTGTGTATCTATTGCATTGGTATATGTATCTTTCTTTGCCAGGCAAAGGTCATGTTTGTGTATCTCTTACATTGATCTATGTATCTGTTTCTTTGCCAGTACCACACTGTCTTGATTGCTATAACTAAAAACCAAACTTGTTGCTGTAGAATCAATTCTGACTCATAGCTTCATAATAAAAAAAAAATAACTTCATAATAAGTCTAAAAAACCTGATACTGTGATTCTTTCAACTTTATTCTTATTCAGTATTTTGGCTCTTCTAGTCTCTTTACCTTTCCATGTAAATTTTAGAATAATCTGAAAAAAAAAATTCTTGTGGCAATTTGATGGTTATTAATCTATAGATCAATTTAGGGAGAATTGATGTCTTTGCTTTTTTGAGTCTTCATTCCGTGATAACAGTATGTCTCTCCACTTGTGTATGTCTTCTTTGTTTTGTTCATTGTTGTCTTATAATTTTCAGCATGAGATTCTGTGCATGTTTTGCATTTAATTTCTTTTGATGTAGTTATAAACAGTATTTTCTAAAAGTATTTTGTTTTCTAATTTCATATTGCTAGTATGTAGAAATATGATTGCCTTTGCTGTGTTGACTTTGTATCTTGTGACCTGACTAAATTTATTAGGAGTTGTTGCGTGTCTTTTCTGTGATTTTCTATGTACTCAATTTCTTCCTTTTCAATCTGTATGGCCTTTATTTCTTTTTTCTTGCCTTATTTCACTAGCTATGACTTCCAGTATGATGTTAAATAGGAGTGATGAAAGTGGACACCTTTGCTCTAGAGAGAAAACATTCTGCCTTTCACCAGATAATTATGATGTTAGCTAGTGGTGGTTATAGTTTCCCTTTATCATATTGATGAACTTTCTTTCTATTTCGAATTTACTGAGAGTTTTTACAATGAATAGATACTATATTTTCTCCATATAAAATCTGTTGAGACTATCATAAGGTTTTTCTTATTTTTTCTATTAATATGGTAACTTGGATTGATTTTCAAATATTGAACAAGTATTACGTTCCTGGATAAACTGTACCTACTTGTGGTGTATTATTCTTTTTATATGTTGCTGAATTTCACTTACCTTTTTCTGCTTTTGATATCAGGGTGATCCTGGACCCATCAGATGAGCTAGGAAGTATTCCCTAATTGTGTAGTTCTTCTTTAAATGTTTAGTATAGTTTGCCATTGAAACCATCGGAGCCTAAGATATATGTTTGTGTGTGTTTGTATAAAATGTTTAACTATGAATTCAGTTTCTTTTATAGCTGTAGGACTATTTAGGCTGTCTATTTCTTCTTCCATTTATTGTGGTACTTTGCAGTTTTCAAGAAGTTGTTCCATTTCATCTCCTTTATTCTTTTAATATCTTTCAGGTAGTGATACCTCTGCTTTCATTCCTGATATTGGTCATTTTTTTTTTTTCATCTTTTTGCCCTTAATTAGACTTGCTAGCAATTTATTAATTTTATTAATCTTTTCAAAGAGCCATTTTTAATTGATATTTCACTGATTTTCTTACTATAGTTTCATCAATATCAACTTTTTTCTATACTATTGTCTTCTGTTTGATTTCTATTTGTTTTGCTCTTTTCTAGTTTAAGATAGAAGCTTAGATTGTTGAATTAAGACCTTTTGACTCTATGACACCTAGCAGCAACATCTCATGCTATAAATTTCCCTCTATGTACTGCTTTAGCTGCATCCCACAAATTTTGTTTATGTGCTACTGAAGTGAACACTAACAGGTTTTAATATGTTGTATCTTCATTTGGTTCAGAATAAGTTCTAATTTCCCTTGAGAAGTTCTCTCTGACTTATGGATTACTAAGAAGTGTGTTGTTTAATTTTCAAGTGTTTAGGCATTTTTCTTTTGTTTTCTAGTTTAAATTCATTATGGTCAAGATTTCAATGCTTGGTATGATGTAATTCTTTTACATTTGTTAGGGTTTGTCTTTTGCTTTAGGATATAGTTTATCTTCGTGAATGTTCCTTATGCACTTGAAAAGAATGTGTATTCTGTTGTTGGGTGGAGTATTATATATATGTATATATATATATATATACATATATATATATATACGGAATCAACTCGATGGCACTGGGTTTATATATTTATATATAGTGTAAGGACCCCTGGTGGTGCAGTGATTAAAGCGCTCAGCTGCTAACTGAAAGGTCAGCAGTTTGAACCCACCAGCTGCTTCACTGGAGAAAGATGTGGCAGTATGCTTCTGTAAAGATTTATAGCCTTGGAAACCCTGTGGGGCAGTTCTGCTCTCCCCTGTAGGGCCGTTAGAAGTCAGAATTGACTTGATGGTAACGGATTTTGGTTTGGTAGAGATACAGCAATAAGACATGAGCCTTTCCAAGAGTTTATTGGCTTATAGACAGTTGGGAGATAGATAAGAAATGAATGCATTTCTTATCAATTACGTAGAGTCTGGATGTTGAATAGAGTGATGTTGAATATAGTCCATAATTTTTGAACCATCGGGCTTTTATAAGTGCTCCAAATGTGAAGAAAATGACTTATTGTGGAGTAAAGAATAATACTGCTGTTGTAGTGAAGGAGCTGCCCTGATATGATGACTTATGATTGGTTTGTTTATCGTACAGAAATAAAGGAAAATTCTGAGCAACTCCCTTTGTTTGTGAGGCCAGTCATTCTGTATAAAAATGGCACAGGAGAAATACCAGATAGCATTCACCAGGAAATAAAATGATCAGAAAGGGAAAGAGAAACATGAGGTGGTGAGAAGCTACGGCTACACACTAACAACAAAGATATATCTGATGACTGGAAAAGAAGAAGATTAAATGGCAAAGTATTCTTAAAAGTCTAGCTGTAGCTTAAGGAAACTCTCCTTTTATTAATTAAGTAATTAATTAGTTAATTTATTAATTTGAGAGGCTTAGGGAGGAGAGAGGGAGAGGAGTTTGGTAGAGAACTTACAGAGTGCTTAGAGTCTGCTCTGAGAACATCAGAAGTCTACGGGTCGAGTTACTTACCAGTGTGCTAAGCCGTTCAATCCTATGGCATGTGTAGGAGACCCTCTTTAACTCAGCATTGTTGATACTGGGTAAAGGCCACTTAAAGTAAATGCAGCTAAAATAGAGAGTCACGTATTTTAGTACAGAGTTTTAGAAAGGTTTGATTGAATTTTTACCTTGAAAAATGCAATTTAAAAGTTACTTTGTATTTATCAGAATTTTGGTTATATTTGTAACTATGTTAATTCTGAAAGCAATCGATTTGGAAAGGCTGATAATTTTTTTTGATGGTATTATATGTGAAATACTACCTGTGTGTTACTGAACTAAAGATACAACTGAGTGTAAAACTCATTATTTTATATATAACTAAAAGAGAAAAATGCTGCCAATTTAACTGATACAATCTTTTTTTATTACTTAATCTTTGTAATTTTATACTTGATGAAATGCCTGTTTTAGACTTAGAGATTTTTATTGTATTATTCTGTGCATACATAAGAAGGAAAATATGAATGAAAATTGGTAAAGGTATTTATTCTTAAATCTACTTCACATTGAAAACTTAACATCCCATGAGTCATTTAAAAAAAAAAATTCCTCATGCTTTCTCACATAACAGTGTCCTCTCTGCCATCAATTGTATTGAAATTTCAGCATTTCTTAAAAGTATTCCAATTTTGTCTCTAAGGTTTTCTCTTAAGGAGTCAGCACCCAGTCTGTAAGTTTTGATGCTAGCTAGCACTTTCTTGCTCTTACCAGAAGGCATCCTGGAAGCTTTTTAACAAAAAATGGGACCCATAATTCTCCTTGAAAGAGCCATTAAGTGATTTTTGATTGAGACTTTGAGGGGTTGAAGTTGTCCAATAAGGACACTGAGAAAAAAAAAACAAAATTCATATATTATTCAGGTGATAACATTTACATTGGAACCACTGCCTGGCCAACAGTGATTATAAGATGCCATTGATTATAAGATGCATTTCAGAGTTGTTAAAATGTAACAAATATGCATGATAGAATTGATGAAAGATTGTATACCCTCCACTCTTGACGTATTACTCTTACACCTATGTTATAAAAGAGCCATTTTTGCAAAACTGACCAAGGCTTTGTCAGTTTTCCAAGACCATTCCTTAATTTTTGATACCCAGATGACTCCGAAGCACCAACATTATCATTCTTTGCAGTTTTCTCTTACTCTGTTATTAACTTATCTAACCCTGTCATATTTGTAAATGGCTTTGCATGGGATTTCAACAATTTTCTTTATGAAATCCTTCATCTTTGGCAAGATTTACTGTTTCAGCTGGCAATCAACTTTATTAGATTTGCATTATATTGTCAAGTATTTACAAGATCCAACAATCTGGGAAAGATTTACCAATAGGCACACTGATCCAATGAGTATGAAGAGAAGCTGGTGTTAAGCGAGGATTGAGGGATATTTGGGGACTAGTTTTTTAGTGGTCAGTTCATTAATGCATAATTTTGGGTTATGACAACTTTTGCTTCTCATTTTAACATTGTAGCTGCTGAGACTTTCATGTAACAGCTGCACTTATACAGCACCCTACAGTAATGGATGTTTTTTAATAATGACCCTGAATCTTTCAGGAAAAATATCAATATCAGTGATTTAAGACAAAAAAAAAAAAAAAAACCCATTGCCATCGAGTTGATTCTGACTCACGGTGACCCTGTAGTTTTTTCATTGATAAATATTAATATCTACAATTTGTACAATTTAAAACACATATTTGCAGTGTGGTTTACTTTTATAACTCTTATAACACCTCATAAAATATCCATTTGTAAAAGATGAAGAGATGGAACCTTTTTTTTTTTTTAATTTGTCAGCTTTCTTATCTAGAGCTGACTCAAAATTTGACCATTTTACTGTGAAATACACAAGAAGTTAGTGCCTTCACATTTTCTCTTTGTATTGAATCACTGCCATGTGAATTTTATAAACTATGCATTCATACTAAAAAGATAAAACACAATGTCATCTTGTCCTGTTGTGCTTTTCAGTTACAGGAGCAGTGATATGCCTGCAGTTTTGTGACATGCTGCGCTAGAAAAATCTTTATCGAAGAGAGTGCATGACTGAGTGTGTGTGTGCTTGTGTGAATGTTTATGCACGACCCTTGCAGACTGTAGTGGTATTTCTGTACCTGTGTGTGAACACTGGTTCAGTTGATTAGATCATGGGTACTCTTTGTTTGCAATAGTTAAGTCTCTGAGTGAATATGGACCTGTTATTGACTAAACTGTCTTGAAATAAGAAAGTTTTACACATGCACACACAACTGGTTCCAGTGCTTAGGAGAGATAATCAGAAGTGTTGTGAATTGATTACTTATTGGACAATCTTAAGTATACTAGGTAGGTAGATAGATAAATAGATAGCTGTCTTTGAGTCTATTCCAACTCATGAGAACTTTATGTACAACAGAATAAAATATTGCCAGGTTCTGTGTCATCCCCAGGATTGCTGGCATGTTCAAGTCCCTCCTTATGACTGTTGCTCCAGTGCATCTCATTGAGGTTCTCCTTTGTCCTCACTGGTCCTCTACACACCAAACATGAGTTCCTCCAGTAACTGATCCCTCCTGATGACATGGCCAAAGCAAGCAAGTTGGAAAATGTTCTGTCATAAGGTTTGAGATGCAGTTTTAAAGAGATTATGATAGAACCAGGTCTTAAATGTACCATTTGCTTTCTAATACTTTTGAAAAATCACATTATAAAAAGCAAAACCCCAACAACTAAGATTAAGTTCTGAGCCTTAAGGATTAACACCATGGAAATGGAAAACTTCTGAAGTTAAATATTTGACCAATACTTTTTTTTTTCTGTGAAAATATGCCCAACAAAACATTTGTTAGTTCAACTATTTCTGCATATATATTTCAGTGGCATTTTGGTCAGTACATTTTTATCATCTGCCTTGGGAAGCCACTGTGAATTGTAACATTGTTTTTATAGCAAAGTAAAATCGAGTCCCTGGCCTATGAACAGGCATTTGGAATATAAACAGTTTTTAGGTTGAATTGTAATTTAAAGAAGTATTGAATTCAAAATAATTTCATGTGAATTCAAAATTTTCCTGTTCAAGTAACTGAAATCTTTAAAAAATGTAGGTTGGAGAAACTCTAACAAGGAAAAGGAAGAGTTCAAGCCAAATGTTTGCTTTTTAAAAAATCTGACCAGTATTGATCCACATTAACTGAATTTACTGAGAGTCTAATCCTGACAATACCCCTCTGGGGTGGATATTATCGTTCTAATTTTATAGGTTTTAAAACTGGCTTAGAGTCATTAGTATTTTGTCCAAGATCACAAAGTATGTCTACAGGCAGGATGCAGGCCCAGCATGTTTGGCTTTTAAAGTTATACTTTTAACTATTTTACTATGCTAATTTTTCCTTTTAAATTTTCATATTAGTATTTGCTTTTAGGTAAAATTTGTAGACATGACAATATTACAGGGTAGAGGTAGGCAAACTTCTTCTGTAAACGACCAGATAGTAAATAGTTTAGGTTTTACAGGCTATATGGTGTCTTACACAACTACTCAACTCTGCGGTGGTAGCAAAAGTCTAAACAAATGGGCGTATCTGTGTTTTAGTAAAACTTTATTTACAATTTTAGATTTGGCCTTTGAACAGCAGTTTACTTATCATTGTTATACCAAGAGAAAAACCAAACCTGTTGCCATCAAGTCGATTCCAACTCATAACGACCCTATAGGACAGAGCAGAACTGCCCCATAGGGTTTCCAAGGAGCAGCTGGTGAATTTCAACTACCAGCCTTTTGGTTAGTAGTGCCACCAGGGCTCCAATAAAAAAAAAGTAGGCTAGAAGCTGTGTTAAACCTAAACACAGCAACTGCCTGCTAAAATACACATAGGATACATAGGAGATATACATAGGTTCAAGAGTTTTCTGACATAATAGCCAAATTTCAGAATATAATAATAAATTAGTCCTCATGGCACAGTGGTTAAGGCCCTCGGTTGCTGATCAAAAGGTTGGCAGGTCACACCTACCAGTCACTCCACAGTAGATAGTCACTTTACATAGCAATCTGCTTCCGTAAAGATGTACAGCCTTAGAAACCCTATGTGGCAGTTCTCCTCTGCCCTATAGGGTCACTATGAGTTGGGATCGACTCAACGGCAGTGGGTTAATAAGACATTGCTCATTATACCAAGAGCCAGAAAAAACACAGTTTGAATGAGAAAGGACTTTGAGCTAACGCCACCACTTCCAAAATGAATCAGATGTTGGAATTATCTGATGAGGATTTTAAAGCTGCTGTCATAAAAATGCTTCAACAATCAATTATAAATTTTCTTTAA
The DNA here is from genome assembly GCF_030014295.1 of Loxodonta africana. Classification (NCBI taxonomy): domain Eukaryota; kingdom Metazoa; phylum Chordata; class Mammalia; order Proboscidea; family Elephantidae; genus Loxodonta; species Loxodonta africana. The sequence continues at coordinate 18,209,521 of NC_087362.1, forward strand.
ATGAATGAAAAAAAAAATCAAGGACAGTCTCAGCCAAGAAGTAGAAGTTATAAAAACTAAATGGAGTTTATAGAACTGAAAAATACAAGAAATGAAATTTAAAAAACTAACTGGATGGATTCAGTAGTAAAGATGACACAAGATAGTCAGTGAACGTGAGAACAGATCAAATGTATTTACTTAATCTGAACAACAGAGAGAGAGAAAAGACTTAAAAAAAAAAAAAAAATCAGAGCCTAAGGGACCTATGGGAAAGTAACAAAAGATTTACCATTTGTAATCACTGGAGCCCCAAAGGAAAAGAGAAAGAGTGTGTGACTTAAAAAAAAAAAAGGTATATGAAGAAATAACAGTTGAAAACTCCCCAAATTGGGTGGAAGACAAAGGTTTATCTATGGACTCAAAGCTGAAAAACTCCAAAATAGGAAAAACTCAAAGAAATGCGTATTAAGAAATATCATAATTAAACTTCTGAAAACAAAAGACAAAAAAGAAAAATCTTAAAAGCCAGAGAGAAATGACGTATTACCTGTAAAGAAATACCAATTTCGGTGACAGCAGATTTCTCACCTGAAACCATGGAGTCCAGAAAGAAGTGGCATAACATTTTTCAAATGCTGAAGAAATACAGTCAACCCTGAGTCCTGTATATGGATAAGGGGGAAATAGACATTCTCAAACAAAGGAAAACTAAGAGAATGTGTTGTTAGGAGAGCAAATAAAATTACTAGAGACAAGGAGCCAGACAAAGATATTATATTACATAATAACAAAAGGATCAGCCCACCAACAAGATATTATAACTCCAAATCTCTATGCACCAAGTACCTGAGCTTCAAAATATGTGAAACAAAAAACTAATAGAGCTAGAAGGAGAAATAAATCCATAGTATAGTTGGAGACTTCAACACCCCACTTTAGCATGTGATAGAGCTGCTAGACAGAAAATCAGAAAAGATACAGAAGGACTCAACATCACTATCAACCATCAAGATCTAATTTAATATAACGAACACCCAACAGTAGCAGAATATAAATTTTTTTTCTGAGCATCAAAGGAAAATTTACCGGCGTAGACCATATACTGGGTCATAAAACAAACCTTAACAAATTTAGAACTAAAATTATACAGAGCACATTCTCAGAACATAACAGAATGAAGCTAGAAATCTTTTACAGAAAGATAACATGAAAATCTCCAAATACTTGGGATTTAAACAGCATACTTCTAAATAATCCGTGGATCAAAGAGGAAATCTCAAAGGGGAAAAACACACACACTCACACAGAGAACTGACTGAAAATAAACACACAACATACCAAAATTTCTGGTATGCAGCTAAAGAAGTGCTGTGAGGGAAATTTGTAGCAGTAAGGAAGAGTGGTCTCAAATCTATAAGTTTCTACCTGAGGAACTAGAAAAAGAAAAGTAAAATAAACCTAAAGCAAGAGAACAAAAATAATCAAGAACAGAAATTAAAAATGAAATTTGAAACAGGGAAACTACTGAAAAATTAATGAAACAAAAATTTGGTTCTTAGCAAACAATGAAAAAAATGGATGAATCTCTGGTAGTATTGACAAAGATAAAAAAAAAAAAGACACAAGCCATCAATATCAGGAATGAAACAGGATATTACTTGTAGCTATTAAAAGGATAATAAGGGAAAATACGAATAATGTGACACTCATAAATTCAACAACTTACAGGAAAATGACCAGTTCTTCCAAAACCATAAACCACTAAAACTTAGCCAAGATGAAGTAGATGACCTGAACATCCCTATAACTATTAGAGAAATTAAATTTGTAACTGAAAAGCTGTTGAAAAAGAAATCTCCAGGCCTCAGTGGTTTCACTGGAGAATTTTACCAAACATTCAAAGAAGAATTTATATAATGTCTTCTAGAAAATAGAAGGGACAACTTCCCAACTCATTTTATGAAGCCAGTATTACTCTGATACCAAAACCAGAAAAAAGTACAAAAAGGAAAACTGTAGACCCATAAATATCTCTCATAAATTTTGATGTAAAAATCCTCAGCAAAATTTCAGCAAAGTGAATCCAACCACAACCAAGTGGAATTTAGTCTAACAATGCAAGGCTCTTTGAATATTTGAAAATCAATGCCATCTACCATGTTGACTAAAAAAGAAAAATCATGATCATATGAGTTGATGCCAAAAAATCATTTCACAAAATTCAGTACTCATTCATGAGACAAGCTATCAGTACACTAGAAATTGAAGGGTAACTTCCTCATCTCCAATAAAACTTTATACTTACAGGTAAAAGTAACATTATACTTATAGGTGGAAAGCAATATTTTTCCTCTACAATCAGGGGAAAAGGCAAGGATGTTTTCTGTCATCACTCTTACAGAACATAGTACTGGAAGTTCTAACCACTGCAATAAGGTAAGAAAAAGAAATTAAAAAAATACACACACACACACACACACCTGTTCCTCAGTATCCATAGGGAATTAGGTCCAGGCCCCCCGTGGATACCAAAATCCGAAGATGCTCAAGTCCCTTATATAAATCGCACAGTATCTTCATATAACCTATGCGCATCCTCCTGTATGCTTTAAGTCATCTCTAGGTTACTTATAATGCCTAATACAATGTGAATGTTATGTAAATAGTTGTTGCATTGTTTCGGGAATAATGACATGACAAGGAAAGAAGTGTTTTTATTTTTTTCTTTTGAATATTTTCGGTCTTCAATTGGTCGAATCTGCAGATGTGGAACCTGTGGATACGGAGGGCTGACTGTACAGGCTTGAAAAGAAATAAAACTATTTCTGTTCCCAGTTGATATGATTATCTGCATAGAAAATCCCTAGGAATATACAAAGAAAAAAAAAACTAGAACTAAAAAGCGAATTTAGCATATTCACAGGATACAAGATCAACGCTCAAAAGTCACTTGCATTTTTATGAATTGACAACAAGTAAAAAACGATACCAAAAAATGCGATACCATTTACAAGTGTTCCATATGGGGGGAAATATAACAAAACACGTGCAGGCTCTGTATGTCAAAGTACCTATGAAATAAATCATAGAATACCGAAGTACTTGGAAAGAAATACCATATTCATGGATTGAGAGACTCCATGAAGAAGACAGTTCTTAAATTGACATATAAGTTTAACACAGTTTCTACCAGAATCTTGGCACAGTTTTTTTTTTATAGGTATAGATAAGCTTGTACTAAAATTCATATGGAAAAAAAAGGCCTTAAAACAAACAAAACAATTTTGAAAAAGTAGAATAAAGCGGAGGAAAGACTTTTCCTATTATTAAGACTTACTACAGTAATCAAGACAGTATAGTACTGGCAAATGGATAGACTGACAGAAAAATGGAACAGTATGGAGAAACCCAAATTAGAACCACACAAAGTTGCTCAATTGATTTTTGACAAAGAAGCAGTTCAATGGAGGGAAAGCCTTTTCAGTAAATAGTACTGGGGGAATTGGACGTCCGTAGGCAAAAAGTGAATCTCAACCGAACCTCACATCTTACAAAACAAAACAGATTATGGACTTAAATACAAAACTTCTAGGGAAAAAAAAAGAGAAAATTTTGAGACCTAAGACAAGGCAAAGAGTTCTTAGACTTGACACAAACAGCACTATCCTTAAAAGGAAAAGTTGATAAACTGGACTTGATCAAAATTAAAAGTTTTTGCTCTGTGAAAGACCCTGTTAAGAGGAAGAAAATACAAATTACAGACTGGGAGAAAATATTTGCAAGAGGAAGAAAATACAAATTACAGACTGGGAGAAAATATTTGCAAAACACATGTTAAGTAAAGGACTTGTATTTAGAACATATAAAGAGCCGAGTAAACTCGAGAAAGCAAAGAATCCAGCTAGAAAACTGGGAAAAAACTTGACAGACGTTTCACTGAAGAGGATGTACTGGTGGCAGATAAGCACATGAAAAGATGTGCAGCGTCATTAGCCATTGGAGAAATGCAAACTGAAACCACAATGAGCTTATCACTACACACCTATCGGAATGGCTAAAATAAAAAATAGTGATAACACCAAATGCTGACGTGGATGTGGAGAAACTTGATCACCACTACATTGCTGATGGGAATCTAAAACTGTACAGTCACTGTAAAATCATTTGGCAGTTCCTTTTAAAAACTGAAACTGTATTACCATGCTTTGCAACAATTGCAAATGAAAACTTATTTTCACTCAAACTTGTACATGAATGTTTGCAGCAGCCTCATTCATAATAGCCAAGAACTTGAAAGCACCCAGATGTCTCAGTGGGGAAATGGATGAGCAACTGTGGCATATCCATACAATGGAAAACTATTCAGGAATAAAAAAGAATTAACTATTGATGGATGCAACAACTTGGGTGGACCTCGAGGAAATTATACAGAGTGAAAATGGCCTCAAAAAAAATACATAATGTATGATTCTACACGTTGTTGTTAGGTACCATTGAGTCGGTTCCAACTCATAGCAATCCTATATATAGCAGAACAAAACATTACCTGGTCCTGTTCCAGCCTTAAAATTGTTGCTATGTTGAGCCCTTTGTTGCAGCCACTATGTCAATCCAATTTGTTGAGGGTCTTCCACTTTTTCACTGATCCTCTACTTTACCAAGCATGATATTCTTTTCCAGGGATCAGTCCCACCTGATAACATGTCCAAAGTAAGCAAGAGGAAATCTCGCCATCCTTACTTCTAAGGAGCATTCTGGCTATACTTCTAAGACAGATTTGTTCGTTCTTTTGGCAAAAAAAAAAAATCTAAACCCGTTGCTGTCAAGTCAGTTCTAACTCATAGTGACCCCATAGGACAGAGTAGAGTTACCCGCAAAGAGTTTCCAAGGAGCAGCTGGTGGATTTGAACTGCCACCATTTTGGTTTGCCGCCAAGCTCTTAGCCACTGCACCACCAGGGCTCCTGTTCTTTTGGCAGTCTGTGGTATGTATATTCAGTGTTCTTCACCAACACCACCTACTCTCATGTAACTCTAGCTATTCCCGCTTGTCTTTTCATAATTCATCTCACGTCTCTTTGCCTGGCCCTGCCTATTTCTTCTTCCTTTATCTCCCCTGCTCTCTGACTGTATCACAAAAGTTCAAATATATCATACACACGTACATGGACACATAAATGCATGTGTAAAACATTACCGAAATAATTGTATAAATGGAGAACAGATTAGTGGTTGACAGAGGTTAGTCATTGGGGGTGTCACTGTGGCTATGAATGCTTATGGTGCTGGTACAGTTAAGTATCTTGATTACGATGGTGGTTACATGAAGCTATACATAATGATAAAATTTCATTAATACACACAGATGCATATATGGCATGTATAATAGTGAAATCTCTGTGGTTTGTACTAGTGTTGGTTTTGGTGGCATAGTGGTTAAGAGCTCAACTGCTAACCAACAGGTCACAGTGTGAACCCACCAGCCGCTCCTTGGAAACCCAATGGGGCAGCTCTAGACTGTCCTGTAGGGTCACTATAAATTGGAATTGACTCGATGGCAGTGGGTTTTTTGGTTTGTAGTTATGTAAGATGATAAAATTGGGAGAGGCTAGGTAAAGGGTGCATGGGACTTCCCTGTACATTCCTGTTCACCTTCCTGTGAACCTAAAATTATTTCATACTAAAAAGTTTAAAAAAAAAAAACCTTCAGAGTGACTGTAATACTTATATTTTTCTAAGACCGTAATGGGAAGATACAGACTATAGTAATACTTCTTAAAATACTCAGTTCTCCAGTACACACCCACCCCATTGCCACTGAGTCAGTTCTGACTCATAGTGACCCTATAGGATGGAGGAGAACTGCCCCCATGGAATTTCTAAGGCTGTAATCTTTCTATGGAAAAAGGCTGCCACGTCCTTCTGCGGTATGGCTAGTGGACTGGAACTGCTGACCTTTTGGTTAGCAGCTGAACACTTAATTACTGAGGCACCAGGGGTCCAAAATAGAAACTAAAGGGTTAAGTTATAGAGTTACTAGAAGGTTATCATTGGTAGGTGCTGTTGAGTCAATTTCAGCTGATAGCAACCCCATGTGACAAAGTAGAACTGCCCCATAGGGTTTTCTAGGCTGTAGTCTTTCCAGGAACTGATAGCCAGGCCTTTCTCCTGTGGAGCTGCTGGGTAAATTTGAACTGCAAACCATTTGGTTAGCAGTGAAGCACTTAACAGTTGTGCTTCTGGGGTTCCTTTATTAGAAGGTAGAGTTGGTACTTTTGCAGTAAATTTTACATAGCGGATAAGAGAGAGGAGGCAAAGATAGCTCTGAGGTTGCCAACTTTGGCGGCTGATCATGACCAATAAGTGACACAGGAATAAGGTCATGTAGTAAAAGGAGTGACGAAGTCAGGGTTCTGAATTGTTTGGGGTAGGTTTGCTGTATAACAGAGTGGCGTTTTCTAGATGTCAATTAAATATATCCAGAATTCTCTAGCTCAAAAGAAAGGCCTGTGAGGTTGGTTTAATTTTAGGGATTAGCAACATATGTTAAAGCTGGAGGACGATAAGAGAAGGAGGACTGAGAATGAAACTCTCGAGAACATTTAGTGATGAGCCAAGGAGGAGAGGAGCCTGTGAAAAATACTGAACTATTGGAAGAAGCCAGGACAGAGTGCTGTTATGAACACTGGTAAAGAAGAGAGACTTTTTGTTTTTATTTTTTTTTGTGTGTTGAAATATAGCACACTTATAGAATATTATGGATATTTTCATTTATATTGTGAGTTAAGAGTAATGTTTTTATGGAATATTAAGTGGATATGGGAAGACACTCAGGATATGATATTAAGTGAAAATCAGGGTAGCTATAGTAGAATACTTTGTAAAAGTAAACATATGGGTATTCATATGTATGCATAGAAGGAAATTTGGAAGGGATACCCTTAAACTTTAAGTTTTTCAGATGGTAGAATTATGATTGATTTCTATTTCCCTTATAAGTTTTCCACAGTAAGTTTATTTCTGTTATGACGGAAAGTATATATAAATTAAATGGACTTAGTCAAAACTAATTTGCAGTTGAAATATTAAGTGCCAAAATTTCTGAAAAGGGCCCATCTGAATTTTGAACTAGAAGGACATTGTTGACCTTAGAGAGAAAAGTTTCATAGGCATAGTGGGATCAGAAACCAGTTTGCAGTGGCTTAAAAAAATAAAGGGAAAGCAGGAAAATGGAGACAATAAACATAAAAAGTACTAGGCTTTTAACAAGCTGGTAAAAATGTAGTATTTGTGGGCAATAGACAGGGAAGTGGGGTTGAGATAATTTTTTTAAATTGAACTTGAAGCATGCTTTTCTGATGAAGGAAGAGCAAGATAATTTCACAATGTGATAGTTTTATTGAAGGATATTAATAATTTCTAATAAGGAGGTACAATCGATTCTCATTATTCATGTAGTTATGTTTTATAGAGTTGCCCCAAACACTGAATTAGTGAATATGGCACCATTGCTTCTGGGGAAATATGGAGTTAGTTTCCTGCAAGCCCCTGTTCACAACACTTTCATTAACCAATCGATACATAACCTTATTTTATGTGTGTTTCTCTTTAAAGAGTCCTTATTTAAATATTTGCTTATTCATTAACATTGAACTCTTGGCCAGCAGCTCTGTAACTCATGCCTGAGGGAGGCTCATTCAACACACAGATCTTGTCCTTAAGGTATATCACGGCCTTCTTGTGCTTAGGAACACTAGTCAGCGCTTCAGTGCTATGCTGGGGTGCCATTTTAAATAGCGAAATGGCCAAAAAAAGTACAAAAAAGTGCAGAAAACATGGCATCAGCTACACCACGAAAAGGTCACTTGTTTACAGTGTGAAAGTTGAAACAAGGCAGAGCATCACATCACCTTGTTCGGCCCCAGCTGGGAGCATACCCAGCAGGTGACTCACGTATTTTGCTGCTCTGTGTGTGTCGGTATGTGGCTGTGAAAGCGTCACAAGTATTGATGTCAGGGTTACAAATAAATTTAAGCAACTAGGCAAATCCCCAAATGAGGATCAACTGTAGTTCTATGTTTATGATAAACTGTGTTAAAAAATGAGTCAGTTGGTGATGTGCTATGATCATTCATAGTACAGCACCAGGATCTGCCTGAGTGCAAAGAGTTTGAGTTAGATCTCATAATTAATGTACAACACATTTGTTAATTCAGAAGCAGTGAGCTCAGATATATTATTGTGTGTGTATTTAGTATATAAACGTCTGTGTAAGTGGATTGGCGCCTTGTGGAGGAAATATTTGATTTGAGGTTTAGCTAACCTCTGAAGCAGTTTTAAAAACCTGTTTACTTAAATGCCTAATAAAAACATAGCTGGTCTGTGTTTTCAATAATTATGTTTTGAGTTTAATTGCTTCCTTCTGTTCTCACTGTATGCATTTGTTAAATGGAGAGAGAAAAATGCTAGGGTTTGTTATGAGAGTTTATGTGCTAGAAATAATCAGTATTTGCCAAAAGCAATAAAGTGGCACCTGGATATTCCCAGATAGGATGATGATGTAGCCTTAGTCGTTCTTAAACTTAGTACATTAAATGATGAACAGGGACTCCTGCAAAACCTGGCAGCTATGTATGGAGGCAGGTCCAGCTCTTCGAGAGGAGGGAAGCCGAGAGACAATGAGGAAGAGGTATGCTTCCTGCATGTTCTCTACCTCCGTCACATAGCCATTTTTGAGTTTATTACCTTCTTTTCTTGCATGGTTTAAATTCTTAACAACTGTTTGAAGATTTTGTGGGTCTGTAGGGACCTCTTAATATATTTTATTGACATACTGTTTCATAATTTTGCCCCGTAACTGCTCTTCAGTATTCTCAGTTGAATTTCTTTTCTTTTGATAAAATTTTAAAAGTATAATGTCCTTCTTTTCAGAAATAAGTTGATCTAAATTAAACACTCGAAAGCTAATATAACATTTTTCATTAACCAAATTTCAAAATTATGATTTCTTGTTTTCAGATTAACATTTTTCCTTAAATGAAAAGAAATTTTTTTTTTAGCAGTTAAAAATGTTGATAGGTTTTGTATTAAATTAATATGTTGCTTTTTTTTTTTCTCCTTACAGGTTTATCTAGCAAGGCTAAAACAAATAAGACTACAGAATTTCAATGAGCGCCAACAGATCAGAGCCAAACTTCGTGGTGAAAAGGCAGGTTGAAAATCAATATTTTAAAAAGTAATCGGATAACATTATAATATATTAAGATTAAACATGTTTGTGCCACTAACACAAAAATAAAAAGCAATGAAGAAGTGAAAGTGAGAGAGCAGAAAACTGTACATACAGTTAAAGTAAATGTTATTGATATGATTTGGAATTAATAAGACCATTTGTTCTTGAGGAATTCTGAGTGGAAGTTGTAATTACTGCTCAAGGAAGAAGGGAAGTATGTTTTATACCATCCTCTTTTTTTAATCTTTTTGTCCCATTGTCCCTAAGGGTTGATAGTTGTAGAGAGTTCACTTGTAGCTGTGGGAGAAAAAATGAACAGCATTGAATGATTTCCCATTTTTAGATGTCAGTTTATTCATATTATCCGCTATAGAGCTCTGCACTGGATGTGACCATCCTTTCCTGAATGGTTTGCTTATCTACTTATTTTTTAGAAAGAAGCTGATAACTTCGAAGGACAAAAAGGAAGCGAAGAGGCTGACATGAGGCGCAAAAAGATTGAAGCACTTAAGGTATGACTAGAAATGATACAGGTGTTTTTGTTATGTTTTAGAAAAAAATTAAAACTTGAGATACAGATTTATGTTGTTGCATAGTTAAGTCACCTTACTCTCTTACCCTAACTTTTCTTTCCCCTCTATTCCTCACTTTTTGGTTTCTGAAAAATAGCATTTTTCACTTTTTTATATTACATACTTATGAACAGCAGTTAGATGAAACCACGGCATAAGTACATGAAACTGTCACATAGGTAACCTTTAAAAAGAAAAACAGTAGATGAAAAATATACCATTGTCCACTTCTTGGAGATAAATAAAATGAAGCCCAGGTATAATAATCATTGTTTTAAATTTTCCATCAGAATGCACCTGTTATTTATTTTTATTCAGTAAATATTTATCGAGCACTTGCTATGAGAGTGAGCTTACATTCTTACTCTGGAAACATTTGACCCACCCCCATCCCCCCACCTCACTGCACACTTCTTTTTTGGCTAAAAACTATGTATTATCTTTGTAGACCTGAAAAAGTCCTAAACGCTTCCCTCTGATAACTAACTGTGTTGATTTTTCGATTGTGTTTTCAGTCCCAAGCAAATGCACGTGCAGCTGTACTAAAAGAACAACTGGAGCGGAAGAGAAAGGAAGCGTATGAGAGAGAAAAGAAAGTGTGGGAAGAGCATGTAAGGTTTAGCACATTTTTTTTTTTTTTAAGTATTGCTTTTTAGATGGAGGTTTACAGAACAAAATAGCTTCCCATCCAACGATTTGTACGCAAAATGTTCCAAGACGTTGGTTGCGTCCCCTCAGTGTGTCAGCACTTGCCCCATTTCTGCTCTGGGCTCCCTGTTACCTTTCATCCAGTTTTTCTACCCCTTCCTGCTGTCTCATCCTTGCTTTTGGGGAGATTTTGCCCTTTTGGTCTCATATAATTAGCTGTTCTAAGGAGCTTGTTCCCCTCGGGTGTTACTGTTAATTTTGTAGGCCTGCCTATTGTTTGGCTGAAAGATGGTCTCCAAGAATGGCTTTAATTCCATGTTAGAAGGGAGTCTCAGGGCCATAGTCTTGGAGGCTTCACCAGTCTCTATCAGACCATTAAGTCTGGTTTTTTTTATGAATTTGATTTTTGTTCTACATTTTTCTCCCACTCTGCCTGGGACCCTCTGCTGTGATCCCAGTCAGAGCAGATGGTAGTGGTAGTCAGGCACCATCTAGTTCTTCTGGTCTTGGGGTCATTTAGGCTGTGGTTTATGTGGTCTATTAGTCCTTTGGACTAATTGTACCCTTGAGCCTTTGGTTTTCTTCACTCCACTTTGCTCCAGCCGGGACGAGACCAGTAGTTGTGTCTTATCTGCTCACAAGCTTTTAAGACCCCAGATGGTATTCATAAAGTGAGATGTAGAATATTTTCTTTATGAGCTATGTTATGCCAGTTGACAAAGATGTCCCCCATGTCTGTGGTCCTCAGGCTTCAAACCTAGTAACTTTGCCCTGTGATTGTTTGGTTATGTCTCGGAGTTTTCCATGACTATGCCCCTTGTGTGTTCTTTTGTCTATATTAATATACATGCAGCATCTACGAATGTATACGTAGTAATATTCACAACCCAACCTCTATCTGCAGGTGGGAGTGCTCTCTTGCACCCTCCCTCTCCTGTTTAGCATACCTTTCTACCTATATATCCATTTGTAGATTATTATTTGTTAATATTGTTATAGGGTTGTCTATGTTACAGTAATTACTGTGATTGCCCTTTGTTCTTGCGTTTTTCTCAGTGCCTGCCTTTGCCTGGGTCCTGTTGTCCTGACTTCCCGCCTGTTGTGTAATGTCTTTCCCTTAACCAGTATTAACATGTCTTCTTTCTAGTTGGTTAGCACATATTCTTAATCTTGGTTGTATTAATGTTCTTACATCTCTTCAAAAAACCAAACCTATTGCCATCGAGTCAATTCTGACTCATAGTGACCGTGTAAGACAGAGTAGAATTGTCCCATAGAGTTTCCAAGGAGCAGCTGGTGGATTTGTAATACGCCTGTTGAATTCTCTCCCAAGACTTGAAGCTTGAGCAGAATATCAGAAGATTGGAAGTTGGAGTTTATTTAATTTAATAAGAGAACCTGATGAGAACATAAATTAGTTTCTGCTGTCTAGATCCATATAGCTATCCTCATTCTTCTTCTTTTGGAGGGCTTTCGTTTGCTTCTGTAACCTTACTGATCTTCCCCCCTCCCTCCTTCCATCTTTCCCTTTGTCTCTCCCTCCCTCCTTCTCTCCTTTCCCTTCACCTTTCCTTTCTCGCTTCCCTTCCCTTCTCCCCTTCCTTTCCTCTTCTCTCTCATCATCTCCAGTCCAGCCCCCTCCTCTTGTTTTTTTCTCCAGAGTTAGTTTCTTCCTCTTTCAACCAAGGAACCTTAGCAGATTTACCCTCTAAAATGGTTAGCATGGTGCCTTGTGAATAACATTAATAAGTAAGTTCTTTGGGAATTCTGCGGATCATATTTCAGAGCTATGCATAGAGAAGTATTTAGTAAACATTCGTTTATTGGATATACCTGGTGTAATGACAAAAAATTAAGCTAGGAATCAGAATACCTGATTTTTAGTCTCAGCTCTGCCAATTAATTAGCCTCCTTCTAGAATTGGCTTAATGTTTGTAAGGTTTTGTTTTCTCACCTCCTAGGTGAAAGGCTTGATCTCTAATGTTGCTCTGTCTAAACTGGCTAGAAAAATAGTTTTTATAATGTAAGTACCTACGTCCAGCTTAATCTATAGAAAATGGATTAAAGTTATTTTACCAAGTAGTTATTTCAGCAGAAAGTCTAATATAGCAAAATCCACATGTAGTATAGAGGTTTCATATGCCTCTATTTTCTCATTGACCATCACTCTAACACAGGAATGGTTAACATGGTATTCAGAGCTGGAGATAAGACTATTAAACTTCCTGAAATTAAAAGTTTGCTTGTACATAAGTTGGTGCATTTTTTTCAGTAAGACACATCTCTTTCATTGGATCCTCAAAAGTACCTTTGATGTAACAAAGGGCAAAAATCACTGCTTTCGTTTTTCTGATTCTCTGACAGTATAGATCCAAGTTTCCTCTTTGCCACATTTAATCTTAAAATAATGTACTAAGTAGGACTAAAACATGGAGAATGGTTTTCATGTGAGAGGATTTTTGTTTTTCCAAATAACGTAGTGCTGCCTTTCTTAACCAGTGTGTATGCACAAATTGTGAATAAAACATGTAAGAAAGACAGATTCAATTAAAAAAAAAAGGTAGCAGTGTATTTAAAAATTAAATATGGGGGGGCGGAGCCAAGATGGCGGACTAGGCAGACGCTACCTCGGATCCCTCTTACAACAAAGACACGGAAAAACAAGTGAATCGATCACATACATAACAATCTACGAACCCTGAACAACAAACACAGATTTAGAGACGGAGAACGAACTAATACGGGGAAGCAGTGATTGTTTCCAAAGCCTGGAGCCAGCGCACCAGTCAGGTACGGCACGAGCACAGAGAGCTGCTCCACCCCCATGAACTAACCCCGGGAGGGGGACCAGCCGGTTCCGCGGGCGGCGTGGGACGCAGCCGGTAGGAGAAGTCCCCAGGAGGCAGTGACTGGTCTCGGAGCAGGAAGAGCAGTGTCCCAGCCGGGCAACTGTCCCGCCGGGATTTGGACTGGACGCAGGTACGGCATAAACACGGAGAACTGCTCCACCCCCCTGAACTAACCCCGGGAAGGGGCCCAGCCGGGTCGCGCGGGCGGCGTGGGACGCAGCCGATAGGAGAAGTCCCTGGGAGGCAGCGACTGGTATTGGAGCGGGGAGATCAGCGTCCCAGCCGGGACACTCGGTCATGGCACAAGCACGGGGAGCTGCTCCACCCATCTGAACTAACCCTGGGAGGCGGCCCAACTGGTTCACGGGAGCGGCACGGCCACGCGGCTGGAGGGACGAGAAGTCCCCTGGAGGCAGCGACTGATTTTGGAGTCGAGAGTGCACCGTCCCAGTAGGGGAGCCTTGACGCTGGGCTTGCGGCTGGAAGCGGAGGATCTGACCTTGACTCCAGCGGGCCAGACCCCCCAGGGGCAATCTCCACGCAGCCAGCACACATAGGCGACGCGCCCGCGGGAATCTCAGATATAATAGTCATTCCAAGCAAGACAAGCAACTCTGGCTATATTCTGAGGTGCTACTCTCCTATCTCTCTGTTCCCTCCCCCACCCTCCCCGGGCGGCTTCATTAACATCCGAATAGCCTGAGCCAGAGGGAGAACTCTGATAGGGATCTGACTGCATTTTTTTTTTAGCGGATTTTCTGGAAAAACTAGTTTCCCAGTGATGGCTCGGAGACAACAATCCATATCAAACCACTTAAAGAAGCAGACCATGACAGCTTCTCCAACCCCCCAAACAAAAGAATCAAAATCTTTCCCAAATGAAGATACAATCCTGGAATTATCAGATACAGAATATAAAAAACTAATTTACAGAATGCTTAAAGATATCACAAATGAAATTAGGATAACTGCAGAAAAAGCCAAGGAACACACCGATAAAACTGTTGAAGAACTCAAAAAGATTATTCAAGAACATAGTGGAAAAATTAATAAGTTGCAAGAATCCATAGAGAGACAACATGTAGAAATCCAAAAGATTACCAATAAAATTACAGAATTAGACAACGCAATAGGAAGTCAGAGGAGCAGACTCGAGCAATTAGAATGCAGACTGGGATATCTGGAGGACCAGGGAATCAATACCAACATAGCTGAAAAAAAATCAGATAAAAGAATTAAAAAAAATGAAGAAACCCTAAGAATTATGTGGGACTCTATCAAGAAGGATAACCTGCGGGTGATTGGAGTCCCAGAACAGGGAGGGGGGACAGAAAACACAGAGAAAATAGTTGAAGAACTCCTGACACAAAACTTCCCTGACATCATGAAAGACGAAAGGATATCTATCCAAGATGCTCATCGAACCCCATTTAAGATTGATCCAAAAAGAAAAACACCAAGACATATTATCATCAGACTCACCAAAACCAAAGATAAACAGAAAATTTTAAAAGCAGCCAGGGAGAAAAGAAAGGTTTCCTTCAAGGGAGAATCAATAAGAATAAGTTCAGACTACTCAGCAGAAACCATGCAGGCAAGAAGGGAATGGGACGACATATACAGAACACTGAAGGAGAAAAACTGCCAGCCAAGGATCATATATCCAGCAAAACTCTCTCTGAAATATGAAGGCGAAATTAAGATATTTACAGACAAACACAAGTTTAGAGAATTTTCAAAAACCAAACCAAAGCTACAAGAAATACTGAAGGATATTGTTTGGTCAGAGAACCAATAATATCAGATATCAGCACAACACAAGGTCACAAAACAGAACGTCCTGATATCAACTCAAATAGGGAAATCACAAAAACAAAAAAATTAAGATTAATTAAAAAAAAAAAAATACACATAACAGGGAATCCTGGAAGTCAATAGGTAAAAGATCACAATAATCAAAAAGAGGGACTAAATACAGGAGGCATTGAACTGCCATATGGAGAGTGATACAAGGCGATATAGAACAATACAAGTTAGGTTTTTACTTAGAAAAATAGGGGTAAATAATAAGGTAACCACAAAAAGGTATAACAACTCTATAACTCAAGATAAAAGCCAAGAAAAACATAACGACTCAACTAGCATAAAGTCAAGCACTATGAAAATAAGGATCTCACAATTTACTAAGAAAAACGCCTCAGCACAAAAAAGTATGTGGAAAAATGAAATTGTCAACAACACACATAAAAAGGCATCAAAATGACAGCACTAAAAACTTATTTATCTATAATTACCCTGAATGTAAATGGACTAAATGCACCAATAAAGAGACAGAGAGTCACAGACTGGATAAAGAAACACGATCCTTCTATATGCTGCCTACCAGAGACACATCTTAGACTTAGAGACACAAACAAACTAAAACTCAAAGGATGGAAAAAAGTATATCAAGCAAACAATAAGCAAAAAAGAAGAGGAGTAGCAATATTAATTTCTGACAAAATAGACTTTAGACTTAAATCCACCACAAAGGATAAAGAAGGACACTATATAATGATAAAAGGGACAATTGATCAGGAAGACATAACCATATTAAATATTTATGCACCCAATGACAGGGCTGCAAGATACATAAATCAAATTTTAACAGAATTGAAAAGTGAGATAGATACCTCCACAATTATAGTAGGCGACTTCAACACACCGCTTTCGGAGAAGGACAGGACATCCAGTAAGAAGCTCAATAGAGACACGGAAGATCTAATTACAACAATCAACCAACTTGACCTCATTGATTTATACAGAACTCTCCACCAAACTGCTGCAAAATATACTTTTTTTTTCTAGCGCACATGGAACATTCTCTAGAATAAACCACATATTAGGTCATAAAACAAACCTTTGCAGAGTCCAAAACATCGAAATATTACAAAGCATCTTCTCAGACCACAAGGCAATAAAACTGGAGATCAATAACAGAAAAACTAGGGAAAAGAAATCAAATACTTGGAAAATGAACAATACCCTCCTGAAAAAAAGACTGGGTTATAGAAGACATCAAGGAGGGAATAAGGAAATTCATAGAAAGCAACGAGAATGAAAATACTTCCTATCAAAACCTCTGGGACACAGCAAAAGCAGTGCTCAGAGGCCAATTTATATCGATAAATGCACACATACAAAAAGAAGAAAGAGCCAAAATCAGAGAACTGTGCCTACAACTTGAACAAATAGAAAGTGAGCAACAAAAGAATCCATCAGGCACCAGAAGAAAACAAATAATAAAAATTAGAGCTGAACTAAATGAATTAGAGAACAGAAAAACAATTGAAAGAATTAACAAAGCCAAAAGCTGGTTCTTTGAAAAAATTAACAAAATTGATAAACCATTGGCTAGACTGACTAAAGAAATACAGGAAAGGAAACAAGTAACCCGAATAAGAAACGAGAAGGACCACATCACAACAGAACCAAATGAAATTAAAAGAATCATTTCAGATTATTATGAAAAATTGTACTCTAACAAATTTGAAAACCTAGAAGAAATGGATGAATTCCTGGAAAAACACTACCTACCTAAACTAACACATTCACAAGTAGAACAACTAAATAGACCCATAACAAAAAAAGAGATTGAAACGGTAATCAAAAAACTCCCAACAAAAAAAAAGCCCTGGCCCGGACGGCTTCACTGCAGAGTTCTACCAAACTTTCAGAGAAGAGTTAACACCACTACTTCTGAAGGTATTCCAAAGCATAGAAAATGACGGAATACTACCCAACTCATTCTATGAAGCCACCATCTCCCTGATACCAAAACCAGGTAAAGACATTACAAAAAAAGAAAATTATAGACCTATATCCCTCATGAACATTGATGCAAAAATCCTCAACAAAATTCTAGCCAATAGAATCCAACAACACATCAAAAAAATAATTCACCCTGATCAAGTGGGATTTATACCAGGTATGCAAGGCTGGTTTAATATCAGAAAAACCATTAATGTAATCCATCACATAAATAAAACAAAAGACAAAAACCACATGATCTTATCAATTGATGCAGAAAAGGCATTTGACAAAGTCCAACACCCATTTATGATAAAAACTCTTACCAAAATAGGAATTGAAGGAAAATTCCTCAACATAATAAAGGGCATCTATGCAAAGCCAACAGCCAATATCACTCTAAATGGAGAGAACCTGAAAGCATTTCCCTTGAGAACGGGAACCAGACAAGGATGCCCTTTATCACCACTCTTATTCAACATCGTGCTGGAAGTCCTAGCCAGGGCAATTAGGCTAGACAAAGAAATAAAAGGTATCCGGATTGGCAAGGAAGAAGTAAAGTTATCACTATTTGCAGATGACATGAAAACCCTAAAGAATCCTCCAGAAAACTACTGAAACTAATAGAAGAGTTTGGCAGAGTCTCAGGTTATAAAATAAACATACAAAAATCACTTGGATTCCTCTACATCAACAAAAAGAACACCGAAGAGGAAATCACCAAATCAATACCATTCACAGTAGCCCCCAAGAAGATAAGATACTTAGGAATAAATCTTACCAAGGATGTAAAAGACCCATACAAAGAAAACTACAAAGCTCTACTACAAGAAATTCAAAAGGACATACTTAAGTGGAAAAACATACCTTACTCATGGATAGGAAGACTTAACATAGTAAAAATGTCTATTCTACCAAAAGCCATCTATACATTTAACGCACTTCTGATCCAAATTCCAATGTCATATTTTAAGGGGATAGAGAAACAAATCAATTTCATAAGGAAGGGAAAGAAGCCCCGGATAAGCAAAAAAAGCACTACTGAAAAAGAAGAAGAAAGTGGGAGGCCTCACTTTACCTGACTTCAGAACCTATTATACAGCCACAGTAGTCAAAACAGCCTGGTACTGGTACAACAACAGGCACATAGACCAATGGAACAGAATTGAGAACCCAGACATAGATCCATCCATGTATGAGCAGCTGATATTTGACAAAGGACCAGTGTCAATTAATTGGGGAAAAGATAGCCTTTTTAACAAATGGTGCTGGCATAACTGGATATCCATTTGCAAAAAAATGAAACAGGACCCATACCTCACACCATGCACAAAAACTAACTCCAAGTGGATCAAAGACCTAAACATAAAGACTAAAACGATAAAGATCATGGAAGAAAAAATTGGGAGAACCCTAGGAGCCCTAATACAAGGCATAAACAGAATACAAAACATTACCAAAAATGATGAAGAGAAACCCGATAACTGGGAGCTCCTAAAAATCAAACACCTATGCTCATCTAAAGACTTCTCCAAAAGAGTAAAAAGACCACCTACAGATTGGGAAAGAATTTTCAGCTATGACATCTCCGACCAGCGCCTGATCTCTAAAATCTACATGATTCTGTCAAAACTCAACCACAAAAAGACAAACAACCCAATCAAGAAGTGGTCAAAGGATATGAACACACATTTCACTAAAGAAGATATTCAGGCAGCCAACAGATACATGAGAAAATGCTCTCGATCATTAGCCATTAGAGAAATGCAAATTAAAACTACCATGAGATTCCATCTCACACCAGCAAGGCTGGCATTAATCCAAAAATCACAAAATAATAAATGTTGGAGAGGCTGCGGAGAGATTGGAACTCTCATACACTGCTGGTGGGAATGTAACATGGTACAACCACTTTGGAAATCTATCTGGTGTTATCTTAAACAGTTAGAAATAGAACTACCATACAACTCAGAAATCCCACTCCTGGGAATATACCCTAGAGATACAAGAGTCTTCATACAAACAGATATATGCACACCCATGTTTATTGCAGCTCTGTATACAATAGCAAAAAGTTGGAAGCAACCAAGGTGTCCATCAACGGATGAATGGGTAAATAAATTGTGGTATATTCACACAATGGAATACTATGCATCGATAAAGAACAGTGATGAATCTCTGAAACATTTCATAACATGGAGGAACCTGGAAGGCATTATGCTGAGCGAAATTAGTCAGAGGCAAAAGGACAAATATTGTATAAGACCACTATTATAAGATCTTGAGAAATAGTAAACCTGAGAAGAACACATACTTTTGTGGTTACAAGGGGGGGAGGGAGGGAGGGTGGGAGAGGGTTTTTTATTGATTAATCAGTAGATAAGAACTGCTTTAGGTGAAGGGGAAGGACAACACTCAATACATGGAAGGTCAGCTCAATTGGACTGGACCAAAAGCAAAGAAGTTTCCGGGATAAAATGAATGCTTCAAAGGTCAGCGGAGCAAGCGCAGGGGTCTGGGGAACATGGTTTGCCGGGACTTCTAAGTCAATTGGCAAAATAATTCTATTATGAAATCATTCTGCATCCCACTTTGAAATGTGGCGTCTGGGGTCTTAAATGCCAACAAGCGGCCATCTAAGATGCCTCAGTTGGTCTCAACCCACCTGGATCAAAGGAGAATGAAGAACACCAAGGCCACACGACAACTAAGAGCCCAAGAGACAGAAAGGGCCACATGAACCAGAGACCTACATCATCCTGAGACCAGAAGAACTAGTTGGTGCCCGGCCACAATCGATGACTGCCCTGACAGGGAGGACAGCAGAGGACCCCTGAGGGAGCAGGAGATCAGTGGGATACAGACCCCAAATTCTCATAAAAAGACCAAACTTAATGGTCTGACTGAGACTAGAGGAATCCCGGCAGCCATGGTCCCCAGACCTTCTGTTGGCACAGGACAGGAACCATTCCCGAAGACAACTCATCAGACATGAAAGGGACTGGTCAGCGGCGGGGAGAGAGATGCTGATGAAGAGTGAACTAATTATATCAGGTGGACACTTGAGATTGTGTTGGCAACTCTTGTCTGGAGCGGGGATGGGAGGATAGAGAGAGAGGGAAGCCGGCAAAATTGTCAAGAAAGGAGAGACTGAAAGGGCTGACTCGAGGGGGAGAGCAAGTGGGAGTAGGGAGTGAGATGTATGTAAACTTATATGTGACAGACTGATTGGATTTGTAAACGTTCACTTGAAGCTTAATAAAAGTTAAATAAAAAAAAAAATTAAATATGAAAAATACAACTAGGGAAACTCTGTCTTGGTTATCAAAGATTATATTTTGAATACAGTGGGTTCTTTATTTTGTTAAACTTTTTCTTGTGTATTCCATTTCCATTTCTGTGTTTGTCCCATTCTTTGGACCTCGCTGGGTAGATACACTTTCCCCTTCTGGCTACTTTGGAATGTTCTTATCCTTACACTTTTTTTGTTGTTGTTGTTTAATTGTGCTTTAGGTGAAAGCTTACATAGCAAATTAGCTTCTCATTAAACAATTAATGGACAAATTGTTTTGTGACATTGGTTGCCAACCCTGCGATGTGTCAACACTCTGTCCTTCTCTACCTTAGGTTCCCTGTTTCCATTTGTGTGGTTTTCCTGTCCCTTCCTGCCTTCTCATCTTTGCTTTTGAGTTGATGTGCCCATTCGGTCTCATATATTTGATTGAACTATGAAGCATATTCCTCACATGTGTTATTGTTTGACCTATAGACCTGTCTAATCTTTGGCTGATGGGTGAACCTTGGGAGTGACTTCAGTACTGAGTTAGAAGAGTGTCCAGGGGCCATACTCTTGAGGTTTCTCCAGTCTCTGTCAAACCAACAGTCTAGCCTCTTTTGTGTCTGTGAATTTGAATTGTGTTCTACATTTTTCTCCCACTCTGTCCAGGACCACCCTGTATTGTGATTTTTGTCAGAGTAGTTGGTGTTGGTAGCCGGGCACCATCTAGTATTTCTGGGATCAGTCTGGTAGAGGTTGTGGTAGTTGTGGTCCATTAGTCCTTTGAACTAATCTTTCCCTTGTGTCTTTGGTTTTCTTCATTCTCCTTTGCTCCAGCCAGGATGGGACCAGTAGATATATCTTAGCTGGCCACTCGCAGGCTTTTAAGACCCCAGTCGCTACTCACCACAGGCAGGTGTAGAATGTTTTCTTTATAAACTATGTTATGCCGATTGAGCTGGATGTCCTCCAAGACCATGGCCCCCAGCCCCCAGCCCAGTAACTCAGTCCCTCCGGAAGTTTGAATACAACCGTGAAGCTTCTATGACTTTGCCTCGGTCAAATTATGCTTAGTTCCCCAGTATTGTTTAGTGTCTTATCCTTCACCAAAATTACCACTTATCTGTTGTCTAGTGTTTTTCCCTCCCCATCCTTGCCCTCCTTATTAACCATCAAAGTTTGTTTCTTTTTGTGTGTAAACTTTTTCATGAGTTTTTATAATAATGCTCTCTTACTGAATTTGTCCTTTTGTGATTGACTTATTTCACTCAGCATAATGCTCTCTAGATTGATCCAAGTGGTAAGATGTTTCACTGATATGTCATTGTTCTTTATCATTGTGTTGTGTTCCACTGAGTGTATGTACCATAGTTTGTTTATCCACTCATCTGTCGAAGGGCACTTAGGTAGTTTCCATCTTTTTGGAATTGTGAATAATGCTACAGTGAACATGGGTGTGCATGTGACTATTAGTGTGATGACACTTATTTCTCTAGGATATATTCCTAGGAGTGGGATTGCTGGATCATATGGTATTTCTATTTCTAGCTTTTTAAGGAAGCGCCGTATTGTTTTCCAAAATGTTTGTACTGTATTGCATTCTTACCAGCAATGCATAGAAGTTCCAATCTCCCTGCAGCCTGTCCAATATTTGTTATTTTCTGTTTTCTTTCTTTTGATTTATGCCAGTAATGTTCGGGTGAGATGGTATCTAATTGTAGTTTTGATTTGTGTTTCTCTAATGGCTAGCAATCACAAGAATTTCCTCATGTGTCTGTTAGCTGTTTGAATGTCATCTTTGGTGGTCTGTTCATATCCTTTGCCCATTTTTTAACTGGATTATTTGTCTTTTTATTGTAGAGGTATTGGATTTTCCTGTGAATTTTAGAGATTAGACCTTTATTAGATATGTCATATCCAAATTTTTTTTTCCCAGTCCATAGGTTCTCTTTTTCCTCTTTTGCTGAAGCCTTTTTGTGAGCACAAGTGTTTAATTTTTAGAAGATGCCAGTTATCTGGCTTATCTTCTGGTGTTTGTATATTGTTAGTTATAGTTTATATTCTATTTCTGCTGTGTATTAGGACCCCTAGCATTGACACTATTTTTCTTCTTTGATCTTTATTGTTTTAGGTTTTATATTTAGGTCTTTGATCCATTTTGAATTAGTTTTTGTGTGTGGTGTAAGGCGTGGGTCCTGTTTTTTTTTTTTTTTTTTTTTACAGATGGACATCCAGTTTTGCCAGCACCATTTGTTAAAAAGACAGTCTTTTCCCGTTTAATGGACCTTGGGACTTTGTCAAAGATCAGGTTACTGTAGGTAGATGGATTTACATCTGGGTTCTCAATTCTGTTCCATTGGTCAAGGTGTCTGTCGTTGTACCAGCACCAGGCTGTTTTGACTACTGTAGCTATATAGTAGATTCTGAGGTCAGGTAGTGCAAGGCCTCATACTTCGTCCTTCTTCTTCAGCAATGCTTTACTTATCCAGGGCCTCTTTCCTTTCTGTATAAAGTCAATGATTAGTTTTCCATCTTGTTTAAGTATGCTGTTGATATTTGGATTGAGGTCGCCTGGTATTTATAGATTGCTTTTGGTAGAATTGACATTTTCACAATGTTGCATCTGCCTATCCACGAGCATGCTATGTTTTTCCATTTATGTAAGTCTCTTTTGGTTTCTTGCAGTAGTGTTTTACAGTTTTCTTTGTATAGGTCTTTTATATCCTTGGTTAGATTTATTCCTAAGTATTTTTTTTTTTTTTTCAGGGGCTATTATAAATGGTATTGCTTTCCTGATTTCCTTTTCATATTTCTCTTTATTGGTGTATAGGAATCAAAGTGATTTTCATATGTTTATCGTGTATTCTGCTACTCTGCTGAATCTTTCTATTAATTCTAGTAGTTTTCTTGTTGAGTCTTTAGGGTTGCCTATGGGTAGTATCATATCATCCGTGAATAGGGATAGTTTTACTTCTTCCTTACCATTTTGGATGCCCTTTATTTATTTTTCTTGCCTTATTGCTCTAGCTAGGACTTCCGTACAGTGTTAAATAGGAGTGGTGATGAAGTGAATCCTTGTCTTGTTTCCATTCTTGGAGGGAATGTTTTCAGCCTCTTCCTTTGAGAACAATTCTGGCTGTTTATTTTGTGTAAAAATAAATGTATAGATGCCCTTTATTATGTTGAGGAATTTCCCTTCTATTCCTATTTTATTGAGAGTATTTATCAGAAATGGGTATTGGGCTTTACCAAATGCCTTTTCTACCTCATTGGAGACGATCATATGATTCTTTTGTTTCGTTTATGGCTGAATTATGTTGATTGATTTTCTAACGTTGAACCATCCTTGTGTACCTGGTATGAATCCCACTTGGTCGTGGTATATTATTATTTTTTGTTTATATCATGCTGAATTCTATTGCCTAGAATTTTGTTGAGAATTTTTGCATCTATATTCTTGAGCTATATTGCTCTGTAATTATCTTTGTGTGTGTGTGTTGTCTTTGCCTGGTTTTAGTATCAGGGTTATGCTAACTTTCTAGAATGAATTTGGAAGTATCCATTCCTTTTCTATGTTCTGAAATAGTTGAAGTAGTACTTCTCTCTGAATGCTTGGTAGAATTCTCCAGCAAAGCCATCTGGCCAGGACTATTTTGTTTGGAATTTTTTTTAATTACATTTTCAATTTCTTCTCTGGTTATGGGTCTGTTCAGATTTTCGACTTCGGTTTGTGTTAGTTTAAGTAGGTAGTGTGTTTCTAGTCATTTGTCCATTTCCTCTAGGTTTTCAAATTTGTTGGAGTACAATTTATCATAGTCCTTGATATAGTCATTTTTATTTCAGTTGAGTCTGTTGTAATGTCCCCCATTTCATTTCTTATTTGGGTTATTTGCCTCCTTTCCTGTTTTTCTTTTGTCAGTTTAGTCAGTGATTTGTCAATTTTGTTGAACTTTTCAAAGAACCAACTTTTAGTTTTGTTGATTCTTTTCATTTTTCTATTCTCTGTTTTGTTTATTTCTGCTCTGATCTTTATTATTTTCTTTCTTTTGGTGGCTGTGTGCTTCTTTTGCTGTTCTCTGTCTGTTCTAGTCGTAGGTCTAATGTTTTTATTTTGTCACTTCTTTTTTTGATGTGTGCTATTGCTATAAATTGATCTCTGAGCATTGCCTTTGCTGTGTCCCAAAGCTTTTGGTATGATGTGTTTTCATTCTTATTTGATTCTAGAAATTTTTTGATTCCGTCTCTGATTTCTTCTGTTATCCAGCGGTTTTCAAGCAAAGTGTTACTCATTTTCCATGTTTTTTTTTCCTCCTCTTGCTCGTCCTGTTATTAATTTCTGCTTTTATGGCTTTGTGATCAGAGAAGATGCTGTGTATTATCTCACTGTTTTGGATTTTGTTGAGGGTTGCTTTGTGGCCTAAGATGTGGTCTGTTTTGGAAAATGGTCCATGTGCATTGGAAAAGAATCTGTACTTTGCTGCTGCTGGATGCAGTGTTTAATATATACCATCTTGAGGTCAAGATGGTTGATTGTGGCCTTTAGATGTTCTGTATCTTTGCTGAGTTTCTTTTTAGATGTTTTGTCCTTCACCAAAAGTTGTGTGTTGAAGTCTCCTACCATTATTATGTAACTGTCAGTTTCTTTTCAGTGCTGTTAGAGTTTGTTTTATGTATTTGGAGTGCTTCATTGGGTGCATAGATATTTATTATGGTTATGTCATCATGGTGGATTGTCCTTTTAATCATTATATAATATCCTTCCATGTCTTTTAGGTGGATTTTGCCTTAAAGTCTGTTTTATCTGAGATTAATATTGCCAGTCCTGCTCCTTTTTGGTTGCTGTTTGCTTGATATATTGTTTTCCATTCTTTGATTTTTAATATATTTATGTCTTTGTGTCTGCGGTATGTGTCTTGTAGACAGCATATTGATGAGTCATTTTTTTATCTGTTCTGTCACTCTGTTTCTTTACAGGTGCATTAAGCCATTTACATTCAGTGTGATAATCGATAGGTATGGGTTTATTGCTGTCATTTTATAGTGCTGTTTTTCATGGTGCTGAGGTTTTCTTTGTTCCTCTTACTCTTCTATGCTGAGTTTCTTTTGTTTGTGGAATTTCTTTTCCTTTCTTTTGTTATTGTAGATTTTGTGTTTACTGAGACTGTTTGTTTTTCTTCTTTATTTTGATGAGTAGATGTGTTAACTTTCCTGTGGTTACCTTGAAATTTCCCCTTATCTTATCAAGTTTGACGTCACCTTGACTTCCTCTCCATTGGAAAGTTCTATTCTATACGATGTATTCCCCCTTTTATTGTTCTGACATTGTTGTCTATCTTTACACATTCCAGTAAAAGCATTTTAGTTTGGAAAAACTATTCAAATGCAAATACATTTATATCTATTGGTTCTTCTAAAGCAGGGTTTTGAGAAGGTAACATGAATTTGATAAAATGTGGTCATGATGTACGTTAGACTATTTAAAATTGTGTGTGAAATTGTACTGTGTATTCTGGATAAGAAATCAGGCCATTGAGTAATTTTGCTAACTTGCATTAAATCCTTACTAATAATTCAGCATATAGAGATGAAATAGTATTTGTATTGATCTTTACCTCAACAGGAAACCCTGGTGGCATAGTGGTTAAGTGCTATGGCTGCTAACCAAGAGGTCAGCAGTTCGAATCCGCCAGGCGCTCCTTGGAAACTCTATCGGGCAGTTCTACTCAGTCCTGTAGGGTCGCTATGAGTTCGGTTTTTTTTTTTTTTTTTTACCTCAACAGTAGGTAAACTGATGGTTTCATATGTTTATAAACCTAACCTCACTAATTAGTGAAATTTTGAGTTTTGTCATTTGGTGGCAGTGCTGATAAGTGTTTCAGCAAATCGTAAAAATGAAATAGAAGCAGTTTTGCAATGATAATTGAAAACCTTTTGTGGAGATGTAAGCAGTGTGGAAAAGTTTAGATTTAGGAACCTTGTGAGAAAATGGCTACAGAAAATAAAAAACAAGCTTCTAAAGCAATTTTTTAACCTGACTTATCAAACTTTGATCTTTTATTCCTGTTGCAGATTTTGTTTGTTTACAACTGCGATCGAATTTTGAAAAACTTGTGCTTAGAATGAAATATGTATTCTAGATTTAATAAAGTTGGGTCAGTGTTCGGGTTTGAGGTTATATGTTTTTGTTTTCTAGGAACTTTGTTTCTTAGCTAATTTAATTTTTGTGTTCTTTTGTCATATTTGATCAACTCTCTAAATTAAGGGCTCAGTCTAATCTTTTCTCTTTAGACAGTTAAAAATAAATTTTCAATCTTGGTTCTATTTAATGTTGAACAACTTCAAGGTCTAATTATAAAAAATATATCTGTGATGTTTACACAGAACGCCCAAGTTCTGCTATTCTAGTAAGTTAGAGGTATGTATTACCCTTGCCTTGTAATGGTGTCATCTCAGTATAACTACCTTTAAATTTCCAATAACTGTGACTTAGCTTGGTTAGGAAATAATTGTAAGAGTTAGTAGGATGGTCTGTTCTCCTTTGTTCTTTGGTGGAGATTTCACACATCTGAATTTCTTTCCCTGCTTATTATTTCAGATTCTTCTGATATGTTTAGTTTAGGCGACCCAGGAGATAAGAGTAGCATTACATTTGGATTATAGAGGATAAGCTTTTAGTGAAGGCTACTGAAGATTGTTTTTATAAAGGTGCCGATAAATTTGTCTTAAGAAAATCTATGTGTCAGACACCTTGGATCATAGACTGTATACCAGTTTGGCCAGAAAGATTTTAATTAAATATAATGTAAATTTTTAATAATAATATATGACATGACAATTTCATTTCCTTCATTAAGAGTCTCCTGTTAGTTTTTTTAAAAAATTGCTTCTAGTGGTGCTAAGATGTAGTGTGAAGATAATTTAATAAAGCTTTATCTAATCTTAGCATAACCAAATTAGTACTGAATTTGATCACCTTTGGTCTCATATCTGGTTCAATGCATATCTTGTCAATAAATAGGTTCTCTTTTACTTTGGATTTCTCTTAAGGTTTAGATTAATATAGAAATTCCTCTATTCAATATACCTTATAAGTCACTTAATATAAAGTTCAGATGAAGGGTTTTCCATCCCTGTTTTTAACTTCTGCCGTTCTTTAGCTGAGATCAGATCTGCCAAGTATTCCCTGTTGTTGTGTGCTGTTGAGTCGATTCTGACTCACAGCGACCCTATACGACGAAGTAGAACTGCCCCGTAGGATCTCGTATGCTGTAATCTTTGTGGGAACAGATCACCAGGTCTTCTCTGCCGCAGAGCTGCTGGTGGATTTGAACTGCCAACATTTCAGTTGGCAACTGAATGCTTACTCATTGCGCCACCAGGGCTCCTTCAGATATTCCCTAGAGGCTTTTAAATTTTTCTTAGGCCCCAAAAACCGGTTGCCAGTGAGTCGATTCCAACGAGTAGCAACCCTAAAGGACAGAGTAGAACTGCCCCAGAGGGTTTCCAAGGAGCGGCTGGTGGATTTGAACTGCCGACCTTTAGTTCGCAGCGGAGCTCTTAACCACTGTGCCACCAGGGCTCCTTTCTTAGGCCATGTGCCTACAGTTTCAGATATTTGTGGCAATGCCCTATTTAAGTTGGCTAAGAACTTTTTTTTTTTTTTTAAGAACTATGTACCCATATGGATAAGAAAGAAGTGAAAAAGGAGCATAGGTGAAGGAAGTGCAATTAGTTGGAACAGTGGGTGCATAGGTGATTTTTTTTCTTTTATTATGAATTTCTTTAATGTCCCTACTATAGGTACCTGCCTAATCATTTTGGAAATACCTTTGAGATAATCTTTATGAGCATAAATGTAAATTGTATTGTGGGCTGAAAAGTGAAGCTGATGCTGTGCTTATTTCAGCCAAAGTAGTTAAATCCATATTATCTTTTCTATTTAGTTATTTACAGAATTAAATTACTCTTGATTACATTTTCTTTAAGTCTTAGTTTTGAGTATGTGATGTAAAGCTCTTGTCTTTCAGGTTTCTGCTTCTTGATGACGTCTGTGTCGTAAAACCTCCTTTTACGATGCCGAATTTTAAACCCTTGATCATGCATAGATGGAAGGTTACTGGCTTTGCATGCCTTCTGGAAATGAAACACTGGGCTTTGGACAAGTTCCTTCATTTTGGTTTTGTCAGGGACTAAAACCAGACTTTTGGCATTTAAGCAAAGTAGCCTTATTTATAGTAGAATCTAAATTAAATGTTTGCTGAGCTATAACAGCAGTTTGAATCCACCAGGGCCTCCTTGGAAACTCTATGGGGCAGTTCTTCTCCGTCCTGTAGGGTCGCTATGAGTTGGAATTCGACTCGAGGGCACTGGGTCACTGGGTGGAGCTGTAATAATTGCCACCAAATATTAGGCACACAGCTGCGCACTTTACATAAACTGTCTCATTTAATCTCTATGGCAGGGAGACAATGGGTGCACCATTCCCATTTTAGAGGGAGAAAATGTTGAGGTTCAGAGATGGTAAGACACTTGACGAAAAACCACAGGATTAGTACGTGAGAGCTTTGGGATTAAAGCGTAGAACTGTCCTACTGTTTTACGGCCTCCTCGAACAAAATGAACAGCCCTTCTAACACTGGCTACTCTATAAAGGCTGCTTTGACCATCCTTCCTCCTGGCTTTCTCTGGTTTTTGTTTTGTTTCCCCAGATTGTGTAGCACATCTCTACTTTTATTTGTCTGTAACATAATGGTTGATTTATATGTGTCCCTTTCCTTCTCAGTTTATATCCTTTGAGAAAAGGCTTTGTGTTCTGTTCATTTTGGTTATCCATTATCTGGCACTGTGCATGGCACTTAATAGGTACTCAATACATCTTTAAATAAGTTGATGAATTAATTTTTATCAGATATTGTGTATTTGTTTTCTCACAAAATCATGTCAGATTTGTTTATTAAGATAGAAATAATTTCTCTAAGTGAATTAGTATAATACAACTGATAAATATGGTATTTGCACAGTGGCAGAAAACTAATGACTGATTTAAATAAAAATAGCAGAATGTGTACATCCAAATTAATTTTGTTCCTTCAAAATAATCATCTAGGTAAATAATATACTTGTTCTAAATGTACTGCTGTTTCGAACAAATTTAGAGCTTGCTTTTATTTCCTCAGAATCTATGATACTTTCGTTTGGATATGCTCTGTGGTAGAAGAACCATCATAGAAGAGTTTCAAAATATTTCTGTATAATCTTTGAAGGTGATAATACTTGGTTGTGGAAGCTCTAGATATTTAAATAGTTACTTGTAGTCACATATTAAACATCAATATATCTTTTAAAAAATGCTAAGGTATGGGATTAAAGCAGAGTTTTCATGTTTGTAAAATGAAACTTGGGAAGACTAAATATTAGAAGTGTATTTAGTACTTTATTTCTTAGAAGATACTCAATTACTCAAGAAATATTGCATATGAAATGTATACTCACAAGAAATTCTTGTTCGCTCCTTTGAGGAAAAGGTAGAAGTAGGGAGTGAAATTCCTGCCATGTTGCTGTTACCATAATATAAATGCCCGTTCCTTATAGGTTCAGAATCTTCATGTTGTTTAGAGTTCAAATAGCAAGATAGAAACAAACATGTATGAAGTTAATACCTTACCTTACCCATACCCACTGCCGTTGAGTTGATTGCGACTCATAGCGACCCTATAGGGTAGAGTAGAACTGCCGTGTAGGGTTTCCAAGGAGTGGCTGGTAGATTCAAACTGCTGACCTTTTGCTTTAGCGGCTGTAGCTCTTAACCACTGCACCACCAGGACTCCATGAAGACAGTACATGATGTTTTTAGTGAAGTAAATCTTTCTATTCCATGTATCTGTCACTCTTTTTATTCTCATTTATGTTGACATTTTTATAATAAGGGCTCTTATGTTGGGAGATTGACATTCAAACTTTAAGGAGATTAGGCCAAGGCTTCCAGAAACGGTGGAAGAATTTCTTTTTGAGGTGAAAATTAATAAACTGTTTTTTCTTCATATCAAATGTTGTAATGGATTGAAATTAAAGGGAGAGGACTAATACTGAATTTTTCAGAAAACAGGATCATTTTATGAAACATTGATAGTGCAGGGGAAGGGAGTGATTTAGGACTATATGACACTTGCATATGTTTACGTCTGAGGCCAGGGGCATTTCTCTGTATTCACTGCTCTGTTCCTAGCACCTAGCACAGTGCTTTGCTAAATAAATAATTGAAGAAGAATGAAAAAATTACATGTGGACTGAGTAGATACAAACAGTGATCTTATATATGCCATTTTATTTCTTTATGCAAATATAAACTTTCCCATATAATTAAAATTTTTTATTATAGTTGGTGGCTAAAGGAGTAAGGAATTCTGATGTGTCTCCGCCTTTGGGACAGCGTGAATCAGGTGGCTCTCCATCAAAGCAGCAGATAAGACCTGTTATTTCTATGACTTCAGCCTTGAAAGAAGTGGGTATGGTAAGTTTTCTAAAATTCAGAACTCCTCAAAGTCAATTAAATTTAATGAAATCACATTATTTCCTAATGTTTTCTTAGTTTTTTTTTTCCCTAGGAAAAAAGCTACCTCTTAAGATTTTTATGTGTGGGTTACTCGGAACATAGGAGCTTTGCCCCTCAGAGGTTCTGTATCTAGGACTACCTGAGACATAGGAATATATGTTGAATAAATATAAATAGGAATGTACTGAAAATAATGGAACATTCTTATATCCCACCTGTCACATGTAACAAATGTTCACTTTTTAAAAAATACCTTCTCTTTGGTACTTAAGTAACTAACTCTAGGAATGAAGTCTCAGACATGTTTAGCTTTATTTGAAATTTTGTGAGATAGCAAATTTGAGAGTGAAGACCCATTATAAAAAAAAATATTTTTTTACTATAATTACATTTAATTCATTAATAGTTTCTTTTACCCTCTGCTTCTGAATTTCAATCATGCCATATGGATAGTAAAGCAAAGAAATGTGGGCAAGAAAAAGTTTAAACTTGGAATATGTGTCAGGTATCCATCTAAAGTGTGAAGGCTGTGTTTTAGGGTCAAGAGAAATAGGCTCATAATGTGGAGTTGCAGCCTAGAGTTCAACAGACAGAAGGAGAAAACCATGCTGAGTCGTGTAACACATTAACCAAATTTTCCCCCTTCTTGACAATTGATGTCTGTCTTTTATCTGTGGACTATCACCAAGTTTTTGGAAACAACACTGAAGTTGTTGGTAGACTTTAATTGTTTGCAGCCTTTATGCTCATCTTGAGTAGTAAGACTAAGTGGTAAAATGTAAGTTTCTTGATCATTCTCAAGAACTTCATACAAGAAACTCTCGTTCTTCAAGTAGGTTTGGTCTCTTTTTCTTTCTGACAATGACTTTGCATGTGCTACGTGTTCACTTCGACTTTAGATACCACTGTGTGGTGCCCTTCCTGGTACCCAGTCTCACATCTCAAGTAGCTGTTCGTCTCTCTGGTTGTAGTGCTGCTAATTCCTGACTACTTTACTGGGTAAAATGTTCTTTGTCTCATTTACACGCATCACTTTACAACTGACCACTATACTCTTTTGTATTTTTCTCAAATATTAAAATTTTGAGATATTCCGTGTAACCAAATGGTTTTTCTTTCTGTGTTTTCTTAGTAAAGATCGCTTACTTAAAACTTGGAAAAGTGCTCTTACTTTGACTCCGAGACTTCTAGATACCTTTGCTTTCACAGCTTTTGTCACTACTAATTTCTTGTTTTTATGTATTTTTAAGTTGTATGTGGCCTAGATTACTCTGATTAGACTAATGAGAAGACAAAATGTTTATTTGTAGTGGTACAAATGACTCAGAACTCATTCTCATTACCTCCTTTGCTTAGAGAGAAAGGCCTATTCTCAATTATATTTAGTCGTATGGATTAGCAAGAAGATATATGTATGTGTATATGTAAGGTTGCTATGAGTCGGAACCGACTCGACGACAGTGGGTTTGGTGTTGGTTTTATGTGTGTGTGTGTGTGTATATATATATATATGTATCTCTGAAACAGAAAGAGAACTTCAGAAGAACAGATTCCACCTTGAATTACCTTGTCCATCAAAACTTTCCCTAGCTCTAATTAAGACAGTACATGAATTAATTTTTTTTCTACCACTGATTAAAGATTACCAAAAATCAGGTACCAATGAGAAAGAGGAGATAGTTAAACCTGTAATCAAAAAATACGACAAATAATTGAGAATTGGCCCTTCTACTATATGATATGTCTATCAGTTGATAATATTTAAATACTCCTCATTGCTGATAACAAAGGAAGCTGTGTTAACATTTTACAGGAATTAAAAACATTCACAAGAAGCAATTTAATGAAAAGTAAAACATAACAACAGTATCATATTTTTTAAAGTAGACTTTTAAAATAACATTGTTTCTAACTGCGTAACTCTGTATTTAAAGGACAGCTTAGCTGATGATACCCGGGGTACCTCAGAAGAAATGCAAAAGACCAACAATGCTATTTCAGTAAGTGTAGTTTTCTAAGTTTCTCTGTCAATCATTTTACTTTATCCATATACATAGTAAAATAGAAGATTGTACCTGTTTCAGAGTAAACGAGAAATACTACGTCGATTGAATCAAAATCTTAAAGCTCAGGAGGATGAAAAAGGACAGCAGCATTGCTCCGACGCTGAAGATGCCAAAGAGAACGAAGAAAAGCCAGTTTCATCTGATCGTAAGAAGTGGGGCGCAGGTGGTCAACTTGTGATTCCTCTGGATGAGTTAACGCTGGATGCATCCTTCTCTGCGGCTGAAAGTGTGTATGAAAATTCGATAACCCTGTTTTGGTCTAGCCCACGTGTAAACCACTCGAAAGAGGAACACTTAGAGGAATTGATATGGGGGTGGTAGAAGTACCTCCCCACCTAGAAATGTGTGAAGAGTGGAGGAAACTATTCAACCATAAGAATTGCAAAGATTTTTATTGCAAAAGTATGTATTGTGAGAGAGGAAACTGCTGATAGATGTTTAAATTGTATTCCTTTAACCCTTTATACCAAATCAGATTAATCTCTTAATAGGAATGATTATTGATGAGAACCAGAGTAGTGAACTTTGATAAAGTCTCAGAAAATCCTTTAGGCATTTATTTAGCAGGGGTATTGAGAAGATCTGACTTACTGATTCATTCATTTAACAGATAGTTATTGAACACCCACTATATTTCATGTATTGCTCTAGGTACTGGAGATACAGCAGTGAACAGAACAAAAATATAAATGCTCTCGTGGAGTTTACATTCTAAAATGGCAAGTCTGACCATCAGAAATAAATAAGATTCTAAGTAATTTTTTTGATGAACTGTTTTTTGTAGAATTTCTTCTTGCATTGGAGAAAAGCCCAAAGACTTGATGTTGTTGTTGTTATTAGGAGTTGAGGAGTCTGTTCTGACTCATAGCGACCCTGTGTACAACAGAATGAAACACTGCCTGGTCCCACGCCAAAGACTTGATCGCTTATTTATTCAGCAATTCTTAAAACAGTGGGTATACAGTAGTGGTTAATATATTACAGTCTGTCCCTGTAAGGAGCCTAGGGTCTAGTAGGAAAGAAGGCAAGTAAACAGGCAATTTCAGTTCATAAGTAATATGCCAGAAATAAGCATTGGCTACTCTTAGAATAAAGAATACATAAAACCAAAAAAAAAAAAAAAACACATTGTCCTCGAGAAGAATTCCACCTCATAGTGACCCTGTACATAGGAGGACGTACGTCATTCTTCTAAGAACCAAGGAAAAAAAATTCTAGAAAAATTGATGGCTGGAAAAATAAATAGTAGTTAGCTAAATGAAAAGGCAAGCGAAGAGTTTCCTGTCGAGAATGGCAAGGGCCCAGATTTGAGAGAGCACTTCCAGAACAGGGAGCTCTGTGTAATTCAGCATGGCTAAAATTCAGAATCGAGAGAGACAGAGAGGACACTGAGGAAGGCCAAATCATGAAGGTTCCTCAGCACTGGCTTTGCTAAACAGTGTGGACTTATTCTCAGTGCAGAGGGGAGTCTTTAAAACAAGAATCAACAAATGTTTTTTGTCAATGGCCAGATAGTAAATATTTTAGTCTTCCATCTCTGCCAGTAACACAGAAGCAGCAGTAGATAATATATAAATGCATGAGTATGGCTGTGTTTCCAAAAAAGGTTGTATGTTTATAGCATTGAAATTTAAATTTCATGTACTTTTATATTTTGTTTCTTTTTTCAGACTTTTTGTTTTTGCATAGCTGTCAAGAGTACTCATGATTGTTTCCTGGAGCATTTTATAATAGCTGTTTAAAACCTTTGTCAGATAATTTCAACATCTGTGTTAATATTGACATTGTCTATGGATTGTGCTCTTCCATGAAAGTTAAGATTTTCCAGGTTCTTATGCTAAGTAATATATATATATTTCTTAAAGCAAAAAGAAAGTTTTGTTTGGCATATATTCAAAAACGCAAGAGTGGGAAGCAGACACGTTATGCTGAGTAATCTTGAACTGTATACTGGACATCTTGAATATTACCTTAGGAGACTGTGGGTCTTGTTGAAATCCTATGGAGAATGTTGATATTTTTGTTTTAGCAGGCAGCTGACCTACGTAGATTTAGGCCACAGTTCCTACCTGATTTGTGTGGGCTGTGGTTCCAATTGATGGGTTCCGTTTTCAAAGCCAGTCAGTGCCATTGGATCTATCTAGAATGTGCAAGAGTAATAGATACGAGCCCTGGTGGCACAGTGGTTAAGAGCTTGGCTGCTAACCAAGGGGCTGGCTGTTTGAATTCACCCGCCACTCCTTGGACACCCTCTGGGGCAGTTCTCCTCTGTCCTAGAGGGTCACTATAAGTTGGAATCGACTCAAATGCAGTGGGTTTTAGTATGTGCAACACCAGTAACTAGTCTGGGACCTAGGTGGTGGTGTATTTGTTAGATCAGCTCTCAAAGTTTTTGATATCCTGAATAGGATCAGATCCATGCATGCACAGATGGCGGATGAGCCCAGGTAATCATTAATAACTAGCAGGTCACTTTCCTAAGTTTCTTTGTCTTGTCTATCTCTCTGGTGTTTTTGTTCCTCTTTTTGGTCGTCTAACCAGAAAGCTGAGGCTTTAGTTACCTCACTGTACTGTGCACTTGGCCAAGCAGCCGGGAGATGGGGGAAAATAGCAATGGGGATTGGCAACAGTCTCTTGTTACCACATCTCCACCAAACAAAGGAAGGAACCTTCCTCTCCCTCAGTTTTGTCTCCTGTGGGTTCCCATTACCAAATGCTGCTCCCACCACCATGCTTTTTTTGTGGGGACTGGAAAACAAGAGGAGGGAGAAAAGAAAGAAAAAAATTCTGGGGGATTTCCACAGTCTCTCTAACCATTAGGAGTTCCATTTCCCACTGCTTGGGCTGGAACTCTACAAGGCTTCTCCTAGAGGGGGAAAAAGCTCTGGTGTCGTATTTTTTCTGCCTGAAGGACTTCCATTAACATTTCTGGTAGTACAGTTCTGTTGGTGATGAATTCTTTCAGCATTTACAAGTCTGTCAAAGTTTTTATCTTGCCTTCCTTTTGCAAAGATATTTTTTCTAGATGCAGAATTCTAAGTTGTCATTTTATTCTTTTAGTACTTTACAGATGTTGCCCTACTATTTTCTAGTTTGTGTTGCTTATTGACATCTTCTGTTGTTCTTATTCTTGTTTTTATCCTTCTGTATGTAACGTGTTTTTTCCCTCTAATGGCATTAAAGATTTTTCCTTTTAGCTTTGGTTTTAGTGAATTTGATTAGGATGTGCCTTGGTCTAGTTTTCTTTGCATTTTCTGCCTTCCCTTTTAGGAGTTTGATATGGGTTTTGTTAATAGCCTCCTTGTCTCTTTTTGGTCTAGTTTTCTTTGCATTTTCTGCCTTCCCTTTTAGGAGTTTGATATGGGTTTTGTTAATAACCTCCTTGTCTCTACTTATCATGCTCGATCTTTGTTCTAGCTTGTCGAGCTTGGGATTCAGTTGTAATGACAGTTATAAATATGTCCTTATCTACTAATTTCATTATCTCTGTCATTTTGGGGTTGGTTTTGATTGCTTGATTTTTTTCCTTCTTCTTTATTATAAGTTGTATTCTGCTTCTTTGCATGGTTGATAATTTTAGTTTGGAGGCCCGACATTGTCAATTTTACCTTGTTGGATGCTGTATACTTTTGTATTCGTATAAATATTCTTGAGCCCTGTTCTGGGACACAGTTTATTTACTTGGAATTGGTTTGATCCTTTTAGGTCTTGCGTTTAAGCATTGGTAGGTAAGACAGCTAATCTTCCCTCTTTAATGAATCAGAATCTTCTCTGATGCCTTGTGCATTATAAGATTTTCTTTTATGTCTGGTGGGAAGAGCCACTATTTTTGATCCTGTGTGAACTTTGTTGTTCCTTCCACTGCTTTTGAGTGTTTTTTTTTTTTTTTTCTTTCTCTAGACTACAGTAATTTCCTCACATGCGTGTGCTGATCCATACTCAGCTGAAGACTCAAGGGAGCAGTGTACAGTTCTCCTTGAGTTCTCTCTCTGTGTAGCTTTGTACTCTTCAGTAGTCCATACTACAAGCACTAGCTGGGGGCCTTCCCAGACTGCCAGTTCTGTCTCCTCACGTGACTTTGCCCTCCCAGCATCAAAGAAGTCTAAGCTCATTTAGATGGATGGATGGGTGGATGGGTGGATGGGTGGATGGGTGGATGGGTGGATGGGTGGATGGATGGAGGGAGGGAGGGAGGGAGGGATGATATAGCTATATAGATATTCAGTTATTTCCATTTCATTTGTTAAAGAGACTTTTTCCTCATTGGATCATTTTGATGTCTTTGTCAAACATCAAGTGACTGTAAAGCGTGGGTTTATTTCTGAGTTCTCTACTCTATTTTAACCATATTTTTTTAAAGTAGTTCCCTAATGGTAATCATTTAGCATGTTCAAAGCTGAGTATTACCTGCTGAATCACATATACTTATTTTCAGGGAACTGGTACATACTTTTTTTATTAATGTGTATGCTGTTACCATTGAAAGTCTATGTAACATACCCCATAACATTTGATGTTCTCTCTATTCCTGCTAGGTGGCTATATGCTGCAGGTATTATTACTGACTGTTCTAAAGATATCAACATTTCAAAGTTCCATGAGAATTTTCTGTTTTTGGTTTGCTAAATTTTATTAAAATATTTTAACCAAAATTGTTATTTTGGTTAAATGTCAGTTGCCTACTTATAAGACATTTTCTTAGAAATACTTTTCTCTGCTTTTGAATCCTTATGCTTTTTATCTTAAGATTTATGTCCTATTCTTTTCAATTAAATTTATAAAAACATAATTTTTTTCCTATTTTTATATTCTCCCAAATTAGGATTTAATTCATAAGTACCCTGAAGGCAATTACAGATTTATTTTTTTTATGGCTGGTTACGATTGGTTCCATTCTTGCCATCAGTCATTCTCCATCTCTCTTTTTTTAAAGCATCATCATCATATGCTTTTTGTAATATGATTTTTTTTTTCTCATGAAGCATTTATTTGGATAGAAAATCCAAGATCTGCCTTTCAATACAATGTTGTTATTATGTTCTATCGTTGAAAATTATTTTTTTGTATCATTTTCTTATAGAACACACAGTGGGAGAGGTTATTAAATTAGATCCTGGTGAATCTCCAAGAAGA
Source organism: Loxodonta africana (assembly GCF_030014295.1). Classification (NCBI taxonomy): domain Eukaryota; kingdom Metazoa; phylum Chordata; class Mammalia; order Proboscidea; family Elephantidae; genus Loxodonta; species Loxodonta africana. The sequence goes on from NC_087362.1 coordinate 18,247,620, forward strand.
CTCTGGGGAAAAAGTCCTGTTGATTCTGTTCTGAAGATACTTGGAGAAGCTGAACTACAACTTCAGACAGAACTATTGGAAAACACGACTATTAGAAGTGGTAAGCAGAGACTAGTTGTTTTTCTATACTAGCAGTCAATGTTATTAAAAATAGAAATTTTTAAAAAATGTTTTCACTTTAAGGAATTATTTGTAATAGATAATCTTTTTGTTATCATAATTTTCTACTTAAATGGAGAATGAAAGCATTTTCTTGTGAGTTGTCCCTAATGGGTAGTCTTGAGTTTTGACCTCAGATGACCTGGATGGAATCTAAAAATAAAAGGCAAAGAAAATGTGTATGAGTGGTGTCTGAAAAGCAGAACAATTAGGAAGATGTAATAAATGAAGAAGGACATAGGAGCAATCCCGCCAGATTATGTTAATGTGGATTCAGGAATTTAGACTGACTAAAAGATATCTGTAGTTGGTATGACAGACATTATCCTTGATTGGAGAGGGTGAGTTGTGGTGAAGCAGGAGGAAAATATTCATGATCCATGAGTGTTTTGTATCCGGGTATTGCAATTACCACAAGAGAAAGAGGTGGCAGTCAGCTTCCATAAAGATTTACAGCCTTGGAAACCCCGTGGGGCAGTTCTACTCTGTCCTATAGTGTCACTATGAGTTGGAATCAGCTTGACAGCAATGGGTTTGATTTTGGTTTGGTTATTGCAGCTATGCATAAAGAAGAGGGTCCACATATCAAACAGGCATTTTCAGACTCAACAGTTTATTCAAGTGATGAGGAAGCAGAGTGTAGTTTTTGTCTTTTTGGAAGTTGTGCCTAAACATGAAAGTGTATATATGTCACTTTTGCATACTCTCTCTCTCTCTCTCTGTATATATATATCTGTTTATCTCTGTCTGTCCTTAAAGCGTAAAGCGAAACTCATCTCCAAACTCCTATCCAAAGCTGGAGGAAAAATAACCTGTTCTGTGCTGGAATTAGCGAGATGCAGAAAGCAGCCAGGTGTTTATAACGAGTCAACAAAGTGAACCTATGTGTATGTTACTGAACTTAAAAAAGTAGGTTGCTAGTTCCTTACCAAGGGTAAATCTCCTAGGCATTAATCACTCTAGTATTTTCTTTGATATCAAAGGAAAAAAAAAAACAATTTGAATTAAGCATACATATATATAATCAGTTGTTTGGAAAAAGGACAGAAGCACGAAGTGTGTGTATTTGTAATTAATTCGTTCACACTCTTGTGTCAGTAAATTGTGCAATTGTATGTGAAGGACTAAAAAAAAAAAAATTAGTAACTTAATATTCTTAACAGTCAGTCTGAGCCTGTTCTCATAATGCCCCAGGGCTTTATTTATTTATTTAGGACAAAAACGTCTTGAGGCCAAAATCATTTTAAAACATAATGAAATTTCAGATTATTTTGTAATCAAGAAAAAAAAGTCCAACGCATGTTCATGCCCATTAGAAGTATTATTTTTAAAACATCACATTCTGATTTCTCTTATGTAAAATTTTTATTGATTAAATGTTTGTAATTTGATGTACAATAATATTTAAGCAGTATGAAAGCAAAGCTTTTTCATTCTCCAGTAATAATCTATCTGAATAGAATTGGAAGTAAGAAGTAATATATCTTATAACCTGTCTTCCTTTTTTAAATTAAATTTACCAACTGTTTATCAGGTGTAGCCTCTATTGTATATTTGGTTGTAAGGTTACAGAGAAAAAGAAAAACGTCATTCTTGCTCTCAGAACATAAACAAAAATGAAACCAAATGATAACATTGTATGAAAAGGACAAGAATAAAAATATGCACAAGTTCAGAGATAGGGCAGAGAGGTTTAAGTAATTAAATTTTTCTTGGATAGTCAAGAAAGGCTTCCCAGAATTAACATCTGTCCTCTTTTAAAAATTTTCCTGAACTATATTTACTTGGAGCCCTAATGGCACAGTGATTAAGAGCTTGGTTGCTAACCAAAAGGTTGGCAGTGCGAATCCACCAGCTGCTCCTTGGAAACCCAAGGGGGCAGTTCTACTCTGTCCAGTGGGTTGCTGAGTTGGAAACAACTGGACAGCAATGGGTTTTTATACTTACTTTAAAAGAATATGCGCTATACATGGATTTTAAGACAATTCACACTTCTTACCATCAAGGAAATCACGTATGGCAAAGTCCATGTTAGAGGTATTGTATCTGAATTGCTTTGGGGCCACAGATGAAGGAGCTTTACTCTGGAAAGCCACAGAGAGAGCAAGTGACTTTTGAGGTAGGCCAAAGATAAAAAAGACCTCATTGGGTAGGTACAGGAAAAAAAGAAATTTCAAGCAATACGTATAATATATGCAAAGACAAAGGTTTAGTTAATGTATTTGTGGGACCAGCTTAATGCCATGGAAGGGGGAGTAGGCTTTGATTCAAATTCTGGCTCCACCACTTCTTCAGCAACCAAGGGCAAGTTCCTCTGACTTTGATATTTGGTTTCTCTGTCTGTAGAATGGAAACACACTTATCAAGGATTGGTGAGTGTATTAAATAATTAAATATAAAGGACCTGTGATGATTTTTAGTTTTCCAATCCATTAGTCTTTTAGTCATTTTGGTTGTCTGATGCTCATTTTCTGATCAATTCCTTAGTAAGGGTTCATGTGAACAGTACTCTCAAAGATTTTGCACGTTTATAACAGTTTGTCTGAAGACTTTCTTCTTGAAGGTCAGCTTGGTTTCATATAAAATTCTTGGGAGAGTTCTGACACATTGTAGGGATTGCACCTAATGTCACAAGAACAATTTGTGTATAAAATGTTTGAATGAAAAACTAATTTGTGCTATAAACTTTTACCTAAAACACAATAAAATTTAAAAAAGAGAGAAAAAAAAATTCTTGGCTTACATTTTTCTTTCTTGAACGTCTTTAATAGATAACTCTGTTGGCTCTGGAATAAATGATTGTTCTCAGAATGTCCAATGGTAATCGTATTTTCTTTCCCTTAAGAGTGACTTGGTCTTTGCTTAAATACTCAAAGAATATTTTTCTTTTTCCTTAAAGTCCAATAGTTTTCTAAAAATATATCTCAGTGTTGTGTTTCTTTTTCTATACATGCTGTATCTTTTTTTAAATTGTTGTTGAGAATATACACGCAGAACATACACTGCATTTTATTATAATACTTTGTCTTCTTGAGCCACCCTTTGAAATCTTCTGTTCAGCTGTTTTACTTCATCATTTCTTCCTTTCGTTTTAGCTACTCCACGTTCAAGAGTAGGTTTCAGAGTCTCTTCTGACATCCATGTTGGTATTTTCTTGCTTTCTTGTCTTTTTTTTTAATGACCTCTTGCTTTTCTCATGTATGATGTCCTTGATGTCATTCTACAACTCGTCTGGTCTTCGGTCATTACTGTTCAACGCATGAAATCTATTCTTGAGATGGCCTCTAAATTCAGGTGAAATATACTCAAGGTCATACTTTGGCTCTCTTGGACTTGTTTTAATTTTTTTCAGCTTCCACTTGAATTTGCATTTGAGCAGTTGATGGTCCTCCACGTGTCTGTCAGTTTGTTCTACTGTGGGAGCTTGTGTGTTGCTGTGATGCTGGAAGCTATGCCACCAGTATTCAGATACCGACAGGGTCGCCCATGGAGGACAGGTTTCAGCTGAGCTTCCAGACTAAGACTAGGAAGAAGGACCCGGCAGTCTACTTCTGAAAAGCATTAGCCAGTGAAAACCTTATGAATAGCAGCAGAACATTGTCTGATATACTGCTGGAAGATGAGCCCCCCAGGTTGGAAGGCACTCAAAAGATGACTGGGGAAGAGCTGCCTCCTCAAAGTAGAGTTAACCTTAATGACGTGGATGGAGAAAAGCTTTCGGGACCTTCATTTGCTAATGTGGAGCAACTCAAAATGAGAAGAAACAGCTGCAAACATCCATTAATAATCGGAACTTGGAATGTACGAAGTCCGAATCTAGGAAAATTGGAAATCATCAAAAATGAAATGGAATGCATAAACATCAATATCCTAGGCATTAGTGAGCTGAAATGGACTGGTATTGGCCATTTTGAATCGGACAATCATACAGTCACCTATGCTGAGAATGACAACTTGAAGAGAAATGGTGTTGCATTCATCATCAAAAAGAATATTTCAACATCTATCCTGAAGTACGACACTGTCAGTGATAGGATAATATCCATACACCTATAAGGAAGGGCAGTTAATACGACTGTTATTCAAATTTACACACCAACCACTAAGGCCAAAGATGAATAGAAGATTTTTATCAGCTGCTGCAGTCTGAAATTGATTGAACATGCAATCAAGATGCATTGATAATTACTGGTGACTGGAATGCGAAAGTTGGAAACAAAGAAGAAGGATCAGTAGTTGGAAAATATGGCCTTGGTGATAGAAACGATGCTAGAGATTGAATGATGGAATTTTGCAAGACCAACGACTTTTTCATTCCAAATACCTTCTTTCACCAACATAAACGGCAACGATATACATGGACCTTGCCGGATCGAACACACAGAAATCAAATTGACTACATCTGTGGAAAGAGACGATGGAAAAGCTCAATATCATCAGTCAGAACAAGGCCAGGGGCCAACTGTAGAACAGACCATTAATTGCTCATATGCAAGTTCAAGCTGAAACTGAAGAAAATCAGAGCAAGTCCACGAGAGCCAAAATATGACCTTGAGTATATTCCACCTGAATTTACAGACCATCTGAAGAATAGATTTGACGCGTTGAACACTAGTGACTGAAGGCCAAACGAGTTGTGGAATAACATCAGGGACATCATCCATGAAGAAAGCAAGAGGTCATTGAAAAGACAGGAAAGAAAGAAAAGACCAAGATGGATGTGAGAGGAGACTCTGAAACTAGCTCTCGAACCTCGAGCAGCTAAAGCAAAAGGAAGAACTGATGAAGTACAAGAGCTGAACCAAAGATTTCAAAGGGCGTCTCAAGAAGACAGAGTTTTATAATGACATGTGTAAAGAGCTAGAGATGGAAAGCCAAAAGGAAGGAACACGCCCAGCGTTTCTCAAGCTGAAAGAACTGAAGAAAAAATTCAAGCCTTGAGTTGCAATAGTGAAGGATTCTATGGGGAAAATATTAAACAACGCAGGAAGCATCAAAAGAAGGTGGAAGGAATACACAGAGTCATACCAAAAAGAATTAGTCGGTGTTCAACCATTTCAAGAGGTGGCATATGATCAGCAACCGATGGTACTGAAGGAAGGAGTTCAAGCTGCTCTGAAGGCATTGGCGAAAAACAAGGCTCCAGGAATCGATGGAATATCAATTGAGATATTTCAACAAAGAGATGCAGCGGTGGAGGTGCTCACTCATCTATGCCAAGAAATATGGAAGACAGCTTCCTGGCCAGCTGACTGGAAGAGATCCATATTTATGCCTATTCCCAAGAAAGGTGATCCAACCGAATGTGGAAATTATAGAGCAATATCATTAATATCACATGCAAGCAAACTTTTGCTGAAGATCATTCAAAAACACCTGCAGTAGTATATTGACAGGGAACTGCCAGAAATTCAGGCCAGTTTCAGAAGAGGACATGGAACCAGGGATATCATTGCTGATGTCAGATGGATCCTGGCTGAAAGCAGAGAATACCAGAAGAATGTTTACCTGTGTTTTATTGACTATGCAAAGGCATTCAACTGTGTGGATCATAATAAATTATGGATAACATTGTAAAGAATGGCAATTCCAGAACACTTAATTGTGCTCATGAGGAACCTTTACATAGATCAAAAGGCCGTTGTTCGGACAGAACAAGAAAATACTGACTGGTTTAAAGTCAGGAAAGGTGCGCGTCAGGCTTGTATTCTTTCACCATACCTATTCAATCTGTATGCTGAGCAAATAATATGAGAAGCTGGACTATATGAAGAAGAATGGGGCGTCAAGATCAGAGGAAGACTCATTAACAACCTGTGTTATGCAGATGACACAACCTTGCTTGCTGAAAGTGAAGAGGACTTGAAGCACTTACTGATGAAGATAAAGACCACAGCCTTCAGTATGGATTGCACCTCAACATAAAGAAAACAAAAATCCTCACAACTGGACCAATGAGCAACATCATGATAAATGGAGAAAAGACTGAAGATGTCAAGATTTCGTTTTGCTTAGATCCACAATCAATAGCCATGGAAGCAGCAGTCAAGAAATCAAAAGACACATTGCATTGGGCAAATCTGCTGCAAAGGACGTCTTTGAAGTGTTGAAGAGCAAAGATACCACTTTGAAGACTAAAGGTGCACCTGCCCCAAGCCATGGTTTTTTCAATCACATCATATGCATATGAAAGCTGGACAATGAATAAGGAAGACCGAAGAAGAATTGATGCCTTTGAATTGCCGTGTTGTTGAAGAATACTGAATATAGCGTGGACTGAGAAAAGAACAAACAAATCTGTCTTAAAAGAAGTACAACCAGAAAGCTGCTTAGAGGCAAGGATGGAGAGACTGCATCTTACGTATTTTGGACATGTTGTCAGGAGGGATCAGTCCCTGGAGAAAGACATCATGCTTGGCAGAGTACAGGGTCCGCGGAAGAGAGGAAGACCCTCAACGAGGTGGATTGACACAGTGGCATTACAATGATTTTGAGGATGGCTCAGGAGCGGGCAGTGTTTTGTTCTGTTGTGCATAGGGTTGCTATGAGTCGGAACCGACTCGACGGCACCTAACAACAGTTGATGGTCTGTTCTGTAGTTTGCCCCTGGCCTTGTTCTGACTGATGAAATTGAGCCTTTCCATCATCTACTACTTGTAATCTAGTCTCCTATGCTGCTATTTAGAAAAATGCATTCAAGGAAAAAGCAGAAGATGATCCTTGAGCTCATCTCATGTGCTTGCCTGCTCTCTTCAGGACTGTAGCCCATCAGGCCCTGCCTGCACAGATTGTTTTCCCAAGACTTCAAACAGTTTTTTTATGTTTTTTTGTCCATCATTTGTACCTATTTTTGGTGAGAGATTAATCCAGTATGATTTATGCTATCATGGCCAGAAACAAAAGTCCCTCCGCCACATTATTTGTTTTTTTCTTGACTATGTTGTGTGTCATGGAGTCGATTCCAACTCGTAACAATGCTATAGAACAGTGTAGAACTGCTCCTGTAGGGTTTCTTAGGCCATAGTCTTTATGGGAGCAGATTGCCAGGTCTTTTCTCACGTGGAGCGGCTGGTGGGTTCGAAGTACAAACCTTTCAATTAGCAGCCAAGCACTTATCCATTGCACCACCAGGCTCCTTTCTTCACTGTAATAGTAGATATTCATTGTAAAACATTTAGAAAGTACAGAAAACTATGCTGTCGAAAAGTGAAATTACCCCCAAACTCTGCTATCTGAAGACTGAATTTCTGCTATTCAGATGGATCTTATTCTTAATTTAAAACTCAGTATTATTGTTTAAAAAAAAAATTATCTGTACATGTAATTCAAAATGCCCAGTAGCCCTGGAAGTCCATTACCAAAAACCGTAGTCCCTGACCCCAGTCCCCACCCTATTTATTTCCTGCTGCCAGAGTCAACTACTTTCAGCTCTTCTAGAAACTACTTGCTTTCTTAATCGTTAACATAGTTCTAAATCAAATACCTATGCCACTACTCCCTGATATTTTTAAGCATTTTTTTAATCTGAGTATCTCAGAGGCAGCCACCTCCCGTCTATCAGTGAAGGCTTCTAGACTAAGATGGACTGGAAAGAAAGGTCTGGTGATCTACTTCTGAAAATCAGCCAGTGAACTCCCTGTGGATTTCAAAGGCACGAGCCACATCAATGGCGTGGCTTCAGACCTGGCAGCACTTCGTTTCACTGTGCACAAGGTTGCCGTGAGTTGGGGGCCAACTCAACGGCAGCTGACAATGTTGACTTCTTACTTTGAAAAATAAGGATTTAGCTTCCTTTTCTGTTCTTTGCCGATATCATTGTATACATGTACACTTCCCATCCCTACATCTTCCAGATATAATTATAACTTTGGTTAAATCAGGATTCAGTGTTAGGAGTGTTATGACCATATATATGCTAATCAAGGCTAAGCACGTATTTTTTTTTGTTTTCTTAAATAATGATTTATTTTTTATTTACTTTGTTTTCTATGGAGCCGTGGTGATGCAGTAGTTAAGAGCTACGGCTGCTAATCAAAAGGTCAGCAGTTCGAATCTACCAGCTGCCCCTGGGAAACCTATGGAGCAGTTCTGCTCTGCCCTAAAGGATCACTATGAGTCGGAATTCACTCAATGGCCACAAGTATTTCTTTATTTCTAGCGTATTGCCACACTGTCCCGTAGATATGTTAATCTTTTCTCAGACCATCCAGATACCTTAGCTATTTTATCAAAACAGCCTTCCTTGATGCATTTCTTTGGATTGCCTTCTGACCTGCTCCAAACCAGACAGGGTTTTTACTTGGACTGCTATAAAGATGTCATCCTTACCTTCCCCTTATTAGATCTCTTCTTGCCTGGAGCACATGGTTTCCTTTTTCTTGATATATCTCTGCATTTTGCTTACATCCATTGAATGTGATTTTTGTGTGTATGTAACCATGTGTGGTGAGGATTGCTGTTGTCCTGCAGTATCCAGTTTTCCCCTCTTAGTAATACGCTCTCCCCCTGCCATGGGTTTTTGCTGGCCACATGCTTGCTTAGCCACAGACTACATTTTCTGCTTCCTTTGCAGTTAGGTATGCCCATGTATAAAGGCTAAATATAAAAAAATAACCATTAGGCACATCTTAGGCTGGATTCTGTAGAGAAGCAAAACCAGTAAAGCGTATAAATATAACAGATAGATTTATATCAAGGAAATGGCTCGCATGATTGTAGAGGCTGGAATGTCCCAAGTCCATGGATCAGGATAGAGGCTTCTCCTGATTCACGTAGTTGCAGGAGCTGGCAAACCCAAGATCACCAGGTCAGAAAGCAGGGCTCTTATTCACAGGCTGTGAAGATCAGGAATCCCAAGATCAGCAGGCAAGACCGCAAGGCTTCTCCTGATTCATGTAGCTGCAGGGGCTGGCGAACCCAAGATCAGGTTGGAGAGCAGGGCTCTTGCTCACAGGCTATGAAGATTGACAAATCCCAAGATCGACAGATAAGCTGCGAGCTCAAGTCCCAAATAACGGAGATCAGACAAACAGGAGGCAGCTGCAGGATCCAGAGCAGGCAAAAGCCAGAATGTCCACTTATATTTGGATGCAGGCCACATGCCCAAGGAAACTCCCTTTCAACTGATTGGCTGCTCAGAGCAGATCCCATCAAGGAGGTGATCACATATAAACACTGAGAATCATGGCCCAGCCAAGTAGACACACAGTCTTAACCATCACAAGGCACTGTATAGATATCCTCTTTTTGAAATGCCTTAAGGGTCACTGGAAACTCTGGTGGTGTAGTCGTTAAGTGCTACAGCAGCTAACCAAGAGGTCGGCAGCTTGAACCCACCAGGCACTCCTTGAAAACTGTGGGGCAGTTCTGTTCTGTCCTAAAGGGTCACTATGAGTCAGAATCGACTCAATGGCAGTGCGTTTGGTTTTTGGTTTTATAGGGTCGCTATAGGTTTGCTTGATGGCAAAATTGGCTTGATGGCAGTGGGGTTTCATGTTTCTTGCCCATTTTTCCATTGTGTTTTTCTTGTACTTTTAGGAGTTCTTTGTATATTCTGGATAAATGTCCTTTGTTAGTTGTATATCTTAGAAATACATTTTGTCTTTCACTGGCTTTTTATGGAATAGCATTTTTTTTTTTAATTAACTTTTATTGAGCTTCAAGTGAACGTTTACAAATCAAGTCAAACTGTCACATATAAGTTTATATACACCTTACTCTGTACTCCCGCTTGCTCTCCCCCTAATGAGTCAGCCCTTCCAGTCTCTCCTTTCGTGACAATTTTGCCAGCTTCCAACTCTCTCTATCCTCCCATCCCCCCTCCAGACAGGAGATGCCAACACAGTCTCAAGTGTCCACCTGATACAAATAGCTCACTCTTCATCAGCATCTCTCTCCTACCCACTGTCCAGTCCCTTTCATGTCTGATGAGTTGTCTTCGGAAATGGTTCCTGTCCTGTGCCAACAGAAGGTTTGGGGACCATGACCGCCGGAATTCCTCTAATCTCAGTCAGACCATTAAGTATGGTCTTTTTGTGAGAATTTGGGGTCTGCATCCCACTGCTGTCCTGCTCCCTCAGGGGTTCTCTGTTGCGCTCCCTGTCAGGGCTGTCGTCGATTGTGGCCGGGCACCAACTAGTTCTTCTGGTCTCAGGATGATGTAGGTCTCTGGTTCATGTGACCCTTTCTGTCTCTTGGGCTCTTAGTTGTCATGTGACCTTGGAGTTCTTCATTCTCCTTTGCTCCAGGTGGGTTGAGACCAATTGATGCATCTTAGATGGCCGCTTGTTAGCATTTAAGACCCCAGACGCCACATTTCAAAGTGGGATGCAGAATGTTTTCATAATAGAATTATTTTGCCAATTGACTTAGAAGTCCCCTTAAACCATGGTCCCCAAACCCCTGCCCTTGCTCCGCTGACCTTTGAAGCATTCATTTTATCCTGGAAACTTCTTTGCTTTTGGTTCAGTCCAGTTGAGCTGACCTTCCATGTATTGAGTATTGTCCTTCCCTTCACCTAAAGCAGTTCTTATCTACTAATTAATCAGTAAAAAACCCTCTCCCCCCTCCCTCCCTCCCCGCCTCGTAACCACAGAAGTATGTGTTCTTCTCAGTTTATACTATTTCTCAAGATCTTATACTAGTGGTCTTATACAATATTTGTCCTTTTGCCTCTGACTAATTTCGCTCAGCATAATGCCTTCCAGGTTCCTCCATGTTATGAAATGTTTCACAGATTCGTCACTGTTCTTTATCGATGCATAGTATTCCATTGTGTGAATATACCACAATTTATTTATCCATTCATCCGTTGATGGACACCTTGGTTGCTTCTAGCTTTTTGCTATTGTAAACAGAGCTGCAATAAACATGGGTGTGCATATATCTGTTTGTGTGAAGGCTCTTATTTCTCTAGGGTGTATTCCAAGGAGTGGGATTTCTGGGTTGTATGGTAGTTCTATTTCTAACTGTTTAAGATAACGCCAGATAGATTTCCAAAGTGGTTGTACCATTTTACATTCCCACCAGCAGTGTATGAGAGTTCCAATCTCTCCGCAGCCTCTCCAACATTTATTATTTTGTGTTTTTTGGATTAATGCCAGCCTTGCTGGTGTGAGATGGAATCTCATGGTAGTTTTAATTTGCATTTCTCTAATGGCTAATGATCGAGAGCATTTTCTCATGTATCTGTTAGCTGCCTGAATATCTTCTTTAGTGAAGTGCCTGTTGATATCCTTTCCCCACTTCTTGATTGGGTTGTTTGTCTTTTTGTGGTTGAGTTTTGACAGAATCATATAGATTTTAGAGATCAGGCGCTGGTCAGAGATGTCATAGCTGAAAATTCTTTCCCAATCTGTAGGTGGTCTTTTTACTCTTTTGGTGAAGTCTTTAGATGAGCATAGGTGTTTGATTTTTAGGAGCTCCCAGTTATCTGGTTTCTCTTTGTCATTTTTGGTAATGTTTTGTATTCTGTTTATGCCTTGTATTAGGGCTCCTAAGGTTGTCCCTATTTTTTCTTCCATGATCTTTTTTTTTTTTTAATAACTTTTATTAAGCTTCAAGTGAACGTTAACAAATCCAATCAGTCTGTCACATATAAGTTTACATACATCTCACTCCCTACTCCCACTTGCTCTCCCCCTCTTGAGTCAGCCCTTTCAGTCTCTCCTTTCTTGTCAATTTTGCCGGCTTCCCTCTCTCTCTATCCTCCCATCCCCCCTCCAGACAAGAGTTGCCAACACAATCTCAAGTGTCCACCTGATATAATTAGCTCACTCTTCATCAGCGTCTCTCTCCCACCCGCTGACCAGTCCCTTTCATGTCTGATGAGTTGCCTTTGGGGATGGTTCCTGTCCTGTGCCAACAGAAGGTCTGGGGACCATGGCCGCTGGGATTCCTCTAGTCGCAGTCAGACCATTAAGTTTGGTCTTTTTATGAGAATTTGGGGTCTGTATCCCACTGATCTCCTGCTCCCTCAGGGGTCCTCTGCTGTGCTCCCTGTCAGGGCAGTCATCGATTGTGGCCGGGCACCAACTAGTTCTTCTGGTCTCAGGATGATGTAGGTCTCTGGTTCATGTGGCCCTTTCTGTCACTTGGGCTCATAGTTATCGTGTGACCTTGGAGTTCTTCATTCTCCTTTGCTCCAGGTGGGTTGAGACCAATTGATGCATCTTAGATGGCCGCTTGTTAGCATTTAAGACCCCAGACGCCACATTTCAAAGTGGGATGCAGAATGATTTCATAATAGAATTATTTTGCCAATTGACTTAGAAGTTCCGGCAAACCATGTTCCCCAGACCCCCGCGCTTGCTCCGCTGACCTTTGAAGCATTCATTTTATCCCGGAAACTGCTTTTGGTCCAGTCCAATTGAGCTGACCTTCCATGTATTGAGTGTTGTCTTTCCCTTCACCTAAAGCAGTTCTTATCTACTGATTAATCAATAAAAAACCCTCTCCCACCCTCCCTCCCTCCCCGCCTCGTAACCACAAAAGTATGTGTTCTTCTCAGGTTTACTATTTCTCAAGATCTTATACTAGTGGTCTTATACAATATTTGTCCTTTTGCCTCTGACTAATTTCGCTCAGCATAATGCCTTCCAGGTTCCTCCATGTTATGAAATGTTTCAGAGATTCGTCACTGTTGTTTATCGATGCGTAGTATTCCATTGTGTGAATATACCACAATTTATTTATCCATTCATCTGTTGATGGACACCTTGGTTGCTTCCAACTTTTTGCTGTTGTAAACAGAGCTGCAATAAACATGGGTGTGCATATATCTGTTTGTATGAAGGCTCTTGTATCTCTAGGGTATATTCCCAGGAGTGGGATTTCTGGGTTGTATGGTAGTTCTATTTCTAACTGTTTAAGATAACGCCAGATAGATTTCCAAAGTGGTTGTACCATTTTACATTCCCACCAGCAGTGTATGAGAGTTCCAATCTCTCCGCAGCCTCTCCAACATTTATTATTTTGTGTTTTTTGGATTAATGCCAGCCTTGCTGGTGTGAGATGGAATCTCATGGTAGTTTTAATTTGCATTTCTCTAATGGCTAATGATCGAGAGCATTTTCTCATGTATCTGTTGGCTGCCTGAATATCTTCTTTAGTGAAATGTGTGTTCATATCCTTTCCCCACTTCTTGATTGGGTTGTTTGTCTTTTTGTGGTTGAGTTTTGACAGAATCATGTAGATTTTAGAGATCAGGCGCTGGTCGGAGATGTCAGAGCTGAAAATTCTTTCCCAATCTGTAGGTGGTCTTTTTACTCTTTTGGAGAAGTCTTTAGATGAGCATAGGTGTTTGATTTTTAGGAGCTCCCAGTTATCGGGTTTCTCTTCATCATTTTTGGTAATGTTTTGTATTCTGTTTATGCCTTGTATTAGGGCTCCTAGGGTTGTCCCAATTTTTTCTTCCATGATCTTTATCGTTTTAGTCTTTATGTTTAGGTCTTTGATCCACTTGGAGTTAGTTTTTGTGCATGGTGTGAGGTATCGGTCCTGTTTCATTTTTTTTGCAAATGGTTATCCAGTTATGAATAGCATTTTTTTTAAAGAACAAAAATAGTTAATTTTATTATAGTCCAATTTATTCAGTCTTTTTCTTCATAATTAGCATTTTTTGTATTCTCTTTTAAAAATCCCAAGCAACCATGATGATACACTCCTGTGTTATCTTCTAGAAGCCTTATGGTTTGCTTTCTAATTTGGAGCTGCGGTTCTACTCATGTAAGTTTTTCTGTGAAGTATGAAAAAGGAGACAATTCATTTTTTTTTCTTCCTCCTGGTCTGGATAGCTAGTTAACTCTGCTCATTAATTTAAAAGGCCTTTCTTTTCCTAAGGGTTATGACAGAATTAGCGTTGGAGAGATTTGCTGACAGTGAGCTAGAAATAGAAAGCAAAACCTTCAAGGAATAAACGGGAGTGATTTGGGTGAGTTGTAGATAACTGCAAGAATTCGGTATGAGGTAAATCCACTCTCTCCTGGCATTGATTAAAATATGGAGACTTGTAGAGCAATTAGAAGTAGAAATTACTACGAACAAACAAAAAAAAATTAGTTAATAATTTTAAAAATACTGTTTTGATACATATATATTGATTTTGAAAGGGAAAAAGAAGCAAACCATATATTATCCACCCTGGAAACAATTACTGTATACAAATGAAATTCGACTATGATATACCTCAATCACTTGTTATTTTTTATTATCTGACAGAGGTTAATGAGTAATTACTTGTAGGGCTGCATTTTTTTAATTGTTTTATTGTGGTAAATATATATGTATCAAAACATTTGCCAATTCAACATATTTTACATGTACAATTCAGTGACATTGGTTACATTCCTCTTGTTGTGCAACTTGGCCACTATCCGTTTCCAGATTATTTCACCACTGTTAACAGACACTGAGTGCCCCTTCCCTCACTCCTGGTAACCAATAATAAGCTTTGGTCTCTGTGCATTTATTCGCCCATTTCATATAAGCGGGATCATATAATATTTATTCTTTCGTTACTGATTAATTCAATCAACATAATGTTTTTAAGACTTACCCTTATTGTACCATGTATCAGGACTTCATTTCTCTTTATGACTAATACTTCATTTTTTTCTTTTTTTTTTATTAAGCTTCAAGTGAACGTTTACAAACCCAGTCAGTCTGTCACATACAAGTTTACATACATCTCACTCCCTACTCCCACTTGCTCTCCCCTTCTTGAGTCAGCCCTTTCAGTCTCTCCTTTCGTGACAATTTTGCCGGCTTCCCTCTCTCTCTATCCTCCCATTCCCCCTCCAGACAAGAGTTGCCAACACAATCTCAAGTGTCCACCTGATATAATTAGCTCACTCTTCATCAGCGTCTCTCTCCCACCCGCTGACCAGTCCCTTTCATGTCTGATGAGTTGCCTTTGGGGATGGTTCCTGTCCTGTGCCAACAGAAGGTTTGGGGACCATGACCGCCGGAATTCCTCTAATCTCAGTCAGACCATTAAGTATGGTCTTTTTGTGAGAATTTGGGGTCTGCATCCCACTGCTGTCCTGCTCCCTCAGGGGTTCTCTGTTGCGCTCCCTGTCAGGGCTGTCGTCGATTGTGGCCGGGCACCAACTAGTTCTTCTGGTCTCAGGATGATGTAGGTCTCTGGTTCATGTGACCCTTTCTGTCTCTTGGGCTCTTAGTTGTCATGTGACCTTGGAGTTCTTCATTCTCCTTTGCTCCAGGTGGGTTGAGACCAATTGATGCATCTTAGATGGCCGCTTGTTAGCATTTAAGACCCCAGACGCCACATTTCAAAGTGGGATGCAGAATGTTTTCATAATAGAATTATTTTGCCAATTGACTTAGAAGTCCCCTTAAACCATGGTCCCCAAACCCCTGCCCTTGCTCCGCTGACCTTTGAAGCATTCATTTTATCCTGGAAACTTCTTTGCTTTTGGTTCAGTCCAGTTGAACTGACCTTCCATGTATTGAGTATTGTCCTTCCCTTCACCTAAAGCAGTTCTTATCTACTAATTAATCAGTAAAAAACCCTCTCCCCCCTCCCTCCCTCCCCGCCTCGTAACCACAGAAGTATGTGTTCTTCTCAGTTTATACTATTTCTCAAGATCTTATACTAGTGGTCTTATACAATATTTGTCCTTTTGCCTCTGACTAATTTCGCTCAGCATAATGCCTTCCAGGTTCCTCCATGTTATGAAATGTTTCACAGATTCGTCACTGTTCTTTATCGATGCATAGTATTCCATTGTGTGAATATACCACAATTTATTTATCCATTCATCCGTTGATGGACACCTTGGTTGCTTCTAGCTTTTTGCTATTGTAAACAGAGCTGCAATAAACATGGGTGTGCATATATCTGTTTGTGTGAAGGCTCTTATTTCTCTAGGGTGTATTCCAAAGAGTGGGATTTCTGGGTTGTATGGTAGTTCTATTTCTAACTGTTTAAGATAACGCCAGATAGATTTCCAAAGTGGTTGTACCATTTTACATTCCCACCAGCAGTGTATGAGAGTTCCAATCTCTCCGCAGCCTCTCCAACATTTATTATTTTGTGTTTTTTGGATTAATGCCAGCCTTGCTGGTGTGAGATGGAATCTCATGGTAGTTTTAATTTGCATTTCTCTAATGGCTAATGATCGAGAGCATTTTCTCATGTATCTGTTAGCTGCCTGAATATCTTCTTTAGTGAAGTGCCTGTTGATATCCTTTCCCCACTTCTTGATTGGGTTGTTTGTCTTTTTGTGGTTGAGTTTTGACAGAATCATGTAGATTTTAGAGATCAGGCGCTGGTCAGAGATGTCATAGCTGAAAATTCTTTCCCAATCTGTAGGTGGTCTTTTTACTCTTTTGGTGAAGTCTTTAGATGAGCATAGGTGTTTGATTTTTAGGAGCTCCCAGTTATCTGGTTTCTCTTTGTCATTTTTGGTAATGTTTTGTATTCTGTTTATGCCTTGTATTAGGGCTCCTAAGGTTGTCCCTATTTTTTCTTCCATGATCTTTTTTTTTTTTAATAACTTTTATTAAGCTTCAAGTGAACGTTAACAAATCCAATCAGTCTGTCACATATAAGTTTACATACATCTCACTCCCTACTCCCACTTGCTCTCCCCCTCTTGAGTCAGCCCTTTCAGTCTCTCCTTTCTTGTCAATTTTGCCGGCTTCCCTCTCTCTCTATCCTCCCATCCCCCCTCCAGACAAGAGTTGCCAACACAATCTCAAGTGTCCACCTGATATAATTAGCTCACTCTTCATCAGTGTCTCTCTCCCACCCGCTGACCAGTCCCTTTCATGTCTGATGAGTTGCCTTTGGGGATGGTTCCTGTCCTGTGCCAACAGAAGGTCTGGGGACCATGGCCGCTGGGATTCCTCTAGTCGCAGTCAGACCATTAAGTTTGGTCTTTTTATGAGAATTTGGGGTCTGTATCCCACTGATCTCCTGCTCCCTCAGGGGTCCTCTGCTGTGCTCCCTGTCAGGGCAGTCATCGATTGTGGCCGGGCACCAACTAGTTCTTCTGGTCTCAGGATGATGTAGGTCTCTGGTTCATGTGGCCCTTTCTGTCTCTTGGGCTCATAGTTATCGTGTGACCTTGGAGTTCTTCATTCTCCTTTGCTCCAGGTGGGTTGAGACCAATTGATGCATCTTAGATGGCCGCTTGTTAGCATTTAAGACCCCAGACGCCACATTTCAAAGTGGGATGCAGAATGATTTCATAATAGAATTATTTTGCCAATTGACTTAGAAGTTCCGGCAAACCATGTTCCCCAGACCCCCGCGCTTGCTCCGCTGACCTTTGAAGCATTCATTTTATCCCGGAAACTGCTTTTGGTCCAGTCCAATTGAGCTGACCTTCCATGTATTGAGTGTTGTCTTTCCCTTCACCTAAAGCAGTTCTTATCTACTGATTAATCAATAAAAAACCCTCTCCCACCCTCCCTCCCTCCCCGCCTCGTAACCACAAAAGTATGTGTTCTTCTCAGGTTTACTATTTCTCAAGATCTTATACTAGTGGTCTTATACAATATTTGTCCTTTTGCCTCTGACTAATTTCGCTCAGCATAATGCCTTCCAGGTTCCTCCATGTTATGAAATGTTTCAGAGATTCGTCACTGTTGTTTATCGATGCGTAGTATTCCATTGTGTGAATATACCACAATTTATTTATCCATTCATCTGTTGATGGACACCTTGGTTGCTTCCAACTTTTTGCTGTTGTAAACAGAGCTGCAATAAACATGGGTGTGCATATATCTGTTTGTATGAAGGCTCTTGTATCTCTAGGGTATATTCCCAGGAGTGGGATTTCTGGGTTGTATGGTAGTTCTATTTCTAACTGTTTAAGATAACGCCAGATAGATTTCCAAAGTGGTTGTACCATTTTACATTCCCACCAGCAGTGTATGAGAGTTCCAATCTCTCCGCAGCCTCTCCAACATTTATTATTTTGTGTTTTTTGGATTAATGCCAGCCTTGCTGGTGTGAGATGGAATCTCATGGTAGTTTTAATTTGCATTTCTCTAATGGCTAATGATCGAGAGCATTTTCTCATGTATCTGTTGGCTGCCTGAATATCTTCTTTAGTGAAATGTGTGTTCATATCCTTTGCCCACTTCTTGATTGGGTTGTTTGTCTTTTTGTGGTTGAGTTTTGACAGAATCATGTAGATTTTAGAGATCAGGCGCTGGTCAGAGATGTCAGAGCTGAAAATTCTTTCCCAATCTGTAGGTGGTCTTTTTACTCTTTTGGAGAAGTCTTTAGATGAGCATAGGTGTTTGATTTTTAGGAGCTCCCAGTTATCGGGTTTCTTTTCATCATTTTTGGTAATGTTTTGTATTCTGTTTATGCCTTGTATTAGGGCTCCTAGGGTTGTCCCAATTTTTTCTTCCATGATCTTTATCGTTTTAGTCTTTATGTTTAGGTCTTTGATCCACTTGGACTTAGTTTTTGTGCATGGTGTAAGGTATGGGTCCTGTTTCATTTTTTTGCAAATGAATATCCAGTTATGCCAGCACCATTTGTTAAAAAGGCTTTCTTTTGCCCAATTAATTGACACTGGTCCTTTGTCAAATATCAGCTGCTCATACGTGGATGGATCTATGTCTGGGTTCTCAGTTCTGTTCCATTGGTCTATGTGCCTGTTGTTGTACCAGTACCAGGCTGTTTTGACTACTGTGGCTGTATAATAGGTTCTGAAATCAGGTAGAGTGAGGCCTCCCACTTTCTTCTTCTTTTTCAGTAGTGCTTTGCTTATCCGGGGCTTCTTTCCCTTCCATATGAAACTGGTGATTTGTTTCTCTATCCCCTTAAAATATGACATTGGAATTTGCATCGGAAGTGCGTTAAATGTATAGATGGCTTTTGGTAGAATAGACATTTTTACTATGTTAAGTCTTCCTATCCATGAGCAAGGTATGTTTTTCCACTTAAGTATGTCCTTTTGAATTTCTTGTAGTAGAGCTTTGTAGTTTTCTTTGTATGGGTCTTTTACATCCTTGGTAAGATTTATTCCTAAGTATCTTATCTTCTGGGGGGCTACCGTGAATGGTATTGATTTGGTGATTTCCTCTTCGGTGTTCTTTTTGTTGATGTAGAGGAATCCAAGTGGTTTTTGTATGTTTATTTTATAACCTGAGACTCTGCCAAACTCTTCTATTAGTTTCAGTAGTTTTCTGGAGGATTCCTTAGGGTTTTCTGTATATATAATCATGTCATCTGCAAATAGTGATAACTTTACTTCTTCCTTGCCAATCCAGATACCTTTTATTTCTTTGTCTAGCCTAATTGCCCTGGCTAGGACTTCCAGCACGATGTTGAATAAGAGTGGTGATAAAGGGCATCCTTGTCTGGTTCCCGTTCTCAAGGGAAATGCTTTCAGATTCTCTCCATTTAGAGTGATATTGGCTGTTGGCTTTGCATAGATGCCCTTTATTATGTTGAGGAATTTTTCCTTCAATTCCTATTTTGGTAAGAGTTTTTATCATAAATGGGTGTTGGACTTTGTCAAATGCCTTTTCTGCATCAATTGATATCATGTGGTTTTTGTCTTTTGTTTTATTTATGTGATGGATTATATTAATGGTTTTTCTGATATTAAACCAGCCTTGCATACCTGGTATAAATCCCACTTGATCAGGGTGAATTATTTTTTTGATGTGTTGTTGGATTCTATTGGCTAGAATTTTGTTGAGGATTTTTGCATCAATGTTCATGAGGGATATAGGTCTATAATTTTCTTTTTTTGTAATGTCTTTACCTGGTTTTGGTATCAGGGAGATGGTGGCTTCATAGAATGAGTTGGGTAGTATTCCGTCATTTTCTATGCTTTGAAATACCTTCAGTAGTAGTGGTGTTAACTCTTCTCTGAAAGTTTGGTAGAACTCTGCAGTGAAGCCGTCCGGGCCAGGGCTTTTTTTTTGTTGGGAGTTTTTTGATTACCGTTTCAATCTCTTTTTTTGTTATGGGTCTATTTAGTTGTTCTACTTGTGAATGTGTTAGTTGAGGTAGGTAGTGTTTTTCCAGGAATTCATCCATTTCTTCTAGGTTTTCAAATTTGCTAGAGTACAATTTTTCATAATAATCTGAAATGATTCTTTTAATTTCATTTGGTTCTGTTGTGATGTGGTCCTTCTCGTTTCTTATTCAGGTTATTTGTTTCCTTTCCTGTATTTCTTTAGTCAGTCTAGCCAATGGTTTATCAATTTTGTTAATTTTTTCAAAGAACCAGCTTTTGGCTTTGTTAATTCTTTCAATTGTTTTTCTGTTCTCTAATTCATTTAGTTCAGCTCTAATTTTTATTATTTGTTTTCTTCTGGTGCCTGATGGATTCTTTTGTTGCTCAGTTTCTATTTGTTCAAGGTGTAGGGACGGTTCTCTGATTTTGGCTCTTTCTTCTTTTTGTATGTGTGCATTTATCGATATAAATTGGCCTCTGAGCACTGCTTTTGCTGTGTCCCAGAGGTTTTGATAGGAAGTATTTTCATTCTCGTTGCTTTCTAAGAATTTTCTTATTCCCTCCTTGATGTCTTCTATAACCCAGTCTTTTTTCAGGAGGGTTTTGTTCATTTTCCAAGCTAATACTTCATTTTATGGATGTACTACATTTTGTTTATCCGTTCACCTGTCGATGGACATATAGGTAGTTTCCAGCTTTTGGCTCTTGTGAACAGTGCTACGGTGAACATTGACATATGTGTTTCTGTTCCTGCTTTTAATTCTTTCAGGTATATACCTAGGATTGGGATTGTTGGGTCATATGGTAGTTCTGTGTTTAGCCTTTGGAGGTGCCTTTAAATTGTTTTCCATAGTGCTGTGCCATTTCGCATTCCCTCCAGTAAAGGACAAGCTTCTGATTTCTCCACATTCTCGCTGACATGTTATTTTCTGGTGTTTTGATCATAGCCATTCCAGTGGGGGCGGTTTTGATTTGCATCTTCCCTAATGACTAATGGGAAACCCTGGTGGCATAGTGGTTAAGCGCTACGGGTGGTTACCAAAAGGTTGGCAGTTCGAAGCCACCTGGTGCTCCTTGGAAACCGTGTGGGGCAGTTCCACTTTGTCTTGTAGGATTGCTATTAGTTGGAATCAACTCGACGGCATCGAGTTTGGTTTTCTTTTTACAAGTCCCAGGGTGGCACAAATGGTTAAGTGCTGGGCTACTAACAAAAAGGTTGGCAGTTTGAAACCACCCAGAGGTGCCTTGGAAGACAGGCTTGGAAGTCTGCTTCCAAAAGATCACAGCCATTGAAGACTCTGTGGAGCACAGTTTTACTCTGAAACACGTGGGATCACCACAAGTCAGAGTCAACTCAACAACAACTGGTTTGGTTTTTTGGTTTAACGGTGTCGAATATACTTTCATGTGCTTGTCGGCCATTTCTGTGTCCTCTTTAATGAAATGTCTGTTTCTTTTGCTGTTTTTTGATTCGGATATTTGTCTTTTTACTGTTAAATTGTAGTGTTCTTTATATATTCTGGGTATTAAACCCTTATCCAATTTATGGTTCCCAAAATTTTTCTCCTAATCTGTAGGTTGTCTCTTCAGGATGTAATTTTTGAAGTTTGCTCTAAATGCTGTCATAGGTAAAATTCAAGCCATTTTGAGAACCTAGCATAATTTTTCATCTTTTGTTTCTACAGAGATTTCTCCTGAAGGGGAAAAATACAAACCCTTAATTGCTGGAGAAGAAAAAGTACAATGTATTTCTCTTGAAATACACCCCTCAGCTACTGTTGATTCTCCTCCTATTGAGATAAAAAGTCCACAGGTTAGGGAGTCATCTCCACAGATGTTACTGATACCAGAAGGAAATTTGGATGGTATGTTTTAATGGATCAAAATGAGCTGTATTTGACTTAAAAGTGCTTAAATTTCTTCTTTATAAACAGGCCTCTATAAACAAATCGTCAAAATTGTATATACGTCTGGGTGATCCATCTCAAATCTGCATGTTTTCAATAAGTGTTCTTGTTTTCTATTGCTACATGAAAAATCACCCCCAAAAACTTACTGTTAAAACAACAACTAGTTAATTTATTATACCTCATTTTGTATGTCAAGAATTGAGTCAGGGCATAGCTAATATGATTTTTGTAATCATGTGCTTTAGTCTGGGGTCACTTGGTGATTGATATTCAGCTGGCAGCTAGGCTAGTCTGAAGGATCCAAGATGGCTTTACTCCCATGTTTGGCATCTTGGCAGGGCTCAGGTGGGCCTGCTTAGCTAGGTCCCTCTCCTTCTTCATTTTAGTGTCAGGGCCTTGCCACCTGGTCTTTCTAGGATAGTTAAACTTCTTCTCATGGTGGCGCAGGCTTCTAGCTACCAAGGTGGAAGCTGCTAGTCCTCTTAAAAACTGGGCTTGCAACTGGCATAGATCACTTCTGCCACACTGCATTGGTCAGGGCAATCACAATGCCCGCCTAAACTCAAGCGAGGGAAACAGAGCCCACCTCTAGATGAGAGGACCATCAGAGACCTTGTGACATGTGTGACCATGTTTAATTCACCACAATAAGTTAAATTGCCTTATTAAAATCATGGTTATTAGGTGTCTTAAAGTAGGTATCTTAAAAGCATAGTTACTAGCTACTTTTTCTTAAAAAAAAGTTGGACATTTAATGGAGACTGTATAGCCTAATGCAAGGGGTCAGCAAACTTTTTCTATAAAGGACTAGAGAGTAAATTCAACACCCTCTGTCCAAGCTATAGGAGCCCTGGTGGTGCAGTGGTTAAAGTGCTTGGCTGCTAAATGAAAGCTCAGCAGTTTGAACTCACCAGCCGCTCTGCTGGAGAAAGATGTGGCAGTCTGCTTCCATAAAGATTCATAGCCTTGAAAACCCTATGGGGCCGTTCTTTGTCCTATAGAGTTGCTCTGAATAGGTATCGAAAGCAGTGGGTTTGGTTTTTGTGGTTTGTTCCAGGCTCTAAGGAGCCCTGGTGATGAGTGGTTAAAGTGCTTGGCTGCTAATTGAAAGGTTGGTGGTTCGAACCCACCAGCCACTCCGCAGGAGAAAGAGGTAGCAGTCTGCAGCCTTGGAACCCCTATGGGGCGGTTCTTCTCTGTCCTGTCGGGTGGCTATGAGCCAGAATCAACTTGACGGACGGCAGTATGCTTGGTTTGGTAGTAAATATTTTAGGCTTTGTGGTCCATATGATCATATATCTAGCTTGTAAAATGAGAAAAAGTCACATTTCTATGATTAAGGTACTGGAGGACAGAATTATTCATAAAATAAAGTAAAAGAGGATATGCTCCCAGAGTACTTACTTACCTTGTATGAGTGACACCCCTCCAAAAAAAAAATTGAATAAAGGAGAAAACCTTTAAGGATTGGTACAATATCAATTATTTTTCTGATTAGAGCACGTATTTGGAAAAGGAGAAGGAAAGACTGGATTTCAGAAAAAAAGAGGAGGTGGTGGTGAACAAAATGGTATTGATAGTATTAACTGGAGAGGAAAAGAGAAGCTAAGCATTTAAAGAAAGAAAAGCTCGTGTTTTTATCACTGCTTTTCTTTAAAAAAATATCAACTAGGTAAAAAATGAGCTTCTGCTAGAAAAGAGATTTTATTTATTATTAATAAATATTACTATTTTGAGGGCCTGGGAAAATAGGCTTAGTGTACCTCAATTATGTTTTCAAAATAAGTCCAGGTAATATTCTTTTGTTTGTTTTCTTTTATGGTTGCTGAAGATAGATTTGAATGGTCCTTTTAGTCACTATTCAATGTTACCACAGCCTATTCTCCCACATTTCTATCCACATATACTTTTATCCTTTAAGCTGGTTTTTATATCTTCTTTAAACCATTTCACATTATCCTGAAGTTTTAGTAAAGAGAAAAATTTATGTAGTAATAAAAAACCCAGAGTACGCAGTATTTCCTCTGTAACGCAGTTTCTATTGTAGTGATGAAACAGAAGGAAGATCCTGTTATTTCAGAAAACAGTTGCCTTAGAGTGTCGAGCACAAGAACAGGATGAGAGGCCTACAGATAAAATGTTTAGTTTTTCTGTTATAACTAATGTATGAGCCTAAAATTAGGTAGCGACAATTTATAGAAAGCTCATTTGGTTTTCCCAACACTAGTTTTGCTTTCAGACATGTTTCTTGTTCTGTTTTTGCTTTGCAGAACCTGATGATTTGGAAACAGAAGTTCTACACGAGCTAACTGGATTAAAAAAAGATGGTAGCTTGCCCTGTCCTGTTACTGATGTGTGGGCTGAGGAAAAGGAAGCAAAGGAGACTGAGTACGGTACCTGTTTTTCCATTTCAAAACTGAGGTTCCTTTTCGTAATAGCATTTAAAAAATAATGCAGGACCCTAATATTGCAATATTATATTATAATATTAGCTTATAAGTTGATTTTTTAGAAGGTATTACATTCACACGGTCTGGAAACCAACAAATATATAAAAATGTGAAGTAAGAAGTCTTTGTCCTGCCAGTTTCCACTTTCTCCTTCCAGGTATTGATGTTGTGATCCCAGTTAGCATTGTGATTGCTTTGACCGATATTTATACATAAAAATGTAAATATTTTTAATACATACATAAGCAAACACGAATAGTCACCCTCCCTTTCTAAATACAGTTGTTAGCATAATGTATGCAGTATTCTCCATCTGGTTTATTTTTACTCATATAATAATAAATCTAGGAAATTTTTTCATATTGATCCATCTGTGTTATGGCTACACGTTATTTCCATTGTATGAATGCACGGTGACTATTTGATGGACATTTATTGATGTGACAATGATGGTGCAATAAATAACCTTTTACACAAGGTAATTTTGCAGATACAGAAGTATATCTGTAGGTTACAGACATAGGAGCGGAATTGCTGGGTCAATTGCATTTTCCCCATAGCCTTGCTAAACTTTCATTATCAGACTTTCTGATTTTTGCCAATCCGATAGGTAAAAGATATATATCCATTTGGGTTCATAGTTCATCTATCTCTTATCATAGGTGAAGTTGAGTACATTTTTTCAAATGCTTGTGTCATTTGTATTTCCTTTTCTGAATTTTCTGTCCATATTTTTTACCTTTTTTTTTTTTTTTTAGTTGGTTTTGGTCTTTTATAAAAGAACTCTTTAAATATTTTAGGTATTGGCCCTGGTTGTTACATGAATTGTTGCATGAGTTTACAATTTATTAAATTTATTCCACCTTCCCCCACAAAAAAAATCTGTTGGCATTTTATTGGATTATTAAATTCGTACATTACCGTAAGGAAAATCAACATACTATGTTTTTCCTGTTCAAGAAGAACGTGCAAGCCTCTCTCTTTGATCAGGCTTTGGAGTTTTGTAGTGCCTTTCATTGAGATTTCATACTTTTATTAGTAAGCTAATTTCTAGGTATAGTATGTCCTTTTTGTTTGCTCTTCTAGGTGGTGCCTGTTTTTCTGTGAGATCTCGTAACTGGGCTTTGTATGTGTCAAAGCTATGCATTTCTTTACATTGATTTTGTACCCCCCTACCTGTGGAATTGCTCATATAAATGTTTTCCCTTATCTAATATTATAATGAATTATATTACTAGGTAATGTAATACTGAGCTGTCTGGCATTCCTTCAGTGAGCCCTCCTTGGTTATGATACGTTACCAGTTCAATGTACTAATGTTTGATGTTTGATGATACTTTATTTAGGATTTTTTTGTTAATCCTTGTGAGATTTACCTGTAGCTTCCTTTTGTTGTGGAAATCATTGTTAGAGTTTGGTATTCTTGTTATACACACTCTTCACAAAAAATCACTAGAAGTTTATTCCTTTGTGATGCTCTATAGCAGGGGTTGGCAAATATTTTCTGTAAAGGGCCAGATAGTAAATATTTCAAGTTTGCAGACCATATACTCCGAGTCACAGCTATTCAGCTCTGACATTGTACCGCAAAGCAGCCATAGATAATACATAAACAAATGAGCATGCCTGTTCTGATAAGACTTTATTTACAAAAACAGGAGGAGAGTGGGACTTGACTTTTGGGCCATAGTTTACTGACCCCTGAGTTAGAATTGTTGAAGTATCAATGGCATTATCTCATCTGGAAACAGCTGGGCCTGGTGATTTTTTTGTTTGTTTTGTTGGGTGAAGTGGTTGTTCATTGATAACTTTCTCTCTTTAAAAAAAAAAAAAAGGGTCTGTTTAGAGATCCTAATTCTTCTGGGATCAGTTTTTAAATAATACTTTCCTAGAAAATAGATAACTTATCCACGTTTTCAAATTTGCCTGAAATTAAGCAAAATATTTCTTTTTATTTCTGTTATTTCCCTTGAAACATTTTTTATTATGCTTTCTCCCATTATTTATTTTCTTGACTAGGCTAACTATAGTTTATTTACTTTATTTTTCAGTGAGTTGATTTTGGTTTTTAATTTCCTTAGTTTTAGTGTCCCTCTGCTTTTTAACTCTTTAATTTCTCTTAACACCTTTCTTCTGCTTTTCTTCAATTTATTTCGTTTTTTTCCTACTTGTTGATGAGATGCTTATTTGTTTTTATTCTTTATTATTTATGCTTTAGGTCTCACATTTTTCTATGGGCAATCCCTTAGTAGTATCCCATAGATTCTCATATGTATTGTTTTAATTGTTACTACTTTCTAATGATTTCTGATTTCAGTTTCTGTTTCTTTTGACCCAATACTTGTTTAACAGAAAACTATTAAGTTTTCCAGCAATAACCAAAACCAAACCGGTTGCCATTGAGTCAATTGCGACTCATAGTGACCCTATAGGACAGAGTAGAACTGCCCCATAGGGTATCCAAGGAGCTGCTGGTGGTTTTGAACTGCCAACCTTTTGGTTAACAGCCATAGCTCTTAACCACTACACCACCAAGGTTCCAAACCAAGTATAGGTTGGATAGACGCCTGTCATACCAGGGAGTGCTCTTACATTCCGGAAAATGTCTTCTTGCTGACTCTTTTTGAGATCTATCACTGCTCGTCCCTCTCTCCAGAGCTTTGTGTCTCTACTTTCTTCCATGTAATTCCTGCTTGATGTCACATATACTTTGAAGTCTGGAGATTATACATCTAATCTCCTAATTTTGCCAAAAATGGTGTTTGGGCTCCCTTCCCCCCCTCCTCCCTGCCATCTTCCCACTCCCCAGCTCTTTGTTGCTTTTGAATGATTTTCAGGACACAAAGACGAGGTGGTGATAATATGCAGCAAAATTCTTACCAGAAATCTTGTAATATCCCTTAAAACCATTACCTATATGTTTATTAACCTCCCTTAAATTCTTTGAAGATAAAGACTTTAGTCTTTTTTTTTTTAACTTTTTTATTATGAAAGTAATATAAAATCAGAATTTGATCCATGTATGTATGAAAATTTGATACATGATAAGGAGGGTATTTCTGATCAGTTGGAAAAAATTATCTACACAATACACACCATTGAAAGAAATCAGGAACAATTTGGAAAAAAAATGAAGTTCTAATTTTGAGACCATTCAACAAAACAATACCCAGTGGATTAAAGACCTAAATGTTAAAAAAAAAAAAAAGAAGGGGTTATAGTAATTATACCCCAGCCCCTGGCAACCACTAATCTGCTTTCTCTCTCTATGGATTTGCCTGTTCTAGACATTTCATGTAAATGAAATCATATAATGTGTGGCCTTTTCATATCTGGCCTCTTTCACCTAGCATGTTTTCAAGGTTAATCTTTCCTTTTCATGGATGAGTAATATTCCATTATATGGATATACTAGATTTTGTTTAACTGTTCATTAGTTGATAAATATTTGGGTTTTTCCACCTTTTGGCTATTTTGAGTACTGCTGTTATAAACATTTCTGTAGACTCTTCTCTTCGAAAACCTGTTTTCAATACTGTTTGGCTTTATACACAGGAGTGGAATTGCTGGGTCATGTGATAATCTTGGAGCCCTGATGACGCAGTGGTTAAGAGCTTGGCTGCTAACCAAAAAGTTAGCAGTTCAAATCCACCAGCCTCTCCTTGGAAACCCTGTGGGAAAGTTCTACGCTGACCTATAGGGTCGCTATGAGTCAGAATTGACTCCACAGCAGTGGGTTTGGTTTTTTTTTTTGTTATGGTGATCTTATGTTTACTTTTTAGGAACCAAGGAACATTACATTTTGAATAAAGTCATGTATTACTTGTGTAATTAAAAGTTCATGAAAACTTAAAAATATAAAATTGTTCAAAATTTGAAACTGATTGAAAAAGTAGAGAATTTGAAATTGATTGAAAAGTATTAAGAAAATAAAAACCACCTATAAGCCAACAACACCCCCTTCCCCGAGATAAATTATTGGTACCTTTTAGAATATATTCTTCCCATATTAAAAATTCTTGTTAAAACTTGGAATACCTAAATTTAATAATTTCAAACTGTATTGAGTAAAAAAGTATGGGTTCTTCTTTACTTTTTGTCCTCAATCTTAATTCCCTCCGTGTGGGGCTTAAACATTTTTGTGCATATCATTCTATTTCTTTTTCTGTGCTACACACCATTTTTTTCAAAAACAAATACCATATGATACACATTGTTCTGCAAATTACTTTGTTCACATTGTAATATGTCTTGGCTGTTGTTCAACATCAGATTCATATAGATCTCTGCTTCATTCTCTTTAACATTTAATACATGATTTTCTGTAGTATTAGTATATCATAATTGTTTTATATTTTCCACTGTTTATTTCAGTTCTCATAAAGCAGTGATTCTCAAACATTAGCATGCATCAGAATCACTTCGGAGTTTATTAAAACACAAATTTCTGGGTCTTACCGCCTAGAGTTTCTGATTCATTGATTCAGAATGGGTTCCCAGAATTTGCATTTCTAACATGTTTCCATGTATTGCTGCTGTCTGGGGACCACACTTTGAGGACCACTATCATAAGGCGTAAACCCTGGTGGCATAGTGGTTAAGAGCTATGGCTGCTAACCAAAAGGTTGGCAGTTCGAATCCACCAGGTGCTCCTTGAAAACTCTATGGGGCAGCTCTACTCTGTCTTATAGGGTCGCTATGAGTCGGAATCGACTCAACGGCAACAAGTTTGGTTTGGTTTATCATAAGACATGATTTTTGTGAATGATTAATGATTGATGAGGGTTTGAACAGGATAAAAAATACAACATGCTTAGGAGAGAAAGTATGTATACAGGTGAGAAAGGTATCTGGAAGAGGAATCTCAGGATGCTAGGGAACTTATGTTCCATTTTGTATATTTTAGAATGTTTTTATTTCCAGTAAACTTTTTTTTTTTTTTTTTCTGGTGTACTCATTTTTGGCAGGTTGGAAGATAGGATCACCATTCAGCAAAATGAGGTTTCTGAAGATGAAATCCTGAGGAATGCGGACCAACTTAGTGCAGTTCAGATAGGTAAACATCATTGTATAACTCTAGTTACTTTCTAGAAGGTTGTTAGTACCAACCTGTTTTATTTGTGCAACATATAAATACTGAAAATCCCTTATCAGTCACCTCAATCATTTAGAAAATTTAATAGGCATAGAGCACTGAATGCATTGGTTAATAAGCCTGGATTGTATGGCAACTTTGACAGTAAAATTTTTTTTGTCAATTATTTTAATGAATATTCAAGTTAAAAATAATTGACTGCCAAAATTCAGTCAGTGTACTTAAGACATTAAGTTGCCATCTCGTTTTTAATAGTACTAGGAAATGTACATTTTTTTTCCCTAACTAATGTTATTAGTAGCTGTCAGGTTGATTCCAGCTTAGGGTGGCTTCACGTGTGCAGAGTAGAACCGCTCCATAGGGTTTTCGTGGCTGGGACCTTTCCGAAGCGGATTACCAGGCCTGTCTTCCGAGGCACCTCTGAGTGGGTTCAAACTGCCAACCTTTCAGCGATTAGTCGAGCACTTAACCAGTTGTACCACCAAGGGATAACCAGAACTAATTATGAGTGGATAAACAGTGTATTTTTTCATATTTCCTTGGATTCATGCCTACATTTTAAAACTTCTAATATAATAAAAGTATTTAATATATTAAATCTACTTTCTGAAGATAGTCTATCATGTTAATGGTTATTTTATAAAGTAATAGAATTACACACCTTTTAACTTTCTGGATAGACTTATTTGCTAGAATTCATGTTAAATACACGCATTATCACTGTCACTTAGAAGTATATCATATAGATTCAACATCGTTTCTTCCTTATACCACAGAGCCTGAAATCGATGATTCGTCGCACTTCAAATGTGATGTAGATAAACCTATGCCACCAGAACCATTTTTCCATAAAGTGGTTCAATCTGAAGACTTGAAAATAGCCTCTGAAGTTCAGTCAATTCAGTGTTCACCAGAAGAGTCCTTTCCACTTCGTTCTCGCTCTGATTCACCACCAAAAAACAAAAGCAAGAATTCATTGTTGATTGGTCTTTCAACTGGTCTATTTGATGCAAACAACCCAAAGGCAAGTATGTTACTCAAATGGAGAATTTTTCCATTTGATATTTTTATTGATTGTTTTTCATTGAAAAACCATAGTGTTGAGTTGTAATTCCTTAAAAATGTAAACACATACAAACACACATACGTCAAAATGAACAAAAACACCAAAAATTCTCCATCTCCTTTTCCGAGACACTGAAAAGAAATTGCCGTGGAGAGTGCGGCTAGGACAGAGACTGTCTCACCTTGGGATGCTTTTCATACTTCTACTTGCATAAAAGGTCTTCCTTACACTACCCTCTCCCTTGGCCATACCCTACCCAACTCCTACTTTTAATATGAGATTAAGCTAAAGCAATATATCTTAAATGGGCAGAAGCGCCACATTGCCTGGTTTGTATGTAAAAAGATTAGTAGATGTTTATATGCACTTTCCAGCTTTCAGACCTCTTACTTCTTCTCACTTGTTATTTTTAAAAATATATAACCAATTAGAACATTATCCTCTGTAGAAAATTTTAAAATACTAGTAAAAATAACATACTCTTTTGTTGCATTACTTTTCATATATGTACCAATAAATAACTTTTTACCAAAATAGCATATTATACAAACTCTTTTTGTAACCTGCTTTTATATTTAATATATATTATAATATTACAAGCATTTTGTCATTTTGTTAAATATTCTCTCACATAACTTTTAATGTCTGTATATTTCATTGTGCTGCTATATCATAATTCTTTTTAGTTAATCCTTTTCTATTGTTGGGCCTTTAGGTTTCAATTTTTATTATTGTAACCACCTACCCACAGCTCTGGAGCCATGGTGGCTCTGTGGTTAAGCATTCGGTTACTAACCAAAAAGGTCAGCAGTTCATATTCATCAGCCACTCCTTCGAAACCCTATGGGACGGTTCTACTCTCTCGTTCTTCTCTGTCCTATAGGGTAGCTATGAGTTGGAATCAGCTGAAAGGCAACAGATTTTTTTTGGTACTCACGGCTGTCTTTGTGCATATCCCCAATTATTTCCATAAAATGAATTTCTGTAGGTAGAATTCAAAAAAGTTCTATTTAATGTTTCCTAATTCCTCTCTAGCAAACTGTTTATACTGCTAGAATGTGAGAGTGCATCTGTTTCTCTATACCCTAACTAGCAGTAACAATTATTAATTATTTTGAAATTGTCTTTTAATGGATGAGTAATGGTATTAATTTTTTTAAATATGTATTTACCAGTGAGATTGAGCATGTTTTCATATATTTGAGCTGTATATATGAGTTATTTGCCCGAATTCTTTCATCCTTGACTCTTTTTAAAATGTCATTTTGATTTTCAGTTTCAGTTTTCTAAGTGGGTGTGCTTTTTATTTTATGGAATACTTTCTTATATTTATCTTAAATGTAGAAATTGTTAAAGTTCTTCGCTTATCTAGTAGCAGCCAGATTTTGGAAGATATAACCTGCCAAAAGAAATTTATGATCTTGGGAGTTAGATAAAAAGACCTATTGGTGGGACAGATAGGACTATGGTGTCATTCATCTACTTTCTTTTATAGGTAAGAAGTATAGCTGTCTTTAGCCCAGAGCTTTTTTTTGTGCTGTATATAAGATTAATATTACTTGCATAATACATTGGGTTATTTGATTTCCCTTCATGTCCTCAGTTCAGCCTTAATCCTTCTGTGGCTGTACTTCTTTCCTGTAGATTAGCACAGCAAATTGGAGGTAACGATACAGGTTTCATGTACAGGACTTTGAGGGAAGAAGCCAAAAAACAAAACAAAAAAACGCCACAGGAAAATCACAGCAATGTGTATCCGTTTAAGGCAAAACGGAAATCCATCCCTGCCTATGCCATGATTCTCTGAGATCATTAGAATTCATCACCAGGCCAGAATAGTAAATAATCAATTCTCGTAATGGTGGTTGTGAATCATGAAGAAATAGTAAAAATTATTCATAAATATTTGTAAATTCTATACTGAGACAGAATAACTGAACCTCTTACAGAATTTTTTACTAAAAGTTCTTGAAAAACTTCCGTATCGTGTCTTTTTTTTCTATTAAAGGAAATTCTTTTTGTGCTCTGGATCTCAGCTCTTCCACCTTCTCAAAAAATTCACTCCTTTACTTTCGTCACTCTAATCTGTACCATCAACTTCCTCCTTTATAGTGGATCATTTACTCAGCATATATATTCTCATAAACCGCACTGTAAACAGCAAACTTCCCTTGAGCACATGCCCTTCTCTCTTCTACCACTCATTTCTCTGCTCCCTTTCACAAGCAAACATCTTTAACGTGTCTTTGCAAGGTCCATTTCCATTCACTTCCCAGTACATTCCAATATGGCCTTCATTCTGCTTCACTAAACCCGCTCCTGTGAGAATCAGAATCATCAATTACCTGTACCATTGCTCTGTCACCTTACTTGCTTTTTTAATCTTCAGAGTTGATAGACACCTTTCTCTTTAAATCATTCTATCTGTTGGTTTCCTTTGTATCATACTCTCCTAGTTTTTCTCTGAATTCATCAGTCACTCCTTAGTCTCCTTGGCTGCTGGGTTCTACTCCGACAGCTTTTTTGAAAAGGATGTGTATTCTTTTGTTGAGTGATGTGTTCTATAAATGTTAGTTAAGTCAAACTGGTTGATACTGTTTTACACGTATGCTATGTCTTTACTGTTTTTTGTTTGTTTTGGCATACTTGTCCTATCAATTCCTGAGAAAGATTGAAATCTTTAGATTTAATTGTGGAGTTGTCTATTCCTTCTTTTAATTCTATCAGTTATTGTTTCATGTATTTTGGAGCTCTGTTATTGGGCGAATACAAATTTAGGATTATTATGTCTGCTGGGTGAATTGATCCATTTCTCACAATCATCTGTCCCTCTTTGTTTGATAGTGTTTAAAACCAAACCAAACCCATTGACATCAAGTCAGTTATGACTCATAGTGACCCTACAGGACAGAGTGGAACTGCTCCATAGGGTTTCCAGGACTAATCTTTATAGAAGCCGACTGCCAGCGGAGCAGCTAGTGGGTTCAAACTGCCAACCTTTCAGTTAGCAGCTGAGCACTTAACCACTTGTTTATCAATTACTAAGAAAGGGGTGTCAAAATTTCCAGCCATAATTGTAAATTTATCTACTTTTACTTTCAGTCAGCTTTGTTTTATGTATTTTGAAGCTCTTTTACTAAAAAAAAAAAAAAAATTTTTTTTTTTTTAATTAAGATTAGTTATATTTTCTTGGTGAATTGACCTCTTTATCATTATGAAATGACCTGTTTATCACTGTTCTGAAATTTACTTTGTCTGATTTTAATATAGTCATTCTAGCTTTCTTATGCTTAGTGTTTGTGTGTATTTTTATATCCTTTTACTTTTATTGAAACTATAACTTTAAAGTAGATTTCTTGTAGTGAACATATAATTGGATCTTGCCTTTTTTTTTTACCTAGTCTGACAATCTCTGCCTTTTAATTGAAATAGTTAGACCATTACGTTTAATGTAATTATCAATATGATTTCATTTAAATCTACCCTTTTGCCATTTGTTTCATCACTTTTTCCTTTTTTTTTTAAACTCTTATTCTTCCTTCATTTGAATTGAGTATCTTTTAGCACTGGGTTTTATTTCTATTTGCTTATAAGCTGTCTTAGTCATCTAGTTCTGTCATAAAAGAAATACCACATGTGGATGGCTTTAACAAAGAGAAATTTATTTTCTTACAGTCTAGTAGGTTACAAGTCCAAATTCAGGGCGTCGGCTCTAGGGGAAGGCTGTCTCTCTCTGTTGGCTCTGGAGGGAGGTCCTTGTCCTCAATCTTCCCCTGGTTGAGGAGCTTTTCAGGCACAGGGACCCTATGTCGAAAGGACACGCTCTGTTCCCGGTGCTGTTTCTTGGTGGTATGAGGTCCCCAACCTCTGCTTCCTTCCCTTTCCTTTTATCTCTTGAGAGGTAAAAGGTGGTGCAGGCAACAACCCAGGGAAACTCCCTTTACCTTGGATCAGGGAGATGACCTGAGTAAGGGTGGTGTTACAATCCCACCCTAGACCTCTCAACATAAAATTACAATCAGAAAATGGAGGACAACCACACAGAACTGGGAATCGTGGCCTAACCAAATTGATGCACACATTTTTGGGGGGATATAATTCAATCCCTGACATAAGCTGTACCTCTTTTTAAAAAAATATTTAGTGGTCATTCTTGGTTTTCAAGAAACATCTTTAGCTTCTCACAGACTTTCCTCAAATAATATACCACTGAACATGTAACATCAGAACTTTAAAGAGTATAATCATTTCCACCCTTCTGCCTATTCTTTATGGTATTATTGTCCTATAGTTTACTTTCACATATGTTATAAAATTCAAAATACATATTTGTTGTTTTTGCTTTAAACATTCAGTTACCTTTTGTGGTTGTTGGTAGGTGCTGTCAAGTCAGTTCTGACTCATAGTAACCCTATGTACAACAGAACAAAACACTGCCTGGTCCTGCGCCATCCTCACAATCGTTGTTATGCTGAAGCCCGTTGTTGCACCCACTGTGTCAGCCATCTCATTGAGGGTCTTCCTCTTTCTTGCTGACCCTCTACTTTACCAAGCGTGATGTCCTCCTCCAGGGGCTGATCCCTCCTGATAACATGTCCAAAGTATGTGAGATGTAGTCTCACCATCTTTGCTTCTAAGGAGCATTCTGGTCATACTTCTTCCAGGACAGACTTGTTCGTTGTTTTGGCAATCCATGGTATATTTGGTATTCCCCATCACCACAATTCAAAGACATCAGTTCTTCTTTGGTCTTAAAATTAAGAATATATTTTATATTTACATGTTTACCATTTCTGACATTCTTCATTCCTTTGTGTAGAATTCAAGTTTCCATCTGGTATTATTTTCCCTCCACTTTAAGAACTTCCTTTAACACTTCTTGTAATGTAACCCTGCTGGTGGTTAATTTTTTCAACTTTTGTTCGTATGAAAAAGTTTTTGTTGCATCTTTATTTTAGAAGGGTGTTTTCACTACATAAAGAATTA
The DNA here is from genome assembly GCF_030014295.1 of Loxodonta africana. Taxonomy (NCBI): domain Eukaryota; kingdom Metazoa; phylum Chordata; class Mammalia; order Proboscidea; family Elephantidae; genus Loxodonta; species Loxodonta africana. The sequence continues at coordinate 18,283,238 of NC_087362.1, forward strand.
TTTTGTCTTTTGGGTTGCATTGTTTCTGAGAAGAAATTTGTGGGCATTTTTATCATCATTTGGCTGCTTTTAAAACCTTATCACCTTTTTTTTTTTTTTAACAATTTTATGCAGTTAGGATATGTTTTGGTAAGGCTTTTGGATATGTGTACATATTTGTCCTGCTTGGGGTTCACTCACGTTCTCAGACCTATTAGTTTTCATCAACCCTTCTTCTCAACAACATGCCCTACACTACTGGACCCCTAGAAATTTCTCTGAGGTGGGAGGCTCCTGAATTTTGTCAGGTGTATTTATCACTCTCTGGCATGCAAATATCTTCTGATAAGTCTAGGCTACTTGCTACTTCTTGCTCATTAGGTCCAATCAGCATGATGTCATCAATGTAGTGAACCAGTATGATGTCTTATGGAAATGAAAGGTAGTCAGGGTCCCTGTGGATTAAATTGTTGCATAGGGCTGGAGAGTTAATATGCCTATGAGGTGTGCCAGGGAAGGTATATTGCTGGCCTTGCCAGCTGAAAATGAACTGCTCTTGGTGGTCTTTGCTAACAGGAATTGAAAAAAACGCATTTGTGAGATGGGTAGATATGTACCATGTACCAAGAGATGGTATTAATTTGCTCAAGCAATGATACTATATCTGGAATAGCAGCTGCAGTTGGAATTACCTGATTAAGTTTACGATAATTCACTGTCATTCTCCAAGAACCCACGTGTTTTCTGCACAGCCCAAATAGGTGAGTTGAATCGGCATGTGGTGGAAATCACCACCTCTGTAGCCTTAAGTCCTCGATAGTAGCACTAGTCTCTGCAGTCCCTCCAAGATTGCAGTATTGATTTTAGTTTACTAGGTAGGGGCAGTTCTAGTGACTTCCACTTGGTTTTTCCTACCACAATAGCCCTCACTCCAGAGGTCAGGGAACAAATGTGGGGATTCTACCAGTTTCTAAGTATGTCTCTTCCAATTATGTGTTCTGGAACTGGGGAAATCACCACAGAATGGGTTAGGGAACTTACTGGACCCACTGTGAGATACACTTGAGCTAAAACTCCATTGATCACCTGATCTCCATTTACGCTTACTCTAAGTGGTGGGCAATAGTGATGTTTTGGGTCTCCTGGGATTAGTGTCATTTCAGAGACAGTGTTCAGTAATCTTTGGAAAGTTTATTTTCTTTTCCCTAGTGCATAGTCACGCTGGTAAAGGCTGTAGGTCCCTTTCAGGAAGACTGGAAGAAAGATTAACAGTATAAATCTTTGGCAGTGTAGTGGAGTCATTCCTCAAGGGGACCTGCCCTCCCTTCATTCAAATGGTGTGGGTCTGTAAGCTGGCTCAAGTCTGGGAATTGATTGAGGAGGCATGATCCTCTGTTTTTGTGATTCAAGTTAAACTTCTTTTAATCTAGGACTTTTCTGTTTATATTGAAGTGAAAATTTAGTAGACTTCCCATTTATTTCACTCCTAGAGATATAGAGACATAGGTCTCTGCAAGTCAGGCTATTTTGATTACTGCTTTGACTCTGCTGGTCATTATGGTGACTACACCCTTGTTCTTGACAATTAAGCACTAACAGTTGGCCACTGCCAGTCCAGAATCTAATCATCCTCATTGCATTTAGTATTACTAGTTCAGTGGTAGCAGCTCCCACTTTTATATCTGACCTACAGAGAAGAGCAATCACAGCACTTTTCAAGGATGGTGGGGCTCCCCTCACAAATTTATTTCTCACAGTTGTGGTGAAAGGTGTGTGCTCTGGGCACTCGCTGGGATAGGGGATGGGTCTAACATGATAAACCTGCTCTTAATGTTTCAGTCTCCCTAAGCCTTTGGATAACTGCTTCTACAGTATACGAAGGCAGTCCTGGCATTTAAACTTCAGTTAGTGTAGGCCACCTTTTGGTTCCTGTTTTAGCCAACCACCCAACCAAACCCATTGAGCTGAAACGTTTGAATGCAGAATCTCTGCTTAGCCATTATCTTCAATTTGTCCATTCCCAGCATAGTAGACCATATGATTATCTGATTCCAAATGGCCAATACCAGTCCACTTCAGCTTACTAATGCCTAGGATATCAATCTTGAAGTATTCCATTTCATTTTTGACAACTTCCCATTTTCTTTGATTCATACTTCGTACATTGCACATTCCTATTATTAATGGATAATTGCAGGTGTTTCTTACTCTGAGCTGTACCACATCAGCAAATGAAGATTATGCAAGCTTGACTCCATCCACATCATTAAAGGTGACTGTACTTTGAGGAGGCAGCTCTTTCCCAGTCATGTTTTGAGTGCCTTCCAGCCTGAGGGGTTCACCTTCCAGCACTACATCAGACAGCGTTCTGCTGTTAATCAGAAGGTTTTCACTGGCCAGTTTTTTCAGAAGTAGGCCACCAGGTCCTTCTTCCTAGTCTGTCTTAGCCTGGAAGCTTCACTGAAACTCTCCCCCATGGCTGACCCTGCTTGTATTTGAAACACCAGTGGCATCACTTCCAGCATCAAAGCAATACGCAAGCCACCACAATACGACAAACTGACAGAGGCGTTACATGGTGCTTATTTTGCATACTAATGGTTTAAGATATACATGGTTTGAACCATTTAAATATTAGATAAGCCACGGGTAAATTCTGCTGACAGTGGGAGATTAAGCAGAAGGAGATACTTTCAGTACCATTATGTAGTGCTTTAACAAGCAGTATATCTTCACCAACTTGTAGTTCATAAGCATTTTTTCTCAAGTGCTATAATATGTAAATTATGTTCAAATGATGGAAACCTATACTTTTTTATTCTTAAAAACAGATTGTACCAATAAAAAGGCCAAGTATATAAATTTTCATTAATATGCTAAGCATTGTTTTCCTCATAGTCCCCCCATCTGGTGTTGGGTTCTTATCCAGGCCTTAGTATTCATGTTCCAAATCTCAAGGATTCCTTTTAGAGTTAACCCTGCCCAGAGACTTACATGTATAGACATTTTTTTCATAGCCCTGTCTACTGATAATATTCTAGTTGTTGAAAAGTGGTCGGACAGAGGCTATTCCTATTATTCTTGGTCTTACTCAACACAAATTCACATTGTCAACAACTCAGTCGTACACTGTCTTTTCTCATCTCAGTTTGCGGAGTTCCTTCTCACCCCACTGCTGTAAATGATCCTCAGCGCGGACATCAAAATGCCTGTCTTTGCAGCCTTCTGTCGTAGTAGAAAAGACCCCACTTACAGCCCCATGCTCTGGGAAGCAATGCTAGGCTTTTCTTTGTAATGATTTCAGGCCTCTGATTTGAACAATGTTGACCACAACTCCTAGGATTAAAGGATACAAAGGCCCACCAGTTTCATGTGATGGTGCTTAGCCAACTTCTAACTCACTCACTCTAGGATTTGGGCAAGAAAATATGGAGAGGGCTGGCCATAGCAAATGAGAGGAACACTTAACAGATATTATGAAAGAAGGACAGTATATGCCATGAGTAATGAGAAGTAAGGAATGGATGGTTTTTTAGCAAGGCCTAATTCCTAACAGATTTCAAAATTCCATTCCATGTGTTTTCTTAAAATAAACACCTCTCTGCATCTTTTAAAGGCCATTTAAATGAATCTCTGTGTGTTGTAACCCAAGCATATAACCAACTCACAAGTTTAGTTTTCTTGGTGAAAAAATAACTGAAATTCAGAAGAATTAATGTTCTAACGTTGGGCAGGTCACCTCTGAAGCTTCTAGTTCTAAGTATATGATTTTTATATATAAAATATAAATTATTATTAGCCTTAATTTTATAATTTTCTCCTCATTTTTATTTTCTAATTCCTTTACTCGTAACGGAAACTCTGGTGATATAGTGGTTAAGTGCCACGGCTGCTAACCAAGAGGTCGGCAGTTTGAATTCACCGGGCACTACTTGGAAACTATGGTGCAGTTCTACTGTGCCCTATGGAGTTACTATGAGTCGGAATAGACTTGATGGCAGTGGGTTTACTGCTAATAAAAAGTCTGCTTTTTTTTTTTTTTTTTTTAGATGTTGAGGACATGTTCACTTCCAGATCTCTCAAAGCTGTTCAGAACACTGATAGATGTTCCCACTGTAGGAGACATGCGACAAGACAATCTTGAAATAGATGAAATTGAAGATGAACACATTAAAGAAGAGCCTTCTGATTCTGAAGACATGTGAGCATAATGTTATTAATAAATGCACTTAAAAAATTTCTGAATTCGTATATAAGTTTTAGACATGGTGACTTACCTAGACAGTTTTAAAAAATGATCTGTGGCTGACTTTTTTACTCTTTTAACTTCTTAAAACTTATTTAAAGTGCAGTCATGCAAATTGTGATAAGTATATTTGCCTCTATCATATTAGCTTAAACTCCTTGAGGAATATAAGAAAATAGTTCCTATTTATCTTCTCTGTCTTGTTCATCACTGAGTGTCCAGCACATTGTCTTGCACGTGGAAGGTACATAATAAATATTGGTTACATGGATGAATGTTAGCAGAATGTTGTTGTCAGTTGCCATCAAGTGGGTTTCAATTCATGGCAACCTGTGTATAACAGAATGAAACACTGCCCAACCCTGCACCATCTCCATAATCTTTGATATATTTTAATCCGTTGTTAAGGCTAGTTTGTCACTCCATCTCATTGAGAATTTTCCTTATTTTCACTGACCCTCTACTTTAGTAAACATGGTATCCTTTTCTAGGGACTGGTCTTTCCTGATACTGCTGATTTACAGTATATGTGGTGTCATGGATTGAATTGTGTCCCCCCAAAATATGTGTATCGATTTGGCTGGTCCATGATTCCTGGTGATGTGTGATTGTTCACCATTTTATCATCCGATGTGATTTTCCTGTGTGTTGTAAATTCTATCACTATGATGTTAGTGAGATGGATTAGCGGCAGTTATGTTGATGAGATCTACAAAATTAGATTGTATTTTAAGCCAATCTCTGTCCTGAGAGAGAAGTAAGCAGAGAGACAGGGGGACCTTATACCACCAAGACAGGAGCACCAGGAGCAAGGCATGTCCTTTGGACCTGCGGTTCCCGCGAAGATTGATGGGAAGGACCTTCCTCCAGAGCCAACAGAGAGAGAAAACCTTCCCCTGGCGCTGATGCCCTGAATTTGGACTTCTAGCCTACTAGACTGTGAGAGAATAAATCTGTCTTGTTAAAGTCATCCAGTTGCGGCATTTCTGTTACAGCAGCACTAGATGACTAAGACATATGGTTTGGACCATTAAAATAACACACAAATAAAATGTTAATTCTGCTGACAGTGGGAGACTCAGCAGAAGAAATAGAAATGTCCAAGTGTCAGCACAAGTGCCCAGACTAACCAAGATGAAGTCCTGCCATCCTCACTTCGAAGGAGCATTCTGGTTGTATTTTTTTAAGACTAACTTGTTCTTCTGGCAGGATAATATTATTTAATAGTGAAGCACCACTTGATGCAATGGGGAATTGTGAAGTACTTAATACTTAATACTTCACATTTCCCCCAGGACAATGACCTGAAAGCTCCACATCTGTTTCCTGCAATATATGATTTCAAAGCCATGGCACTGGGGGGTTAGCAGGTAGACCAGTTGTTTTATTTGTTTACGTATGTGTGTGTTTTGTATGTGTCTTAGTTATCTACTCCTGCTATATCAGAAATCCACAGTGGGTGGCTTTAACAAACAGAAGTTGATTTTCTCACAGTTTAGGAGGCTGGAAGACCAAATTCAGGGTGCTGGCTCCAACGGAAGGCTTTCTGTCTCTGTTGGTTCTGGGGAAGGTGTTTGTCTCTTCACCTTGTTACCTGGCTCTTTGGAGATCTCCATGTGGCTTGGCATCAGTCTTTTCCCGTCTCTGCTCTGCTCACTTGTTCAATCTCTTTAATAGCTCGAAAGAGATTGACTCAAGGTACGTACTACACTAATCCTGCCTCGTTAACATTACAAAGACAATCCATACCTAAATGGGATTTTAACCACAGGTATAGAGATTAGGATTTAAGACACGTATTTTGAAGGGACACAATTTAACCATAACAGCATGTCACTTGATTATTCTCACAAAATTCCTTTCTTGTGTTCATGGGGAATCCAGGAAGAAAATTTAAACAACGCTTCTGAGAGCTGTGGGGAGTGATGCCCCCCTTAGATATTAATACTCCTTTGCTTTCTCTGACAACGTCAGCCCCTCAGATAAATGTTTATAAACTTTGGGGGGAAATAAGAGTAGAATACTCTGCAATAAACGGAGAAGGCAGAGAGTCTTTTTTTGAGAAGGCAAAATTCAGAGTCAGGAGAATAAGTTGCAAGATAATAGAATTTGTATGACTTATATTTTAACTTAATCACTTATACACTTAATCAGCTCTTTTGTCCTGTTTAGCACCACTTTTCTGGGGGATGAAATTCTCAATTAGGGCACGTAATCTCTTTCAGAACTCTTCATACATCTAAAACCTCAACTATTAACTTTTAGTCTACAGGCTTTTCCGTTTACATGCCACTTTAGGAGAAAGAAACAAATTACGAGAGAAAAAAAGTTGATGACTGTGTTTTTTGGGATAACTACATAATTGGTTACAAGACCTAGATTTCAGTCCAGCATTTGCAATGTATTGACCATGTAACCTTGAACAGATCTTTTAAGTACTTGATTTATAGTTTCCGTGTCTCTAAGGTAAGTTTAGTTTGGTATAGATAAAATTTAAATAATAGTATAAAACTGCTTAATAAAGTACTGTATAAATGTGTAACATATAATTTGTGTAAATAAGACCATTCCAACATTGTAATGTCTTGAGTAACGCCTTGAAAACAGGATTCTTCAATTAAGATTATTATGGTCAGAATACTCTGCTTATACAGGCAATTCTACTTATTTTCTATTTTAGAGACATTTTCAGGAATAAGCAGCTAATGAAGTTTCTGGTGACCATTTTATTCATTACATCTTCCCATTAACCTGAGCATGTAATTCCCTGTGTATTTTCATTTCTCAGAAAGGTAGAGAAAATCCTTTGTATAGTGTACAACTATTATACATCCATACCAGTGTTTTGCTGAACTTTCAAAATTACGTAAGAGAAAAATTTTTGAGTATTTGTTTTTAGAAAGCAAATGAAAAAACTTCTTAAGCCTGGCTTCTTAGAATATTGACCCATCATTTTAAAATTTAAGCATTAAGTAATAATGTGGTTCTCTTTGGTAGATCAGGATCATTTTAAGCAAGTCATCTTCTGGTTTATGTGTTCCAGAATGTGTACCATAGACTGTGTTTATTGATTGTATTCATCCTCATTTCCTTCGTTTACAGCTATGTACGGGTTTTTTGTTTTGTTTTGTTTTGTTTCAGATTTCTTTTTATCAACTATTAGTATTTTTTTCAGTAGCAGGGAGTACATATGCATATTGAATTGAAATAAAATTTTAGAATCAAGGTAAAACTTTACTTGACGTTTACTTTTTAAAATTCCAGAGTGTTTGAAGAAACGGACACAGACTTACAAGAGCTTCAGGCCTCGATGGAACAGTTACTTAGGGAACAGCCTGGTGAAGAGTACAGTGAGGAGGAAGAGTCGGTCTTAAAGACCAGTGATGTAGAGCAGACCGCGAACGGGACAGACCTGGCAGACGAGGATGACAATCCCAGCAGTGAAAGTGCCCTGAATGAAGAGTGGCACTCGGGTGCGTGATTAGAGTTGTGGACCTTTTTACTTTTCAGTCTGTACAAATTTTTTAAGTAGAGTATATTCTTCTGACATCTAACCTGAACCATTTCCAGCTTTTAATAAAAACCAAGGCACACTTCTGTGTCTCTGCCTTTTATTCAGAGATACTTTTTATACAAATGTGTAAACACAGTTTTTCCATTCCTTTCCCATTAAATTATTTTTTGGATTGTTTTTATGTTGTTAGCTGTCTTCCGTTCTTGTCTTTGTTTTCCAGTAGGGAATACTATAACTTAGTTTTCTTAGCACTCTCTCTTTGACAAAGAGCTTCCACATGCCATGGTTAATCAGCAAGATTAATAGTGAAAGTAGTTTTCAGCACCTTGACATTTTTTCTTGGTTTAGAAGTAATTTTTTCTTCATAACATTACTCCTAAGATGCATAGAAATTTTTAATATTTCAATAACAGTATTAGTTTTATTTGGAAAGAAAGGCTAATGTGAAAAGAAAAAAATTCCTCAGTAGTTTTGTCTTTGACTAGAGTTTTTCAAAGTATCTTGGGTGTGTGCATGACATAAGACATATTTGGCATTGATGATACCTTTATAGGTACTTCCCTAAAATTTTATGATATATATCCTAGGTGGTCGGCCTTCTGCATGCTTTTTAGGTTATGGCCCATGTGCAATATCAACTTTTAAAAATAGTACTTAGGATGGATTGCTTCAGAGCCAAACATAGATCCATGTTTTTATTAAATTAGACGACATAGCCAGGAATGTTTTCTATTCTAACTTGATTTACTGTTTCTGTCTATAAGACTTCCAAAGTAACATTCTCCTTAAGACAGATTTATATATACTTTGAAATAAATGAAATATTTATAGAAACAAAAAACTGTTTATATTGAAAGTAGTCTCCTTTATTGGCATTTATTCATTTACCAGAGAATTTTAACCTATTCGGGTAAAATTATTTTAGCCAGTCTTATTTTTTAATCGTAAAATATCTCCGTTTCATTTATTTTTATGTTTTTAGATAACAGCGATGGTGAGATTACTAGTGAATGTGAATATGATAGTGTCTTTAATCATTTGGAGGAGCTGAGACTTCACCTGGAGCAGGAAATAGGCTTTGAAAAGTTCTTTGAGGTTTATGAGAAAGTAAAGGTAAGTAAATGTCAGTTAAAACATTTACTTTTAAAATGCACTCTCCTTGAGGTCTAGTGAGATGTTGATCTTTACTGGTCAGTAAACTTATATATAAATAATAAGTCAAGTTGCCAATTAGAAAAGTTAAAATTCAAATATTTGTATTTGGAAATTTGGTATAGGCTATTCATGAAGACGAAGATGAAAACATTGAAATTTGTTCAACAATAGTACAAAACCTTCTGGGAAATGAACATCAGCATCTCTATGCCAAGATTCTTCATTTAGTCATGGCAGATGGAGCCTATCAGGAAGGTAGGAATTCCTCAGATACCTTTATATTTTAAATAAATGTGAGAAAAGCAAGGTGACAAAACGTGAATTGTGGTAAAACCTGTATTGGAACCGTATCTAGCACTTCGAAGGGATATAACATTAACTCTGTCATACATTTTTACTAGCATTGCTTAAATCCTTTAAGTCAACGTTTTTTATTTAATTTATAAATAACAAATAAGATTTTTTTTTTAAAGAATCCTTATTGGACAGAAATTAGAACAATTTTAGAAATTTGAATAATTCTTACCAAGGATGCAGCATTATACTTTTTAGACACGTACCCTGCAGCAATGTGTAAAACCTCTCCTAAATGTGTGTCTCTTCCATTCAGGGTGAGTGGGATTCATCTATAGTGAGTTTGAATGTGAACTTTTTTTTATATTGGGAAAATATTTACCTATAGAATCACCCAAAATATGTTTGGGTTTTATTAAGTTACTGAAATTAAAAATTGTTTTTCTTCTTAAATTTAGTCAGGAGCACTAAACACAGAATCAAGAGGCCAGTTACAGCCCTGACTCTGCAACAAACTAGTTACGTGACATTAGTGACTTGTTTTCTCTTTAAGTTTCAGTTTCCTTTGCTACAAAATAAAGTACTGATCCCCCATGTCATGTACTGTGATTGTTCCTTAAAGTATTTATTCAGAACCTCTTGGGCGCCTAGCACTTCATTACTATGGGCATTAAAAGACAGTCTTAGCTTACATGTTGTTGACAGTTTCCTTGGGGAAATGAGACATAAATATATGAAACAATTAAAGGGTAAAACTATATAAAAGTGCTCATCCTAAAATAGTTTAAATATGGTAGGAACTAGAGAAGGGGATGTTGACCCATGAAAAAATAGAAAGAAATGTAGGGGGCATAACTGTATGGGAAAAACAGAATGAACCGGTAACCAATGTGTATTTAAAAAAAAGGAAACCAAACCTGTTGCCGTCGAGTCGATTCTGACTCATAGTGACCTCAGAGGACAGAGTAGAATCGCCCCCCAGGGTTTCCAAGCTGTAATATTTAGGAAGCAGACGGCCACATCTTTCTCCCACAGGGTGGCTGGTGGGTTCATACTGGCTGGCGAGTTCGAACCGCTGACCTTTCAGTTAGCAGCCAAGCTCTTTAACCACTGCGCCACCAGGGCTCCTCCAGTGTGTATTAGGAGGATTAAATTGACCACATCGAAGCTTCTTGTTGTGAGTTCGTTTGTGGGATTAGGCACTGCAAAGTGCTGGAAGTGCAGAGAGAAAATCAGTAAGAGTTTTATTGAACTGAAAAAACTGATGTGGTGAAAGAGGTGCTTTATCAAGTTGAATCTGGCAGCAATTTTCGGGTTCGGAGAGTAGAGAGACTGGAAATAAGAAGATTGGTTGTGAAACTATAGATGCGTGTAGGCACGAAACGACAAGTACCGGGGTTTAGCGTCCACGGGAATAGAAAGTTGTTATTTAGTGCCGCTATTTCAGAGCCAGGCTTTTTACAAAAATGTCTGATAATTTTGACTCATGAAAAAGTAAGTGTGCTAAAATCACATTTAAATTTTTTGTTTTGGGAGTAACTTCATCGTTATATAGACTTAATTACATTGGTCATAAAGCTCAGCAAAAAAAATTTCGTGAATTGCTTTAATGACAGTAAAAGTCTTGTTTAAAAAATCTAATAGTTATTGTTAAATCAAAAATAAATCTTCAGGAATAGAAAGTATTTTTGTCTCATAGATTCAAACACCACTGCACTTTTATCACTATTCTTACCTTAGCAGAGCACTAACTATCAAGAAAGAGTTAGTCATTAGTAAAGATTTGATTGATGATAAGCCAGTCCTCCTTCATATTAATTAGTTCTGCGTTCTTCTTTGTGGTTTTCTTTATCCCCGTTAGTACTTAAGGTTATCACAAATAAACAGGTGAAAACAGAATAGTATTTCATCCGTATGGTGGTTACTGTTAATAGAAACTTAAGGTCACTCTTTTCTGTAGAAAAAGTGTTAAGGAGTATAAAATACCCCCACATTGGGGGAAAAAAATGTCAGGACTTATATATCCAAATAGGTATTAGCGTCTTCAAAGTAGAGCTATAGGTTTAATGTAATGAAAATGATCCATTAAACAAAATATTTGGAAGCTTCTCTTTTGGAGTTGTCCTCACATGCTCTTTTGTTTGCCCTTTTTGATACAGGTCTTTGCTCTGAAAGCATTTAATTTTAGGGGGGTGTAATATTTCTTTCTATAGCTTAAAGTTACTTGAAACCAAGTTTAACAGATAATCAGGATAAATCATATGTGGTCTTTTTGTTTTAAAGTATCTCACAGTGAAGTAATAAGCCTAATTTTTTAAATGAATTTATAAACTGCTACTGAATATATTGAACAAGAATTTATTTCTGGAACATTTGTCAAATAATCCTGTTACTTTAGAGGTAGGATTCATAGACTATAAAATATGCTGGTGCTTAATTTTAGCAATATAAATTTTCTCGAGATTTATTTACATTCTACCTTGTAAGTTAAAAGCATGTGTTTGGGAGAAGTCAATATATTGGGCAAATGTGAACAAGCAACGTAATACGAAGCCAGGAATGGAGTAAGAATACAAAGTTCTTGTTCAAAGGGTTTCTACAACTGCGCAAAGTAGGTCACAGATTTGGCACTGGTCCTTCTAGCAAAGCAGGAAACCTAATTAATTACATGAATCATACTGTTCACGAGATGAAACATATTAGTTGTTCAGAAGGATAACTATTTTGATATTGAAATCAAAGGGCAGAATTTCTCATGATCCTTACAAAGAAGGCGCTATAATAAAATATACCTTACACTTGAATAACATATGGATCCTTTTAAGGGGGAGGTTTTTTTCAGACCCTAACAATCCAGGTGCCCATAGACTCCACTGAGAAACTAAAGCCTTGGTTGTGAATTATTACTGTAAACCATGTTTTATTTTTATAAATATTAAAAGATTAAATTATTATCAAAATGAAAATATAAAAGTTAAACATTATCTAGAATTTATGGATTCCTGATTTCAGTGAGATTTTGGACTGTTTTACAAAGCAGTATGTAATGGAATGAAAAATATCCCCAGTAATTTTTGTAGTATTTGGGTTCCATGGAGCTGTTTCTCATAATATAGCACAGTGTAAGCTGTTGGCACGGGGCCAGAGAATGGCTGCATTGAAGTAAATCTGTGGAGAGTATCAAACCAATTCTGTTCGACCGTTAATCCTTCAGGCAGTTCTCCATTAGGATTGTTTCAGTTGAGCTTTTCATAAGTATTAAGCAACACTGTGTTTGAGGTCCAGTTTTGCTTGACAAGTATCTGGAGAGCTTTTATAATGTATCACCCCTAAATGGAAAACTATAACAATCAGCTGAGCCACAAGGTAGAGTTGATACCCTCTTTTGACAGCTGAGTGGCTTCAAAAAGACGCATGCCTGCATAGAAAGCATTCCCCCTCCACAGGGCCAGGGATCAGGCTAGGCTAATATACCCCTCAAGAAGCAATATCAAATTTTCTCTGGCATGCAAATGAAAAGGAGATGAGGGCCACAAAGTTCTGTATCATAGAGCCTGGCACTAATTCCTGTAACTTAGAAATAATGTAAAAAAAAAAAAAAGCAAGTAAAAAATTTCCACCCTGGCAACCTTTTTAAAAAAAATTTTTTGTAAAGCCTCTAAAACTTTATAACTTAATATTACACCCACTAAGTAAACTGGTTTTAAAATGTGTATTGGCTTATCTGAATAAGTTAGCTTACTTTCTTGCAGTTGTTAATCATAAGACAGTTAAATGCTGGACAATGACTAAATTTAGAATAACTGTTTTGAAGTCCTTGTCGGAAGTAATTAGACCCCAGAGCTAAGTTCACATCTAGGAGGTAGTAATAAAACCGTGTCATCTGCATATGATGGTTACATCCTTTTATTCTCCATGTTGGCAGGATGCGGGGTGTAATAAAGGGAGAAGGTGGGTACAATTCTATCTGATTCACCTAGAAGAGGTATCAAGTCAGTAAGGTACAAGTTAAAAAGAAGGTTATCTAAAACTCATTTCTGGTTTACTTCATTCGAACTCTTTGAGTTCTCAAAAGACTGTCTCAGCTGCTCCCCCTCCTGATACTGCTACAGTGCATGCTGGGTAGAAGCATCAGTAAGTGCCGCTGCTGGTGAAGTTAATGCAGCTTACTCCGTGGCTAGGCGCTACGCAGAGTCAGAAGTCAAGTGGGGCCTGTAAAGTCTATAACCTCTTTCATATTGTTTAGAACAGATTCCTCCACCAGGAGGCTGTGGGTGTAACAGTGGTCAGTGGTCAAATGGCAGAGACCAGCAGGTCCTCATGGAGAACCTGACCTTGCCAGCCCAAGATTGCAGTCTTTAGAAGGAAAGACATGCTTTTCCCTCCACATTCATCTGAGATAGAATATTGTGCTGTGTTTATGTAGATACACTTTGTATGGCAGTTCAAATGAATGAACTAAATTTCCTACTTTCAATATGGGTCAGCCCCACAAATATGATGAGTTGAATAAGTATTATGTGATACCATTTGTATAATGTCTAAAACAAAAGGTTTGTTTATATATGTATATAGATAGTAAAAGTAAAAAGTCATGGGAGGGTAGGATACACATCAATTTCAAGATACTGAAAGTGCCCCCAGGGATGAAGAAAGCACAATAAGGTTGTGAAGAGTTATTTCTAGCTGTAGTTTTAAAACAATATAGTAAAATTTTATTTTTATTAATTCTAGGTATTAGGTATATATATGTTTATTATATTATTCTCTGTATTTTCCTGAATATTTGAAACATTTTGTAATTGTAAAAAATCGGTAAATTATAGCACAATCTGGTAAGTGTAGCAGTGGAAGCAATAAAATATATGTAAATCACATAAAGTAATGATCCCGCTATATTGGAAAAGGAAAGCTGGGCGTGAAAGTCTTCCTAGGGGAGAGGACACCTGAGCTGAATTTTGAAAGATGAATGGAAATTTGCCCAAACTCAATGTATCTACTTACACATAAAAAAAAAAAAAAAAAAAAACCTCACTGTCGAGTCGATTCCAACTCATAGTGACCCTACAGGACAGAGTAGAACTACCCCATAGGGTTTCCAAGGAGCAGCTGGTGGATTTGAACTGCCGACCTTTTGGTTAGCAGCCAACCTCTTAACCACTGCGCCACCAGGGCCCCTACTTAAACATAGAGGGAAGCAAAATGTTGCCGTAGGGGAACTATAAGCAGTTTGGTGTTCCTAAAGCATAAATGATGGGGGCAGTTGGGGAAGACAGGGAATGAAAGTACATAATGCTGAAATATTTAAAGGCAGATGATAAAGGGCTCTGCAGTTCATATTAAGGAGCACGGGCTCTATCCTGCGTTTGGAGAGCTAGTGAAGGAGTTGAAGCAGTACAGTGATTTGAGGTGACACTTGAATTTTAATGAAAGATCACTTTTGCTAGAGTATGGAAGAGAGGGCTTGTTATATAAGATGAAATTAAGCAGGCTATTTAATTCATTCAGTGTTTTCTAGAGTAAAAAAAATTAGAAATAATCAAATTGCCTATGAACAGGAGAATGGTAAATTTAATTTAATTATGCCATACCATATAATAGAATACTATGCACCCATTGAAATTGGCATGGAATATAAAACAAAAAACCAAATCCATTGTCATCAAGTTGATTTCGACTCATAGCAACCTTATAGTACAGAGTAGAACTGCCCCATAGAGTTTCCTGTAGAGCAGCTGATGGATGTGGACTGCCAGCCTTTTGGTTAGCAGCCGAGCTCTTAACCGCTACATCACCAGAGCTCTGGCATGGAATATATCCATGATCTATTTTTTTCAACTTGTTTTAAAATTTTTATCATATATAAAATTCTAAAGAATTCTTACAGTTACCCATATACCCACAACTGGGATTCTGCCATTTACATTTTATAATCTTGCTTTATCACTTATCTATCCATTTTTCCATTATGTTTTTTAAAGGGAAATTACCCATGTCTCAAAGCAGCATTTTGGTTTGATTTTTAAGACTATGTGTGTATTTGTGTATACATGGAAAAGCCATCTGAGAAGATTTATATAAAATCAACATTGGTTATACTTGGTTTAGAGTGCCTGGGTGGTGCAAATGGTTAATATGCTTGGCTGCTACAGCTGGAGTTTCAAGTCTACCCAGAGGTGCCTCGGAAGAAAGTCCTGGCAGTCTACTTCAAAAAATTCAGCCACTGAAAACCCTTTGGAACACGGTTCTGTTCTGACACACTTCGGGTCACCATGAGTCAGATTCAACTCAACAGCAACTGGGTACTGGCGTTTAGCTTATGGGTGGTTTTTATTTTTCTTTATACATTTTTGTATTGTCTAAATCTTTTACAATGATCATGTATTATTGTTGTATAATCTACATTTAAAACTACATTAAACTGAAACCAAAAAAATCTCCTGAAGTCTTCTTAAAACCAAACAATAGTTTAACTTAAAGAATGTCTGCCTAGAGCATTATGCTCTTTTAAGAACTATGTGGGATCAAATTGACAAAAGCAACTTGACAGATTAAACATGAACCTTAGGAAGCAGTGATTTTATGTTAATGGGGAGGACAAACTCGGAAAAGGAGGGAGAGAATGGTTACACAACTCAAAGAACGTAATCAGTGTCACTGAATTGTACATGTAGAAACTGTTGAATTGGCGTGTGTTTTGCTATGTATATTCATAATGGCAACAATAAACTATAAAACAACTACATTAAAACTCTTTTCCTTTAGTGTGAAAAAGAATGAAAAAATACAATTTGATTTGAAATGAAACGATTTAACTTTTTTCCTTTTTTTTCTGCAGATAATGATGAATAATGCTCTCTCAGAAAATACTCCTTAAGCCTCACCTGTATGAAAGCATTCGAATTCAACTTACCACAATAACAAGCTTCACTGGGAAATGTAGCAATTATTTATATCTAAGGTATATTCAGATTTAACACAGGCATGCTGTTTGCATGAAAAAGATGGAGAAACATGCCTTTTTCAATTAAGAATGTAGTATTTTATGTTTTATTTTGTTCAGTGAGCTCTATAGTTACCTCCTATAGAATATGCGCTTTGTTAAATCATCCAACCAAAGCTTAAGAAACGCTGACCCAGAAATGGACTTAATGATTTTAAAGAAGATTTATCATGCTGTAAGGTCATCTTGACTTTCAGCAAATGTCTTTAAGTTGAAAGAGTTGCCTGTGTCATAAAAGACCTGCCTCAATGATTTTCATTTAAGGATTTAACCATGACCTTTTTTCCGTCTAGTCCGTGTTTTCATCCTGGCCAGCAAGTCTGCATTAAATAACCTTGTCAAGGGCTCTATTTAAATCTTTACAATTTTGAGGATGGAATTTTAAGTCTTAAAATTTATACAGTCAGTCCTTTTTAAACCAGCGTATCTCCTAAACTAGCTCAGTGCAAACAGGCTATGGAAACAGCCTTAGAAATCATTGAAAGATTTGTTTATGAAAGAATCATAAAACTATATATCCTGATATTTAAAAAGTTGGTAAATTACTTCTCTTTCTCTTTAAGGACCAGAACCAGGAATATTATATCCAAAAATTAGTCCTTTAATTTTAACATTGACCAAGCATGTGGCATAAAGTTGCCCCTTTGGTTTTTAACTTCATTTCATGCATGTGCTTCAAGGACACTATGAAGTTAAAAAGGAGAAAGAAATCATTTTTATTTTGACAACGGTGACAGTTTTAGTAAGTAGTATCCCAAAAGGGAGAATGTTTGCCTCGTTTACGTATGGTGAGAGGAGCTAGGTCGTGAAGATGATGGCCACGCAGCTTCCGTCGCAGTAGTCCAAGTAGTACGTGGTTTCATTAGACACGTCTCAAGTCCAGATGATTTTAGTGATGAGAGCTGAATTTCTGAACCTCCAAGCACCAAGCAGCCAGGTTGGCACAATCTCGAATTTGAAAAAATAAAATCATACCTTGCAGCATTATCAGTACTATGTTGAAGTGGTTACATATATTATTTCTAACAACCAAAACTAAATACTTGATTTTTATATATTTGTTTATTTTATGATATTACTATTAAAATTTTTATTATCTATCTGAAGTATAACTATTGATTGTCTTTTATTTATTGGCACTATTCTCAGTAGATGCTTGCCTCAGTGCTTTTACAGAGCTGGAAATCTTTTTTTGCCTATTCTGTAGTATATTGATTAAGACCCTCTTTCTGTCCTCCTAATACAATGTTGTTCTATAGCTGATTATTTTAGTGTTTTTTTCCTAATGGAAAAATATTTGAATTCTGCACTTTAGCTCTCTACAATCCTGAATGCTGGGAATGATCTTTTTTTATGTTAATTTATAAATTAAAATGGAGTCCTAATTTCCATTTTAAAAATTACAGCCATTAGAAAAGCAGATAAAGGTATAACACAGTAGAAGAATATTTTAGCCGTATTTCCAAAAATGTCATATATACTGTAATAGGGATGACAAATAGGATTTGTGCCATTTCCAGTCAATTTGTAGTGAGTGGTTCTGGAGTGTCGTTATAGAAAAGTTGTCTATGCCAGTGAGGGAAAGGGCTATTATCATTCAACAAGGTCTGTTATAAATGTTGGAGATGAAGTATGGAAACAACTATAGAGTCATAGAAAGTTAGAGCTAGAAAGAGCTATCGGAATAATGTAGTCTTATCCCCCATTTAACAGACAAGAACAGTGAGTTGTAACATGAACTAAGTCACTTGTGTAAAGGGCCAGGGTTAGACCAGTTTCCAGGTATTTATACAGTGCTATTAGTTACATATACTTTTTAGAATTTTTCTCTTCTAGAGAGTGAAAGAGTAGATTCAGCAGGAAAAAGTACATTTTGCATTCATGCATTAAGAATTCTAGAGAGATTTTTCTATTTCTGGGACTATTTTAATTACCTGTTTTCTATTTCTGGGACTATTCTGCTTAACTCTAATTAGTCTAATTAGACTCCCAGTTGAAAATAATCTAAAAATGCTGCATAAAGTTATTTTCCCCTCATAAATTAACACATACTCTACCCTTTATCACATTGATGAGGGATCTTTCAAGACTGTGTGTTTTATATATATACTTATATATACATAAATGTTAAAAACACTGAAGAGGTAAAAAGATCATTAACTACAATGCCAAAACTGTGGAGAAGGCCTCAGCCTAGAGAGATAAGTGGAATATTGAAGAGGAAGAAAGCCACTTTTGACCTGAGAGCATTTCCAATACCTCACATTTGTGCTCATAGGACAAATGGAGTTAGAGTGCAGGCCAAGGGCCTATTGAAGTTGAGGAAAACCTATATTAAGGTGAGAACTCAAAAGGTTACATCCTCACAATAAAGGAGAACCAGAACTAAAACTGAGCTCCAACTCAAACTGTTGAAAAGAAGGGTAAAACAAATCCCTGAGAAGTTGTGGCCACAGACAAACCCTCAAGTGGTTTTGTACCTTGAGCACCCGTAACCGCCGTGGGCCAGGGAACTTTAGGACTGAACATAATTTGAGGTGAACTTCAACTGGTAGTGCTCCATGAACTTAGCAGAAGCCATGTCACTGCCTTGCTAAAGGAGGGCACATTTATTCTGTGTCTTGAAAATCACCCATACATAAATTTTCAAGAGAAATGCTGGACATGGAGTCAAAGATAAATAGTACACAAGAAATCAAGACAATATGATTAGAAGATAGCAGTGACAGGACCCACACAGGCTTTAGATACTGGAATTCTCAGAGAGAGAAAACAATTATGTTTACTGTGTTAAAAAATGATCAGCAAACTTGGAAATATTTGTAGAGAGAAAAAATCTGAAAAGTGATATGGTAGATATGAAGAAGAACCAGTAGCATCCATATACATGAAAAACACAATAACTCAATTTTTTAAACTCAGTGGACATGCTTGGCAGCAAATCGCATGCAGTAAAAGAGAGAATTAAAGAACTGAAGAAATCGTCCATAATGTAGCACAGAGAGAGAAATAGACGGGAAATACTGAAGAGAAGGTAAGAGGCATAGAATCAGTTAGAAGGTCTAACGTGTGTTTCATTGGAGTTCCAGAAGGAAAAGAAAGAATGGGGTAAAGTCACTTGAGGGGATAAAGGATGAGAATTTTTCAAAACTTTTAGAAAACACAAGATTGAAGAAGCCTAATGAACCTCAAGAAAAATAAAAGAAATGCACACCTACTTTCTTCAAAGTGTAACTGTGGGCAATCAAAGACAAAAAAAAAAAAATCTTAAAAGAGTCAAAGATAAAAAGGCATGTTATCTTCAAAGGGGATGTGAGAAGGACTAACAGCTGGCTTTTAGCAGTGGTAATGGAAGCCAGAAGCCATTGTAATCATAGCCTCAATGGGCAGAAAGAAAATAACTATCATCCCAGGGTTATATGCCTACCAAAAATGTGTTTCAACTGTCCAAACTTACTGCACAGAAATAGCACAAGGAGGTGAAAGCAGCTAGAATTCACAGAGCAGAGTACCAGAAAGGAGAGATCTGTACAAGACAGCTTCAGAGATCTGTAGATCTCTCGTGTCTTCTTCAGCCAAATAATGGGCAGTGCATCATGTGAGAAAACTACCCAAGCATTGGGGAAAGAACAACTAGAAAAGAGCAGGTGCAATAATCCCTGAATATAGCACATGGCCAGGAATAGCTTGTATTTTCACCAGCCTGAGTGGAAAGATCTAGCATCTAGGGCATAGAGTACATAAAGGCTTTGCCTAAGTAGTGGAGCCAAATTATCCGTAGATAAAGGTTATTGTGACCCTGCTTAACAAAGCTTAAAAACAAGCCTTGAAAGGATCACTGTCTTTTCTAAGAACTTAACAAAGCTCAAAAATACTTAAAGAAATTCCCAAAATGTCAGCACTCAACCAAGTAAAATTCACAATACCTGGCACCCAGTCAAAAAGACTAGGCATTCAGAGAAGCAGGGAAATGTGATTTATATTTGACAGGAAATCTATTAACAATGCAGAAATTATAGAAATAATGTAATTAGTAGTCAAGGATATCAAAACAGCTATTATAAATATACTTCATACATTTAAAAAGGAAGAAGAAAGTGTGAGTATGAAGAAGAGAAGAGGCATGGCAGTTTTATACACACACACGCAGACGTTGCTGTCCAATCAATCGTGACTTACGGCAACCCCTTGTGTGCAGAGTAGAACTGTTCCATAGGGTTTTCATGGCTGTGACTTTTCCAAAGCAAATCACCAGGACTGTCTTCCAAGGCACCTCTGAATGGGTTCAAACTGCCAATCTTTCAGCTAGTAGTTGAGCACTTAACTGCTTGCACTACCCAGGGACTCCAGATAGATAGAGATAATAGAAATTCTAAGGATGAAAAACTACATCTGTAACAGTGGATTAGCTACACAGAAGAAAACAGTAGTGAATGAGAGCCGGTTGACATTTATAAAACACCCCAGTGAAAACAACAGAATACATTGTTTTCAGGTGCACAAATGCTTCATTTACCAGGATAGGCCATATTTTGAATGATAGGAATATATCAAATGTTAAAGGATTCAAATCATATGGAGTGTGTTTTCTGACCACAATGGAGTTAAATAAGAAATCAAAATTTTTTTAAAAAAGGAATTCTAGACTATCCACAAATATTTGGAAACTTCGACACAGAATAACTTATGGATCAAAGAACAAATCACAGCCAAAATTAGAAAATATTTTGAACCGAATGAAAATGAAAACGATATATCTACATTGTGGGATGTGGCTTAGAGCTTAGAATGAAATTTATACCATTAAAGTCCTATAAAGGAAGCAATCCAATGATTTAAACATCTGCCTTACAAATACCTGGAAAAAAGATGAGGAAATTAAGCCCAGAGTAAGAAAAGAGGAAATGATAAAATAGGCACAGATATCAATAAAACAGTAAAAAAAAAACCAAAATCAAAACCTGTTTTTTTGAGAAGTTCAAGAAAACTCTGAATTCCTTAGACTGAAAAATAGGGAAGGCATAAGTTAGAAATATCATGAATTAGGGCACATTAGATGAATAATAAGGAATATTATGAGCAAATATGTCAATATATTTGACAACTTAGGAAAATTGGACAAATTTCTTGTGAGACAAAAACTACCAAAGCTCACTCAAGAAGAAAGAAAAATCTGAATAGCTCTATATATAGTCTAGAAATTGAACTTATAGTTAAAAACCATTCATAGACAAACTTTTGGGCCGAGATGGCTTTAATGATGAATTCTACCAAACATTTCTGGGAGAAATAATAGCAATTCTACACAGGCTGTTCCAAAATAGACAGTGGAGGGGGCATTTTCCAACTTATTCTGTAAGTACAGTACTATTGTTCCCCAAACCAAGAACAGGGTTTTAAGGAAAGTGAACTACAGACTCATGTACCTTATGAATATTAATTAAAAATTCTTAACAAATTTTAGCCATTCAAACCCAACAATATGAAAAAGGGTAACATTAACAAAGTAGAGTATATGCCGTGAATGCAAGATTGTCTTAACATTTGAAAATTTAATTCACCACATTAAAACCTGAAACCTGTCATCATTGAAATGATTCTGCTTTATAGCAACCTTATAAGACAGGGCAGAACTGCCCCGTAGGGTTCCCAAGGTTTTAACTGTTACAGAAGCAGACTGCCACATCTTTCTCCCACAGAGCAGCTGATGAGTTTGAACTGCCGACTTTTCAGTTAACGGCCGAGTGCTTAAGCATTGCGCTACCAAGGCTCCCTAATTCACCACATTAGCAGTCTGAACAATAAAAAAAAAAAAAAAAAAATTTTTTTTAATTTTTTTATTCAAATAGAAACTATATAATCATCTCAATGCAGAAAAATTTTTTCCAAGGAAAAAACATTTAGCAAACTAGAAATAGAAGGGATTGCATCAATGTGATAAAAGTCATTTAGGAAAAACCTATATCTAACATAATGATGAAAACAAAGTCTTCACCTTAAAATTGGGAAACAAAGATTTCTGCTCTCACTGCTTGTGTTACTTTGAACTGGAGGTCCTAGCCATTGTAGTAATGCAACAAAAGGAATAAATACACCTACAGTTTTGTTACAGATTGTCATGTCCCTCCCCCAAAATTTGTTGTAAATCCTAACCTCTGTACCTGTGGTTATAATCCCATTTGGGAGTGGGTTTTCTTATGTTAATGAGACAGTATTGGTTTAGGGTGTATCTCAAGTCAGTCCCTTTTGAAACATAAAAGAAGTTAAGAAGGTGGTGTCAAGATGGCAGAGTACTCAGACGCTTCCAGCGAACCCCCTTACAACACAGACCCGAAAAAACAAGTGGAAACAATTAGATTTATGACAAGCCAGAAGCCTTGAACATCAAAGGCAAAGTTAGAAAACAGACTGAGCAGCAGGGGGAGGGAGAGACTCTTCAGAAGCAGAGAGGAGTTAGCGGACCTGAATCGCCAGGATCTCTCAGGCACTATTACCGGGAGCGGGGGTGGTAGGCTGGTAATAGCGTTCGGCTGCAGTTTCCTCGGGGAGAAACAGCCCACTGCACAGCCTACTCACACATCCAGAACTGGAGAAGAACAGCGCTCTCACCAAAAGCTAAGTACTTGCGTGTGTTTTACCATCCCCTCAGCCCCAAAGCCGGCTTCAGCGGCTGTCGATTTCTCTGGGCCTGAGATAGGCCTGGTTGCATGCCCTGAGCCATTGTCCTGGCCTTGGAAAAGGAATACATTCACAACTGGGGAAAAGATAATCTGCCAGCTCCACTAACCTGGGGAGCTCAGAACAGAAGAGGCTCCTGTCTCGGCATAAATGGTCCACGGACTTTGAATACCTTTCCCCTCTGCATGGACCTGTATGGGCCTATTATCAGGAGAATGGGCCCTTGTTGGCAGACTGTAACTATTTCAGTTGTGTGTTGGAGAGGTGGGTGTTTGATGTTTGACGCTCCTTTGCCTATTAAACAAGGTCCTCACCTTCCCACATCAGGGGCCTAAGAACGGGTGGCTCCACTCAGGTCACCCACCCACCCGTAATAGGGGTACAAGGATAACTGGTAACTCCCAGTCCTTACAAGCAAAAGCATTGGGGGCCCAAGGTCCATCTGAAGAACTCACCCACCTGTGTGCTCTAGGGAACAGGGACACGCTTTCCTCACAGGCACTCGGGATGGTTGTCAGCCCCCTGCCTTCTTCAGAGAGTGGCCTCTGCTGCAGCCAGATACCTGTGCCTACAGCAATCACCGTTGCCCCTCTAAGACTGTAGGACAGAGCCTGTATGACACACTTGATGACTAACTACCTGGACACCTGTGCTAAAGCCATACAAGACAAGTAAATAAACTCCTAGGCTCATATACCTGGTAACAGCTCTAGCCATCTGGTGACAAGGTGTTAGAGCTTCAAAGGCAAAAATAAGCTAGCTCATTCAAGCAACTTATTTGGACATATCAAAACAACACAAAAGAAGAAGCTAGGATATAGTAAGCAAACATAAACTAATACAATAACTTATAGATGGCATGGAGTCAACAGTCAATATCAAACCACGTAAAGAAGCAGACAATGATCACCTCAACAAGCTCTCAAAACAAAGAATCCAGAGATCCTCTGGATGAAGGTGCCTTTCTGGAATTACCAGATGCAGAATATAAAAGGTTAATATACAGAACTCTTCAAGACATCAGGAAGGAGATCAGACAATATGCAGAACAAGCCAGGAAACAGATAAGGCAGTTGAAGAAATTAAAAAGGTTATTCAGGAACATTGAATATTCAAGAACATGGAAACCCTGGTGGCATAGTGGTTAAGTGCTACAGCTGCTAACCAAAAGGTTCACAGCTCAAGTTATTCAAGAACATAGTGAAAATTTTAATTAACTGCAAGAATCCATAGACAGCAATCAGAAATTCAGAAGATTAACAATAAAATTACAGAATTAAACAACTCAATAGAATGTCAGAGGGCCAGAATTGAGCAATGGAAGGCAGAATTTCTGAACTTGAAGATAAAGCACTTGGCACTGATATATTTGAAGAAAAGTCAGATAAAAGAATTTTTTAAAAAATGAAGAAGCCTTAAGCATCATGTGAGACTCTATCAAGAGAAATAACCTATGAGTAATTGGAGTACTAGAACAGGGAGGGATAACAGAAAATACAGAGAGAATTGCTGAAGATTTGTTGGCAGAAAACTTCCCTATTATTGTGAAAGATGAGAAGATATACCCAAGATGTTCATCAAACTCCACATAAGGTAGATTTTAAAAGAAAGTCACCAAGACATATTATAATCAAACTTGCCAAATATGTGCCCAGTAACAGGGCTGCAAGACCCATAAAACAAACTCTAACAGCGTTGAAAAGTGAGATAGACGGCTGCACAAATATAGTAGGAGACATCAACACACCACTTTCGGTGAAGGAAGGACATCCAGAAAGAAGCTTAATAAAGACACAGCTAAATGTCACAGTCAACCAACTTGACCTCATAGACATATACAGAACACTCCACCCAACAGCAGCCAAGTATACTTTCTTTTCTAGTGCACATGGAACATTCTCTAGAATAGACCACATATTAGGTCATAAAGCAAGCCTTAGCAGAGCCCAAAACATTAAAATATTACAAAGCATCTTCTCTGACCATAAGGCCATAAAGGTAGAAATCAGTAACAGAAAAAGCAAGGAAAACAAATCAAACACTTAGAACTGAACAATACCCTGCTCAAAAAAGACTGGGTTATAGAAAACATTAAGGATGGAATAAAGAAATTCATAGAATTCAATGAGAATGAAAACAGTTCCTATCAGAACCTTTGGGACACAGCAAAAGCAGTGCTCAGAGGTCAATTTATAGCAATAAATGCACACACCCAAAGAGAAGAAAGGGCCAAAATCAAAGCATTATCCCTACAACTTGAACAAATAGAAAGAGAGCAACAAGAGAAACTCTGAGGCACCAGAAGCAAGTAAAGTTAGAGCAGAATTAAATGAAATGGAAAACAGAAAAACAATTGAGAGTTAACAAGACCAAAAGCTGGCTCTTTGAAAAAATTAACAAAGTTGTTAAACCACTGGCCAAACTGACAAAAGAAAAACAGGAGAGGAAGCAAATAAACTGAATGAGAAATAAGATGACTGATATTACAACGGGCCCCACTGAAATTAAAACAATCTTATCATACTACTACAACACATTGTACTCTAACAAATTTGAAAACCAGAAGAAATGGATGAACTCCTAGAAACACATTACTTACCCAAACTAACACAAAGAGAGGTAGAACAATTAAATAGACCCATAACAAAAGAAGAGATTGAAAAGATAATCAAGAAACTCCCAACAAAAAAAAAGCCCTGGCCCAAATGGCTTCACTGCAGAGTTCTACCAGACTTTCAGAGGAGAGTTAACACCACTACTACTAAAGCTATTTCAGAGCATAGAAAAGGACAGAATACTCCCAAACTCATTCTATGAAGCCACCATATCCCTGATACCAAAACCAGCTAAAGACACCACAAAAAAAGAAAATTACAGACCTATATCCCTCATGAACTTAGATGCAAAAATCCTCAACAAAATTCTAGCCAGTAGAATTCAACAACATATCAAAAAAAATAATTCACCATGACCAAGTGGGATTCATACCAGGTATGCAGGGATGGTTCAACATTAGAAAAACAATTAATGTAATCCACCATATAAATAAAAGACAAGAGCCACATGATTTTATCAATTGATGCAGGCAGAAAAGGCATTCGACAAAGTTCAACACCCATTCATGATAAAAACGCTCAGCAAAATAGGAATAGAAAAAAAATTCCTCGACATAATGAAGGGCATTTATACAAAGCCAACAGCCAGCATCATCCTAAATGGAGAGAGTCTGAAAGCATTCCCCATGAGATCTGGAACCAGACAAGGATGCCATTTATCACCACTCTTATCCAACATAGTGCTGGAGGTCCTAGACAGCAGTTAGGCTAGATAAAAAAATAAAGGGCATCCAGATTGGTAAGGAAGAAGTCAAAGTATCTCTATTTGCAGATGACACAGTCTTATGCACAGAAAACCCTAAGGAATCCTCCACAAAACTACTGAAACTAATAGAAGAGTTCAGCAGAGTATTGCGATACAAGATAAACATACAAAAATCAGTTGTGTTCCTCTACACTAACAAAAAGAACATCGAGGAGGATATCACCAAATCAATACCATTTACAGTAGCCCCCCCAAAAGATGAAATAGGGACGAATCTTACCAGAGATGTAAAAGACCTATACAAAGAAAACTACAAGACACTACTGCAAGAAACCAAAAGAGACCTACATGAGTGGAAAAACATACCTTGCTCAAGGATAGGAAGATTTACCATTGTAAAAATGTCTACTCTACCAAAAGCCATCTATACATACAATGCAATTCCGACCTAAAATCCAATGACATTTTTTAATGAGATGGAGAAACAAATCACCAACTTCATGTGGAAGGAAAAGAGGCCCCAGATAAGTAAAGTATTACTGAAAAAGAAGAACAAAGTGGGAGGCCTCAGTCTACCTGCTTTTAGAACCTGTTATAACGGCCACAGTAGTCAATACAGCCTGGTACTGGTACAACAGACACATAGCGACCAATGGAACAGAATTGAGAATCCAGACATAAATCCATCCACCTATGAGCAGCCAATTTTTGACAAAGGCCCCAAAACAGTTAAATGGGGAAAAGACACTCTTTTTAACAAATGGTGCTGGCATAACTGGTTATCCATCTGTAAAAAAATGGAACAAGACCTATACCCCGCACCATGCACAAAAACTAACACAAAGTGGATCAGAGACCTAAATATGAAATCTAAAACAATAAAGATCATGGAGGAAAAAAATAGGAACAACCCTAAACCCAGTGCCCGGTGCCGGCGAGTCAATTTCGACTCACAACCCTAGGAGCCCTAATACATGGCATAAACAGTATACAAAACATTACTAACAATGCAGAAGAGTAACCAGATAACTGGGAGCTCCTAAAAATCAAACACCTATGCTCATCCAAAGACTTTGCCAAAAGAGTAAAAAAAAATTAACTACAGACAGCGAAAAAGTTTTTAGCTATGACATTTCTGATCAGCGCTTGATCTCTAAAATCTACATGATACTGCAAAAACTCAACTACAAAAAGACAGCCCAATTAAAAAATGGGCAAAAGATATGAACAAGGCACTTCACTAAAGACTTTCAGGTAGCTAACAGATACATGAGGAAATGCTCAGGATCATTAGCCATTAGAGAAATGCAAAACAAAACTACAATGAGATTCCATCTCACGCCAGCAAGGCTGGCATTAATCCAAAAAACACAAAATAATAAATGTTGGAGAGATTGTGGAGAGACTGGAACACTAATACACTGCTGGTGGGAATGTAAAATGGTACAGCCACTTTGGAAATTGATTTGGCACTTCCTTGAAAAGCTAGAAATAGAAGTACCATACGATCCAGCAATCCCACTCCTCAGAATATATCCTAGAGAAATAAGAGGCTTTACACGAACAGATATATGCACACCCATGTTTATTGCAGCACTGTTTACAATAGCAAAAAGATGGAAGCAACCAAGATGCACATCAACGGATGAATGGATAAATAAATTATGGTATATTCATTCACACAATGGAATACTATGCATAGATAAAGAACAATAATGAATCCATGAAACATTTCATAACATGGAGAAATCTGGAAGGCATAAAGGTGAGTGAAATTAGTCATTTGCAAAAGGACAAACATTGTATAAGACCACTATTGTAAGAACTGGAGAAGTAGTTTAAACAGAGAAAAAAAAAATTCTTTGATGGTTACGAGAGGGGGGAGCAAGGGAGAGAGGGAGAGGAGTTTCCACTAATTAGATAGTAGACAAGAACTATATTAGGTGAAGGGAAAGACAACACAATACAGGAGAGGTCAGCGCAACTGGACTAAACCAAAAAGCAAAGAAGTTTCCTGAATAAACTGAACGCTTCGAACGCCAGCGTAGCAGGGGCAGGGGTTTGGGGACCATGGTTTCAGGGAACTTCTAAGTCGACTGGCATAATAAAATCTATTAAGAAAACATTCTGCATCCCACTTTGAAGAGTGGCATCTGGGGTCTTAAACGCTAGCAAGCGGCCATCTATGAAGCATCAGTGGATCTCAACACACCTGGAACAAAGAAGAATGAAGAATAGCAAAGACACAAGGTAATTTTATGAGCCCAAGAGACAGAAAGGGCCACATAAACCAGAGACTACATCAGCCTGAGACTAGAAGAACTAGATGGTACCTGGCTATAACCGATGACTGCCCTGACAGGGAACACAACAGAGAACCCCTGAGGGAGCAGGAGAGCAGTGGGATGCAGACCCCAAATTCTCGTAAAAAGACCAGACTTAATGGTCTGACTGAGACTAGAAGGACCCCGGAGATCATGGTCCCCAGCCCTTCTGTTAGCCCGAGACAGGAACCATTCCCAAAGTCAGCTCTTCAGACAGAGATTGGACTGGACTATGGGATAGAAAATGATACTGGTGAAGAATGAGCTTCTTGGATCAAGTAGACACATGAGACTATGTGAGCATCTCCAGTCTGGAGGGGAGATGAGAGGGTAGACGGGATCAGAAGATGGCCAAGAGTGGAGGGAAGAAATGTGCTGTCTCATTGGGGAGAAAGCAATTAGGAGTATATGTTGTTGTTACGTGCTGTTCAGTTGATTCAGACTCATAGCGACCCTATACACAACAGAACGAAACACT
This sequence comes from Loxodonta africana, assembly GCF_030014295.1. Classification (NCBI taxonomy): domain Eukaryota; kingdom Metazoa; phylum Chordata; class Mammalia; order Proboscidea; family Elephantidae; genus Loxodonta; species Loxodonta africana. The sequence goes on from NC_087362.1 coordinate 18,312,230, forward strand.
GCCCAGTCTTGAGCCATCCTTACAATCCTGGTTATGCTTGAGCTCATTGTTGCAGCCACTGTGTCAATCCACCTCGTTGAGGGTCTTCCTCTTTTCTGCTGACCCTGTACTCTGCCAAGCATGATGTTCTTCTCCAGGGACTGATCCCTCCTGGTAACATGTCCAAAGTATGTAAGATGCAGTCTTGCCATCCTTGCCTCTAAGAAGCATTCTGGCTGTATTTCTTCTAAGACAGACTTGTTCATTCTTTCGGCAGTCCAAGGTATATTCAATATTCTTCGCCAACACTGCAATTCAAAGGTGTCAATTCTTCTTCGGTCTTCCTTATTCATTGTCCAGCTCTCACATCCATATGATGCGATTGAAAATACCATGGCTTGGGTCAGGTGCACCTTAGTCTTCAAGGTGACATTTTTGCTCTTCAACACTTTAAAGAGGTCCTTTGCAGCAGATTTACCCAATGCAACGCGTCTTTTGATTTCTTGACTGCTGCTTCCATGGCTGTTGATTGTGGAACCAAGTAAAATGAAATCCTTGACAACTTCAATCTTTTCTCTGTTTATCATGACGTTGCTGATTGGTCCAGTTGTGAGGATTTTTGTTTTCTTTATGTTGAGGTGTAATCCATACTGAAGGCTGTGGTCTTTGATCTTCATTAGTAAGTGCTTCAAGTCCTCTTCACTTTCAGCAAGCAAGGTTGTGTCACCTGCATAACGCAGGTTGTTAATGAGTCTTCCTCCAATCCTGATGCCCCATTCTTCATATAGTCCAGCTTCTCATATTATTTGTTCAGCATACAGATTGAATAGGTATGGTGAAAGAATACAACCCTGATGCACACCTTCCCTGACTTTAAGACAATCAGTGTCCCCTTGTTCTGTCCGAACAACGGCCTCTTGATCTATGTAAAGGTTCCTCATGAGCACAATTAAGTGTTCTGGAATTCCCATTCTTCGCAATGTTATCCATAATTTGTTCTGATCCACACAGTCGAATGCCTTTGCATAGTCAATAAAACACAGGTAAACATCCTTCTGGTATTCTCTGCTTTCAGCCAGGATCCATCTGACAACAGCAATGATATCCCTGGTTCCATGTCCTCTTCTGAAACCGGCCTGAATTTCTGGCAGTTCCCCATCAATACACTACTGCAGCTGTTTTTGAATGATCTTCGGCAAAATTTTGCTTCCTCATGGTATTAATGATATTGTTCTATAATTTCCGCGTTCGGTTGGATCACCTTTCTTGGGAATAGGCATAAATATAGATCTCTTCCAGTCGGTTGGCCAGGAAGCTGTCTTCCATATTTCTTGGCATAGACAAGCGAGCACCTCCAGCGCTGCATCTGTTTGCTGAAACATCTCAATTGATATCCCTTCAATTCCTGGAGCCTTATTTTTCACTAATGCCTTCAGAGCAGCTTGGACTTCTTCCTTCAGTGCCATCGGTTCCTGATCATATGCCACCTCTTGAAATGGTTGCACATCGACTAATTCTTTTTGGTGTAATGACTCTGTGTATCCCTTCCATCTTCTTTTGATGCTTCCTGCGTCGTTTAATATTTTCCCCATGGAATCCTTCACTATTGCAACTCAAGGTTTGAATTTTTTCTTCAGTTCTTTCGGCTTGAGAAATGCCAAGCATGTTCTTTCCTTTTGGTTTTCCATCTCCAGCTCTTTGCACATGACATTATAATACTTTGTCTCCTCGAGATGCCCTTTGAAATCTTCTAGTTAGCTCTTTTACTTCATCAATTTTTCCTTTTGCTTTACTGCTCAACATTCGAGAGTAAGTTTCGGAGTATGTGAGGCGAGTCTCACCGTCCTTATTTCCAAGGAGTACTCTGGCTGTACTTCTTCCATGACAGAAGTGGCAGTCCGTGGTATATTTAATATTCTTCACCAGCACCATTATTCAAAGACAGCAGTTCTCCAGACTTCCTTATTCATTGTGCAGCTTTTGCATGTATATGAGATGAATGAAAATACCATGGCTTGGTCAGGCACACCTTAGTCCTCAAAGTGACATCTTTGCTTTTCAACACTTTAAAGTCTTTTGCAGCAGATTTGCCCAGTGCAATATGTTGTTTAGTTTCTTCACTGCTGCTTCCATGGGCACTGATTGTGGATCCAAGTAAAATGAAATTCCTGACTTTAGTCTTTTCTCCGTTTGTCATGATGTGCTTAATGGTCCAGTTGTGGGGATTTTTATTTTCTGTATGTTGAGATGTAATCTACATGAAAGGCTGTAGCCTTTGGTCGTCATCAGTAAGTGCTTCAAGTCCTCTTCCCTTTCAGCAAGCAAGCTTGTGTCATCTATATATCGCAGGTTGTTAATGAGTCTTCCTCCAATCCTGATGCTGTGTTCTTCTTCACATAGTCCAGTTTCTTGGATTATTTGTTAAACGTGTACTGAATACATATGGTGAAATATTACAACACTGCCACACACCTTTCCTGATTTTAAGCATGCAGTACCCCCTAGTTCTGTTCAAATAGCTGTTTCTTAGTCTATATACAGGTTCCACTTGAGCACAATTAAGTGTTCTGGAATTCCCATTTGTTGCATTGTTGTCCATAATTTGTTATGATCCACACAGTCAAATGCCTTTGTATAGTTGATAAAACACAGGTAAACATCCTTCTGGTATTCTCTGCTTTCAACCAAGATCCATCTGACATCAGCAATAATATCCCTCCTCCCACAGCCTTTGATGAATCTGGCTTGAATTTCTGGCACTTTCCTGTTGATGTAGTGCTGCAACACATTTCAATGTGTGTGATATTAATGATACTGTTTGATAACTTCCTCATTGTGTTGGATCACCTTTCTTTGGAATGGGCACGAATATGGATCTCTTCCAATCAGTTGGCCAGGTAGATTTTTTACAAATTTCTTGGCACAGACAGACAAGTGAGTGCTTCCAGCATTGCAGCCATTTGTTGAAACATTTCAAGTGGCACTCTGTCAATTCCTGGAGCCTTGTTTTTTGCCAGTGACTTTGGTGCAGCTTGTACTTCTTCCTTGAGTACCATCAGTTCTTGATTATATGCTTCATCCTGAAATCATTGACCAATTCTTTTTGGTACAGTGTTGACCAGTTCTTTTTGGTACAATGACTCTGTGTATTCCTTCCATCTTCTTTTGATGCTTTCTGTGTTCAATTTTTTGCCCACAGAATCCTTCAGTATTGCCACTTGTGGCTTAAATTTTTTCTTTAGTTCTTTCAGCTTGAGAAATCCTGAGCATGTTCTTCCTTTTTGTTTTTCCAGCTCCGGGTCTTCACACATTTCATTATAATATTTTACTTGAGCTGCCCTTTGAAATCTTTCTGTTCAGCTCTTTTACTCCATCTTTTCCTCCATTCGCTTTAGCTACTACTCTACGTTCAAGAGCAAGTTCCAGAGTCTTTTCTGACATCCATTTTAGTCTTTTCTTTCTTTCCTGTCTTTTTAATGACCTTTCACTTTCTTAATGTATGATGTCCTTGATGTCATCCCACAACTTGTCTGGCCCTCAGTCATTATAGCTCAGTGCTTCAGATCTATTCTTGAGATGGTCCCTAAATTCAGGTGGGATATTTTTTAAGGTTGTACCTTGGTTCTCATAATCCAAAAACCAAAAGCCCGTTGCCGTCAAGTTGATTCCAACTCATAGCGACACTGTAGAACAGAGTGGAACTGCCCCATAGGGTTTCCAAGGAGTGCCTCATGGATTCAAACTACTGACCTTTTGGTCAGCAGCTGTAGCTCTTACTGTGCCACCAGGATTTGTTTAAATTTTCTTCAGCTTCAACTTGAACTTGCAGCCAGCGCCTGGCCTGTTTCTGACTGATGCTATTGAGCTTCTCCATCATCTCTTTCCACAAGTGTAGTCAATTTGATTGCTGTTTATTCTGCCTGGCAAGGTCCATGTGTATAGTTGTTGTTGAAAAAAGGTATTTCTGCTCAATGAGTCATTGGTCTTGCAAAATTCTATCATGTGATCTCCAATGTCATTTCTGTCTCCAAGGCCATATTTTCCAACTACTGATCCTTCTTGTTTCCAACTTTTGCATTCTAATCACCAGTAATTTTCAGTGCATCTTGATTGCATGTGGTCAATTTCAGACCATTCAAGTTGGTAAAAATCTTTAATGTCTTCATCTTTGGTGTTAGTACTTGGTGTATAAATTTAAATAATAGTTCTGTTAACTGGTCTTTCTTGTAGGCATATGGATATTTTCCTATTGCTGACAGTGTTTTACTTCAGTGTGGATCTTGAAATGTCCTTTTTGATGGTGAATGTGACACCATTCCTCTTCAATTTGTCATTCCCAGCATAGAAGACTATATGATTGTTTCAAAATGGACAGTACCCATCCTTTTCAGCCCACTAATGCCTAGGATATTGATCTTCAGGCGTTCTATTTCATATTTGACAACTTACAATTTTCCTTGACTTATACTTCATACATTCCAAGTTCCAGTTACTATTGAATGTTTGCAACTGTTTCTTTTCATTTTGATTTGTGGCAAATCAGCAAAGTGAGGTCCTGAAAGCTTTATTCCATCCATGTGTTTAAGGTCAACTCCACTTTGAGGAGGCAGCTCTTCCCCAGTCATATTTTGAGTGCCCTCCAACTTAAGGAGCTCATCTTCCAGCACTAATCAGACAATGATCTGCTGATATCCATAAGATTTTCCCTGGCTAATTATTTTGGAAGTAGATCGCCCTGTCCTTCTTCCTAATCTGTCTTAGTCTGGTAACTCTGCTGAAACCTGTCCCCCATGGGCGACCCTGCTGGTATTTGAAGTACCAGTGGCATAGCTTCCAGCATCACAGCAATACAGAAGCTGCCACGGTGTGACAAACTGACAGAACCAAACACCTCGCAGGATGGTTTTTCTGAGCTTGAAGGTTTAGAATCATAGTCTCATGGGACATTTCAGCCAATTGGCATAATATAATTTGTAAAGTTATGTTCTTCATCCTAGTCTGGTGAGTAGTGTCTGGGGTCTTAAAAGCTTGTGAGCAGCCATCTAAGGTATAACTACTAGTCTCTACTGTTCTGGAGCAAAATTGAAAGCAGAAACTAGTCTACAGGACTAATAGCCTACATGAAGAAGAAACTAGTCTACAGGACTAATAACCTACACGAAGAAGAAACTAGTCTACAGGACTAATAGCCTACACGAACCACAGCCTCATCTACCCTGAGACCAGAAGAGCTAGATGGTGCCTGGCTGCCACTACTGACCATTCAGATCAGCTTCACAATAAATGGATCCTGATAGAATGGGAGAAAAAGGAGAGAAATGTGGAATAGAACCTAAAATTCTTAAATAAATAAATGAAACAACTTACTGAACTGGTAGAGACTGAAGGGTTCCCTGAGACTATTGCCCTGACATACTTTTTAAACTTTGAACTGAAACTTGCCCTTGACGTCACTTTTTAGACACACGACAGACTGGCTCACAAAATAAAGAATATCACCTGTGAGTACTGTGCTCCTTTAAAAAATCATCTATATGAAAGCAAATGGTCCACAATTACTTTAAAACAAAGAAGAAAGGGTAAGGGAGCAGGGAAACTAGGTTAATGGAAACAGAACAACCAGAATGGAAATAATGAGAATGTTCATGCATTGTAAAGAACGTAACCAATGTCACTGAACAGTTTGTGGAGAAATTGTTGAATATGAACCTAAACTGCTGGGTAAACTTTCACCAAAAACACAATAAAATACTCTTTTAAAAATACACTAGATAGGATTAATAACAGATTAGGCATTGCAGAAGGAGCCCTGGTGGCACAGTAGTTAAGCTCTTGGCTGCTAACTGCAGGTTCAGTGGTTCGAACCTGCCAGTCACTCCATCGGAGAAAGATGTGACAATCTGTTTCTGTAAACACTATGGGGCAGTTCTACACTATCCTATAGGGTAGCTATGAGTCGGAATCAACGGCAACAAGTTTGGTTTAGACATAGTAGAAGAGAAGATTAGTTAATCTGAAGACATTAGAGTATAAACCATACAAAAAATTATAATAACAATAGAAAAAAGCATCAGTGAGTTTTGGAAGAAATTCACGTTGCCTAATGTATGTCTAATATATGTTCCCAAAGGAGAGGATATGGGGAGAGTACAGGAAAAAAATTTCTTTTGAAGAAATCATGATTAAAATTTTTCTAAGTTTGATGAAAACTGAATACAAAGACTCAAGAAATTCAATGAACCACAATCACAAGAAACATAAAGAATGCTACACCAAGGAATATCTTAACCAAATTACTTAAACTAGTCATCAAGAGAAAAATCTTAAAGCAGTCAGGAAGAAAAGATGTGCTACACACAAAGGAACAACAATAAGAATGACTTAAGAGTTGTTGGCAGCATAAATAGCATAAAAACTATAACTAACAATACACAAACACCAGAAGATAAGCTAGATAACTAGGATCTGCTAAAAATTGAACACTTATGCTCGTCAAAAGACTTCACCAAAAGAGTAAAAAAAGAATCTACAGACTGAAAAACATTTTTTTGGCTATGACAAATCCAACAAAGGTCTAATCTCTAAAATCTATAGGAAAATCCAACACCTCTACAACAAAAAGTCAAATAATCCACTTAAAAAATGGCAAAGAATATGAGCAGATACTTCACCAAAGAAGATATTCAGGCAGCTAACAGACACATGAGGAATTGCTCAAGATCACTAGCCATTAGAAAAGTGCAAATCAAAACTAAATGAGATACCATTTCACCTCAACATTACTGGCACAAATCAAAAAAACAGAAAATAACATGTTGGAGAGGCTGCGGTGAGCTTGGAACTCTTATGCACTGCTGGTAGGAATGTAAAATGATACAACCATTTTGGAAAACGATATGGCACTTCCTTAAGAAGCTAGAAATAGAAATACCATACAATCCAGCAATTCCACTTCTAAGAATATATCCTAGAGAAATAATAGCTGTCACATGAATAGACATATGCACACCTGTGTTCATTGCAGCATTATCCACAATAGCACAAAGATGGAAACAACCTAAGTGCCCATCAAGAGATGAATGGATAAACTATGGTACATACACAAAATGGAATACTATGCAACAATAACGAACAGTGATGAATGCGAAACACCTCACAGCATGGATGAATCTGGAGGGCATTATGTGGAGTGAAATAAGTCAATCACAAAAAGAAATACTGTATGAGACCACCATTACAAAAACTCAGGAAAAGTTTACACACAGAAAGAAACAATCCTTGATGGTTACTAGGGAGAGGAGTGGTGGGGAGGGAAAAACCAACTGGACAACAGATAAGTGGTAACTTTGGTGAAGGGCAAGACAGTACATGATACTGGGGAAGTCAGCACAACCTGACCAAGGCAAGGTCATGGAAGCTTCACAGACACGTCCAAACTCCCTGAGGGACCGAATTACTGGCTTGAAGGCTGGGGACCATGGTCTTGGGGGACATCTAGCTCAACTGGCGTAACGTTTACAAAGAAAATATTCTATATCCTACTTTGATGAGTAGTGTCTGGGGTCTTAAAAGCTTGTGAGCAGTCATCTAAGAGACTCCACTGGTCCTGCCCCACATGGAGCAAGAGAAAATGAAGAAAATCAAAGACACAAGGGAAAAATTAGCCCAAAGGACTAATGGACGAAAACTACCTCTGCCTCCACCAGACTGAGTCCAGCACAACTAGATGATGCCCAGCTACCACCACCCACTGCTCTGACAGGGATCACAATAGAGGGTCCTGGACAGAGCTGGAGAAAAATGTAGAACAAAATTCTAACTCACAAAAAAAGACTAGCCTTACTGGCCTAACAGAGACTGGAAAAAACCCAAGAGTATGGCCCCCGGACACCCTTTTAACTCAGTACTGAAGTCACTCCTGAGGGTCACCCTTCAATCAAAGATTAGGCAGGCCCATAAAACAAAAAAGACTAAATGGGCACACCAGCTCAGGGGCAAGGAGGAGAAAGCAGGAGGGAACAGGAAAGCTGGTAACAAGGGAACAGGAAAGCTGCTAATGAGGAACCCAAGGCTGAGAAGAGGAGAGTGTTGATGTGGGGTTCGCAACCCATGCCACAAAACAATATGTGTATTACTTGTTTAATGAGAAACTAATTTGCTGTGTAAACCTTCATCTAAAGCACAATTTTAAAAAAAATTAGAAATTATTTTAGCCAGAAGATAGTGGAGTAACCTCTTTTAATCACCTAAAGAAAAACCATCAATCAAGAATTCTCTACCTAATGAAAATATCTTCAAAAAACAAAGGGGAAATGAAGACATTTTCAGATATACAAAAGCTGAAAGAATTTATCACCAGCATACGCACACTATATGAAATGCCAGAGGAATTTCATTGTAAAGGAATAAAGATTGCCAGATTTGGTAAATTCATCATGAAATGTATAAGACACTTTCCTTATTTAAATTTCTTTAAAAGACAAGCTATTTAAACAAAAATAACAGCAATGTAGTGTGGTGTTTATAACATATGCAAATGGAAAATGGACAAAGACAATAGCACTATGGCTTGGAAGGGAGAAATGGGTGTAGTATCGTTAGAGTCTTATATATGAAATGATAAAATATCATTTGAAGTAGATGCTGATAAAGGTATACAGTATAAATGCTAAGGCAGTCACCAAAATAACAAAGTAATTTATAGCTAATCAGCCAACCAATGAAATCATGAAAGATACTTAATCCAAAAGAAGTTAGAAAAAGGACAAAAGTGATTGAAGAACGCATAGGATAAATAGAAAACAATAACGAAGATGATATGTTTAAATCTAACCATACTAATGATCACATTAAATACAAATGATCTAAATATCCACCATTTAAAGGCAGAGATTGCCAGATTGGATAAAAAGGCAATACTGCTACTTAGAAGACTCTTCACATGTAAAGACACAAATAAAACTAAAAAGAAATACTAAATGATCATCTCAATAATTGCACAAAAACATTTGAGAAAATCCATCGTCTTGCACTTCCTCAACTTGATAAAGAACCCCTGTGAAGATACCTATAACTAGAGGTCATGCTTCATGGTGAGAAATCAATGCATCTCCTCTAAGATTAGGAACAAAGCAAGGATGCCTACTTCTGTTTAACACTGTACTAGAGATTAAATCAGTGCACTATAGCAAGAAAATGAAATGCATCCAGATTCGAAAAGAAACGAAACTGTCCTTATTTATAGGCAGCATGATTGTCTATGTATAAAACATAACAATCTACAAAATTGTTATTATAACTAATAAGTGAGTTTAGCAGGATTGCAGCACGTTGTTGTTAGGTGCACTCCTGTCAGTTCGGACTTGTTAGCAACCCTGTGTAGAACAGACGGAAACACTGCCCAGTCCTGAGCCATTCTCATAATTGTTATGTTTAAGACCATTGTTGCAGCCACTGTGTCAATCCATCTTATTCGGGGTCCTCTTTTTCATTTACCCTCTACCTTACCAAGCATGATGTCCTCCACGGACTTTTCCCTCCTGATAACATGTCCGAAGTATGTTATCAGGAGGGAAAAGTCCATGGAAAAGAACATCATGCTTGGTAAAGTAGAGGGTAAATGAAAACAAACAAATCTCTCTTGGAAGAAGTACAGCCAGAATGCTCCTTAGAAGCTGTACTTCTTCCAAGACAGACTTGTTTGTTCTTTTGGCAGTCCATGGTACATTGAGTATTCACTGCCAATACCATAACTCAGAGGCGTCAGTTCTTCCTTATTCATTGTCCAGCTCTTGCATGCATGTGAGGCAATTGAAAACACCATAGCTTCGGTTGGGCGAGCCCTAGTCCTTAAAGTGACATCTTTGCTCTTTAACACTTTAAAGAGTTCTTTAGCAGCAGATTTGCCTAATGCAATGCGTCGTTTGATTGCTGCTTCCATGGACATTAATTGCGGATCCAAGTAAAATGAAATCCTTGACTACTTCAATATTCTGTCCATTTATCATAATGTTGCTTATTGGTCCAGTTGTGAGGATTTTTGTTTTCTTTATGTTGAGGTGTAATCCATACTGAAGGCTGTGGTCTTTGATCTTCATCAGTATGCGCTTCAAGTACTATTCACTTTCAGCAGGCAAGGTTGTGTCATCTGCATAATGCAGGTTGTTAGTGAGTCTTCCTCCAATCCTGATGCCCCGTTCTTCTTCATACAGTCCAGCTTCTTGGATTATTTGCTCAGCATACAGATTGAATAAGTATGGTGAAGGGATACTACCCTGATGCACACCTTTCCTGACTTTAAATCATTCAGTATCCCCTTGTTGTATTCAGACAACTGCCTCTTAGTCTAAGTCCTCATGAGCACAATTAACCGGTGCTAGAGAATAGGGTATATGTGTGTTCTGTTTTGTTTTAAATTGAACTCCAACCTCACATTCCATGCAAAGACCAATCCCAGGCAATATGTTAGTATGAAAAATGAAACTAGAGCTTTTAAATGTAAATATAAACAGCAGTGGGTTTTGGTTGGATAAGACTAGAAAAAACACTAACCATAAAGGAAAAGACTGATAAATTCAAGTATATAAAAGTTAAGAATTTTCATTCCTTAAAAGACACCATAATGAAAGTGAAAAAACAAGCCACAGAGTAGAAGATTTTTGGCTACTGTCCAGAATTTATAAAGCTCTCCTTCATTCCAGTAAGTAAAACACACATTCCAGTAGAAAAATGGGCACAAAACACTTGAATGTACACTTAAGAATAGAGGAAATCCAAGTGGCCAATAAACATATTACAAGATGGTCAACCTCATTGGTAAACAAGGGAATGCAAATTAAACCATAATGTGTTACCATTACACACCCATCAGATTGGCAAAAAATAGCCAGACAAATTCAGCAATTGGGACAATAGGAACTTCCGTATCTTGTGGTGGGAGTACAAATTGGTACAATCCTTTTGAAATTCAATTTGACATTATCTGATGATGTTGAAGATATGCATCTCTTATGACCCAGTAATTTCACTCCTGGGTATACAGCCAAGAAATGTGTGCACAGGTCCAGTAGAATTCATGCACAAGAATGCTCATTGCAGCATTGTTCTTAGGAGCCCCAAAGTGAACCAACTCAAATGTCCATCAGCATTAAAATGAACAATTTGATGTATATTCATATGAAGGAATATTACATAACATTCAAAAACATGAATCTTCTTTTAAAAAAAATTTTTTTAACTTAAAGAAGCAAGATAACAAAGAATACACCCAGTGGTATTCCATTTATTCTGAATTTTAAACAGGTATTGTTTAAGGAAGCAATCATAGGGGTAAAATTATAGAGAAATGACAGGAAGTAAATTATAATAGAAGAGGATGTAATCAGGAAGGGACACACGGGCCAGGAGCGAGGTGGTAGCTCCTGGCTTGCCTGAACTGTTCTAGGCAAGTGACGTAGGTGGTAATTGCACAGATGTTTCCTTTGTAACCATCAGATAAACTATACGGGTGTATTTCGTGCACTTTGGATATTAAATGGTTTTAAAAGGGGGATTCTACTTTTTTTTTTCCAACTTTTTTTTATTAGTTTATTTGTTACATCCCACAAAGCTTTTGAGGCAGCTAGTAAAAGTATATAAAGACTATAGAATACAGAGAAGAGGAAATTAAGGTAAATGAAAAAATTGGAGGGGCAATATAATGAGGAATATATTTCACTCGGAAAAATCCATTACTATATTAACCTGAGAAAATACTAAAAGTAGGACAAAGTTTGAATCTAAGGTTCCTAATCAAAGCAAAGAAAAACTTGTATTCTGCTAGTGTTGAATGAAAATCCTATTTGTTAGAAGCATAGATTTCCTGCTATTGAGACCCAAGGGTTTTCACAAAGAGGACACTGTGTACTGTTGATAATACTGTTAGGTGTTTCAATATTTCTGGAAAATCATTTGTCAGCATTGTTGTTGTTGTTAGGTGCCTTTGAGTTGGTTCTGACTCATAGCGACCCTATATACAACAGAATGACACACTGGCGGGTCCTTGGCCATCCTCACAATCATAGTTATGCTTAAGCCCATTTGTTGCCGCCACTGTGTCAATCCATCTCATTGGGGGTCTTCCTCTTTTTTGCTGACCCTCTACTTTTCCAAGAATGATGTCCTTCTCCAGGGACCGATTCCTCCTGACAACATGTCCAAAGTATGTGAGACATAGTCTCACATCCTTGCTTCTAAGGAGCATTCTGGTTATACGTCTTCCAAGACAGATTTGTTCATTCTTTTGGCAGTCCCTGGTATATTCGATATTCTTCTCCAATACCACAGTTCAAAGGCATCAATTCTTCTTCAGTGTTCTTTATTCATCATCCAGCTTTCACATGTACAGGAAGCGATGGAAAAAACCATGGCTTGGGCCAGGATATAAGTGCCTTAAAATATTCATAATCTTTAATCTATTTTGGGTAATATAGGCTTGAAAAACCAAACCCACTGCCATCGAGTCAATTCCAACTCAATAGCGACCCTATAGGGCAAAGTAGTTTCCATATAATTTCCAAGCTTGTAATCTTTACAGAAACAGATTGCCACATCTTTGTGCCCCTGGTGGGCTTGAACCGCCAACCTTTCAGTTAGCAGCCAGTGCTTAACCACTGCACCACCAGGGCTCCTTAACATAGCCTTAGGAAATATTAAAAAATGTTGCAATTCTACTACCTTAAAAAAGATTTTATACTATTACTAATTTGGAGTTCCTGAGTGGTACAGTTAAGTGCTTGACTACTGACTGAAAAGTTGGCAGTTCAAACCCACCCAGAGGTGATGTGGAAGAAAGGCCTGGCAACCTGCTTCAGAAAGGTTGCACACCCTTGAAAATCCTATGGAAGACAGTTCTAGTCTAAAACACATTGGGTCAGAATGAGTCAGAATGAACTTGACAGCAAATGGTTGGTTTATTACTAATTCACACTAAAGAGGAGAATCACATAAGAGAATTTTTGAAAATGCTTTGCACTCAACTATATAAGGAGCCCTGGCAACACAGTGGTTAAGCTTGGCTGCTAACTGAAAGGTCAGCAGTTAGAACCCACCAGCTTCCCCGAGGGAGACAGATATGGCAGTCTGCTTCTGAAAAAATTACAGCCTTGGAAACCCTATAGGGCAGTTGTACTCTGTCCTGTATGGTCGCTATGAGTTGGAATCAATTCCACTGCAATTTTTTTTTAATATAAATGTATATTATATTATGGTGTATATATACACACCAGAAGCCAAAGAAGGCAAGTACTGTTAACCAGTAAATATTGTGAGGTGATCTTCCTAGGCAGTTAGTATGCATAAGTATAAATAGATTTCTAAAGAGCTTAAGGGTACTTGAAAACAGATTTTCTAAGCAGTGACTCTCTGAGGTTTTATGCTGTTATTTCATGCCATACTTAAATGAGTGTTAACAAAAGCCACTCACTATGCAAATTAGTGTAGTTATGTACACTTAAATGCTCTTTATCACTTCAGGGATTCTAGTCCTTGCAAGCCATGCTCTTTATGGATCTGCAGAGCATCACAGAAAAGTGTGCTTTGCAGAACACTGAAAAGTTGATTGGGTTCCCACAAGCATCATCAAGTCCCTGGCTGGCAAAAACAATTAAGCACTTGACTACTAACCGAGAGGTTGGCAGTTTGAACCTACCCAGAGGTGCCTTGGAAGAAAGGCTTGGAGATCTGCTTCTGAAAGGTCACAGCCTTGAAAACCCCGCAGAGTGCAGTTCTACTCTGAAACACATGGGGTCAAGTGGGCAATGTAATGCCTTAAGTCCTACCCTCAAAAGCACACATTGACCAAATTTTATATTGGTTTAAAAACGTCTCACATTGCAGCATTTTCATAATCCCATTCCATTGAGATTCTACATTACCCCCTTAGACATACCTATCATTGTACCAACCCATATCCCATGAGAAATGATAAAGCCATTCTCTTGTGTCAGAAAAACAAGACGAGTAAACCTGCCAAGTCACAGATGTTTGGCATCCGAAGTCTCATCTGGTTATCTTCTTATGGGCTCTGGCTTCTGGTAACATGAAGCATCTACCCAAGATCACTGAAAGCTTTCCTGGATGGGCCTGGGTGCTCCTGAGACCTTGGCATCAACTGTAATTTTTAAGTCCTAAAAAGGCTGCCTTAGACCTTAACTGTACGTGATCTTCGGCCTCAACATCCATGAACAACTGCTGCTGCTTTCTGTCTCAAAAAGGGAGAATCTAATTGCCCTTGTTCATCTTTGAGCTGGGAAATAAGATGTTGCATACTATTCTATTGCTTTGGGTGAAGCATCCACCCCGGTCCAGTTAACCTTGGCGAGGAGATGCAGCATCGTATGGAAAAAAACGTGATCATACCTCATCTACAGGGACAATGGGAGGGGGCCGTTTCTGTCCTGGGGCAGAGGAGGGAGAGAACAGATAACCCAGGCACACAAAGACATTCTGAGTGCAAACTGGTTTTGAAGGAGGGCAGTAAGTTCAAGGTTTGAGATGTTTAGTTTCAGGGCAGCCAGCTGAAATCATCCTGCTAGTAAGATACATGGGAGCCTGCCTTGAATGTGAGCCAAGGTTTTGGATTTGTCCAAAGGGTTACAAAAGGTTACAGAATTGATGGCATCTGAAAACTTGCTTTAATTAACAGTGTTCGTCATGTTCGTGCTACCAGATTTGGCTCTGCATGTTTATGCCTGTGAATGTAATGCACCAAAATGCAAAATGAGTAGTTGTATATGCTTATTTAATTTTCTAGCTGGGTATGTGGTGAGAAGACCTGAATCCCAGGCCTGACTGCCACTTGGTTAACTCATTTTACCTCTCTCAGTCTGTTATTCAACTGCAAAGCCAGTCCTAGGGTGGTTTTATCAAAGGAGAAGATATCTGTGGGGATGTTTCATAAGCTGTAGCTCTCTGAAAACGTTAGCAAATTTATCTCTCTTTTAAAAAATTGTTTTAAATGCACTAACGGCCTTTGTTTTGTTCCCATTTCAACTTTTTTCTTTTCTCAGTATAAAGCTGAGATTTGGAGAAGTTAGAGAAACATTATTCTTTGCCAGAAACCATGAGGAGTGCGGTGTATCTAAAACCTTCAATCCAGAGTTGATGCCTCACTTTAAGGCAGTCTCCTTGCAGCATTAACTGCACCTACGCAGATGCCGAGTGGTTTTTAAAAATACACGAATTTGGTCTCTAGAGAGAAAAATTGCAGATTCTATTTACATAATTAAAGTTAACGCAAGCCATCAAACCCAAACCAAACCTGCTGCCGTAGAGTCGGGTCCAACTCATAGCAACCCTAGAGGACAGAGTAGAACTGCCCCATAGAATTTCCAAGGAGCGTCTGGTGGATTTGAACTGCCAACATTTTGGCTAGCAGCTGTAGCACTTAACCAGTACACCACCAAGGTTTCCATGCAAGCCATAATTTCTTAAAATTGTATCTAATATTACATATTAAGATTTGCAAATTATAATTGTTGAATTGCATTTAAAACAGAATTCCGAATAACTAGAAGGGAAATCAAGCCTAATGGGATTGCTTTTTATGACAATTATAATAATTTTGTAAATTATTCAAAAGAAATCATTTTAGAGAGTTAACATTAAAATGTTGGTTTCATGTGCTGAGTAATGGCTCTAGAAAAGAAGTTTATGGGCCTGTCTTAGCTTTGAAGTTAAATTTGCTTTTTCACTTGGTTCCTTACTTCTGGAAATTCTAAGCCTTGAAATTGCCCAGGGATGGAGTTAGCATTACCGGGTTGCATTTATCTATACCTGACAATTAGCATTGGAACACTTTTTTCCCCTATGTTAAAGCAATACAGGACTCTTTCAATATATATTTTACTTGGTAGGGAGCCCTGGTGGAGCAGTGGTTAAGAGCTATGGCTGCTAACCAAAAGATCAGCAGTTCAAATCCACCACCTGCTCCTTGAACACCCTATGGGACAGTTCTACTCTGTCCGATAGGGTCGCTATGAGTCGAAATAGACTCGAAGGCAAGGGGCTTGGTTTGGTTTGATTTTACGTCGTAGAGAGATCATATTCTTTTCATTTCCCAAATAGCTTTGCACATTCGAATCTCATGGCCATTATCAGTGTTCCTTTAAAGGTAAACCATTGAACTTTGTTGCTAAGCAGGGTGCACCTGATAGTTGTGACTCCAGAGCAGAGCACAGTCATCACCAACTTCAAGTGAATTAGACTTGCAGAATGACACATTCCAGAGATGTAGCCTGGGAATATAAAACCGTCTGTTGTTCTTACCTCATGTCCAGCAGGAGAGTTCTGAGATGGACTATCTGTTTCCTCAGGTTACATGTGGACCCTCTCCAAGATGTTAAGTCTCTTATTTAGTATTTTAACTGTCTGTACAATCTACAATGTCTCTACACAGAATTGTATTTTTATCTTTTTCTTAGAATGGCACAGAATTCGACAAGTGTCGTTTCCTCTTCTCACAGTTACCATCTTTCTAAAGTGAAATCAGAACCAGATTGTGATGGTTAGTCTTATGTGTCAATTTGGCTAGACTATCTATTGTTGTTGTGTGCCCTCAAGTCAGTTGCAACTCATAGTGACCCTATATGACAAAGTAGAACTGCCTCATAGGGTTTGCTAGGCTGTAATCTCTATGGGAGCAGATTGCCAGGTCTTTTCTTCTGCAGAGAACTTGTTGGGTTCAAACTACCAACCTTTCTGTTAGCAACCGAGGAATTACCTGTTGCACCACCAGGGCTCCTTGGCTAAGCTGTAGTACCCGACTGTTTAACCAAACACTAATCTAGGTGTAAGGAGCCCCGGTGGCACAGTGGTTAAGTGCTCAGCTGCCAACCAAACGGTCGGCTGTTCAAACTCACCAAGTTCTCCGTGGGAGAAAGATATGGCAGTCTGCTTCTATAAAGATTACAGCCCTGGAAAATCTATGGGGCAGTTCTAGTCTGTCCTATAAGGTCACTATGAGTCAATATCGACTCGACAGCAATGGGTTTGGCTTTTTCGTTTTGAATCTAGGAGTTCTTGTGAAAGTGTTTTGTAGATGTGGTTAACATTTACAATCAGTTGACTTTAACTGAGGGAGATTACCCTCAATAATATGGGTGGACCTCATCCAACCAGTTGAAGCCTTAAGAGAAAAAAACGAGGTTTCCTAGAGAAGAAATTTTGCTTCAAAACTGCAATATAAAATCCTACCTGATTCTCCAGCCTGCCAACTTGCCCTACAGATTTTGGATTTGCCAGCCCCATAAACAAATATGTGGGCCAGTTCCTTTAAAAAATCTCTCTGCCTCTCTCTCACTGTACACACACACACACACACACACACCCTACACAGTTGGTTCTTGCTATTCCCACTAGTTATAGTCTATAAAGTCCCAATGAACACTGAATTAGTGACTATCAAACCAGCTTTGTTCAGCCTCTGCTGGGAATTTTCATTGCTTTGTGCATGTGCATGCCTGTGAATGTCTGCAAAAGCAACAAATATTTTTAGAAAATAGATGAATTTGCGAATATGGAATTTGTGAATAATGAAGATCACTGCACATATATCCTGTTGGGTCTGTCTCTCCAAATGACTAACTGGTAAAGATTTTGGTACCGAGAGTAGTTCTAGAGAAACAGAATCTTTACAGATACTTTCCTGAATTGGTTCAGAGGTTTCTTTATTAATGATTTTGTTTTTTGCTGAGTCTTTAATGTTTTTCTTGTAATTTATTTTGAGGTGTAGGATTGTTGGTCTCCGTTGTGGTTGCTTTAATATTTATCCCTATTTTTCTAAGTTTAAGCCAAACTTTTATTTCTTTATATCACCTTGACTTCCTCTCTATATGAAAGATCCATGACTACATTTTTTAGTCCCTCTTTATTGATTTAATGTCACCTTTTACAAAAAAAAGAAAAAAATTTTTTTTTTTTTACATAATGACATTGCTGTTTCCCTGTTTTGAGTGTTTTTTTAATCTTGATTCATTTTTGTGATTTCCCTATCTGGTTTGATATCTGGTTGCTCTGTCCTGTGTTCTAGTCCTGGGTTGATATCTGATGTTTTTGATTTTCTAACCAGGGGACTCCCTTTAGTATTTCTCGTAGTTATGGCTTGGTTTTTGCAAATTTCCTAAATATCTGTTTATCTAGAAATGTCTTAATTTTGCCTTCATATTTGAGAGACAGTTTTGCTGGATATATGATTCTTTGCTCGCAATTTTTTCCTTCAGTGCTTTATATATGTCATCCCATTGCCTTCTTGCCAGCATGGTTTCTGCCAACTAGTCTGAGCTTATTCTTACTGACTTTCTTTTGTAGTGACTTTTCATTTTAAAATTCTTAAAATTCTCTCTTTATCTTTGGTTTTGGCAAGTTTGATTATAATATGTCTTGGTGACTTTATTTTGGGATCTACCTTATGTGGGGTTCAATGAGCATCTTGGATAGAATTGTCTTACTCATCTAGTGCTGCTATAACAGAAATACCACAGGAGGATGGTTTTAACAAAGAGAAATTTGTTTCCTCACAGTAAAGTAGCATCAGGAAGTGACCCAAATCCCTACAGTCTCCATTACTGTCACATTACCTTCCCCCTCCCAGTTTGCACCTATAGCCTTCTGGGGAGTTCCTTATGATCAGTTAACTGAGGAAGAGAAAACTTGTGCCTGGTTTACAGATGGTTCTGTGTGATATGCAGGCACTCCTCGAAAGTAGCAGCAACACTGCAGCCACATTTTGGGATCTCCTTGAATAACAGTGGAGAAGGGAAATCCTCTCCATGGGCAGAACTTCAATCAGTAGTGCC
The DNA here is from genome assembly GCF_030014295.1 of Loxodonta africana. NCBI lineage: Eukaryota > Metazoa > Chordata > Mammalia > Proboscidea > Elephantidae > Loxodonta > Loxodonta africana. The sequence continues at coordinate 18,331,042 of NC_087362.1, forward strand.
TGGTTGTCCACTTTGTTTGGAAGGCGAAATGGCCAGATGTGTGATTGTATACTGATTCATGGACTGTGGCTAATGGTTTGGCTGGACTTGGAGGAACATGATTGGAAAATTGGAGACAAGGATATATGAGGAAGAGGTATGTGGATAGACCTCTCTGAATGGGCCAAAGAAGTGAAGATATTTGTGTCTCACGTGAATACTCACCACAGGGTGAGGACTTTAACAATCAAGTTGATAGGATGATGCGTTCTGTGGAAACCAGTCATCCTCTTTCCCTAGCCACTGCTGTCTTTGTCCAATGGTCTCATGAACAAAGTGACCATGGTGGTAGGGATGGAGGTTATGCATGGGCTCAGCAACATGGAGCTCCACTCACAAAGGCTGACGTGGCTACAGCCAATGCTGAGTGCCCCATCTGCCAGCAGCAGAGACCAACGCTGAGTCCCCGATATGGCACCATTCCTTGAGGCAGTCAGCCAGCAACCTAGTGGCAGGTTGATTACTTTGGACTGCTTCCATCATGGCAAGGGCAGTGTTTCATTCTTAGTGGGATAGACACCTAGCATTCATGTACTCAAAGAATGCCTTATCCACTGTCCTGGTATCATGCCTGGCTGCTTTGGGCTCCTTATGCCTCTGGACAACAGACAAAGAAGGGAGTTATTGAATTGGCTGGTGTGATTAAGCTTGATTACCAAGGGGAAATTGGATTGCTATTACATAATGGAGGTAAAGAATAATGTGTTTGGAATACAGGAGATCTCTTAAGGCATCTCCTAATACTACTATACCCTGTGATTAAAGTCAGTGGAAAACTGCAACAACCCAACTCTGACATGACTACTAATCCTTAATGAATGAAGGTTTGGGTTAACCTCCTCACACGAAGAACCATGACCCCCTGAGGGTAAAGAGAGTACAAAAAGGGTGGTGGGAGAAGGTAGTTCTAAATACCAGCTGTGACTATGAGTCTGGTTGCCGAAATGAGGACTGTAATTGTTATGAGTTTTTCTTCCTCGAATGTGTGGATCAAATATTTTTATTTTCTTCACTTATAAAATATAAGGTTTATATAGGGCTTGCATTTTTTCAGTTGTACATGTGTTAGTGTATCATGTTAGGTGCAAGTATGACTTTATAATTGTCTTTATTTAGAGATTATGTATGGTTTAAGGAGATGTGTACAGGTGCCAGGTTGCCAAGGGGTGGACTGTGATGGTTAAGGTTGATGTGTCATCTTGACTGGGCCATGATTCTCAGTTGATTTGGCAGTTATGATGTAGTTTGGCAGTTATGTAATGATGTAGTCATCCCCCATTTTGTAATCTGATGTTGGCAGCCAATCAGTTGAAAAAGGAGTTTCTTAGGGGTGTGGTCTGCATTCAATGTCTAAATGAGTGTTCTGGCTTGCTGTGGATCCTGAATCTGGCTAGTCATCATCTGACCCCTGGGTCTTGAGACTTGAGCCAGCAGCCTGTGTATTGCTTGTTGATCTTGGTATTCATCAGCCTCTGCAGCCTGTGAGCCAGTGGCCTGCCGTCTGACCTGTCAATCTTAGGTTTGCCAGCCCCTGCAGCTACGTGATTCAGGAGAAGCCTCCAGACTAATGCCTGACCCAAGGATTTGGGACTTGGCAGCATCTACAACTGCATGAGCCTTTTCCTTGAGATAACCTCCCTGCTCTCTGTGACTCTCTATCTCTCTCTATATATACAGATACACTTGGCTGGTTTTGCTTCTCTACAGAACCCAGCCTAAGACAAGGGGTTAGAAGGAACTCTAACAGTTTGGTTTGTTGGTTGGTTGGCTGAAACATGGACCAAAAGTTGGCCCACACCAAATGAAATTGAAATGCCAGAACTACCTTGGTATACTGTAGATGAATATATCCAAAGACTTAGGGAGATTGAAATGTTAAAGTAGATTTATCATGTAAGATCTCCACCCCCAACCCAGGAGTGTCCAGTAGACATATTTTTTCAGACTTCAAGGAACAAATTTGTGAAGGGAGCCCCAGTATCCTTGAAGAACTCTGTGATTGCTCTTCTCTCTAGGTCAGATATTAGAGTGGGAACTGCTGCCACTGAAATGGGATACTTAAATCAGTGGGGATAATTGGATCCCAGAGTGGCAGGGCTAAGTGGCTGCACTTAGTCACCAAAGGGAAGGGAGTGTCGTTACTGTAATGAACAGCAAAGTCAACATAATAATCAGAATACTCTAAATAAGAGACCTATGGTGTTGGCTAGTTGATCATGATGTTCCTAGAAGGGAGACAAATGGTCAGTCTATTAAATTCTTAATTTGTAGGAGTGGACGATTTCTAGGTCAAGTGGTCAGAAATTTAATCACCAAAATGGAGAGTCACAACCCCTAATCACTTCCCAGACTTGAGCCAGTTTACAGACCAAAATGCCTTTAATTACAAGGAAGCTAGATACCCTTAAGAAAGAATGCTGCTACACTGCCAAAAATTTATACTGTTAGTCTTTCTCCTAGCCTCCCCCAAAGGCACCTATAGCATTTTACTAGGGTGACTGCACATTGGGGAAAAGAAGATAATCAGACTTTTGGAGGATTACTGTACACTGGCTCCAGGAGACCCCAAATGTCACTGCAGTCCACCAGTCACAGCAGGGGCAGGTGATCAATGGAGTTTTAGCTCAGATGTATCTCACAGTGGGTCCAGTGCATCCCCTAACCCATCCTGTGGCTATTTCCCAAATTCCAGATTGTATAATTGGAATAGACATACCCAGAAACTGCAAGAATCCCTTCATCGCTCTCCTGACTGTGGAGTGTGGGCTATTATGGTAGGAAGGCCAAGTGGAAGCCACTAGAAGTACATCTACATAGGAAAATAGTAGCTAAAAAGCAATATTACAGTCACTTAAATAGAACAAGGGAATACTGCATGATTTAAAATTGGAAAAGGTGTGTGACAGGGTTGAATCTTTTCGCCTTACTTACCCAATCTGTATGCTGAACAAATAATCAGAGAACCTGGATGATATGAAGAAGAGCATGGCATCAGGATTGAAAGAAGACTCATTAACAATCTCCAATATGCAGATGACACATCCTTACTCACTGAAAATGAAGGCAACTTGAAGCACTTACTGATGAAGATCAAAGACTACAGCCTTTGGTATGTATTACTCCTGAACATGAAGAAAATGAAAATCTTCACAAATGGACAGATAAACAACATCATGATAAAAAAAGAAAAAATCGAAGTTGTAAATGATTTCATTCTACTTGGATCAACAATCAGTGTCCATGGAAGCAGCAGTCGAGAGATCAATCAACATACTACATTGAGCAAATCTCCGGCCAAAAATCTCATTAAATATTTAAAAAGCAAAAAGGTCACTTTGATGATAAAGTACTCCTGACCCAAGTCATGGTCTTTTCAGCTACCTGATATTCCTGAGAAAGCTGGAGAATGAAAAACAAAGACAGAGGAAGAATTGATGCATTCAAATTGTGGTGTTGGCAAAGAATACTGAATATACTGTGGACTTTCAGAGAATTAACAAATCAGTTTTAGAAGAAATACAACCAAAATGCTCCTTAGAAGTGAGGATGGTGAGAGTTCAGCTCTCTTACTCTGAACATGTAATCACAAAAGACCAGTCTCTAGAAAAGGACATCATGGTTGGTAAAGGGTTATTGAAAATAAGGAAACCCTCAATAAGATGGATTGACCTAATAGCCAAAACAATGGACTCAAACATACCAATGATTATGAAGATGGCACAGGACTAGGCAATGTTTCATTCTGTTATACATAAGGTCTCTATGAGTTGGAGTTGACTCGATGGCAACTAACAACAACACAACATCACATATATATGTGTAATAAGTATTAAAATATGTATATGTATACATATATGCAATTTATAAAGCATGATAATGAAATAAACACACATATACCCAACATAAGAAACAAAATGTTGTCATTATCATTAAACTAACTGTGCCTCTCTCTGATCACATTCCCTACCTCTTCCACAGAGATAACCATCCTCCTGAATTTTCCCATCTTTGTGTTTTGCTTCATATGGATTTAACCTAGAATATGTGTTGTGTAGTTTTGCTTGTGTTCGAGTATTGTATAAGTAATGTCATACTGTGACACAAAACCTATGGAGAAACAAAGATAAGAATTACGGCAGATTTCTTGTCAGAAATAATAAAAGCCAGAAGAAAATGGAACAATATTTTTAAAATCATCTAGAAATCTATGCCCAGAAAAAACATGTATTAAGCATAAATGAAAAGTAAAGAATTTTTCAAACATACAAAAGCTGAAAGAATTTATTATTGGAAGACCTGCACTATGAAAAATGTTAAGTCTTTCAAGAAGAAAGAAAATATTACTAGATAGAAATATTGGTTACACAGAGGACTGAAAATCTCTGCAAATGATAAATATGAGGATAAGGATAATTATAAAAGATTTTTTATTTTAAAATATCTTTAAAGGATAATTAACTTTTAAAAGCAAAAATAATCTCAATGAATAGTGGAATTTGTAATATAAGCAAAAGTAAAGCGTGACAATAATAGTACAAAGTCTGGAAGAAGGGAAAGTAAATACACTTTTGTCAGATTTTATATTCTATGTGAAGTGCTATAATATCACTTGAAGGCAGACTATCTTAGTCACCTAGTGCTGCTGTGACATAAATACCATGAGTGTGTGTTTTTAAAGAACAGAAGTTTATTTTCTCTCGAGTTAGCCTAGATGTCCAAATTCAGGGTGTGGCTCTATGGGGAGGTCCTTTCTTGCCTATTTCAGCTTTGGTAGCTGCCAGCAGTCCTTGTGGATACATCTGTCTCCATCCTCTGTGTGTGTGTGTCTGTGTCCATTCTTCTCTCTTTACAACTCAGAAGTGATTAGATTTAGATCCCTCCCTACACAGGTATGACCTAATGAACATAACAACAATAACAACAAAAACCCTCTTTCCAAACAAGATCATATTTACAGGTATAGGGGCTACGATTTCAATACATATTTTGGGAGGATATAATTCAATTCATAATGGCAGACTAATAAATTACATCTTCCAGTTTGCTATTTGTTTTTTTATACATCTCGTGTTTTATGTCTTAACTTCTCCACTACTGCCTTCTTTTGTGTTAAATGGAGATTTGTTACGTAGTGGCAGAATATTTGAAAATTGTGTCCTATAGTTACGTAGAAAGCAGAACTCATAAGTGATGAACTTGGATATTTAGCTAAGGAGATTTTCAAGCAAAGTGCTGAAGGTGTTGCCTGATTTCTTCTTGCTGTATGTAGGAAACAGTAAGAGGAAAGAGAGAATTAGGGAAGAGTCGTTAAGAATTGTTAAGGATGATTTGGGAAATTCTCAGCCTACCCAGATGGCAAAGATGCAAAACTTCAGAAATGGCTGTTGAGACCATAACATAGGGGGAAAAAAATGCTGAAGGTTTGACTTTCCAAACCTTTGCTGAAACCTTAGATCAAAATGTCAGAGTACTCATTCATAAGAGATTAAGAGTGTGCCTCAAAGATCTCAATCAAAACTAGAGGGCCTCTAGGAAACCTAAGAGCATTGTCCCTCTGCCATCTCAGTAGAAGCCAAATACAGAGAGGGATTACCTCAAAAAGATCTGTGCGTTTAGCTCTTGTCTAAAGGAGTGAGTCTATTCAAGATCCACATGGTTCTTGAGAATTTTATACCAGCAGAAACACTTCTTTCTTGGACTGAAAGAGACAGACAGTATACAAAATGAAAGGATTTGTCAGTCAGGCCCTCAAGAGTCTGCTGGCAGAAAGTAGGCTGATACAACCACTTGGAAGAACAAAAGGAAAAAAAAAAAGATGACTCAGGGAGTGGAACCAAGAGCACAGAGACGAGCTGAGAGCCCAGATGGCAGAGCTAAGAGATATGGATGATTATCCCCAGTTCTTAAAACCTAATCAAGGTACTCCAGCTGGAATTTTCCCAACTGGATTTCAGAATGGTGTTTTGACTGGAGACTCCTTTTTATTCCTCCCCTCCCCTCCACACACACTTTTTGAACTGGAAAATCTGTGACTGTTATCTTACGCCTGTCACACCATCGTATATTGGGAGCGTTGGGTACAGATAACTTGTTTCTAGTTTCACAAGTCCACAGATAGAGAATTGTTCCCCATGAGTTGTACTTAGATTCTACCCAGACCTTCACCCACATATAACTAAGATGGTTTAAAAACAATGTTAGATGATGAGATTTTGTACATTTGAGCCAATGGTATAATGGGATGAGGCTTTTGGAGACCCTCCTTTAGGGGTGAATGTGTTTTCTGTGTGGGTTGGATGTGAATCATTCAGGCCATAGGGCAAACTGCGGTAGGCAGACTTCTAAGAATAACTCCAACAACCCTCATCCTTGTATAATCCCTTTCCTTTTGAGTGTGAGTGGAACCTGTAAATATGAATAAATATCACCCTCATGATTATGTTGTATATGGCAAAAGGGAGATTATCCAGAAGCGTCTAATCACATGAGCCTTTGAAAGCAGAGTTTTCTTTGGTCACAGAATGGGAAGTCAGAAAAATTCAGAGTACAAAGAGGATCATCAATGTGCTGTTACTGGCTTGAAGATAGTGGGAGTCAGGTGGTGAGGAATATGGACAGCCTCTAGAAGATGAGAGTGGCCCCCAGCTAATAGCAAACAAGGGAATAGGGACCTCAGTCTTACAACCACAAAGATTTGAATTTTGCCAAAAATCCAAATGAGCTTGCAAGTGAATTCATTCCCAGTGCCCCAGATAGAAGTCCAGCTTGGTCAACACCTTTATTTCAATCTCGGGAAGCACTAAACAAAGAACCCAGCCATGCCATGACTACTGACCTACAGAACTATGAGATAATAAAGGGTTATTGTTTTAAACTGCTAAATTTATGATAATAGTCTTTTTTTTTTCTGTGACTGCATTTAAGATTTTGTCTTTACCAGAACAGAAATTTATTGTCTCACAGTTCTGGAGGCTAACAGTTAAAATTCAAGGTGTCAGTAGGGCTATGTTCTGTCTGAAGCCTCCAGGGGAAGACCCTTTCTTGTTTCTCTCAGCTTCTGGTAGCACCAGGTGTCCCTTGGCTTGTAGCTGGAGCATACATCTGCCGTCACATGGCCGTCTTTGTCTGTCTCTCTGTGTCTCTTCTCTTTTAGAAGGAGTCACTCAGATTAGATTAGGACCCACTCAACTCTGGTATGATCTCATGTTAACTGATAACATCTTCAAAGACCCTATTTCCAAGCAAGGTAATGTTCACAGGTAACTGGGGTTACAACTTCAACATTTTTGGTGGGGGGGGAAGGGGATGGTGGGACAGGGACATAATTCAATCCATAACAGCCGTGTTCCAATACAACTGTATTTACAAAACTAGGTGGCGGGCTGTATTTGGCTGGCACACCATAGTTTGCAATCTTTTTTCTGTATGACACCAATTAGTCAAAATTTGTCGAGATATGCTTTTGCCTAAAAGAATGTACATTCTGCAGAAGTGGGATCAAGGTTCATACATGTATTAGGTAAAGCTTTTAATTTAGTGTTATTCAATTGTCAAAATCTATTGACTTTCTGTATTATGAGAAAGATGTGTTAAAATATCCTATTATGATGATGGATTTGCCCATTTCTTATATTTTTGTCCATTGTTGCTTTATATATTTTGAACCCTTCTTAGGAGGTACATATCTCTTTGTAATTTGAACCTTTTATGATAATATAGTAATTTTCTTTCGAGAACTATAAGGCAAAAAGCGTATCTTGAGTTAAAGAAAACTAGTGAACTTTAAGGTAAAAAGGAGGCCTAGTGGTACAGTGATTAAGAGCTCAGCTGCTAACCAAAAGGTCAGCAGTTTGAATCCACCAGCCACTCCTTGGAAACCCCATGGGGAAGTTCTACTTTGTGTGTTGGAATTGACTTGATGGCAGCAAGTTTTAGGCTTCTTAAGGTAAAAAGCGTTACTAGGTTAATTCTTTCATCAGTGGTATCTCATTGGTGTATTGGACCTGGCTCATTCTGTCGTGTGAAATCTGATTATTAGACATTCAGGACTTTTATGAGCTGGTTGTTAACCCATTGATAACCTGTTTCTATCTGGTTCTGGCCACTTGAATCTTTTTTGACCTTCTCCATGCTCTTCTACTACCTACCCCAGGACAGTGCTAGTTCCTCCTCCCTCGTGAACCCCTCAACACTTCATGTGCACTGCCAGTTTTTATACTTTTTACATTGCAGAAAAATTATTTCTTACATATTTCTTCCCTAAAGGCTTTGTGAGATTCTAAGGGCAAGGACTGTGTCTTATTTATCTTCACATTTCTAGCCTCTGGTGCAATGCCTGGCTTACACTCCGTATTCACTAGATGTTTGTTGAATGAATGAATAAATTCTTCGCAGCCTATGGAGATTCTAGAAAATAACTCTTATCTTCAATATAAAGTTTATATACTTTTATTAATTAGACAGAAGCAATTAAAATGATAAAGGCCCTCTGGCATACCAATAAAGTTACTGAGCCTCATCAGATAAACTTTTACATTTGGCACAGAAATGTTCTTACCTGAAAATGGAAACTTAAAATGTTAGCTGGGAAAAGCATTCTTGATTAAGAGCATTTGATTAAAAAGAGCTCATTAATGAAAAACAATACTGTTTTTATAAGGACCAAGCTTCTTTTATCTTTCCCTGGTTTCATTTCACACTTCAGCAAATAGCACCGTTTGGCAGTCACAGCTCCTTGCACTGCCAAACGCAGGCTTTGTGACTCTGGCTATCCTCTTCCTCGAACAGTTTTGAAGAGTTCATCAGCTAATTAGCTGCATAAGCAGGTCATCCTTATTGTTTCCCAGCCCCAAGCTGTGTCATGTGGTGGAATCATAATGACTTTTTAAAAAATAAAAATGAGTTTTTTTTTTTTCCCCTGATGGCACAAAAATGTTTCTCGGAACATTGACACTTAGGACAATTCTAATGGAATGTATTTGTTTAAAGAGGACCTATAGATACGCGGAAGAGCAGGAAAAAGTTGCTTAGATAGGATGCCAACTTTTGGCTTTTTCTCCGGATTCCATAAAACCCATTGCCGTCAAGTCGATTCCGAGTCATAGTTTCTTTTTCTCCAATTTTACTTTTTTTTTTTTTTGGTGAAAAATAGTGAATTTATTATACAAATAATTAGATTATGCAGTGAATCATTAAAGGATTAACATTTAGGGCCTTTTCTCCTTTCTTAAAACATTCCACTTCCCACTCATCACTCTAATCTCAATGAATGCCTACTCAGAAGAGGGAAAATTTCTGAATTTTTATATGTACAGTCATTAACACATCACTTTCTTTTATTCTTAGCATTACATGTCTAGGTGTCTGAAATGATCTTCACTTAGTATTGGTTTAACTCTGTATCGTCTATTTCATGGCAGTAGAATGGGAGCTTCAGGAGGGCAGAGCCTGTTTCATCACAGTTGAATGATTGGAACCTAAAACATTGTGGGTAATCAGTAATTATTTTTGAATAAATGAATCTGCCTTGACTATCCCACAGAATGTTTAGAGAATCAAATAAAACAATTAACAATGACAGTGGCAAAACCCCCTGACAATTATATACTCTATTTTCAAACTACAAAATCAGTTTATACCTATTCTCTCATTTGAATTTCCTGTCTGTGCTATGAAGGAAGCTTGGCATGATTGAGGAAGCAAAAGCTGAGGTAGATCAAGTGACTTCAAGGTCACAAAATAGTACATAAATAACAGCAAAGCTGAAATGGAAGTTCAGATCTTTAAAGCACAATATGACTCTTTTATTATACTAAATAAATATTGATTTCTTTTTAAAGTTCACATTTTTAACTTTGTTTCATACTCTTAGAATGCGGCTAGGTGTTGGCTGGACTGAATGGAGGATGACTTTGGGTCTCATCTGTCAACACTTTATCTGCTGTTCTTCCATGTACTGCTTACTGGTTCTTAGAAGTGAAATTTGTTTTCTAGGTGCCTCTCCTCGTGTCTCTCTTCCTTTTTCTCTAAATAGCCAACACCTCTACTCTGCCCCTTGTCTGCTCAAACCCCTCACCCCACCCTCAAGAGATCTTGGTTGTTAGTTTTCCACTTGTCAGGACCTTGTTCTGTTGTGGCACAGTGCTTAAGAGCTATGACTGCTAGCCAACAGGTAGGCAGTTCAAATCCACCACCTGCTCCTTGAAAACCCTGTGGGGCAGCTCTACTCTGTCCTATAGTGATCCTGTCCTATAGGGTCACTATGATGTGTTTTTTTACCTAGTCAATTTAAAATCTATTATTTATATCTATGTAAAATCTTTTTTAAAGTTGTCTTAGATAAAAGTTAATCAAGGAAGCAACTCTGTGAGCATATTAGGCCCTGTGGCAGACTAGAAGGGAGGGGTCGGAAAAGAAGGAGAATTAATTTTGAAGGGACTCCATGAATTATATAAGTAATTACATAAGCATTTTAGGTCTTAGTCCCTTCTTGATGCCTCTGCCTGGGAATGAATTTCCAATGCATAACTTTTAGTTTTGAAGAATTAAAAAAGAGTCAAATAATTCATGATTTTAGCCAAAGCTCATTGCAAAGTACAACATAGGCTTTAAGTAATAAAACAGAATAAAGACTAGTGGGCTTAGAAATTTGTAACCAAATTCTCAAGCTTATTTGGAATATATACTCACCTAATCAAAGCATCACAAGGAAAAACTCATGAAATTGCGAGTTCCATTATAGGGGAAAGAACTATATTTAGTTTTCCTTTGTTTCCCTGGAAACCCTGGTGGTGTAGTGGTTAAGTGCTACAGCTATTAACCAAAACATCAGCAGTTTGAATCCACCAGGTGCTCCTTGGAAGCTGTATGGGGCAGTTCTACTCTGTCCTATAGAGTCACTATAGGTTGGAATCAACTGGATGGCAGTGGGTTTTTTTTTTGGTTTGGTTTCCCCAGGGTGTCCGTCATGGGGCCTCTGAAATTTGTTGAATAAATTTTATTATTATTACTCTTAAGGAAGTTAATACAAAGAAGAGGCCTCTTTGAGTCACAAAATTTTACATAAAACAGCAATTTACTCCGAGGAAATCACATAGTAATGGAATTTGCTCTAGAGAGGTCATTTCTAGCCTGTTAACCTAGCTGAAGTTACTTCTCAGCCTGCCCGTCTTTAAATGGAACTACCTGAAAGGACTGTTGATGTTAAATGAGGTAACGTAAAATGTCTTGCATGGCATCAGGCCCACAGTCAGCACCCAATATACCTAAGAGTTTATTTTTTTTTTTCTTTCTTTCAAGTTTGATCTTGAACAGCCCCAATTTACATCTTTGCAGATTTATGAGCAAAATGCCAAAAACAAACCAAACTCATGGTCATCGACTCACTCCCAATTCATAGCGACCCTATAGGACAGAGTAAAACTGCCCCATAGGATTCCCAAGAACCAGCCGGTGGATTCAAACTGCAGACTTTTTGTTAGGAGCTCAGTGCTTAACCACTGCACCACCAGGGCTCCATGAACAAAACAGAAGAGTAAAAGCTATTCCCTAACTCAGGCACTCCAAACATGGCTATTTCAAGCACTAAAAATACCCTACAACCCTTTTTTGTTAAGATGTGTGCTCATTTTATTACTTTGTCTCATATTACCCTTGGAAAAATATTTGTTCCAGTCTTAATATTAGAAATAAATATGTTTCTCACAAACAGCTAGATTTTATTTTTCTTGCACTATGGATTGCATAATTTATCACATTTTCCTCTTCCTGTTGTCCAGCAGAAACCTTAGAATCAAAGTTGTTGCTTAACCTTTTGTAAGCATATAGGCTTCGTGGTATATGTTCTTGCATTAACGTCATTGCTGGTTCTATTTTATATCTCTATCATTTTGACCGTTTGCAAAACATTTTTATCTACATTTAGTTAATGTGATCATAAACCAAAAAAAAAAAAAAACCAAATTTGTTGCTTTCGAGTCAATTCCAACTCATAGCGACCATATAGCTCAGAGTAGAACTGCCTTGCCCCATAGAATTTCCAAGGAGTGACTGGTGGATTTGAACTGCCGACCTTTTGTTTAGCAGCTGTAACTCTTAACCACTATGCCCAGAGTTTTGGTGGTATTTATATGGTATTCATCTCTTTCTCTATAAGCTGTTTTAAATCCTTATGGAAGAGAATAGAAGCCCTGGTGGCACAGTGGTTTAAGTGTTTGGCTGCTAACCAAAAGGTTGACAGTTCTAATTCACTGGCCAGCCCTTGAACATCCTATGAGGCAGTTCTACTCTGTCGTATAGGATCACTATGAGTTGGAATCTACTCGACCACAACAGGTTTGGTTTTTTGGTTTCGGAAGAGAATAGGAGACAGGAAGAAAGAGAGAGAGAGAGAGAGTAATCTCTCATCTTCTCTGGAAACAAACAGGTTGAAAAAAGAAGTCAAAAAAAAAAAAAAAACCCAAAGCACTTTGTCCATTTCCTTTGCCAAAACCTAATAATGGAAAATGTCCTGTGCAATTTTCCACCTCAAAGCATATTCATCAATATTGGTTGCTCAGCTTTACTATTCTGGGTTTTTTTTTTTTAATTACACATAATAGAAAAGGAATTTATTTAAAGGATGGGGGTAGGTCATGAAGTCAGGGAGTGTTGCAAAACCACAGCCTAAATCACGCCCAAGAGCCAGGGCAAAGAGGATGCTGCCGCTCTGAACTGTGGCTACCTCTGCTAGCCCCATCTCTTCCACCTGCTGCCCCTGAAACTGACTCTTTGTTGCTGTCATTGCTGCCAACAGAATGGATTCTCCACAGCCTCCTTTTCTTTCCTGATTCAAAATCCTGGGTGGGAGCCTCTCATGGACTGTGCCTAGGCCACATGATCATTCTCTAGTTGCAAGGGAGACTGAGAAAGTGAGTATCTGACCTCGTCAATCTTTAGAGTGGAAAGAGGACTCTGCTCCTTTCCATACCCACTCGATGGAGAGTTACCCACCCAAACATAGAAAGAAGGTTCAGATCCTGGCCAGGGAAAACAAGGACAGGGTCTACTTCTGTTCACTCCTTTGCCTATTTAACATCCACATACTCCTTTCAATTCAAACCTAAGTTTTAAAACATGGCTACTTACCTAACCAAAACACACAAGGAAACCACATTTCCCCTCTCCCTGACTGGATATAACCCAAATCCTTGTCGGTCACTGCGGGCAGCTTCATGCCGAGTATCTATGGCGGACACACATTTTCACTCTAGTTTGGGCACAACCTTGTCCCATTAGTCTAGAACCTATTTAAGCTTCACTATCCACAACACACCAAGCAAGTTGGAGAAATTTGGATCAATAAGAATCTTGGTATCTTATTAAAATTAAAAAAAAAAAAACAAAACATTGCTGTCAAGTTGATTCCGACTCATAGCAACCCTATGGGACACAGTAGAACTGCCCCCATAGGGTTTCCAAGGAGCAGCTGGTGGGTGTGAACCACCGACATTTTGGTCAGCAGCTGAGCTCTGAACCACTGCGCCACCAGGGGTATACACACATAAAAACGAACTTTAAAACTGTTCATTTCAAATATGGTTATAATTTATCAACAGATACATAATTCTGAGCTGCAGTTTGGTCTTGATGGAATGTTATGTGTTTTGGGGATTTATGAGTTCATTATTCCTGTAGATGATTTAATTATACAGTCTTGCCTATGGCTTGCACACAAAATTTCAATAAGCAGGACTTCCAGGATTATAAGGGTTCAAAATGCAGCATTAAAGCTGTGATTTAGCTACATAAATAATAACCTCTTGCAATATAAAAGATATGTACTTACTAAAAAACAAACATACCCGTGCCGTCAAATTGATTACGATTCATAGTGACCCTGTAGGATGGAGTAGAACTGCCCGCATAGGGTTTCCAAGGAGCAGTTCATGGATTCAAACTGCCAACCTTTTGGTTAGCAGCCAAGCTCTTAACCACTGGACCACCGGGGCTCTTATATACTTACAGGTGTATGTAAAATACTCATCTTCAAGGTGTCTGGCTACTTAGAATAAAATAGTAAACATACATCTCCCCAAAATTGAATAGGATAGGATTCTGATGTTCTTTTAAAATACTGGAATTAGCAGACATGTGACATGTCTGCCCTAGAAAAGTATTATTGTCACAAACATTTGATTCCCTGTTATGAGCAAAAGGCTGCACTAGATTCCCTAAGTGTTAAAGCTAGAGGGAACTTTTGAGATATGTAATCTAGTCCAATATCCTCTTATTACAGATGACAGCAGTGGTCAATAGGATGAAATTAATTTCCCAAGGACCACACTGCTAGCAATAGCAACCATTTTTACTCACAATTCTTATGATAGATTCCTCTTGAAATCTTTGTCAGAGATAATGGTTGTAGTAGGGTAGAGGACTAGTGAAGCATGATCCCTCTCAAGAATCCTATCCTCTCACAGACCCTCTGTCCACATCTCTGGCTCCTCAGGACCTACCCTCTGTGGTCCTGAGTTGTATGTTGGATAATGAGTTGGAATTAGATGCTGTGGTCCTTGGATTGGAACTTTATGGATCCATGACCAAAATAACATTAATAATGTCTTATTTTACAGAACATTACCAAATATTTTATTTAAAATCACAGAATTTTTTAGTCAAATGGTGACTTAGACAACTCTTCTAGTGGTTTTAAACTTAGCTGCATAGTGAAGCTGTAAAAATCGCTGATGCCTGGGCCCCAAGCCTTAGATTCTGATTTAATTGGTCTGAGGTGTGGCCTGGGCATTAGGACTTCAAAATTATTCCCAGATGATTCTAATATGCAGTGAAGGTTAAGAACCTCTGATCTAGCCTAGCTCCTCCCTCATGCTTCTCCACATTCATTTTGTAGATAAAGCTTGACTTGTATAGTTTATGTGCCTTGCTCATAATCAGTCAGTGGGTTAACGATATTTAGTTCAAAACATCAATTAGTGCCTTTTCCCAGCCTAAGGACCAAGGCCAGTGAGTGAACTTGAGACTTCCACCAGCATGACTCCTTTAGACTAGGTCAGAACACTACGAACCATCTGTCCCTGAGGCTTCTGCAACCATACCGTACCGTAGACGCCTCATTATTGGATCCAGTGTCTCTGTGAGGTTGGCATGAATTAAGCCCATTTTGTGGATGATGAAATTGGTTTTCACACAGATTTTCATAAGGTCACATAGTTATATTAGGTTCTATGGGAGCTTTAGAATAAAATGCTGTTATAATTATTCATAAAGTACATCCAAATTATTTTGCAATGTTATTAGAAATTATCCCTTATCTCAGCACTTGAAACTTAATTGCTTCCCAGTCTCACTTATGAATTAAATGAAAGAGAGCATTCTTAAAATAAAAAGAGAAACATATTACTGTTTGAAGAGATAGCACCTTTACTCTCATGGACACTTGTGGTTAACTAGGTTTATTATATCAATAACTTATTTACAATGCCATTCATATAAGAGAATTTTTCTTATAGTAAAATTTCATAAGGAACATAAAATCTCATGGGAAATACTGAATAAGCGTGAGTTTTTAGAAGGCATGAGATCATGTGTAAAAGGATTACACATAGATAAGTGTCTTTGTAAACCACCGTTCTGGAGTGGGAGGTAATTATGGTTTCACTAGGAAGGCCTGTTTGAGTTAGCATTGACCACTCAGCCCACTGATATTTGGAATACTGCTGGCAGAATTCGCCTTTTGCCACCAGAGCTGTGAGAAAAGCCTGGCATCAAACAGAGGAGGGGAGTACAGAGGAACAGTGCCCTTGGTTGGGGGTGGGGGTAGTGATGTGTAGGAAAGAGCCAACGGTGACTGCCTAATCCACAGTGACTCATGCTGTGACTGATGAGTCGGTCTCACAGTCCACGCTGCCGCTTCTAACATCTTTTTGTCATAGACCAAATGATGATTGAAAATGCACTACTCTTCAGGGGCAACCACTTCCCCAGCTCTCCACCATCATTTCAATTGCTGGTCAAATCCAGAGCTAGTGGGTTTGCTGTTCTTTCAGCCCCTGTAGGAACTGCTGGCTATCTGCCTGCTGTGGGACTGTCCCTATGGCTGTGGGTGTTGTCGTCGTGCGTCATCAAGTTGATTCAGGCTCATAGTGACCCCATGTGACAGAATAGAACTGCTCCATAGGGTTTTCTAGGCGTTAATCTTTATGGGAGCAGATCATCAGGTCTTTCTCGCTGGGAACTGCTGGGTAGTTCAAACTGCCAACCTATTGGTTAACAGCTGAGCGTTTAAACGTTTGTGCCACCAGTGGGTACATGGGGTAATTGTAATCAGCTATAGGCTTGGTGATTTGACAAAATGCTCATAAAACCTGCTACTAACCCCTTAGACTCTCCCTCCCATTGTCTTTCTCTACTAGAGGTGAGAGAATCCCTCTGAAGAATTCTAGCCTCTCAGGTATAAGAATTTCTGATCCTTACACTGCAAATACAGATATCCAGAATGTAACAAAAAATATTTATGGATAGATTATAAATAATAATGGTTTTATCTCCACCCTCTCAATCTGCCTCTCTTAAGAAAAAATATTGAAAAGATATACACCACACTGGTAATAATGGCTGCTCTGGATGGTAGGATTATACGTAATACCTAATTTTTTCTTCTTGTTTACTTGTTACTGTGCTTCCTATAACAGCCGTTATATTTACAAAAATAAAGTCTAAAATATTTTCTTGTTGTAGGTATAAATCATTTTATCCCTTTGGTCTGTGGCAAACAGTCTCATTAGCTAATGCGCTAACTTACCTAAAACCCAGAAAATGAGTTAAGACCCTATTTCTTCCTAGATAAAATGAAGGATGTAATCAGTAAGAAAAAGTATATTTAGATAAAATTTAACAAGTCACCACAGAGTCGACTCCAGCTCATGGCAACCCTATGTGTGTTAGAGTAGAACTGTGCTCCATATGGTTTTCAATGGCTGATTTTTTTGGAAGGAAATGGCCAAGCCTTTCTTCTGAGGCACCTCTGGCTGGACTCAAACCACCAACCTTTCAGTCAATAGCTGAGCACGTTAACCATTGGCACTACCTTGAGAAAAGATATTGCTGGCTATAAAAGTCCTGGTGGTGATGGAAATGTTCTGTGTCTTGACTGTACCTCTGTCAATTATCCTGGTTTTATTATGGTTATTCTTTAGTTTTGCAAGATGTTACCACTGGAGGAAACTGGATGAAGGATACATTATCTCTTAAAACTGCATGTGAATCTGCGGTTATCTCAAAATAAAAAAAATTTTAATTAAAAAAAAAAAAAACTGTTGCTATCAAGTCGATTCTGACTTGTAGCAATTCTATAGGATAGTGTAGAACTGCCCCATAGGGTTTCCAAGGAGTGGGTGGTGGATTCAAACAGCTGACCTTTTGGTTAGCAGCTGTAGCTCTTAAGTGCTGCCCTACTAGGGCTCCAATTTAAGAAAAAAAAAAAAACTAGTGCCATTTAAGAAAAGCACCCCCAAAATACTGCTTCGCTATTTCTTACGTGGGTTACTGGCAGAAAGGCTTCATCATTATTACCCATCTCAGAGTCATTCTGGTGGTGAATACTTAATATTCTCGTCTCATGATTTAGATGATAAAAATTTTTAATTGCATTGTGTTTTAATACTTTAGGTCACAGAAATACACTTCAAAATAACTGTGAATGATTGGAAGAGTATTTTGTCAGATGACAGCATATCATTGCTAGGCAATTCTCCATGCGTTTCTTGTGTACCTGCATCTCTTAAGAGCAAGGCAATGGCTGCCCCTTGTCATGGACTATCTCTTCAAGGATGTTTGTTTAGCAAACAGCCTTGAAATATATAGTGTCACCCTTCAGAGCAAAGAGAAGACATGCTTATTGCCCATTATAAAATATTTAGGTTTCCTAAGCTCAGGGTTCCTTTCCAACCCACTGTATGTGCAGATGTCATCTGGCCCTCTTTGTGTCACCCTATAGGAATTGGGGCTCAGGGAACCAGTGCTAAAATGCTGATAGTTTGCCTACTGCCATTGCTGTGAATAATAAATCATCCTTTGTCTCTGTCCCAGAACTCTCATGTTTTCTACCAGCATCTATGGAACGGTAGCAAGCTAACTTGTTAGTTTTCAAGTAGGATAAAATCTCAGACCCTTCACAGTTCATGACAGTTTTGGTGATGAAGATGGGAGGCTGACAGAGATGTGGATTTCTGGAATAGGAAAGATGTGGGCATTATAACACAGCTAATGGAATCTGACAGAAGTCCATGGGAATCAGTAGTAAGCACGCTAATCAAATTTTATGGTCATTGGGCAATAAATTACCTTCCATTTTATTGCCTGTTGTTGTTGCTGTTAGGTGCCTTCAAGTTGGTTCTGACTCATATGGACCCTATGTACAACAGAATGAAACATTGCCTGGTCCTGTATCACCCTCACAATTATTGCTATGTTTGAGCCCATTGTTGTAGCCACCATGTCAATTCATCTCCTTGAGGGTCTTCCTATTTTTCACTGACCCTCTACCTTACCAAGCATGATGTCCTGCTCAGGGACTGGTCCCTACTGATAACAAGTCCAAAGTGTGGGAGATGAAGTCTCAGTATCCTCACTTCCAAGGAATACTCTGGCTATACTTCTTCCAAGACAGACTTGTCCATTCTTCTGTCAGTCCATGGTATATTCAATATTCTTTGCCAACACCATAATTCAAAGGTACTGATTCTTCTTCAGTCTGCCTTATTTAATGTTCAGCTTTCACATGCATATGAGGCAACTGAAAATAACATGGTTTGGGTCAGAGACACCTTAGCCCTCAAAATGACATCTTTGCTTTTCAGCACTTTAAAGAAGCTTTTTGCAGCAGATTTGCCCAATGCATTGTGTAGCTTGATTTCTTGACTGCTGCTTCCATGGGCATTGATTGTGGATAAAGTAAAATGAAATCCCTGACAACTTCAATCCTTTCTCCATTATCCTGATGTAGTTTATCGGTCCAGTTGTGAGGAGAAATTGAGAAGGTGGTTGCAGGCTAAATACCAGGAAGTAGGCTCAAGGACAGCTGCTGGAATAGTGTGTGCCCTGGTTGTTGCTAACTATCCACAAAATGGAGGACTTCCTTGCCAAATCAGCCTCAGGTCCACACTCCTGTAACAACTAGACTGATTTGTTCTTGATGTTTTGCATCCCACTTTGGTGAGTGGCGTCTGGGGTCTTAAAAGCTAGCAAGCAGCCATCTAAGATGAATCAATTGGTCTCAACCCACCTGGAGCAAAGAAGAATGAAGAACACCAAAGACACAAGGAAAATATAAGCCCAAGAGACACAAAGGGCCACATAAACCAGAGACTCCATCAGCCTAGGACCAGAAGAACTAGATGGTGCCCAGCTACCACCAATGACTGCCCTGACAGGGAACACAACAGAGAATCCCTGATGGAGCAGAAAAGTGTGATGCAGAACTCAAATTCTAGTAAAAAAAGACCAGACTTAATGGTCTGACTGAGACTGGAGGGACCCCAGAGGACATGGCCTTCAACTCTCTGTTAGCCCAAAACTAAAACCATTCCCAAAGCCAACTCTTCAGACAAAGATTAGACTGGACAATAGGAGATAAAATGATACTGGTGAGGTGTGTGCTTTTTGGCTCAGGTAGACATATGAGACTATGTGGGCAGCTCCTGCCTGGAGGTGAGATGAGAAAGCAGAGGCGGATGGGAGCTGGTTGAATGGACATGGGAAATACAGGGCGGAGAGGAAGAGTGTGCTGTCACATTATAGGGAGAGTGACTGGGGTCACATAACAATGTGTGTATAAGTTTTTGTATGAGAAACTGACTTGAATTGCAAACTTTCACTTAAAGCACAATAAAAAAAAGAAAGAAAAAAAAAGATTTGTTCTCAACTTGAAAGGGGTGAAATGTTCTTCCCTCCCTCAAGTAACAGTTCCTGAGGTATACACTATTACAGATTGAATTGTGTCCCCCCAAAATATGTCCTTATAAAAGACATACAGAGTGGAATTATGGGAAGATGGTGGTGTAAACAAACCATTGTTCCAACCCTGCTTCACAAATACAACAAGAAATACAACAACAAAATTGTGCTCAACTTTGAGAGACTCTGAATCGAAGAGCAGAGGAAAGCAGTGGAAAACTGCAGACAGGCAAGCATCAACAAATCAACAAGTCACATACAGTAGGAAAATCACTTATCTCACCATCCCTGCCCCTCCCCCAGCCACACCAGCCCCTGGCTGCTGTGAGCTGGGGTGGTGGCTCCAGAAAAAGAACCTGCTTTCCTAACAACTGTACCTTCTGCCTGTAAAAAGAGACAGAACCCCAAGGTTCTGTCCTAAAATCAACAAAGTAGACCACCCTGGAGGCCTGTTTAGTGTATGCTAGCACCTCCCCCCCAGACACTGTTGGTTGCAAGCCTACTGCAAATTGCTACAGAAGACTTGTACAGTGGAGTCTGTTCTCATAGTCAACACTCTGCCTGCCTCCCTGCACACCCCATAGCTCAGGCCTTTGAAACCAACAGGACAGATCTCCTAGTGAGTCAGTTCTATTCTGTCTGCTCCCTGTTTCTGTCAGTGCTGAGGACTGCTGACTGAGGCTGCTGTGTGCTACAAATCAGGCATCTTTAGTGGAGGCTACACCCATAACCTTTTGTGTCATTTCACCATAGTTTTTTGTGTTCTTTCACCATACTTATTCAATCTGTATGCTAAGCAAATAATTCAAGAAGCTGGACTATATGAAGAAGAATGTGCCATCAGGATTGGAGGAAGACTCAACCTGTGTTATGTAGATGACACAACCTTGCTTGCTGAAAGTGAAGAGGACTTGAAGCACTCACAGATGAAGATCAAAGAACACAGCCTTCAGTATAGATTACACCTCAACATAAAGAAAACAAAAATCATCATTAACTGGACCAATAAGCAATATCATGATAAATGGAGAAAAGGTTGAAGTCGTCAAGGATTTCATTTTACTTGGATCCACAATCAACACCATGGAAGCAGCAGTCAAGAAGTCAAAAGACACATTGCATTGGGCAAATCTGTTTCAAAAGACCTCTTTAAAATGTTAAAAAGAAAAGATGTCACCTGACCCAAGCCATGGTGTTTAAAATCTCCTCATATGCTTGCAAAAACTGGATGATGAATAAGGAAGACCAAAGAAGAATTGACACCTTTGAATTGTGGTGTTGGTGAAGAATATTGAATATACCATGGACTGCCAAAAGAATGAACAAATCTGTATTGGAAGAGTCAACCAGAATGCTCCTTAGAAGCAAGGATAGTGAGATTATGGCTCACATAATTTGAACATGTTATCAGGAGGAATCAGTCCCTGGAGAAGGACATCATGCTTGGTAAAGTAGAGGATCAGTGAAAAAGAGGAAGATCCTCAACGAGATGGATTGACACAGTGTCTGCAACAAGGATCTCAAGCATAACAATCATTGTGAAGATGGCCAGGACTGGGCAGTGTTTTATTCTGTTGTACATAGGGTCACTATGAGTTAGAACCAACTCAATGGCACCTAACAACGACAACAACACGTCCGGAACCAATATACTCCAGGAGAGGCTCTGATAACAACAAGACAGACCTCCCTGGAGGCCCATTTGGAGTGTGCCAGCACCTCCCCTACCTGGACATTGCTGGCTGCAAGCCTACTTCAAATTGCTGCAGAAGGCCCACGCAGTGGAGTCTGCTCCCATGACAAACACTCTACTGGCCTCCCTATGCACACCATAGCTCAGGCCTCTGAAACCAGCAGGAAAGACCTCCTGGGCATCCAGTTCTGGTCTGTCTGCTCCCCTTTTGGCTTGGTGGTGAAGACTGCTGACTAAGACTGCTCTATGCTAAGAAGCAGGCAGCTTTAGAGAAGGCTGCACCCACAGACAACATACTACGAGGCAAGCTCTTATAGCAACAAGGCAGACCTCCTTGGAAGTTTGTTTGGAACATAACAGTCCCTCTCTCACTTGGACACTGTCGCCTGAAAGCCTGCTGTGAATTGCTTCGGAAAGGCCCTGCAGTGAAGTCTGTTCCCATAGTCAGCACTCTGCCTGCTTCCCTGTACATCCCATAGCTCAGGCCTCTGAAACCAACAGGGCAGGCCTCCCTGGGGGTAGGTTTGGGTCATCTTCTCCCCCTTACAGTTGGCACTGAAGACTGCTGACTGAGGCTGCTGTGTGCTAGGAAGCAGACATCTTGAGTGGAGGCTACACCCACAGCCAACATACTACGAGGTGGGCAGACCTCCCTGGGGATCTGTTTGGAGTGTAACTACCCCTTGCCCAGTTGGTAACTGTTGGCTGCTGGGCTGACACAAACTCCTACAGATGGTTTCCTACAGTGGAGTCAGGAGGTGGGTCACCTAAGTGGAGACTGATCCCCCAACCATCATACGGGGGGCACTGGGGCTCTGAAACCAACAAAACAGATCTCTCAGAGGTCCTTTGGGGGAGTGCCAGCCCCTCCTCCTCCTGAAATGGAAGAGAGGCTGCCTGTACTTCCCTGAATGGCAGCTCAGATATAAGGAGCCCACACAGAGCAGGGAAGGAAACCTTGGGCAAAACTGCAGGGAAACATGCAAACCCAATGGGGGGGAGGGGTTGCTGGGTATGGGTTTTCTGACCAAAAAAAGTGATTGCAAAAACAGAAAAGGAAGGGAGTAATAACCAGAGAGATGGGACTGTGCCCCCTGGTGAACAGGTTGATTAGCACATGATATCTCACCTGAGTGCCAGTGCCCGCCAGTGGACGGACAGACCATAGTGTGTTCTCTGGTGTGTTTGGGCGACATTGAAGGTTGAAAAATGAGATCTGGAACTTTCGAGTCCCAATTAAACCAGGGAGGGAGAAGTAACTATGACAGAAAGGGAGAGGAAACAGTAAGCTAAGGCCAAAGGCTCTGCCTACCTAAGAGTTTCCTACAGAAAGTAGCATGGGCAAGAACACCAAATACTGGGGAAAACTGAGAAAGTTAACACCCTTGAATATTCCAATGCCTCAACAAAAAAATCACAAGACACACAAAGAACAGAGAAACAATGACTCATCCAAATGTACATGACAAAGGAGTGAAAGCAAATCTAGGGATGACCAAATAATGAAAAAAGTGGAAGAATGTAATACAACAACATTAAACAAAATTAAAGAATTAAGGGAAAACACAAAGGGCTAAGAGAAATAAGGAAAACAATGCAAGAACAAAATGAGGGTCTAAAAAAGAGATATTGCCACTGAAAGGAAGAATAATTGAAATGAGAAACACCATAGAAGGATTTACCAACAGATTTAATCAGGCAGAAGAATTAGAGGATAAGACAGTTAAAACTACAGACGCTGAAGAACAACAAGAACAGAGGCTCAAGAAGCCTGAGCACAATTTAGTGATATTATGGGACAACGAGAGACCTAATATACACATCATGGGAATTCCAGAAGGAGATGAGAGAGAGAAAGGGACATAAAGAATATTTGAAGAAATAATGACAGAAAATTTCCCCAATCTAACAAAGAATAGCTACAAATCCAAGAATTTCAAAGAACCCCAAGCAGGATAAACCCGAGGAGATCTACACCAAGACACATCATAGTTAGGCTCTGAAAAATTAAAGAGAGAATCCTGAAAGCAGTGAGAGAGAAGCAAATAGTCACATACAAAGTATCCTCAATAAGATTAAATGCCAATTTTTCCTCAGAAACATTGAAGGCCAGAAGGCAATGGAATGATATATTTAAAGCACTGAAAGAAAAAAAAAAAAAAACTGTCAACCAAGAGTACTATACCTAGCGAAAATATCCTTCATGAATGAGGGTGAAATTAAAACATTCCCAAACAGAAGTTGAGAGAGTTCATATCCACCAGATCAGCCCTATAAAAAATACTAATGGAAATTCTGTAGATGGAAATATATAAGACACTGGAAAGTAATTCGAAGCTATACATAAAAAGAAAGATTCTTAATAAAAGGAAATGCATGGACAAGTATAAAGGCTAGTAATAAGGTGTTCATGCTTGATAATTCTAAATGTTTTGTCCTTCATATTTTTAATAACAAATATGTAGAAGGCAAGGATAAAATTATGTTATAGGGCACATGAAATATAAACACATAATTAATGATAACAATAAAAGGGGAGAGGAATGGTGTAGATTTAAAATGTCTTGTGTGTTACTAAAGTTAAATTGGTACCAACTTACCCTAGAATATTGTAAATACAAGCTCTTAAATGTAGTATTCTTGGAAAGCACTATGTAAAAAAAAAAAAAAAAAACACAAAAGAAAAGAAAGGAACCAAAAAGGCTCACTACAATACGCCAACAAAACACAAGAGTACTAAAGGGCATAGACAAAGAAGGCTTAAGGCAACAAAAAACAAATAACAAAATGGCAGAGATAACTCACTTCTAATCAGTAATTACAGAGAATATAAATGGACTAAATCCTTCAGTCAAAAGGCAGAGAGTGGCAGGATGGATAAAAAAACATGATTCACCTATATGGTATTTACAAAAGACACACCTTAAACCCAAGAACACAAATAGGTTTAAAGTGAAAGATTGGAAAAAAATATCCCATGCAAGTATTAACCAAAAGAGAGCTGGGGATGGCAACCTTAATAACACACGAAGTAGACTTGAAGACAAAATCTGTCAGAAGAGATAAAGATAGACGTTGTATAGTGATAAACCCAGTACCCAGTGCCGTCGATAAAAGGGTCGATTAATCAAGATTTAACAATAATAGCTATATATGCACCCAACATTGGGTCACCTAAATATATAAAGCAAATGGTGCTAGAATTGAAGAGAGAGATAGATAGTACTACAATGAGAGTGAAAAGGAGCCCCAGTGGTGCAGTGATTAAGAGCTTGGCTGCTGTCATGGATTGAATTGTGTTCCCCCCAAAATACGTGTCAACTTGGTTAGGCCATGATTCCCCGTATTGTGTGGCTTTCCTTCACTTTGTGATGGTAATTTTATGTTGAGAGGATTAGGGTAGGATTGTAACACCACCATTACTCAGGTTACCTCCCTGAGCCAAGGTAAAGGGAGTTTCCCTGGGTGTGGCCTGTACCACCTTTTATCTCTCAAGAGATAAAGGAAAGGGAAGGAAGCAGAGAGTCGGGGACCTCGTACCACCAAGAAAGCAGTACCAGGAGCAGAGCATGTCCTTTGGACACAGGCTCCCCATGCCTGAGAAGCTCCTCGACGAGGGGAAGATTGATGACAAGGACATTCCTCCTGAGCCAACAGAGAGAGAAAGCCCTCCCCTGGAGCCGACATCCTGAATTTGGATTCGAAACCTACTAGACTGTGAGAAAATAAATTTCTCTTTGTTAAAGCCATCCACTTGTGATATTTCTGTTATGGCAACACTAGATGACTAAGACAGTTGCTAACCAAAAGTCAGCACTTTGAATGCATCGGCCACTCCTCAGAAACCCTTTGGGGCAATTCTACTCTGTCCTACCGGGTCACTATGAGTTGGAATCACTCGACAGCAACTGGTTACAATGATAGCTGGAGACTTCAATACACCACTTTCAATACCGGACAGAACATCTAGAAAGAAGATCAACAAGGGAACAGAGGACCTGAATGACATTATAAACCAACTAGACTTAACAGACATGTATAGAACACTCCACACAGAAAGAGCACAATATACATTCTACTCCAGTATATGTGGATTCTTCTCCAGGGTAGGCCACATTTTAGGCAAATCTTGATCAATTTAAAAAAGATTGAAATCATACGAAATATTTTCTCTGACCGCAACGGAGTCAATAACAGAAAAAACCTGGAAAATATACAAACATATGGAAATTAAACAACACACTATTGTTTTTCCTAACATTTTACTGTGTTTTAGGTGAAAGTTTACACAGCAAATTAGTTCCCCATTGAACAATTTATACACAATTTGTTCCATGACATTGGTTGCTATCTGCACAATGTGTCAGCACTTTCCCCATTTTCACCGTCTTCTCCGTTTCCATCCCTCCGGTTTCCCTGCCCCTCCTTGCCTTCTCATCTTTGCTTTTGGATAAATGTTGCCTGTATGGTCTCCTATAATTGATTGTTCCAAGGTGCTCATTTCTCACTGGTGTTAGTGTTTATTTTATGAACCAATCTATTATTTGGCTGTAAGGTGACCTCCAGGAGTGGCTTCAGTTTCACATTAAAAGAGTGTTTTAAATGATAGTCTCAGGGGCTACTCCAGTTCAGTCTTTTTTTTTAATGAATTTTTTTGTTCTACATTTTTCTCCCATTCTAACCGGGACCTTCTATTGTGTCCCTGGTGAGAGCAGTCAGCTGTGGTAGCTAAGCACCACCTAGTTCTTCTGATCTCAGGCTACAGGAGGCTGTGGTTCTTGTGGGCCATTAGTCCTGTGGAGTAAGTAATTCCTTTCTTGAGTCTTTGGTTTCCTTCGCTCTCCTTTGCTCCAGATGGGAAGAGACCAAGAGTTGTATCTTACATGGCCACTCACAAGCTGTTAAGACCCCAGACACTACTCACCAAACTAGGATATAAAACATTGTCTTTATGAACTATGTTATGTCGATTTGCCCAGATGTTCACCAAGACTATGGTCCTTAACCTACAAGGCCAGTAACAGTCCCAAGGCACGTTTGAGTATGTTTATGAGGTTTCCATGTGCTCTATTACATATATGAATAGATGTGCAGCACATACAAATATGGTTTTACAAATGCCTGCAACTATACCTATATACGCACGTGCATGTACTCCTACGTGCCCTCCCACACCTAGAGAGCACGCATAGCCACCTGTGTAACCACTCACATATTTTTGGTTTCTCTTACTGTTTTGGAGCCCTGATGGCACAGTGATTAAGAGATTCGTTGCTAACCAAAAGGTCAGCAGTTGAAATCCTCCAGCTACTCCCTGGAAACAATATGGGGCAGTTCTCCTCTGTCCTACAGGGTCACTATGAGCTGGAATTGACTCGACAGCAACGGGTATTACTATTATTGCAGAATCGTATATGTTATAGCATTTACCACAGTAACCCAGACCCAGTGCCAGTAGTTGTCCTTTATTCTTGCTTACCTCTCAGTGTCTTCATTTACTTTGGTCGTGTTGTGCTGACTTCCGCCATATTGTGTACTGCCTTTCCCTTAATCAGAATTAACATGTGGTGTAGTGGTTAAGAGCTATGGCTGCTAACCAAAAGGTTAGCAGTTCAAATCCACCAGGGCTCCTTGGAAACCCTATGGGACAGTTCTACTCTGTCCTATAGGGTTGCTATGAGTCGGAATAGACTCAATGGCAACAGTTGTTTTGTTTTGTTTTGTTACTATCTAGTAGGAGCCCTGATGGAACAGTGGTTAAGAGCTATGGTGAGCTACGGCTGCTAATCAGAATGTTAGCAATCTGAACCTACCAGCTGTTCCTTGGAATTCCCACGGGGCAATTCTACCCTGTCCTATAGGGTCGCTGTGAGTTAGAATCAGCTTAAAGGCAACAGGTACTATCTAATAAGTAATTTTTCCTCCCTTCTACTCCTATCCCTGGTAACCATGAAAGAATGTTGCTTTCTGTATGTAAACCTATTCTTGACTTTTAATAAAAGTGGTATCATACAATATTTGTTCTTTTGTGATTGACTTATTTCACTCAGCATAATGTCTTATGGATTCATCTATGTTAAAAGATGTTTTGTGGACTCATAATTATTATTTTTTATTTTTATTGTGCTTTAAGTGAAAGTTTACAAATGAAATCAGTGTCTCATACACAAATTTATATACACCTTGCAATATACTCCTAGTTGCTCTCTCCCTAATGAGACAGCACACTCTTCTCCACCCTGTATTTCCCTGTCCATTCAGCCAGCTTCTGTCCCCCTCTGCCTTCTCATCTCCCCTCCAGACAGGAGCTGCCCACATAGTTTCATGTGTCTACTTGATCCAAGAAGCTCACTCCTCACCAGTATTATTTTCTATCTTACAGTCCAGTCCAATCCCTGTCTGAAGAGTTAGATTTGGGAATGGTCCCTGTCTTGGGCTAACAGAAGGTCTGGGGACCATGACCTAAGGGGCTCTTCTAGTCTCAGACCATTAAACCTGGTCTTTTTAGGAGAATTTGAGGTCTGCATCCCACTGCTCTCCTGCTCGTTCAGGGATTCTCTCTTGTGTTCCCTGTCAGGGTAGTCATTGATTATAGTCAGGCACCATCTAGTTCTTTTGGTCTAGATGTAGTTCTGGTCAGGCTGATGTAGTCTCTGATTTATGTAGCCCTTGGGCTCTGTCTCTTGGGCTCATAATTACCTTGTGTCTTTGGTGCTCTTCAGTCTCCGTTGCTCCAGGTGGGATGAGATCAATTGATGCATCTTAGATGGCTGCTTGCTAGCGATTAAGACCCCAGACACCACTCTCCAAAGCAGGATGCAGAATGTATTCTTAATAGATTTTATTATGCCAGTTGACCTAGATGTTCCCTGAAACCATGGTCCCCAAATGCCCACCCCTGCTACACTGGCCTTCAAAGTGTTCAGTTTATTCAGGAAACTTTTTTGCTTTTGGTTTAGTCCAGTTGTACTGACCTCTCCTGTATTGTGTGTTGTCTTTCTCTTCACCTAAAATAGTTCTTTTCTACTAATTAGAGAATACTCCTCTCCCTCCCTCCTTCCTCACTCTCGTAACCATCAAAGAATATTTTCTTCTCTGTTTAGACTATCTCTTAAGTTCTTATAATAGTGGTCTCATACAATATTTGTCCTTTTGCAACTAATTTCATTCAGTATAATACCTTCCAGATTCCTCCATGTTATGAAATGTTTCAAGGATTCATCATTGTTCTTTATTGATGCATAGTATTTCATTGTGTGAATATACCAAAATTTATCCATTCATCCGTTGATAGGCACTTTGGTTGCTTCTATCTTTTTGCTATTGTAAACAGTGCTACAGTGAACATGGATGTGCATGTATCTGTTCATGTAAAGGCTCTTGTTTCTCTAGGATATAGTCCAAGGAGTGGGATTGCTAGATTGTATGGTAGTTCTATTTCTAGCTTTTTAAGGAAGCACCAAATTGATTTCCAAAGTGGTTTTACCATTTTACGTTCCCACCAGCAGTGTAAGTGTTCCAGTCTCTCCATAGCCTCTCCAACATTTATTCTTCTGTGTTTTTTGGGTTAATGCCAGCCTTGTTGGTGTGAGATGGAATCTCATTGTAGTTTTGATTTGCATTTCTCTAATGGCTAATGATGCCTGAATGTCATCTTTAGTGAAGTGCTTGTTCATATACTTTGTCCATTTTCTAATCGGGTTGTTTGTCCCTTTGTTGTTGAGTTTTTGCAGTATCACGTAGATTTTAGAGATTAGATGCTGATCGGAAATGTCACAGCTAAAAACTTTTTCCCAGTCTGTAGGTAATCTTTTTACTCTTTTGGTGAAGTCTTTGGATGAGCATAGGTGCTTGATTTTAGGAGCTCCCAGTTATCTAGTTTCTCTTCTGGTGTTTGTGCATTGTTAGTAATGTTTTGTATACTGTTTATGCCATGTATTAGGGCTCCTAATATTGTCCCTATTTTTCTTACATGATCTTTATCGTTTTAGATTTTATATTTAGGTCTTTGATCTATTTTGATTTCATTTTTTGTGCATGGTTTGAGGTATGGGTCTTGTTTCATTTTTTTGCAGATGGCTATCCAGTTATGCCAGCACCTTTTCGTTAAAGAGACTGTCTTTTCCCCATTTAACTGACTTTGGGCCTTTGTCAAAAATCAGCTGCTCAAATGTGGATGGATTTGTCTGGATTCTCAATTCAGTTCCATTGGTCTGTGTATCTGTTGTTGTACCTGTACCAGTCTGTTTTGACTACTGTGGCGGTATAATAGGTTCTAAAAGTGTGAGGCCTCCCACTTTGTTCTTCTTTTTCAGTAATGCTTTACTTATCCGAGGCCTCTTCCTTTCCGTATGAAGTTGGTGATTTGTTTCTCTATGCCGTTGGAATTTGGATCGGTATTGCATTGTATCTATAGATCGCTTTTGGTAGAATAGACATTTTTGCAATGTTGAGTCTTCCTATCTATAAGCAAGTATGTTTTTCCACTTACATAGGTCTCTTTCAGTTTCTTGCAGTAGTGTCTTGTAGTTTTCTTTGTGTAGGTCTTTTACATCTCTGATAAGATTTATTCCTAAGTATTTTATCTTCTTGGGGGCTACTGTAAATGATATAGATTTTGTGATTTCCTCTTTGATGTTCTTTTTGTTGATGTAGAGGAATCCAACTGATTTTTGTACGTTTGTCTTGTATCCTGATACTCTGCTGAACTCTTCTATTAGTTTGAGTAGTTTTCTTGAAGATTCTTTAGGGTTCTGTGTGTATAAGGTCATGTCATCTGCAAATAGAGATACTTCTACTCCTTACTAACCTGGGTGCCCTTTATTTCTTTATCTAGCCTAATTGCTCTGGCTAGGACCTCCAGCACAATGTTGAATAAGAGTGGTGATAAAGGGCATCCTTGTTCATCATTATTCTTTGTTGTTGCATAGTATTTCCTTGTATATATGTATATATATATGCACAATATATATCTGTTGATAGATAGGTTGTGTCCATCTTTTTGCTATTGTGAATAATGGTGCAAAGAACATGGGTGTGTATGTGTCTCTTCATGTCACTGCTCTCTTTCTTTAGGATATATACTTAGGAGTAGAATTGCTGCATCATTGGTATTTCTATTTTGAGCCTTTTGAGGAAGTGCCATGCTGTTTTCCACAGTAGTTGTACCATTTTACAATCCCACCAGCAATGTATAAGAGTTTCAATCAACCCACAAACTCACCAGCATTTGTTATTTTCTGGTTTTTGATCAATGCCATTCTTGCAGGGGTGAGATGGTATCTCATTGTAGTTTTCATTTGCATTTTTCTAATGGCTAATGATCTTGAGCATTTCCTCATGTGTTTGTTAGCTTCCTGAATGTCTGTTCATGTCCTTTGCCCATTTTTTGATTGAATTGTCTGCCTTTTTGTTGTTGAGGTTTTGAAGTTTTCATATATTTTAGAGATTAGACCTTTGTCAGATATGCTGACTGGATTATTTATCTTTTTGTTATTGTCAAGGTTATACATATACATACATACATACATATATATATATATATACTTTGTTGTTGTTGTTAGGTGCTGTCGAGTCAGTTCCGACTCATAGCGACCCTATGCACAACAGAATGAAATACTGTCCAGTCCTGAGCCATCCTTACAATCCTTGTTATGCTTGAGCTCATTGTTGCAGCCACTGTGTCAATCCACCTCGTTGAGGGTCTTCCTCTTTTCTGCTGACCCTGTACTCTACCAAGTGTAATGTCCTTCTCCAGGGACTGATCCCTCCTGACAACACGTCCAAAGTATGTAAGACGCAGGCTCACCATCATTGCTTCTAAGGAACATTCTGGTTGTACTTCTTCCAAGGCAGATTTATTTGTTCTTCTGGCAGTCCATGGTATATTCAACATTCTTCGCCAACACCACAATTCAAAGGCATCAATTCTTCTTCCGTCTTCCTTATTCATTCTCCAGCTTTCACATGCATATGATGTGATTGAAAATACCATGGCTTGGGTCAGGCGCACCTTATAGTCTTCAAGGTGATATATATTGGTTATTAGATTCTTGTTGGATACATGGTTTCTGAAGATATTCTCCGAGTTGGTACCTTGTCTTTTCATGTTTTCG
Source organism: Loxodonta africana (assembly GCF_030014295.1). Lineage (NCBI taxonomy): Eukaryota > Metazoa > Chordata > Mammalia > Proboscidea > Elephantidae > Loxodonta > Loxodonta africana. Next base: position 18,362,842 of record NC_087362.1, read on the forward strand.
GTAGTCTTTAGATGAACAAACATTTTAAACTTTTATGAGGTTTCATTTATTTATTTTGTCTTCTGGTGTTTGTGCTTTTGTTATCATATTGGATAATCTGTTGTTGAAAAATAGGCCTAACAGCATGGCCCCTACTTGTTCTAAGAATTCTGTGCTTTTAGTTTGCACATTTAGGTCCTTAGTCCATTTTTTAATTTGTTTTTGTGTATGGTGTGAGTCATGGGTCCTGTTTCGTTTTCCTGGATTCGGAAATCCAATTTTCCCAGCATCATTTATTGAAGAGACTTTTCTCTCCCCATTGAATGGACCTAGCCTCCAAGTTAAAATCAGTTGACCATAGGTGTGTGGGTTTATTTCTGGACTCTCCATTGATCAATGTGTCTATCGTTATACCAGTACCAGGCTGTTTGCATTACTGTAACTGTATAGTAAGTTTTAAAATCAGGAAGTGTGAGTCCTCCTATTTTGTTCTTCTCTTTCAACATTGTTTCGGCTGTTTGGGGCCTCTTACCACACCATATAAAGTTGAGGATTGCTTGTTCTATTTCTGTAAAGGAGGGTGTTGGATTTTGATTGGAATTGTGTTGAATCTATAGATTGTTTTGGGTATACTGATTTCTTAACAATATTAAGTCTTCCAACTCATGAACATGGAACATCTTTCCATTTATTTAAGTCTTTAATCTCTTTTAGCAGTGTTTTATAGTTTTCATTGTATAATTCCTTAACATCCCTGGTTAGATTTATTCCTATGTATTTTATTCTCTTAGATGCTATTATAAATGGAATTGTTTCCCTAATTTCCCTTTCAGATTTCTTATTGCTGGTGTATAAAAACCCAACTGTTTTTTTTTTGTTGACTTTGTACCCTCCAATTTTGCTAAATTCCTCTATTAGCTCTAGATGTTTTCTTGTGGACTCTTTGGGATTTTCTATATATAGGATCATATCATCCACAAATAGAGATAATTTTACATCTTCTTTTCTAATCTTGATACATTTTATTTCTTTTTCTTGTCTTATTTCTCTGGCTAGGACTTCTAATACAATATTGAATACGAGTGGTGAGAATGGGCACCCTTGTCTTGTTTCTGATTTCCAGGGGCAAGCTCTGTCTTTCTCCTTTAAGTATTATGTTGGCTGTTGGTTTTTCATATATGCCCTGAATCATATTGAGGAATTTCTCTTCTATTTCAATCTTCTTTAGGATTTTCATCAGGAAAGGATGTTGGGTTTTATCAAATGCTTTTTCTACATCCATAGAGATGATCATGTAGTTCTTTTCCTTTGTTCTATTGATGTGGTGTATTACGTTGATTGATTTTACTAATATTGAACCATTCCTGAATACCTGGAATAAATCTTACTTGGTCATGATGTTTGACTCTTTTAATATGCTGTTGAATTCTGTTTTATAGTGTTTTCTTGAGAATTTTTGCATCTGTATTCATAAGACATTGTGGCCTGTAGTTTTCTTTTCTTATAGTGTCTTTGTCTAGTTTGGGTATCAGGGTTATGTTTGCTTCATAGAATATGCCTTACTTCTCCATCTTTTGAAAGGGTATAAACAATGTTGATGTAAATTCTTCCCTAAATGTTTGGTGGAATTCTCCAGTGAAGCCATCTTGTCCAGGACTTTTTTGTTGTTGTTGAGAGGTTTTTGATTACCAATTCGATCTCTTCTCTTTTTTAGTGATCTGTTAAGACTTTCTTTTTCCTCTTGAGTCAGTTGGGGTAGGTTTTGTGCTTCTAAGAATTTGTCCATTTCATGTAGGTTATCCAGTGTGTTGTCACACTTTTGTTCAAATTTTTTTTTTTTTTTTTGTCCTTTAGGTGAAATTTTACAGAGCAAATTAGTTTCTCATTCAATACTTTATCCACAAATTGTTTTGTGACATTGGTTGAAATCCCCATAATGTGTCAATAGTCTCCCCTTCCACACTCCAATTGCCTGTTTCTATCCGCCCATTATTCCTGTTCCTCCCTGCCTTCTTTTCATTGCTTTTGGACAAGTGTTGCCCTTTTGGTCTCACATACATGCTTGAAATAAGAAGCCTGTTATTCACATGTGTTATTGTTTTATAGACCTGTGTAATCTTTGGCTGAAGGGTGAACTCCAGAAGTGGTTTCAGTTCTGAGTTAAAAGGATGTCCAGGGCATTCACAATATTTTGTCATAATTCTCTTTATTTCTATCAGGTCAGTTGTAATGTCCCCTCTTTCATTTTTTATTTTAGTGATTTGCATCTTTTCGCTTCTTTTCTTTGTCAGTCAAGTTAAAAGTCTGTCAATTTTATTGATCTTTTCATAGAACCAGCTTCTGGTTTTATTGATTCTATTGTTTTTTATTTTATTTATACTCTGATTTTTGTTATTTCCTTTCTTTTGGTAGGTTTAAGCTTAGTTTGCTCTTTTTCTAGTTCCTGGAGTTGTTAATTTAGGCTGCTAATTTGAGGTCTTCTTTTTCTCATGTAAGCATTTATTGCTATAAGTTTCCCTCTGAGTACTGCCCTCACTGCATCCCGTAAGTTTTGGTATGTCGTGCTTTCATTTTCATTTGACTCTAAGAAACCTGTGACTTCTCTTTTGATTTATTCCTTGCCCCATTGACAGCTTAATAGTGTGTTGTTTTTGGGGATGGCCCAAGATGGCAACTTAGTTAGACATACCAAAGACTGAGAAGCCAAGTGAAAGAGATATAGCTGACAATCCTGAAATCCTGAGCACTAAATGGAAGAATAGAGAATTAGATCAAACACCCATTGCAAAAGAAACTGAAGGAAAAAAACAAGTGAGGAGAGATACAGAGTGGAGGTGCCCTGCCAGCTGGCCCAGCACAGCATGACTATCTTGAGACAAAGCCAACAGCAATCCTGGGTGAGGAGCACAGAAAGGCAACTTCACGGAATCCCCAACAGGAGACAGAGAAAATGTGCAGACATACCTGGAGTGAAGCAAGGTGACCAGAACATAAACCAGATCTAAGGAGGGAAAGTACAAGAAGGAGGGAGAAAGTTCAAGGGCTCTTGGCAACCACAGAGTGGGGAGGGATCTGGGATCCAGAGACAAGATTACTCACCAACTGTGGTCCCTAAGAACTAGGGTGGGTAGCACACACAGTGTGTCAGCAGGAGTGCCACTCTGCACTCCTGGTTACCTGCCATACTCCCTGCCCATTGCCCCAGCCACCTGATGAACAGCAGAGACCCACTCTATCAGTCACCCACACACCCCTGTCTGCTGCCCAACCCACCCCATGAGGAGCAGAGAGTGCCTGTGCTTCTGTTCACCTGCCACATCCCCCACCCACTGCCTCCTCACCCAGTAAGTGGTAGTGAGCACCCCACAATCCCAGTTATTTTGTCCCTCCTGCTCACCTGGCATGCGGTAGAGAGTGCCCTGTGCGCCCAGTCACTCATCACACCTCTTGCCCATCCACCCACACACCCAGTAAGTGGCAGACAGTTCTCCGTCTGCCGCTTGCCCACCACACTCTCTCCCACCACCCAGCCCCTGCAGTGAGCTGCATGGAGCATTCCCATGCCACTGGACCAAAGACAGGTGGCAGCGTATGGTCGCCCAGCCCGCCCTCAGCCAACCAGCATACCTGGTGAACAGCAATACATGCTTGCCTTGCCTGGCACTGCTCCACCCACCCAGATAGGTGGTGAGCACTCCTGTGTCACCAGACAAGAGATCACCAGAGCATAACTGCCCTGCACACCCTGACGTATAAAAACAAAACAAAATGAAAAATTGGGATGAAACAAATGAACATACAATTTATCAATAAATACATAAATAAATAACACCTTAATGTCTCAGAGACAACAGAAAATAACAAATCGTATAAAAAACAGGATAAGATGGCTCAAATAAGTGAGCAAAATAAATGGGCAGAAAACCTTCCTGAGAAGAAATGGTAATAGAATTACCTGATAAGGAATTCAAAAGACATATATAGGATCTTCCAAGAGATTAAGGAAAGCACAGATAAAACCCTAGTAGAATTCAGGAAAAAAAATACAAGAGCAAAATGGCAAAATAAATAGACAATTAGAACCCATACATAAACAACAATTAGAAATCCAGAAGAATAACAATAAAATATTAGATAGATAATGCAATGGAAGGGCATAGGAGTAGTATTAAATCAATAGAAGAAAGAATCAGCAAATAGAGGACAAATCCCTTGATACCAATTTGTTGGAGGAACAATCAGAAAAAAGAATGTAGAAAAATAAGGAAAACCTAAGAGTTATGTGGGACACTATCAAGAGGAAGAATTTATGTGCAATTGGAATTCCAGAAGAGGAGGACAGGAAAAAAAAAAGCACAGAGACAATTTTTTAAGATTTACTGACAGAAAACTTTCCTCATATCATTAAAGGTGCAAAAGTTTCCATCCCAGAACCTCGACGATCCCTATACAGGTTAGAATCCAAAAGAAAGTTGCCAAGACATATCATAATCGAATTTCCCAAAATCAAATACAAAAAAAGAATTCTGAGAGCGGTTCATGAAAACAAAATATCACCTTCAAAGGGACACCAAAAAGACTAAGCACTGATTTCTTGAAAGAAACAGTGCAGGTGAGAAGACAGTGGGATGGCATATATAACACCCTGAAAGAAAAGACTTGCCAATCAAGAATCATATATCTAACAAAATTGTCTTTCAAATACAAAGGTGAAACTAGATATTCCCAGATAAACAGAAATTAAAAGAATTTGTAAAAACCAGACCAAACTTACAAGAAATACTAAAGGGGGTCCTTTGAACAGAGAAAAATGATATCACACAACAACCTGAGGTCAAGATACATGACAGCATCACTCAGATACAAACCCACATAAAAAATTTTCAAAAGTAAAATAAATCTGCAAAACTGGGAAACTAGGAAACCAAGGATGTCAATCCATAAATGACAACAACTTCAAAACAAAAGGGGGAATATGTAGTGTAGTTATAGAACTTCTATATGGAGAGGAAGTCAAGGTGATATCAAGATTTAACAGACTATTTTAAACTTAGGAAGATAAAAGTAAATTTCAAAGTAACCATAACAAAAATTAACAAATCTACTTACCAAAATAAAGAACAAAATCAAATAGACATGGTAAACACAAAATCAACAACATTGAAGGATATGAAAATAAAATCCATAAACAAAAAGAACTCAGCACAGAAAATTACATGAAACAAAAGAACCATTAACACCATACACACACACACAAAAAACTTAACAAAATGGCAGCAGTAAATTCATACCCATCAATAATCACACTAAATGTAAATGGTTTAAATGTACTGGTCTAGAGACAGAGAGTGGTAGAATGGATTAAAAAAAAAAAAATGACCTATTAATATGTTACCTACAAGAGACACACCATAGACACAAAGACATAAATAGGTTAAAAATCAAAGGATGGAAAAAATTATACCAAGCAAATAGTAATCAAAAGAGAGCAGGAGTGGCAATAATAATCTCTGATAAAATAGGCTTTAAGTAAAAATCCATTATAAGAGACAAGAAGGGCATATATAATGACTAAAGTTTCAATCAACCAAGAGGACATAACCATAATAAATATTTACACACCCAGTGACCCAGCTCCATAATACATGAAACAAACTCTAACAGAATTAAAAAAGAAATAGTTCTACAATAATAGTAGGAGATGTTAGCACACCACTTTCAGTGCTGGACAGAACAATTACAAAAAAAACTCAGCAAAGATACAGAAGATCTAAACAACATAATCAACAAGCTTGAACTCACAGACATATAAAGGACACATCACCCAACAGCAGCACAGTACACATTCTTCTGCAATGCTCATAGGTCATTCTTCAGAATAGATCATATTTTAGGCCACAAAGCAAGCCTCAGTAAATTCAAAAACATAGAAATAACACAAAGCATCTTCTCTGATCATAACAGGATAAAATTAGAAATCAATAACAGAAAAAACAAGAAAAAAATTAAGGACATGGAAACTGAATAACACCTTACTTAAAAACTATTGTGTAACAGAAGAAATTAAAAAAGAAATTAAAAAATTCTTAGAATCAAATGAATATGAAAATACAACATACCAAAACCTTTGGGACACAGCAAAAGCAGCACTCAGAGGAGCATTTATAGCAATAAATGCAATCATCAGAAAAGAAGGGCCAAAATCACTAGCTTAACCCTGTGAAGGAAAAGGAGCAGCAAAAGAAAACCAAGGTTACCAGAAAAAAAGAAATAATAAACATCAGAGCAGAAATAAATGAAAGAGAAAACAGAAAAATAATAGAAAGAGTCAATAAGACTAAAGTTGGTTCTTTGAGAGGATCAATAAAATTCACAAATCACTGGCTAAATTGATGAAGGAAAAAAGTGTGAAGATGCAAATAACTAAAATAAGAAATGAGATGGGTGGTGTTACAACAGAACCAATGGAGATAAAAAGGATCATAATAGGATATTAAGAAAAATAATAGTCTAACAAATTTGAAAATCTAGAAGAAATGGACAAATTTCTAGAAACACACTGCCTACCAACGACAACCTAAACTAGCACAAACAGGCCAAACCAAACCAAACCAAACCCAGTGCTGTCGAGTTGATTCTGACTCATAGCGACCCTACAGGACAGAGGAGAATTGTCCCACAGAGTTTCTAAGGAGCACCTGGCAGATTCAAACTGCTGACCCTTCGGTTAGCAGCCGTAGCACTTAACCACTACGCCACCAGGGTTTCCAAACAGGGAGAAAACGTAAAACACACCCATAACAAAAGAAGAAGTTGAAGATGTCATTAAAAAAAAAAAAATTCCCAACAAAAATAAAAAGCCCCGGCCCAGATGGCTTCACTGGAAAGTTCTACCAAACATCCAGAGAAGAGTTGACACCAATTCTACTCACATTATTCTAGAACATAGAAAAGGAAGAAATACTCCCAAATTTATTCTATGAAACCAGAATAATCTGATACCAAAGCAAGGGAAAGACACCACCAAAAAAAAGAAAAAGAAAATTACAGACCAATATCCTTCATGAATATAGATGTAAAAGTTCTCAATGAGATTCTAGCCAACGTAATTTAACGGCATATCAAAAAAAAAAATAATACATCATGATCAGGTGAGATTCATACCAAGGATGCAAGGGTGGTTCAACTTTAGAAAATCAGTCAACATAATTCACCACATAAATAAAACAAAGGAAAATAATCACATGACCATCTCACCTGCAGCAGAAAAGGCCTTTGATAAAATCCAACACATTTCCTCATAAAAACTCTCAGTAAAATAGGACTAGAAGGGATATTACTCAATATAGTTAAGGGCACATGTGCAAAAGCAACAGGCAACATTATTCTCAACGTGGAGAGATTGAAAGCATTCCCCTTGTAGACAGGCGCAAGCCAAGGAGGCCTATTATCACCACTCTTATTCAATATTGCATTGAAAGTCCAGCCAGAGCAATAAGGCAAGAAGGAAATAAAGGACAATCGATGTTGTAATGAAGAAGTAAAATTATCCCTGTTTGCAGATGACATGATCGTATATATAGAAAATCCAAGACATTCCACAAGAAAGTTACTGGAACTAACAGAAGGGTTCAGCAAAGTGTCAGGGTACAAGATCAACATTCAAAAATCATTTTGATTCCTCTACACCAACAAAGAGAACTCCAAAAAGGAAATCAAGAAAACAATATGGTTTACAATAGCCCCCAAAAGAATAAACTACCTAGGAAAAAAACTAACCAGGTTGTTAAATGTTTGTACAAGGAAAACTACAAAACACTACTGCAAGAAACCAAAACAGACCTACATAAATGGAAAAACATACCACGCTCAAATGGATTGAAAGACTCAACATTGTGAAAATGTCAATACTACTGAAAGCAATCTATAGCTATAATGCAATCCTGATCCAACAACATTTTTTAACAACATGGAAAAATTATTCTCCAACTTTATACGGAAAGGAAAGAGGCCCCAAACAGCTAAAGTATTGTTGAAAAAAAGAACAAATCATAAGGTCTTGGACTTCCCAATCTCAGAACTTACTATACAGCCACAGTAGTCAAAACAGCCTGGTGCTGCTACAATGACAGACACATAGATCAATGGAAGAGAGTTGAGAACCCAGGAGTAAATCTATCCAGCTATGGACAGCTGATCTTCGACAAAGGGTGCAAGTCCATTTAATGGGGAAGAGATAGTCTCTAACAAATGGTGTTGGCAAAACTGGATATCCATTTGCAGAAAAAATGAAACAGGATCACCTCACACCATATGCAAAAACTGACTGAAAATGGATCAAAGACCTAAATGTTAAACCTGGTACTATAACATAGCTAAAAATGCATATATTTTAGAGATTAGACCTTTGTCAGATATGCTGTTGCCAAAAAATTTTCCCAGCCTATCTTTTCTCTTTTTACTCTTTTGGTAAAGTCTTTTGATGAGCAAAATACTTGCATAGACATTTCACCAAAGAGAACATTCAAATGGCCTCCAAACACATGAAAAGATTCTCAGCATCATCAGCCATCAGAGAGATGGAAATCAAAACACAATGAGATACCATTTCACTCCCACTAGCATGGCTAAGATTTAAAAAGAAAAAAAAGAAAGAAAGAAAATAAATGTTGGCAAGGATGTGGGGAAATTGGAATCCCTATCCATGGCTGGTTTTTCTGGTTAGAATGCAAAGTGATACAGCCATTGTGGAAAAGTGTGGCAGTTTCTCAAAAAACTAAAAATAGAACTACCATATAAACTTGAAAGCAGACTCAAAAAGAAACGTGTACACCGATGTTCATTGCAGCATGATCCACAATAGCTAAACTGTGAAAACAACTGAAATTCACATCAATGGATGATTGGATAAACAAAATGTGATACATACGTAGAGTATACATATATACAGCCAGCGGAGAAAGAGAACCTTGATACATGCTACAGAATGGATGGAGCTGGAAGACATTATGTTGAGAAAAATAGGCCAATTGCAAATAGACAAGTATTGTATGACCTCACTTATATGAAAAGACAAGAAAAGGCAAATGTATAGAGAAAAAAGTTTATTAGTAGAAACCCTGGTAGCGTAGTGGCTAAGTGCTACGGCGGCTAATCAAAGGGTCAGCAGTTTGAATCTGCCAGGCACTCCTTGGAAACTCTATGGGCCAATTCTACTCTGTCCTACAGGGTTGCTATGAGTCAGAATCGACTCAACAGCAACAGGTTTTGGTAGTTTACCAGGGGAAGGAGGGAAGGGATAAGGGGGGTTAATGGTGATGGAAGAATTGCATTAAGGGTAGGGTTGGACAGCCGAATATTATAATTGTTGTCAGTAAGTTGTATACTTGTAAAAAGTTGAATTGGCAAAAGTCATGTGATAGATATACTTACAACAATGACACACACACAAAAAAAGTAGCTGCTGAACCTGCTTATGTACAACCAAACACCTCATGGGATTGGTTCCTTGGTTTGGAGTAACAGAGGAAGAAGGAGAGTCAGGAATAGGAGGAGGAAATGTAATGTGTGGCTGATTGCCTCCACGAACAACTATCTCCTTTTCTGTGAGACCAGAACTGGATGGTGTCCAGCTGCCAATACTGAACATTTTGATCAACGATTACGTAGATGAATCCTGATCAAAAGGAGGAAAATGCAGAACAAAACTTCAAATTCTCTTGGACTTCAGAATTTCTGGAGCCAGAGAGGGTGAATGAACCCCTGAAACTATTGCCCTGAGATAATCTTTAAACCTTAAACCAAAAATATCCCCTGAAGTCATCTTAAAACTGGACATTAGTTTAGCTTAACTAGTAAAAAAAAAAAAAAGTCTGTCTTGAGCATTATGCTCTTTTAAGAACTGTCCATATAGGATCAAATTGACAACAGATTAGATAGGAACCTTAGAGCACAGTAAGTGTATGTTAATGAGGGAGGAACAACCTAAAAAAGAGGGACAAGAATGGTCACACAACTCAAAGAGTGTAATCAATGTCACTAAATTGTATATGTATAAACTGTTGAATTGGTATATGTTTTGCTGCGTGTGTTCTCAACAACAACAAAATGAATATGTTTAGGAGAAGAGGAAAAAAAGGAACAGAAACATACAGAGGAAAAACACAGGAGAGAGGAGAAGGCCATTTGAAGACAGAAAGAGATATTGGAGTTATGCAGCCACAAGGCAAGGAATGCCTGGAGCCACCAGAAGCTGGAAGAGGTAAGAAAGCTGAAAGAGCCTTTGGAAGGAGCACAGCCCTACTGACAGATTTATTTTAAACTCTTGGCCTAAATTGTTAGAGAAAAAGTTAATGTTGTTTTAAGCCATGTAGTTTGTGACAATTTGTTACAGCAACCTGTGAAAACTATTACAATGGCGTTGAAATGAGAGGTGAATATTGTTGGGAAAATTTTTTTCATGTATCTTTTGTGTATCTGAAGTGCTTATGTGTTACAAATGGTTAAAAGCTGGAATGCTAACACAAAGGTTGGCAGTTCAAACCTACCAACAGGCACCTCAGAAGAAAGCCCTGGCAATCTGTTTCCAAAAGGTCACACCCTTGAAAACCCTATGGAGCACAGGTCTACTCTGAAACACATGCGGCTTTCATGAGTCAGAACTGACTCAAAACCAACTGATTTGGTTTTGATTTTTCTTGTGCATCTAAATGTCATGCATTTGAGGCACTGAATGCCCTTTGTTCTGGATTATGTTTTTGTTTAATGAACAGCCTGGAAGATATCGTGCCTCTCTTCAAAGCAAAGAACAGGTATGATTACTTCTCACTATATAAGGTTTGGGTTTCTTGGGCTCAGGGTTCCTCCTACAATGCAATCCACTGTGTGTGCAAGTGTCACCTGGCCCTCTTCATGTCACCCTGTGGGAAGTAAGGCATGGGGAACCAGTGCAAAATTGCTGATACTTTGGCTACTGCTATTGCTATAAGTAATACATTGTCTTTTATCTCTGACCCCAGGAGTCTCATGTCTTCTAACAGCATTCATGGAAAGGTGAAAAGCAAATCGTTAGCTTGAATGTTGGTTAAATTTCAAACTCTTAACAGTTATTGACAAGCATTACACTTAAATCTTCTGTAATTAGGCTGTGAGTACCAATTTACCTCCCTCCCCCCTCCTGTAAATGCCTCATTTCATTCCTATCCTCTCACTTACAATTCTCTAAAATTAGGTGAACATTATTGGTCAAAGAAGCAGATAAATTGTAAAGAGACTCTCAGCAGAAACCATGCAGGCAAGAAGTCAATGGAATGACATATATAAAGCCCTGGAGGAAAAAATTTCCAGCCAAGAATTATGTATCCAGATAAACAGAAATTTAGGACATTTGCAAAAACCAGACAAATTTGCAAGAAATGTTAAAGGGAGTCCTCAAGTTAAAGGACCAAAAACATCAGACAACAATCTGAGATTAAGATACAGGACAGATCAAACAGATACCAACCCAGATGAAGAACTCTCAAAAATAAAATTAAAAGGATGAACACAGGGAATGAGAGATGTCAATACATAAATGACAACGTCAAAACAAAAAAGGAGTAAACGGTGTAGTTATAGAACTTCCATTTGGAGAAAAAGTCAAGGCGATATCAAGAAATAAGACTTGTTTAAACTTAGGAAAATAAAGGTAAATTTCAAGGTAACCACAAAAGAAGCCAACAAACCTACCCATCAAAAGAAAAACATATTTACAAACATAAAATTAACAATAATGAAAGACATGAAAAGAAAATCCATCAGCAAAAAGAGCTCAACACAGAAAATTAAGCAGAACAAAGGAACTGTCAACACCAAAAAAAAAAAGAAAACAATAAAATGACAGCAGTAAACTTACACCTTTCTATAACACTTAAATGTAGCAGTAAAGAGAGAGAGAGTAGCAGAATGGATTTAAAAAAAAAAAAAAATGTATTTGCTGCTTACAACAGACATACCTTAGAGATAAAGACATAAACAAACTAAAACTCAGTGGATGGAAAAAATATATCAAGCAAACAGTAACCAAGAAGAGTAAGACTGGCAATATTTATCTCTGATAAAATAGACTTTAAAGCAAAACCCACCATAAAGGATAAGGAATGATTAAAGGGTCAATACACCAGGAAGACATAACCATAATAAATATATACCCACCCAGTGACAGGTCTCCAAAATACATAAAACAACCTCTAACAGCACTGAAAAGAGAAAGAGACAGTTCCACAACAATAGGAGACTTCAACACATCACTTTTGGTGAAGGGCAGAACATCTAGAAAGAAATTCAGTAAAGATACAGAAGATCTAAATACCACAATCAACCAACCTGACCTCATAGATATATACAGAACACTCCACCCAACAGCAGCAAAGTACGCATTCTTTTCCAATGCACATGGAACATTCTCCAGAATAGACGACATTTTAGGCCACCAAGCAAGCCCCAACAAAATCCAAAACATCGATACAATATAAAACATTTTCTCTAATCACAATCCCATAAAAGTAGAAATGAATAACAGGAATACCAAGGGGAAAAAATCAAATACATGGAAACTGAACAACACCTTGCTTCAAAACCTCTGGGGAATAAAAGAAATCAAGAATGGAATACAAAAATTCATAGAATCAAATGAGAATGGAAATACATCTTACCAAAACTTTTGAGAAACAGCAAAAGCAGAGCTTAGAGGTCAATTTATAGCAATAAATGCACACATCAATAAAGAAGAAAGAGCCAAAATTAAGACATTAATTTGACAACTTGAACAAATAGAGAGTAGCAAAAGCAGCACCAGAAGAAATACTAAAGATTAGAGCAGAAATAAATGAAATAGAGAACAGAAAAAGAACAGGAAGAATCAACAAGACCAGAAGTTTGTTCTTTGAAAAGGTTAAGAAATCGACAAACCATTGACCAAAGTGACAAAAGAAAAGCAGAAGAGGAAGCAAATAATCCAAATAAGAAATGAGATGAGTGATATCACAACAGAATCAATTGAAATAAAAAGGATCATAATCAATACTGTGAAAAACTGTACTCCAAAAAATTTGAAAATCTAAAGGAAATGGACAAATTTCTAGAAACACACTACCTACCTAAAATAACACAAACTGAGGTAGAAAAACTACACAGACTCATAACAAAAGAAAACATTGAAGCGGTAAAAAAAAAAAACTCCCAACAACAACAACAAAAGCCCTGGCCTGGAGGGCTTTACTGGAGAATTCTACCAAACGTTCAGAGAACAGCTCACACCAACACTACTCAAACTATTTCAGAACATAGAAAAGGAGGAATATTCCCAAATTCTTCCTATGAAGCCAGCATAACCCTGATACCAAAGCCAGGCAAAAACACCACAAAAAATAAAAATTACAGATCAATATCCCTCATGAATACAGACTCAAAAATTCTAGCCAATGGAATTCAACAGCGAATTAAAAAAAGATCAGGACCAAATGGAATTCATACCAAGTATGCTAGTATGGCTCAACATTAGAAAATCAGCCAAGGTAACCACCAGATAAGTAAAACAAAAGAATCACTTGATCATCTCAATCAATGCAGAAACAGCATTTCACAGAGTCCAGCACACATTACTGATAAAAACTCTCAGCAAAATAAGAATAGAAAGGAAATTCCTTGATATAATAAATGGAATTTATACAAAATGAACGTTCTCAACGGAGAGAGACTGAAAGCATTCCGTTTGGGATTGTTAACCAGACTACAATGCCGTTTATCACCATTCCTATTCAACATTGTGCTGGAAGTCGTAGCTAGAGCAATAAGGCAAGAAAAAGAAATAAAGTGTGCCCAAATTGGTAAGGAAGAAGTAAAACTATCCCTATTCACAGATGATATGATCCTATACATAAAAAACCCCTAAAAATCCACAAGAAAGCTACTGGAACTAACAGAAAGTTTCAGCAAACCATCGGGGTACAAGATAAACATACCAAAAAATTAGCTGGATTCCTCCACACCAACAAGGAGAATTTCAAAATCAGGAAAGCAATACCATTTACAATAGCACCCCCACCCCCAAAAGATAAAATACTTAGGAATAAATCTAACCAGAGATGTAAGAGACCTATACAAAGAAAACTATAGAACACTGCTGCAAGAAACCAAAAGAGACCTACATAAATGGGAAACCACATGATGCTCATGGACAGGAAGACTCCATATTGCGAAAACGTCAATACCACGTGTTATAAACTGAATTGTATCCCCCAAAAATGTGTGTCAATCTGGGTAGGCCATGATTCCTAGTATTGTGTGATTGTCCACCAGTTTGTCATCTGATGTGATTTTCCTATGTGTTGTAAATGCTACTTCGATGATGTTAATGAGGCGGGATTAGAGGCAGTTATGTTAATGAGGCAGAACTCAATCTACAAGATTAGGTTCTGACTTAAATCAATCCCTTTAAGATATAAAAGAGAGAAGAGAGCAGAGAGACGGGGACCTCATACGACCAAGAAACAAGAACCAGGAGAATAGTGTGTCCCTTGGACCCAGGGTCCCCGTGCTGAGAAGTTCCTCAACAGGGGAAGATTGATGACAAGGATCTTCCCCCAGAGCCCACAGAGAGCTTTCCCCTGGCACCCTGAATTTGGACTTCTAGCCTCCTAGACTGAAAGAGAATAAATTTCTCTTTGTTAAAGCCAACCACTTGTGGTATTTCTGTTGTAGCAGCACTAGATGTCTAAGACGCTACTCAAAGTGATGTACAGATATAATGTAATACTGACCCAAATTCCAACAGCACCATTTAATGAAATGAAGAAACTAATTACCAAATTTATACAGACAGGAAAGAGGCCCAGGATAAGTAAAGCATTATTGAAGAAGAAGATCAAAGTACGAGGCCTCACTCTATGTGATCTTAGAAACTACAATACAGCCACAGTAGTCAAAACAGCCTAATACTGGTACAACAACAGACACATAAACCAATGGAACAGAATTGAGAACCCAAATATAAAACCATCCACCTATAAGCAGCCGATACTTGACGAAAGGCCAAAGTCCGTAAGGTGGGGGAAAAGGCAGTCTCTAACAAATGATGCCGGCATAACTGGATCTCCATTTGTAAAAAAATGAAACAGGACTCATACCTTACACCGTACACAAAAGCTAACTCAAAATGGATCAAAGACCTAAAGATAACACCTAAAATGATAAAGATCATGAAAGAAAACAGAGACAATGCTAGGCACAATAATAAAAAACCATAATACATTGCATAAATACAGTATAAACCATAACTTACAATGCACGGACACCAGAAGATAAAGTAGATAACACTGGGAGCTCCTAAAAATTAAACACTTATGCTCATCAATAGATTTCACCAAGAGAGTAAAAACAGAACCTACAGACTGGGAAATATTTTTGGCTATGACATATCTGACAAGGGTCTAACCTCTAAAATCTATAGAATATTTCAACACCTCAACAACAAAAAGACAAATAATCCAATTGTCAAAAGATGAACCACGGATGTGAAAAGACACTTCACCAAAGACGTCAATCAGGTGGCTAACACAGGAGGAAATGCTTGTGTTCATTAGCCATTAGAGAAGTACAATTCAAAGCTACAACGAGATTGTATTGGTACATGCTGAACTTTCTGAAATGACTAATTGGTGCCATTTGTGGTTAAAGTTGTAAATGCATCATGTCAATACTTCTGTCATCATTCAAAACTAGGCAAGAGAAAGGAATAGGAAAATGCTTCACTTGACAAGCCTAAGCCAGTCAGGGCAGGCTGTAGGCAAAGTCATGAAACTGTCTCCAGCACCACCCAGTCCTTTTCTTTCACCAGGATCTTCATGCATTCTCCTGGCTGCCTCAGTCCATCGTCTGCAGTGCCAAAGCCTCAGTCCTCCCCTGATCCCTGGCATACCAGCAAAGCTTACCTGTACAGGGATTTCCAAATCGTTGCAAACTAACAGCACTTCATTCATCCTTCCTGGCTTTCCAGTTAAATCGCTCATGAAGAGTTACCGAATGACCCAAACAGGCAACATTATAGATTGAAAGCCATTTGCCAAATTCTAGGAAACTGTATCTTTGATGGGATAACTTGAGATGTCAATGTCTACATTGTGTACACTCTGTCCTTGGCATCAAAGAAAGAGGGAGGGTGATAGGGAAGCAGGAAAATGCTTAGATCTTGTTGCAGTCTTTCCCTGTTTTTGTTGTTGGTTGTCGTCCAGTTGATGCCGGCTCTTGGTGACCCCGTGTGTGCAGAGTAGAACTGCTCCATAGGGTTTTCAAGGCCGTGACCTCTCAGAAGCAGATTGCCAGGTCTGTCTCCCGAGGAGCCTCTGCTTGGGTTGGAACTGCCAGCCTTTCAGCTGGTAGTCAAGCGCTTAATCTTTTGCGCCACCCAGGGACTCTTTAATCTTCTCCTAGATTTGGGTTTAAAAAAAAAAAAAAAACCTGAACCAGTTGCTGAAGAGTTTATTCCGACTCATGGCAGCCCCCTGTGTGTCAGAGCTGTGCTCCATAGGGTTTCAATGACTGTGACCTCTTGGAAGCAGATTGCCAGGCCTTTCTTCTGAAGCACCTCCAGGTGGACTTGAACTGCTAACCCAAGCACTTAACCATTTGTCCCACCCAGGGACTCCAGCTGTGAGACAAAACCCACTGCCGGCAAGTCGATTCCGACTCATAGCGACTCTATAGAACAGAGTAGAACTGCCCCATAGGGGTTCCAAGGAGAACCTGGTGGATTCGAACTGCCAATCTTTTGGTTGGCAGCCAAACTCTTAACCGCCGTGTCACCAGGGTTTACGCTCTGAGACAGAGAGAGTGTAATAACCAGAGGACCAGGCAGCCAGTCCATGCTGTAGAGCTCCCTTCTTAACCACGCGCACAGTGCACCTATTGACTCAGCTCTCACACATTCATCCTGTGACTTCCATCCCTATAAGTGTAGAATGAAGAGGATGGGTGCATGGGGCCTCTGGAAAGGCTCAAAGGCAGTGGTGGCAGTACAAGTAAACAGAGCCACTGTGCATCAGTCCCAGGTACATTTCTAAGTAGACAAACCAACCCACTCTCAATGGACACTGACATTTAATGAAAGGAGTAACCTTGTATTTATCAAGACTCTTTCAGTCATATGGGACACAAACCCAAATCAAACTAGTTCAATTAAAAATGGATTTACTGACTCACATAAAGTCCAAAGGTGGAGTTCAATCAGAGTCTCAAGAGATCTCAGTGACGTCAGCTGGTTTCCTCTCTCTCGTTTCTTCTGTATGCCTCTCTCTCCCCTCTGATTTTCTCTGTCAGCTTCATTCTCTTCCAGTGCGGAAGGCCATCTTTCCTGGGGTGGGAGATCAGAGGGCTTCAGGCCAGCCATTCTAGAGGAGAGAGCGTGGTTCCCTTCAAGTGCACAGGTATAAAATCCAAGATAAGGACGCTCAGTTCCAGTTTAGGTCATGTACCCATTTGGGGACCACTTTCTGAACTAATAGTGGGCGGGCCTGCGTTATGTGCTTCATGGAATGAGCAAGTGTCAGCTCCCCTAAAAGCTGATGGGTTTTTTTGGGTAAGGGGAGACTGGGAGAGTGAGAGGGAGGGGATTGGAGCCAGATCTAAAAATAGATGCTCGCATTAACGAAGTTACACAGCTCGTTTATGTCTGGGTGCTTTCATGTCTGGACAGGTGGTTGTTCAGGTGGTTGGTTAATCAAGCACACAATTGGCCTGGGTTTAGTTTGCCAATCTCTGGAGGTTTGGTCAATTTCATATCATTGTTGTCTAGGGCAAAAATAAGCCATGTCCACTGCCAAATAGCATTGGGCTGTGTGGAACTGAGTCATTTATAAGCTTCGGTGAGGCCAGGGCCCTTTAAGTATTGCTGACTATTGATTGTTATATCTTATGCCACACCTGGCAGTCATTAGGATAGAGGGAGCAAATATGTGATATTCATTCTGCCACTCCCCGCCCCCATGTCCCTATCAGATATAATTGCTCAATCACAGCATTCTTTCCCACTGATCCAGAAAGGGCTTCAGAATCATTCTCAGAAGTTCTCCAGGCAGCTACTCCTAAACAACTAGAGCTGGCGTGTGAGATGAGATCCATCTATCCATGCACTATGGTATCATGAGTCAATCCATTGATGATCTCTTTTCAGGATGCTTTAGCCAATCAGCAAAGGGAAGACATACATGAAATTAAAATTCCCATTGGTAAGATTGCATACGGACTACTTGAATTTGGAAAAGCAGTGCGGGCCTCCGCACTTTGTAGAATATGGCAAGCTCTGGGCATTATGACAAAGACTGTCTTCTTAAGACTGTGTGCAAAATATATCCTAGAATTACATATAATCTTTTAGTGTTATTAAAGATAACAAATATGCAGAAGATATCCAGATACTTTCCAATAGACAGGATAATTATTTAATTATTTATTTAAGGATAAATAAACCGAAACCACAATATAAGGACACAGAACGTTTTTAAAAGTATGAAGACCATGGCCCTGCAGATGCAGAGCAAATACATACTTTGAAAGAAGATTTACTATAGAAAAATGGAAGTCAACCTTGAAAAGCAACTTCTTTGTGATCTCAGACAATTACAAAATGATTTGGAAAATACACAAAAGCATAGTAAGGGTGCAGGCTGAGATAAAGTGAAGTTGGATGAAAAGGAGGAAACAAAAGTAAAACATGATCAAGTTACTGAAGACAGCATAGAGTGATAGTACATAAGACAGAATTTGAAATGTAAAAGAATCTTTAAGAATCTTTCCAAGAATACAAGGACATAAGATAAAGGGCTGAAAATAATGAGAGACAAGATAATACATGTGGAGAATAGAGACTAGAAAACCAAACAATGGGTGAAAACTGTCACTGAAGCTTAAAGCTAACAGTCGATCAGAAATAATTGAAAAAAAAAATTGTTTTACTTAAAGAATTTTGAATCTGCAGAATAAAAAAGTTGAGTGTGTTCTCAGCAAATTTTCTGAAGACACCTACACCTAGAAATATTCTGGACACATTTTTGACTTTGAGGAAAGAAAAAAAAGTTCTTTAAGATCCAGGGAAGACAAAACAAACACCATGTTATCTACAAAGGGACTTAGTTTTCTACTCTATGAGGCTAAATGGTAGTGTTCAATGGAAAAGTGCCAACAGATACTTGAGGGAAAATGATTGTGATCCAAAAGATTTATAGCAAGTGTCAGTGCCCCCAGCCAAAGACCACCAGGAACAAGTTGGGTTTATTACTCATTGCAGTGAGAAGAACTCACACCATATGGAACTATAGAGGATCTCAGTAAGACAGTGTTAGAAAAGACTTACTAAAGGATTTGGAATTTGGGCGGTTGATTCAGAGGAGGGTTTAAGGAAGTAAGGAAACCCTGGTGGCGTTAAGTGCTATGGCTGCTAACCAAGAGGTCAGCAGCTAGAATCCACTGGGCGCTCCTTGGAAACTCTGTGGGGCAGTTCTACTCCGTCCTATAGGGTGGCTATGAGTCGGAATCGACTCGACTGCAGTGGGTTTGGTTTGGTTTTGGTTAAGGAAGTAAGGCTTTGTTCTGAATTGGATACTGTCAGGAAGGTGAAGCAATTTTATGACTGGGTACCTCAATAAATTTAATCTACGGGGAGGGCAGACTAAGCGAGGTGAAAGCTGTAATTAGGAAAGAAGTAGCAGTCACTCATATTAACTGCAAGAAGGCAATGTCTGGTCACTTACATGACTTGGACAGTGACTGTTTTATCTGTGTTCAGGTATGATTATGGAACGTTCTTGCTTTTGTCTTGACCCGTCATGATCACGCCGTGGCCTTGTCTGATCCTGATGTTCTGTGAAATTGTTTATGCTCACCAGGAGAGCACCAAGGCCTAGCTGTGAGTGCCAGTCCAGCTCCCATATGTCAGGGGCTGCTTTTCTCTTTCGCACAAGTCAAGTCGATTTTCATATCTCTGAGAAAATAAAGTACAATCTCACATTTCCAAATGCACAGAAAATGTACATCTTATGTACTCATTTTAAATAGCTTAATAGTAGACAGTCTGACTATCTGAAACATAAATAAGAGAATAAAGACTAAGAAATGGATGATTCAGATTACCAAAAGATTGGCAGTGAATTCTGATGCGAGTTTAATGTCAGACTGATTTAGAATTGTAAATCTCATGACAAAATTAGGTGCAAGAGTAAAAATCATATCTTGAAAAAAGGGTATGTAATGTAAAAAAAGAATAATGGTAATAATTTAGTTCTTCAATTCCACGTTAAAATAGGAAGTTCTCATAATACATAAAGCAAAATTGGACAGATTATAAAGAAAAATGAACAAATCCATCACTGTGAAGAGACTATTAGTGCAGTGGCTAAGGCCACAGTCACTGGGGTTGATTTCTTTGACTAACCATGTGGCCTTGGACAAGTCACTCAGCCACTCTGTGATTTCCTTTTCTCATCTGTAAAAACAACAGAATCTAACCCTTTGGGGGATTTTGTGAGACTGAAATGAGTAAATATATCAACAGGGCCTGGAACCTAGGAAATGCTGTGTAAGTATCAGTTGTTATCATGGTGGAAGACTAATTTCTTTCAGTAACGGGTCAAGTGAGCCAAGAATTAGTAGCTACTTAACAAACTTCAGTTAATGGATCTATATACAAACCTGCCTTAGGTTCAGATAGTTTTATAAATGGGTTCTACCAAACATTTAACTAGTAGCCATGGAGCAGGTCCTGACTCATAGTGACCCCATGTGTGTCACAGTAGAACTGTTCTCCACAGAATTTTCAATGGCTAACTTTTCAGAAGTAGATTGGCAGGCCTTTCTTCCAAGGTGCCTCTGGGTGAACTCAAGCCACCAGCCTTTCAGTCAGCAGCCAAGTGCATTAACTGTTTTAAAGAATAGCTAATCCTTATCATATATACACCATTTTGGAGAATAGAATAAAAGGAGAAGTTCCCCCACTTCATTTTATGAGACTACATTATCCTCCATATCAAAACTAGACACAAACTGAGGAGAAAGGATAATTATAGGCGGACATTACTAATGGACATAGATTAAAATATACTAAATAAAATGTCAGTAAATCATGCATCCCACTTTGAAATGTGGCGTCTGGGGTCTTAAATGCTAACAAGCGGCCACCTAAGATGCATCAATTGGTCTCAACCCACCTGGAGCAAAGGAAAATGAAGAACACCAAGGTCACACGACAACTAAGAGCCCAAGAGACAGAAAGGGCCACGTGAACCAGAGACCTACATCATCCTGAGACCAGAAGAACTAGTTGGTGCCCGGCCACAATTGATGACTGCCCTGACAGGGAGCGCAACAGAGAACTCCTGAGGGAGCAGGAGATCAGCGGGATGCAGACCCCAAATTCTCATAAAAAGACCATACTTAATGGTATGACTGCGACTAGAGGAATCCCGGCGGCAATGATCCCCAGACCTTCTGTTGGCACAGGACAGGAACCATCCCCGAAGACAACTCATCGGACATGAAAGGGACTGGTCAGCGGGGGGGAGAGAGATGCTGATGAAGAGTGAGCTAATTAAATCAGGTGGACACTTGAAAGTGTGTTGGCAACTCTTGTCTGGAGGGGGGATGGGAAGATAGAGAGAGAGGGAAGCTGGCAAAATTGTCAAGAAAGGAGAGACTGAAAGGGCTGACTCAATAGCGGGAGAGCAAGTGGGAGAAGGGAGTAAGATGTATGTAAACTTACATGTGACAGACTGATTGGATTTGTAAATGTTCACTTGAAGCTTAATAAAAGTTAATTAAAAAAAAAAAGTCAGTAAATCAAATCCAGCAATATGTAAAACAATAATACATCACGACCAATTGCAAGGATGTAGGGATGGTTTGACGTTAGGGAAAATATAATTCAACATGTTCATAGATTAAAGAAGGTAAACCATCTCAATAAATCAGAAAATGCATTAGGTAAAATTTGACGTTTGCTCATAGTTCATAAAAAGAAAAAATTAGTAAACTAAGACTAGAAGGAAATCCTTAAAGTGATAAAGAGTTATCAGTCAAAATCTATATCACACATACTACTTAATGGTGAAATGGTAAATCTTCCCTTTTAAAAATCCAGTGGGTATAGTGATGGGAAATTTCATAATGATTATGGGTGATGGGGGTACAACATGATTAATGTCACTGATATCACTGAATTATACACCTGAAAAAAAGTTGAATTGGCAAATATGTTATATATATTTCCACAACAATAAAAAAAAGAAAAAACAAAATCAAGTACAAAAATGCCAACTAACAACACATCTGTTCAACCTTGTACTGGAGATCTTAATTGCACAGTAAGATAAGGAAAAAACAGAAGGAATAAAGACCAAACTGTTATTCCAAAAACCCGTTGCAGTCAAGTCAATTCCGACTCATAGTGACCCCATAGGATAGAGTAGAACTGCCCC
This sequence comes from Loxodonta africana, assembly GCF_030014295.1. Classification (NCBI taxonomy): domain Eukaryota; kingdom Metazoa; phylum Chordata; class Mammalia; order Proboscidea; family Elephantidae; genus Loxodonta; species Loxodonta africana. The sequence goes on from NC_087362.1 coordinate 18,385,320, forward strand.
ATAGAGTTTCTGAGGAGCAGCTGGTGGATTTGAATGGCTGACCTTTTGGTTAGCAGCAGTAGCACTTAACCACTAGGTCACCAAGGTTTCTAAACTGTCATTATTCATAGATAATATCAGGTTCTACATAGAAAATCCAAGAGAACTCATAGAAAAATTATTAAATTTCATTTCACACTTCATATTTTTTGTCTTATATGTCAGGGTGTGCATGTGGGCACCACACACAGACATTTAGTGAAGATCGTTGAATGCCTACCCTATGCCAGGCAAGGTCTTATATGTGGGGTATTCAGGGGTGAATAAAAGAGAATGGACCCTGCCTTCACAGCTTACAACCCAGTGAAGGAGGTAGGCGGTTAAACAAAAAGATAATAATAGAGTGAGATAGTATTATTACAGGGGAGAATTTGAGATTGTAGCAAGAGTCTCTAATCCCATGCAGGTAAGTCTTTCCAAATATGTTGAAATACGCGTGCAGTTAGAAGGCTGAGAAGCAGTTCGGCCAAGATGGTGGAGAGAGCATTCTAGCAGTGCACCTTGTTCAGAGGTGTGGGAGAGCAGAGCCTGCTCTGTGGAGCTGGGGGTGGGAAACTGTGAGGACAGGAGTAGAGACAGAAGAGGCTGGAGCGTGAGGTGAAAGGGCCTGGAGAGCCACGCTAAATAATTTGCACATTATCCCAAGGGCAATGAGAAGCCATACAAGGCATTTAGGCAGTTTACAGTTTAAGGAAATCTCTCAGGCTGCAGTGTAGAGAATGAATAGGGAAGGGGTTGTGTCAGACCGGAGCTAAGGAGACTAGTTAGGTAAGAAAGAATGGTGGCCTAGACGAAGGGGAGAAGCTGGAAGAAATTGGATGGATTTGGATACATTCAGAAGATAGAACTGCTCAACTCGAGGGAGGAATGACATTCAAGTTCCTCCCTAAGGTATACCAAAAAGTCTGTATGTTAAAATGATCTCTCAGATGTGAAATCATGGATGCTTTTAATTTTTTTCTTAAGTTTTCTATGAAGTATTTATTACTTTCACAATCAAGAAAAGGTTATAAGTAACTATTTTCTTGTCCCTGCCATCTATCTGTTAGGTTTCAGCTCTCTTCTGGGAAAACTTACAACCCATGCTAACAGAAAAGTGCCATTCTCCCACGTAAAACATTTGGCTTTTTATTGGTGGTTTCTGAGGGCAATTTGTAATGTCAAACAAAGGACTGCATGCTCTGGAAGCTAGCAAGTAATACGAAAAAGTGGGGAAAGCCCAGGCTTTGTAGAAACAAAGACCTCTATTGCTTACCAGTTTAGCCACCTTGGGAAAGTCACTTAACCTCTCTGGAAATACCGTCTAGCACACTTTGAGCATTAAGTATAATTCTGTGTGTGAATGCACTTATAAAACCCCATACAGACGTCAGTAGTTCTGTGGCATTGCTCACAGAGGTAAAGTTCAAACTTCTTTCCTGGCCTTTAGGTGTTTAAACAGCTTACCTAAATTAATCCTCCAGTTCTATCTTCTCACTCTTCTGCCAAATACTCCCCATAACTATACTTTCTTAACCCCTTGCACATTTGATTATTTGCAAAGACTGAGGTAGTGGTGCACGTGTATTCAAGATGATACCTTGTTGTTCAGGTAACCATATGTCCTGGTTTGCCTGTTGTCCTGGCATCTCACATTTTACCATTATCCTGAACAAACATGTCTTTTATTGTGATCAGCTTTAAGAATTTCGGTCCTGCTTGGTTTGATAAATTCAGGTGGATTTTGGGTTCAATCCCACGGGGCTTAGACCCTGGACAACTCACCTATCTTTGAATGACCTCAAATCAGAAATCATCTTCATGAAGTCCCTGGTGTATAATAAAAAACACCAAACTCATGCTGTCGAGTTGACTCCGACTCATAGCGACCCTACAGGACAGAGTAGAACTGTCCCAAGGAATGCCTGGTGGATTAGAACTGCTGACCTTTTGGTTAGCAGCCGAATGCTTTAACCACCACGCCACCAGGGCTCCAGCACATAATAGGTGCCCAATAAATTATTGTCATTATTCCAGAGGTGCTGTTGTATTAGTCTTATGATTTTGTATTTTCAAAAAAAAAATTACATTATTGTCATCAATATGACCAACTTTTTGGTGAAGCAGGTGTACAGAGATATGTTTAAAATCATGTGTTTATATTTTTCTATAAGGTATAATTTTCTGTGCCCCATCTGTGTAATTCTTTCAATAATCACTGAATTGAACTCAACTGAAGGCCAACTATTCAATCAAAACAAGAACTCCCCCAAATTGTTAACACCCGTTGGGTAAATTATCTGGGAAAAAACTTCATTTGTTCCCTCATTACTCCTGTCAGCCCATTTTGTAGTTCATGCTAGGTTTTCCGACGTGACAGGTAAAATTTGGCAAAGCTGGGGGGAAAGGACAGGCAGGGTGTTAACTCCCCACCAAAAGAAAAACCATTGCCATCAAGTCAATTCTGACATGGTGACCCTATAGGACAGAGTAGAACTGCCTCATAGGGTTTCAAGGAGCACCTGGCAAATCTGAACTGCCAACCTTTTGGTTAACTGCCAACCTTTTGGTTAGCAGTCGTAGCAGTTGACCAGTACGCCACCAGGGTTTCCAGGGTGTTAACAACCAGAGGAAAATCTATCCATCAACATCCACTTCCTTCCTGTCATAGCGTGATTTACACATCTAATTAACATGTTCCCTGGGAAGTACAGAAGAAAATAGAACCAAGCATTGAGAAAATAAATACAAAATGCTTCTTCACCATCATATTAAAATTACCCTTCACCCTTTCAAACATACTGACTGTGGACTGGGCCTCAAACTCCTTAGGAGCTACTTCTTCCTTTGGGATAAGAACGTGGCAATAGCAGCCACTCTCAAGTGCTTCAAAACGCTGGACTGAGATAAGGCCCTGAGCTGCCTCAAACTGCATCAATCTGTCATCGGGGAGACCGAGGGCCTGGACACTCTAACTGACTTCTTAGCAGCGAGGGAAATCTAGAGTTGGACTTCTGGGGCACCATGACATTTTTCAATTGGCCTTTGGGGGAAACAAACAGTTTTTTGCCCTTTTTCAAGACCGTGGAAGCCAAATTCCTTTGTATGCTGGCCATAGAAATTCTTCCAAGAGTGTGCTGCAGGCATTCTGCCCTGGCGGGGGTGGTGGTGGGGGTGGGGGTGGGGGGGCATGCAACTCAGAAGTATGTTCACAAATAGTATAGGCACATATGATGTGAGGAAAACCTCAAAGAATCATTTGACATTGGCATAATCTTTCCTGCTGTTTTGGATTGAATTATGTTCCCCAAAATTATGTATTGTAAATCCTAACCTCTATACGGCACTGGGTACTGGGCTGGGGGTATGCCTGTGGAGGAGCCCTGGTGGTGCAGTGGTTAAGCATTTGACTGCTAACCAAAAAGTCAGTAGGTCAAATCCACCAGCTACTCCTTGGGAACCCTACGGGGCAGTTCTACTCTGTCTTATAGGGTCACTATGAGTCTGGGTTATGAGTCGGAGTCAAGACAATGGCAATGGGTTGGGTTGGGTTGGGTTGGGTTTTTACACCTGTGGTTATAATTCCATTTGGGAATGGGTTTGTCTTTGTTATGTTAATGAGGCAGGATTAGTGTAGCATGTATCTTGAGTCAGTCTCTTGAGATATAAAAGAGATTAAACAAGAGAGCAGAGGAGAGATGGGATAACACAGATGCTAAGCCACATGGAGATCTCCAAGGAACAAGGAAGCAGAAGCTGAAGAAACATCGACCTTCTTCCAGAGCCAACAAAGAGAGAAAGACTTCTCCTAGAGCTGGTGCTCTGAATTAAGACTTCTAGCCTTCTAAAATGTGAGAAAATAAATTTGTTTGTTAAAGCCACCCACTTGTGGTATTTCTGGTATGGCAGCACTGGGTAACTAAGACACTCGCATAAGCAGCCATGTTCCTGGGGATTTTCCCTTCCCCAGATATCATTTAATCTTATCCCGTGGCAAAACAATTCCTTTCTTTATGGCTGCTTGGACAACTCTGTGAAAATAAGTCCAACTAACCTATTGACATGGCCACATTAATCTTACTGTCATTATTCTGAGAGCTCTTGTTCCTCTTGTACATAATCTATTGAGTCATTTCAATAAATTATTTCCCTTCTTATTTCTTTTTCTGCTTTCTTATGTCTCCCTTTGACACTCAAGACAATAATTTACAAACAGAAATCGTTTTCAATTTTTTTTTCTTCCTAGAAGAAAACTTTCCTGTATAGGCTGTGAATTAAGATAAACAGGTACACTGGTTCCCAGAGATGAACCTCCAGATTTTAAATGTCTTGGGGACTTTATATAGAGCTTTCAAGCCTCTCCAAACTGTGTCTCTATCTCACCTCTATTTTTAGGGTGGGAAGGGTGAAGACACTTGTCTATGAAAAATGAACTGGGATCCTTGAGAATTAGATGTCAGTGGGTCTCCTGGACAGTACACTCTGCAGTAGGAACACAAGCATGCTGATCACTTGTTGAGGCAACAAGTCCAAGGGTGTTTGGCTGCAATTCAAGTGAGCTTCTCTCTGGCCTGCAGCCAGAATCACAAGCTGCAGAAACTATTTGCACTTTGGACCAGAAAGTGTGGTGGATTGTGGAGCGTGCTCATACAAGTTCCCTCTGTAGGGTTCGCCTACTCCAGACCTGGACTCCACGATCACATGTTTTTTCTTTTCCAAGTCAATGAATGTAGGCCTTTTCCCATTTCTGCACTTGCATTTATAATGGAACAATCAAGATAATACCTATATTCCCATACTGCACTGCAAGAAAAGTATGTGCATGGATTTTATTAATTTATGAAAAACCATATAAATTGTTTATAGCTCCTTGGATGAGGCATGGAGTGGAGCATTGATATCTTCCTTGCATCCAAGGCCTGATAAGCGAGTCCTCCTGTTATGATACCTCTGTTTGATGACACCAGGAAGAGACAGAGGGGGCAGGATATTTAAAAAGCACAGGCTCGAGAGACAAAATCAGCCTTATTTTTTATCAGCTGTGTGAAGTCTGATAAGTTATTTAATTTCTTTGATGCTCACCTGTTAATTATAAGATGATAAGACAGAACTTGTTGTGAGGATCACATGGTAAAAATACCTACTCAGTAAACATAAAATAAAAATCAAACAATCCTTTTTGGATACCAGAAATGAAGAAGAGAAGGAAGAGTCCCCAGCGTGTTCTCAGCACTGTTAGACACACCAGGGTATATTTAAAAACTACAAAATACATAAAGAACTCTTCACAACTCAATAACAAAAAGACAAATAACCCAATTAAAAAATGAACATTTCTCCAAAGAAGACAACCAATAAGGACATGAAGAGATGACTGACATCATTAGCCATCAGGGAAATATAAATCAAAATCACAAATCAAAATGCATACCCCCTAAAACCCATCACCAGTGAGTTGATTGTGACTCAGGATGGCCCCATATATGGCAGAGTAGAACTGCTCCATAAGGCGTCTTTGGCTGTAATCTTTAGGGAAGCAGATCACCAAAACTTTCTTCTGTGGCGTGACTGGGTGGGTTCAAACCTCCAACCTTTTTAGGTTAGTAGTCAAGTATAAACCGTTTTCACCACCTGGGGACCTGCCACACCCGCTAAGATGGCTATAATTAAAGTAGAGATAATAACAACTGTCATCGAGGACGTGGAGAAGTCGACACTCTTGTGCACTGCCAATGTGAATGGAGAGATGGTGCGGCCACTTTGAAACACTCCAGCAGTTTCTCCAAAAGTAAAACATAGAGGTGCCATTTATTCTAGACATTTCACTCCGAGGTCTAAACCCAAAAGAAATAAAAACATACATACACACAAAACGCGTACACTATGTTCATAGCAGCGTTATTCATGATAGCCAAAAAGTGGGAATAACTCAAATGTCAGCTGATGGATGAATAAAGAAATATGGTATATCTATACACTGGAGTATTATTTGACCACACAAAAGACTAAAGCACCAATACGTGCTACAACATGGATGAACCTTGAAAGCTTTGTGCTGACTGAAAGAAGTCGGTTATAAAAGAATACATTTTGTATGACCCCATTTATATGAAATGTCCAGAATAGGCAAATCTATAGAGACAAGCCTGGTGGCATAGTGGTTAAGTGCTATAGCCGCTAACCAAAGGGTCGGCAGTTCAAATCCGCCAGGCACTCCTTGGAAACTCCGCGGGGCAGTTTTACTCAAAAAAAAAAATTTTTTTTTTATAGAGTCGCTATGAGTCGGAATCGACTCGATGGCACCGGGTTTGGTTTTTTTTTTTTTGGTTATAGAGACAAGTAGACTAGTGACTGCCTAAGACTGGGATCGGGGACAGGGAAGGAGTTTGCGGGAAATGAGGTGACTACAAATGAGTAACCCACAAATGAGTAGGGGGTCTTTTTTTTTTAAAATAATTTTTATTGTGCTTTAAGTGAAAGTTTACAGAGGGTCTCCTTTTGAGGTGATGAAAACCTTCCAAAATTAATGGTGGTGGTGATTGCTCGTATCTATAAATGCCCTAAAAGCCATTGAATTGTATGCTTTAAATGGGTGGATTGTATGGTATGTGACTTTTACCTCAATAAAGCTGTTATTAAAAGACAAAACAAAACTATAAAGCATGGTCCCTACCTCCTAGTTAAAGAAACTAGTGTGCTCAAATCAAACCAGTGAGCAATAGAAGTCACATTGAATGAAAGAAATGTCAAGGCATGCTGTACGATGATAGATACTGTAGACGCTAAGAAAAGGAGAAGAATGAGAACAACATACTCTCCGAGAACTTCACAGATAAGGTGGAATTTAAGTGGAACCTTGAAATATGAGTGGAATTGAAACTTTTTTCTCTGGGGAGTTAGAATAACTTGAAATTCCCTCCATACCAAGTGCTCTCGTTTGCCTCTAGGCCTTTGCACCTGTTGTCCCCTCTCCTCTGAACATTCTCTCCCTCTCCCCTCACTCCCTGGGGCTAACTGCAGACCATCCTTCCCACTCCTTTGCTTAGAACCCACTGCACAGTGTCCCAGTGCTCACTGGGGGTGGGATGGCCTTGCCCTATCTGTGCCTCCCTGCCCAGGGCGGAGGGGGTCACTTAGCTAAATCAGAGATTTTGTGTGAGTTAGTTGATCCTGCAGGGAGAGTTGTCGGTTGGTCTTTTAGAAGCTCCACTGGGGAGAATCACAGAGACCAGCATCCTCTTATGCAGCCGGTAGTAAGGTTCAAGTCAGATCTCTGTCTCCAGCAAGAGCCAGGACTCAAGGCACGGGTACTGAAGAGGGTAGGAAAGTGCACGGAGGGGAGAGGAAAGGAAATGGAAGCCCGGAGACAACGATGATTCTCGGCTGGCCTTTGGGTTGATCCTGTATGGGCTGAAACGGATTTACTTCATTGGGAAGGGTACAGAATTGTTTTTGCATCATTTTCTGGACTCCATGTGGCTAATAGTAAGAAGATTTTCTTTCTGGCCTTGGCTTGTACCTGCAGGCCCTGTCAGATGCTATGGGCACAACTGAGATTTCGCCTGCTTGCCTGTCTGCACTTCCCATTTCCCAGTAGACCATAAACAACTTGAGGGCAGGAACTAAGTCTTCCTCATTAGTGTCTTCTGGACAAAGTGCATAAACAAGCAGAAAAACCAAACCCATTGCCGTTGAGTCGATTCTGACTCATAGTGGCCTTACAGGACAGAGTAGAACTGCCCCATAGGGCTTCCAAGCCTGCAGATCTTTATGGAAGCAGACTGCACATCTTTCTCCCACAGAGCAGCTCATGGATTGAAACCGCCGACTTTTCAGTTAGCAGCTGAGTACTTAACCACTGCACCACAGGGCCCCGCTCCTGGTGCATTAAAAAAACAAACCTGTTGCTGTTGAGTCCAACTCATAGCAAACCTACAGGACAGAGTAGGGCTGCACCATAGGGTTTCCAAGGAGCAGATGGTGGATTTGAACTACTGACCTTTGGGTTAGCAGTCATAGATCTTAACCACTGTGCCACCAGGGCTCCTCCCGGGGCATAGTGGCCCTTTAATAATATTCTGATGAGTGAATAGATTATTAGCAGTTTACTTCTAACTCTTAAGCACTGATTTTTGTTTTGTTTTACTTAATATATTTTTAACTTCTGAAGAACGAGTAAACAAAGAGCTATTTTTATCCAAAGGTCAAGTAAAAAATAAGATAATCCATTAATAATTATTTTAAATAACACTGTTAACATTTCCTTAAGGCCATCGTTCTAATATTATGTATGATATTATCTCCTGACATATCATATCATATACCATTTGTTTAAATTTTCTTTTCTTCCAAGAAGAATATAGGGTGTTTTGCAAGAAATAACTTGAAAATGGGCCAGGCCTTCTCAAACTTAACTGGGCACTGGATTATCTGGGATGTTTCTGTAAAGTATAAATTTCTGAGTTCCACTCTTTTGGAGATTCCGATTAGTAGATTTGATGGTGGGGCTCAGAAATCAGCATTTTAAACAGAACCTACGGCGATTCTGATGCACACTGTTCACAGAACATACATTGAGAGAAATTGTAACAGAAACCTCAAAGTGAAAATCAGGAACAAAGAGAAAGAGCATATACAAATGATAGCTTTAAGTGGCTATCGTTGTTGTTGTTATTGTATGCCGTCAAGTCTGTGCCAACTCATAGCAACCCTATAGGACGGAGTAGAACTGCCCCACAGGGTTTCCAAGGCTGTAGCTGGACAATGAATAAGACAGACTAAAGAAGCATTGATGCCTTCGAATTATGGTTTTGGCAAAGAATACCGAATATACCATAAACTGCCAAAAGAATGAACAAGAAGTCTTGGAAGAAGTACAGCCAGAATGTTCCTTAGATGGCAAGACTACGTCTCACATACTTTGGGTTTATTATCAGGAGGGACCAGTCCCTGGAGAAGGACATCATGCTGGTAAAGTAGAGGGTCGGCGTAAAAGAGGAAGATCCCCAATGAAATGGACTGACACAGTGGCTGCAACAATGGGCTCAAGCATAACGATCGTGAGGACGGCACAGCAGTGTTTCGTTCTGTTATACATAGCGTCTCTGTGAATCAGAACCAACTAGACTACCAAACAAGAATGTTCTTTACAGGAGCAGACTGCCATGTCTTTCTCCCAAAGAGCGGCTGGTAGGTTTGAACCACTGACTTTTCAGTTAGCAGCTGAGCTGCTTAACTACTGTGCCACCAGCACTACTAAAGTGACTGTAATTTAGCTTAAATGTATTTTGAAGTTCCTGGCAATTGGTTTTAAAAAAAAAAAAAAAGAGACGGTATGATAATTTACACGACTTTCATTACCGGAAAAGTGAAAGTGTGCTAATTCCTTAGTGGAGAACAAGTTTTCCTAACACTAAAACAAAAAAAACACTACATACTAAAAAATGGACCTTACTCAGGGTCTTACAGAACAGACGCCTAGGCTCACTCCTAGGGTTGCTTGCAAGGCTGTGTGCAGAAGGAGATGTTTGCTGAATGGGAGGTTGTTACTGGCAGCTCCGTTCTCAGGAATGCGGTGGCAGGAGCAATGATAAAGCCCCATGCAGATAAGTTCTGTTCAACAAATATTTATTAGCCATTTCCTGTGCCAGATACTCTGCTGGAATAAGACAGAGTTCTGCTCCGGAGAAGCTGACAGCCAAGTGACACAAGAGCTGGGAGGAGAAGCCAAAGGTTGTGAGCTGAGTAGGCAGCTGCGCTAACAAGCGGGCAGAGTTCAGATCTAACAAGTGGATTATAGGCTGTCCGGGGCGTTGCCTGATGTGTCAGCAGGACATGCAGAGACGTTTGGACTGACCAGGGAGCACCATCTCTCAGTAGCATGGGTTTCCATGTGGATCTTAGCTCACAGAAGCAGGGCCCAGCCTGACAGGAGCCACACAAGCCAGAGAGGGCACCTGAAGTGATGCTGTTCTGCATGATTTGTCTTCCACACAAGTTAGGTTCCAGATTAGAATATAAGGGGGATAAATTACATTTAATCAAAATTATCCTTGCCAAATCCCTTCCATTGTTCATAAAGTGAGGCATACCTATATAAACTGTATGTAGAAATGTGCGGAGCCCTGGTGGCTCAGTGGTTAAGAGCTTGGCTGCTAGCCAAAAGGTTGGCAGTTCAAATCCACCAGCTGTTCCTTGGAAACCCTGTGGGACAGTTCTAGTCTGTCCTATAGGGTCACTATGAGTCGGAATCGACTCGACGGCAACGGGTTTGGTTTTATGTAAAATATAATGTTACAGTAGTTTAAACTACGTTGTTTAAATGATTTTCCTTCCCCTACTTTTTTTAACCCACTGCCCAAAAGCACATGTTGTTGCTTCATATAAGTTAAGTACATGTATGATTAGATGTCACGGTAGTGGCTCATATCCTCAATAGGGTTTTTTTTTTGCAACAAGTGCAAAACCAGATTTCATATCAGTGTTGCTGACAGCTGTTTTCTATAAAACCTGAATGCTAAATATTAAAGTGTAACTTAAGTCAAGAGATTCTAGCACTGAATACTGAATTCAAGGAGTCTACAATACAGTTTCAATGGGCTAACATGAATCAAGGTAGAACATAGAGCATCTAGAATTGTTGGATTCTAGATACTTCATTCCTGTGACATTCCTAAAACATTGCCACTCTGGGGGGCTCTTTGTAAGAGTTGGATGGCAAACAGTTTAATTGTTTGCTTTCTGGTGAGGGCTGCAAGCAGTCCTGGTGTTCTCTATTTCTGATTCAGGTCACTTCCCTCTGGAAACTACAGGAGCAGATCGTAGAGGTAATATTTAAGGCTGAAAGTTGCGCAGTCTAGCCTGCGTCTTTTTGCCAGAGTGGAAGAACGCCCTACGTTCACACAGAGAGCGGCCACACGAATACGGGTTTTCCTCACCCTAGTACTTAACTGTTACTGAGAACCTGAATTCCTTACCAAAAAGCAACTTGTAATTTGGATCTGCAAAAATTTGCAAAGTATGTCCTAATAGTTGCCCACCACGGACGTGGAGAACCTTCGGGAGTGGATTGTCTGATGGTGAGTAGCATGGCATATCTGACGTGGCTATTAGAATAAGTCAGTCATAAAATGTATTGGGTTTCTGACCCCAGTCTGTCACCAACTTGCTTTCTATTCGTGGTGGGGTTTTAGCCTCCTGTCCACACTCTCCCTGACACTTGAACCTCGGGAGTCCTTGTATTTGAGCCCTCCCATTTCAGTGCTGACAGCTCAGAGTGACCTCACTTTGTACAACAGCAGAGATAGGCTAGCTCCTTTAAACCTATAATCACCCATGAATGGAATTCCAAGACAGCATTGTCCCAGAGAGTGGAGAATTACAGAAGGTAAGGCTCAAAGAGATTTTAACCACCGTAGAGCAATGCTGTTACTTTCATGTATTCTTAACACAAATTCTCTGTGATTTGGCTTACAAAAGAGGTTTACTTTATCATTTAATTTGAGAAGAGTGTGGCCTCAATTTACTTTTACACTTGCACATTTTACCAAGTTTGAGATATACATGTAAGTTGGCTGCTTTGAAGTCAACCTTCTGGGCCAGCCTAATGGTTTAGATTTCTATGGCAACTGCTTTGGGGTAGTCCTAGGGTCAGGACTGATGAGGCTCCTGGGCCAGTCTTAAGCTAGAGGCTTTCTTGGTATATGATCTAAAGCATGTGTGAGACAAGTCCAACGCAGCAGAAGGTCTTGTCGTAAGTGGTGTAGGTGGTTCTAAAGCTATAAGCATTTTTCTAAGAGGTGATCACTTATCTCAAAGACTATAGATAGGGTGTGGTTCCAGAATGTTTCTACAAATTAGTGATCCGATGTCCTTGGATTGATCTCTGATAAGCCTGGAGAATTGGTGACTGGTTGAATTCAAGTTGAACTGGTGAACTGCATCCACTCTAGAGCAGATAGAGTACCTAGGTGGTGCAAATTGTTAACACTCCCACTGCTAAAGATCAGCAGTTGGAGTCTACCCAGAGGCACGTCAAAAGAAAGATCTTGTGATCTACTGCTGAAAAAAACAGTCATTAGAGACCCCATGGAGCACAGTTCTGACACACATGGGGTCACCATGAATTGGAATTGGCTTGATGGCAACTGGTAGAGAGCAGACAGCACTTAGAGCTACTTGGAAGTTGCACAGAGTGCTCAGGGATGAGGATTGATTGTAGACCCGCTGGCATGGCACCTGAAAGGGGAAACGTGGACATGAATTAAATACTTGAATGCCCCTTCTTTTCTCTTCTTTGCCAAGACCTACTGCTGTCTACCATCCTGTCTGTTTAGAGTTAGGGTCCTTCACATGTTCTTTACATGAACCTGATGACATATGTAAGATTCCATACCTCATATGGATCAGGAAACTGAGGCTCAGGAAGATCAGTAATTTGCCCAAGTCATATGCCTAGTGGGTGGCAGAGCTGGAAATCAGATCTGGGTCTGTCTGACTCCACAGTACTATGCTGGCCTCTCACCCTGGAAATATTATAAGAACATTTATAAGCATCTTGATAATTCTAATAATAAACTAACAGATGAAAAAATACATTTATGTGTGTATAAATACGTAGATGCTTATCGCTTACTCTCTAAATGTTTTCTGTAGGTTTTATTCACATGGGATGCTAGGCATTTGAAGGGTGTAGGCCGTGAATTCTACCATTCATTGCTCTTTCCCTCTAAGGCTTTCACAATAAATGGCCTAAATGTAGAATCACCAGTTATATGTGAATCAGAGCATAAACTTTGTAAATGGCTGAGCAAGGTTTCCAGAAAGCTGTATCGGAGAACGAGGCTTAGATCTGAAGCTTTTTGGGGCTTTCTTCACTTTCCTAAAATCTAGACTTTTGGGTGGTTCAGTGGTAGAATTCTCTCCTTCCATGTGGGAGACCCAGTTTAATTACCGGCCAATGCATTTATGCTCAGCCACCACCTGTCTGTCAGTGGGGGCTTGCATGTTGCGATGATGCTGAACAGGTTTCAGCAGAGCTTCCAAACTAAGATGGACTAGGAAGAAAGGCCTGGTGATCTACCTCTGAAAATCAGCCAGTGAAAATTCTGTGGGTCTTAATGATCTGATCCCAGCAAGACACGGCAGGATTTTGTTCTATTGTGCATGAGGTCACTGTGAGTCGGGGGTAGATTCCAGGGCAGCTAACAACAATTTGCTTACACAGCGGCCACAGAAAACCTTAAGATGGCCTATCCTTCCAACTGCCAGAAGGGAGAAGAAGGAGGAGAAGAGTACTTTACATATGGGGACAGGAAGAGAGGTCACAGTCTGCCTGCTGGCTGGCAAGCCCATGAGAGCAACAGGCTGGGCCACCTGTGACCTGAGACTTACAATCCCATCTTCTAGTAAAGCATGGCCTGGGGAATGTCAGGCACTCACCCATCATATTAGCTGCCCCTTTCCCCATGGGAAGGAGAACAGGTGTCCTCACTCCGTACTCCCCTCTCATGGCAGGGAACAGCAAATCCTGTCCTCTTTGGAAACATGAACAGGGGTGATGAATGTTCCCCCAACTTGAGCTATGCCAAGAGCACAACTGAAAACCAGAAATAAACAAGAGGCTTTGAGCCAAGATGAGGTCATGGTGATGATCTTGTTATCTCCAAGCAAACTTTTGCGCTCATAGGACTTTAGGGTTTTGTGAGTGTCTACCCAGAAGCAGGTGTCATCATGTTCTCACACAAATTTTTTTCTTAGTATCTGTTTATTGGAAACCCTGGTGGCGTAATGGTCAAGAGCTACGGCTGCTAATCAAAAGGCTGGCCCTTTGAATCCACCAGGTGCTCCTTGGAAACCCTATGGGCAGTTCTACTCTGTCCAGTGGGTCGCTATGAGTTGGAATTGACTTGACGGCAATGGGTTTGGTTTGGTTTTTGATCTGTTATAAATTTCTATCCAGTTCGCTCTTACTGTTTCCAAGAAAACACTGAAATACAGTGTTTTCTTGGAAACAGTACAAGCAGACTATTGCTATGCAAAATGACCCCAAATACAACTAAGCTTACACTAATTTACACAATCTTCGAATAGGTGTCAACATATAGAACATTTATTTTGCAGCTACTACCAAGTTACAGTGGAGTCCTTGGGGTGGTACAAAAGGTTAAGGCTCTTGGCTGCTAACCAGAAAGTTGGAGGTTTGAGTCTGGTCAGAGGCACCTTAGAAGAAAAACCTGGCAATCTGTAAAACTTTTGGAACCAATTATGTTTTTAGCTGATAATACATACATATTTTTCCTCATGAGCCAAAACTATATTTTTTGGTTTGGTTTTCTTAAGCTGGAATGAGTAGAGGCTTAAGTGGGAACTTAAAAATGGGAAATCAAGTTTAAAAATGAGTTATTTTAGAATGTCATAAGACTGAATTTGAGCAAAATTTATTGAATTGATGGACCTTTTACAAATATTCAATCTCATTCTTCAGAGACGAGTTTGATTTCTACTTGACCCTGGGGACATGAATCTGAATAAGACCAATTCTGAGTCAGATCCCTGAACTGAACAGCCCGGAATGATCTGATCACATTTCAAATAAAAGTTGATTGGAAGGATTTGGATTGTCTTTTATCATATCCTCATGTTTTTCCATGAACTCACAGATGCTATCTAATCTATGGAGCCCTCCCTTCTGTAGTCCTGGCCTCTACTCCAGCTGGACCTGATTCTGCTCCAGCCCAGCTGCACGGTGAATACACCCAAACTTCCCTTCACTGTTTTCTATGGTTTGACCCACACTTTCTCAAATCTCAATCTTCTTTCTTGCTTTACTACCTTGTTTGATTGAGCACATCTTCACATTATTGCTTCAGAAAAATACTTGAGAGTCTTTCTGAGTGCTTGCAAGTTCTGAAAATATTTTTGTCTAACTTCCTTCTTAACTGATAGACTCACTGCCTACAGAGTTCTAGGATAAGAATTTTCCCCACATATTCTCAGACAGTGGCCTAAAAGTACACCTCAGCTGCAATCTCTCCTCTTCCAACTCCATGTAACTGTGAACTCCTTGAGTGGAGCTCTGAAAATGGGCAGGGAAGCTATTCAGAGCTTTGGGTGCTGTGGGAATCCAACACAGAGAGATCCTGGACTGGATTTTGTCATCTTCCAGACCAGAGAGAGCCTGGGGCCTGAGAGAAGTGTCCTGAGGCAAAGGTCAGAGCTCCAGGGTTACTGGAGAGAGCTTGGCACACAAGATCCATGGAAAAAAGAAAGACAGGAGAGAGAGCAGTCATCTGACATAAGTTGTTCTTGTTAGGGGCCATCATGTCAGGTCTGACTCATAGCAACACTCTCCACAACAGAACAAAACACTGCCTGGTCCTGTACCATTTTTACCATCATTATTATGCTTGAGCCCATTGTTGCAGCCACTGTGTCAATCAATCTCATTGAAGGTCTTCTTCTTTTTTGCTGACTCTACCAATCATGACGCCCTTCTCCAGGGATGGATTCCTCCTGATAATATGTCCATAGCACAGGAGATGAAGCCTCGCCATCCTTGCTTCTAAGGAGCACTCTGGCTGTACTTCTTCCAAGACAGATTAGTTCATTCTTGTGGCAGTCCACGGTGTCTTCAATATTCTTCATCAACACCATAATTCAAAACCATCAATCCTTCTTCGGTCTTGCTTGTTCGTTATCCAGCTTTCCCATGCATATGAGGAGACTGAAAATACCCATGGCTTGGGTCAGGTACACCTTAGTCCTCAAGTGACATCTTTGCTTTTTAACACTTTAAAGAGGTCTTTTGCAGCAGAGTTGTCCACTGCAATATGCTGTGTGATTTCTTGACGGCTGCTTCCATGGATGTTGATTATGGGTCCAAACAAAATGAAATCCTTGACAACTTCCATCTTTTCTCCGTTTATCATGATGTTGCTTATTGGTCCAGTTGTGAGGATTTTTGTTTGCTTTACGTTGAGGTGTAACCCATACTGAGGGCTATGGTCTTTGATCTTCACCAGTAAGTGCTACAAGCACTCTTCACTTGCAGCAAGCAAGGTTGTGTCATCTGCATAATGCAGGTTATTAATGAGTCTTCCTCCAATCCTGATGCCCTGTTCTTCTTCATCAGTCCAGCTTCTCAGATTATTTGCTCAACATACAGATTGAATAAGTGTGGTGCAAGGATACAACCCTGATGCACGCCTTTCCTGACTTTAAACCAAGCAGTATCCCATTGTTTTATTCGAACAACTGCCTTGGTTTATGTACAGGTTCCTCACAAGCACAATTAAGGATCCTGGAATTCCCATTCTTTGCAGTGTTATCCATAACTTGTTATGGTCCACTTAGTCAAACGCCTTTACATGGTCAATAAAATACAGTTAAACCTCTTGCTGGTATTCTCTGCTTTCAGCCAAGATCCATCTGACATCAGCAATGATATCCCTTGTTCCACTTCCTCTTCTGAATCCAGCTTGAATTTCTGTCAGCTCTCTGTCAATGTACTGCTGCAACCAATTTTAAATGATCTCCAGCAAAACTTTACTTGTGTGTGATATTAATGATATTGTTCGATAATTTCTGCCTTCTGTCGGATCACTTTGGAATAAGCACAAATATGGATCTCTTCTAGTCAGCTGGCCAGGCAGTTGTCCTCTAGATTTATTGGTATGGATGAGTGAGTACCTCCAGCACTGCACCTGTTTGTTGAAACATCTCAATTGGTATTCTGTCAATTCCTGGAGCCTTTTATTTCGCCAGTGCCTTCAGTGCAGTTTGGACTTCTTCCTTCTGTAGAAAGTTCTTGATCATATGCTACCTCCTGAAATGGTTGAATGTCTACCAATTCTTTTTGGTACAGTGCCTCTGTATATTCCTTCCATCTTCCTTGGATGCTTCCTACGTTGTTCAGTATTTTGCCCACAGAATCCTTCAATACTGCAACCCAAGGCTTGAATTTTTTTTTTTCTTTTCAGTTCTTTCATCTTGAGAAATGCCAAGTGTACTCTTCCCTTTCGGTTTTCTAACTCCAGGTCCTTGCACATTTCATTAAAATACTCTACTTTGCCTAGAGCTGCCATTTGAAACCTTCTGTTCAGCCCTCTTACTTCATCATTTCTTCCTTTTGCTTTAGCTGCTTGATGTTCAAGAGCAGGTTTCAGAGTCTCTTCTGACATCATCTTGTTTTTTTTTTTTTCTTTCCTGTCTTTTTAATGACCTCTTGCTCTCTTCATATATCATGTCCTTGATGTCATTCAACAACTCATCTGGTCTTTGGTCATTAGTGTTCAATATGTCAGATCGATTCCTGAAAATAGTCTCTAAATGCAGGTGGGATATACTCAAGGTTGCATTTTGGCTTTTGTGGACTTGCTGTAATTTTCATATGTGTGTGTGCATGTGTGAGACATCCAGTTAAATTTGAACTTCAGATAAATAATGAATAATTTTTAGAATATGTATGTCCCATGTAATGTATTTTATTTGGCAACCCTACAGCTGGCACAACTGTTCCTGAGAGCGTGGACCTGCTGGTCTCTCTGGCCCTCAAGGAGTGACTGGTGAGTTAATGGGTGAGCTGAAGCCTCTGTGTCTTTGAGACTAGGAGACAATTAACATTTGGAGCTGAGGGAAACTGGGGAGCAGAGAAGCCTGGACAAGAAACTGAGAGTTTTCAAGCTAATACCTTGTGTCTACACAGGGCCAGAGAACACTGAGCCTCTCACAACTCATGAGATTGCTGTTGCTTTAGACTCTGGTTCCTGGGGAATAAGCCTGCAGGCAGACAGACTTCGCCAGAGAGGGGACGGAGGAACAGAGCACCCAGGGCAGGCAGCTGCCAGCAAAATGGAACTGTTGGAGGAGGTATGGCAACTTGAAGAAAGCAGCAAGTAGTGTAATCAAGGGCTTCAATTAGAGCATTAAGCTGCTGTGATTGGTACTCACAGACATGATCTTTAAGTTTAAAAATTCAGCAGATGTGTTGAAAAAGAGTACCGGGAGCTGTTGAGAAGTGAACAGAGGCCTGGAAGATCAAGTAGAAGAAATGTCCCAAAACAGCAAAGATACAACAACGGAAACCCTAAGAGCAACTGTAAGAGAACCAAAAGACAGATCCAGAAATTGTAATGTTTAAATAAACCAGAATTTCAGAAGGAGAAAAAGGCAGTAGAAGAGGAGAGGTAAGAGTTAAACCAATAAGCGAAGAAAATTTTACAGCGCGAATGGAAGACTTGAATCTTCAGATGGAGAGGATCTTGTGAGTCCTTAGGAAGGTAGGACAAAAAAAGGAACGCACCAGAAAGATTCCAGCAAAATGTCCTATATTCAAGGATAAAGGCAAGGACAAAGTTCTACAGTCTTCCAGACAGGACGACTAAGTTATTTACACAGAAAAAATCAGAGTGGCTTTGGATTTCTATCTGAAACCCTGAAATCCAGTAGACAGCAGGATAACAACTACTGACAACTGTCAGTGTGGATTAAAGAACAAAACCCAACCACATGCTATTTAAGAAACCCACTTTATACAAACCGATAAAAGAAGGTTGTAATTGCAAAGATGTGCAAAGAAGTACCACCAGGTAAATATAAACCAAAAGAAATAAGGTATGGCAGTATTAATATCAGACCAAACAAGATCAATATGGATATTATGTAATGATAAAATAAAAATTTATAAAATATGCCTAACAGCCATAAACTATGTATACCAAATAATATAGTAGCTAGAAATATAAAGCAAAGAGTATTAGGAGAATGTAGTAAAATTATAATAAAACCAACCAACCAAACAAACAAATCCATTGCCTTCAAGTTGATTCCAACCCATAGTGACCCTATAGGAGAGAGTAGAGCTGCCCCATAGGGTTTCCAAGGAGCGGCTGGTGGATGTGAACTGCTGACCTTTTGGTTAGCAGCCACGCTCTTAACCACTGCGCCACCAGAGCTCCAAAATTATAATAAAAACCGAACCAAACCAAACCCATTTCTGTCAAGTCGATTCTGATTCATAGTGACCCCATAGAACAGAGTAGAACTACTCCACAGGGTTTCCAAGGAAAGGCTGGTGGATTTGAATACTGTGCCACAAGGGCTCCATGATTATAACAGGAAACTTTAATATGCCTTTTTCAGAATCAGACAAATTTGGCAGACAAAAAAAAAAAAAAAAGAACAGAGGAATTCAATAAAACAATGAACAAGCCTGATCTAAAAGACGTATGGATTGTTACATCTCATTAATATATTTCTTTTGTGTGTGTTAGTGGGATGTTTACAAAGGTTTCCCAAAGGAATTCTTAACTGAGTCACAAAAGTAGAGATTTTATAGGTCCCATTCCCTGATCATAATCCAAAAAATGGGGAGGTGGGACTGAAGGGAAAGGGGAAATAAATAATAAAAAGGAATTACCCAAAAAAGCTAAAAACCTTCTAACTACTTGGAAATTAAGAAACATCCTAAACAACCCTGATCAAAGTGTAAATAAAAACTGAAGTTAAAAACCATCTAGAAAACAATGAGGGAGAAAATTTCGTATCAAAACATACATGACACAGCTCAAGTTATTCCTATTGGGAAATTTATAGCCTTCAATTCCTTATCATTAAAGAAAAAAGAGAAAAATAAACTTAGGGCTCCATTTAAGAGATTAGAATGAGAGCAACAAAATAAACCACAGAAATATTTGGAAGAGCAGATAAAGATAAAAGATTGAAATTAATGAACAGAAGAAGTAGAGTATAAAGGATGAATACAGCTTATGAAAGACTGCCCCAAACAGATCAAGTCCCAGACTGATGAAGGGAAAACAGAGAGCCAATGAACACAAGGGTAACAACAGGCTTATTGACTTCGCCAGGCTTAATAGCAGGCAGTCAGAAAACAGCTTTGCTTTCTCCCGCTATGCCTCAAACATTTTCTGTCAGAAACATTTCCTTGCTCTCAGTGACATTTCTGGTAGATCCCGTGACTTCTCAGCCACTTTTGATTCTAAGAATAGTCCCATTTTTAGATATTATGTAGCCTGGGCCAATCTAAATTAAAACTTCAATATCTCATCCAATGTCCTGCTCTTTTCCCAGCCGAAGCCTGATTCACAGCTTCCTAGACTAGTGGTGAGAAAGGGCTGTGATTTCCCGTGTTACTTACTCCACTGGAGGTCTCTGGGTGGCCCAGATGGTTTGTGCTGGACTACAAATCTAAAGGTTGGCGGCTCAAATGTATGCAGCTGCACCTTGGAAGAAAGTTTTGGTGATCTGCTTCCGTATAAAGAGGACAGCCAAGAAAGCCCTCTGGAGCACAGTTCTACTCTGTAACACATGGTGTTGCCATGAGTTAGATTCAAGTCCACGGCAATGGGTCTCTCCCCATCACTGATGTGGCTTTTCTAGAGCTGGGGCAGGGAGAGTGTGGCCAAGGAAAGGAGCAAAGGACTATCCAGATGGCACTATTTGTAGTTTTCTCTTGCCTGCCATATGCCCTCTCTCATGACACATTTTCAAATTCTGGTTCTTTTTTGGTGTGCAGAACTCTTTAGAGATTTTCCTCAGGGATCTCCACATACATCATTGCCTTTATCCACAGGCTTTTCTTTATTTTTGCTGGAGTTCACCTCACCCTGGCAGTTAACCTCTTTCTAGGAGTCCTTTCAAGACAACTCAAGTGCTACTTTCTTGTGGTACCATAAGCACCCTTAAGCTGTACATCTTATCCACTTGCAACCCTCTCTTTGCAACCCCAACCACTGATACAGGGCCTGCTGCAGTTGGCCTGTGTCATGGATTGAATTGTGTCCCCACAAAATATCTGTCACCTTAGCTGGGTCATGAGTCACAGTATTGTGTGATCGTCCACCATTTTATGTGATTTCCCTATGTGTTGTCAATCCTATCACTACGATGATATGAAATGGATTAATGGCAGTTAGATTGATGAGTTATACAAGATAGATAGTGTCTTAAGCCAGTCTCTTTGAGATATGAAAGAGAGAAGGGAGCAGAGAGACAGGAGAGATGCTCCCAGACCAATGGAAGACTAATGACAAGGACCTTCCTCCAGAGCTGTCAGGGAAAGAAAAGCCTTCCCCTGGAGCTGGTGCCCTAAATTTAGACTTGTAGCCTACTAGGCTGTGAGAGAATAAATTTCTCTTTGTTAAAGTCATCCACTTGTGGTATTTCTGTTATAGCAGCACTAGATGACCAAGACAGCTTGCTTCCTCCAGCTTCTCAAGGAAAGTGACAGGCACCAGCCTGTATTCACATGACACCTTCAAACTTCAGGGGACAGAAGCCGAGCTCTCCTGATGACCTTCTTCTGTGCTCTACCCTGGTCCCATGGCCAGGGTGAGAGATGCCTGTCTATTCTTCTGGTAAACACCACTCCTCCAAGTGTATCCTGAAGCTTGCTTCACTTAGCTTGCAGTGGGATGTGAGGGTGACAGAACACTCCACAGAGCTCCCATCTAGGCTCACAATTCTACCTGGATGAGCCTCTTCAATCCCACTTTGAATTTCTAGTTTTCTACCATCTGGAGGACTGTGATGAGGCAAGTGATATTGCACAACTGGCCATCCATCTGGAATAAAATGGTCAGTTTCATGCCATAATAAAAAATAAATAAACTTTAGAAGGATTAAAGACAATTGTAAATAAAAATGAAAAATTGGGGGAATATAACAGGATTTGAGGTAACCTTTCAAACAAGTCAGAAGAAAAATCTAGGCACTATAAACTAAAAGATGAACATATTCAAATACAGAAACATAAATAGCCCTTCCCCTTTTCCATTTCACTTCCCCTTCCCCTCTCTTCCCATCTCTTCTGTTCACTTTCCTCCCAAAACAATTCAGTCCTAAAGCCATTAGAAAGATGTCCCAGGTGGGATACGGAGGAGCTATGGTGGCCCAGTATGGGCTGTCCTAGCCTGAGTGGTGTGAGGAGGGGCTCCATCGCTAGGTGGTGGGGATGTACAGTTGTCCCAGTACAAAAGGACAGAGCCTGGGTGGGGTGATGATGAAGGCGTCCTAATGGAGTGGGAGACTGGAGTAGGGTGTCAGAGACCTAATGGGGTGAGGAGAGCTGCTGTGTAGGGGGCAGCTAGAATGGGGTGTCAGAACCTGAGCAGGATAAAGGTGCCATCCACATGGAGGAGTGGTTAGGTGTGAGTTGTCAGAGGCCAAGCAAGGAAAAGAGCATGTCCGAATGAGAGGGCTTACACTGGGAGATTTCCCATTGGGGGTTGTTAGGGCCCGAGAAGATGAGGAAGGAGTTAGCATACGAGAAGGTGCAGGTGTGGAAAAACATTCAGGGTGAAGAAAGGACCCTCACAGGGCATTGCCCTGGCACAGGATGTTGGGGCCTGACCTAGGTAGAGAGGCTGTGCTTGTGGGAGGGGCTGTGAAGGGAGTAGGAGGGAAGAGCACAAGTGGAGTGAGAAAGGTTTCTTTAAGGGGGATGGGCCAGAGTAGGAGACGAAAGACTGGCTACATACAGGAGGACTGATCAAATAAGTAAATATATTAAGGAAAACTGGCCTTGGGTGAAGGGAGTTATAAATATGAAAAAGGAGAAAATAGAATAAGCCTTGTGGTATTGGATTGGAATTGGAAATATAGTGAACTTGTAGACTTCAACATATCATAGATATAGAAATAAATATGGATATAATTGTGTGTGTGTATGTGTTCCCTAGTCCATCCACTGAGAGGACATGACAGCAGTGATACCCAAAAAGCGGTAAGCACAATAATTGGTTTCTGAAAACCATTCTTCACTAAAAAGAACCTGGGCTCCTTGGATAAATGAAAGAAAGATTCCAGGACCAGGGCAGGAAAGCCCAACAAGAGCATCTTAAAGTGCCAAAATGCAAGGATGTGCTCACAGAATTTGGGGCATAGCAAAAGAACACATAAGTCAGCTTGAAGAAGTTCTCACCGAACAAGTCTGGGACAAATTAAACATCAAAATGAGTAATGATAGTAACATATGTAACCCTTCGAATGAAGTTGAAAACCACGAAAAAACATATATAAATGCATGAATAAACGAAAAGCATGGTGAGTAACAGCATATTTGTTGTTGTTGTTGTTAGGTGTACAACAGAACAAAACACTGCCAGGTCCTATACCATCCTTGCAATCCTTGCTATGCTTGAGCCCATTGTTGCAGCCACTGTATCAGTCCACCTTGTTGGGGATCTTCCTCTTTTTTGCTGACCTTTTACTTTACTAGGCATGATGTCCTCCTCCAGGGATTGGTCCCTCCTGATAAGTTCAAAGTATGTGAGATGAAGCCTCGCCATCCTTGCTTCTAATGAGCACTCTAGCTGTACTTCTTCCAAGACAGATTTGTTCATTCTTCTGGAAGTTCATGGTATATTCAATATTCTTCACCAACACCATAATTCAAAGTCATCAATTCTTCTTGGGTCTTCCTTGTTCATTGTCCAGCTTTCACATGTATACAAGGTAATTCAAAACACCATGGCTTGGGTCAGGTGCACCTTAGTCCTCAAGTGACATCTTTGCTTTTTAACACTTTAAAGAGGTCTTTTGCAGCAGAGTTGTCCACTGCAATATGTTGTGTGATTTCTTGATGGCTGCTTCCATGGACGCTGATTATGGGTCCAAATAAAATGAAATCCTTGACAACGTCCATCTTTTCTCCGTTTATCATGATGTTGCTTATTGGTCCAGTTGTGAGGATTTTTGTTTTCTTTATGTTGAGGTATAATCCATACTGAAGGCTGTGGTCTTTGATCTTCATCAATAAGTTCTTCAAGTCCTCTCCACTTTTGGGAAGCAAGATTGTGTCTTCTGCATAACACGGGTTGTTAATGAGTCTTCCTCCCATCTCGATGCCCCATCCTTCTTCATATAGTTCAGCTTTTCAGATTATTTGCTCAGCATACAGATTGAATAAGTATGGTTAAGATACAACCCTGATGTATAATTTTCCTGATTTTAAACCACAGGGTATCACCTTGTATTTGAATGACTGCCTCTTCTTGGTCTATGTACAGGTTCCTCATGAACACAATTAAGTGTTCTGGAATTCCTACGCTTCAAAATGCTATCCACAATTTGTTGTGATCCACATAGTTGAATGCCTTTGCATAGTCAATAAAACACAGGTAAACATCTTTCTGGTAGTCTCTGCTTTCAGCCAAGATCCATCTGACAGCAGCAATGATATCCCTAGTTCCATGTCCTCTTCTGAATCCAGCTTGAATTTCTAGCAGTTCCGTATTGATGTACTGCTGCAGCCACTTTTGAATGATCTTCAGCAAAATTTTTTACTTGCGTGCGATATTATGATACTGTTTGATAATTTCCACATTCTGTTGGATCACCTTTCCTTGGAATAGGCATAAATATGGATCTTTGCATATTTTCTTAGTATCAAAGTACCTCCCAAAAAATGCTTATCAGTTTCAGAGGGAAACACAGCTTTACAGTAGAGAAGACTAAAAGACATCATCTTAATCAAGTGATCAAAGTGGACAACACCAAATCCAAATCACCTTCCCTGCCCTGACAGGATACACTGAGAAGAACCCAACATCGCTTCTGCAGTATTTCTGCCAAACGGGCATAACCTGAACCTAATTATGAGGAAATATTATCAAATCCAAGTTCTACGAAATATCTGGCCTGTAATCCACAAAAGAATTCAAGAATGAGTTTTGATTTCCAAGACAAAGGATACAGAAGAGATGTAACAGCTAAATGCAATGTATGGACTAGATTTTATTTTGCTGTGAGAGATTTTATTAGGACAATTGACAAAAGTCAATGATGGTAATGTATGAATGTTTATTTCCTGATTTTGATGGTTGTATTGTGGTTCTGTGGAGCCCTGGTGGTACAGTGGTTAAGAGCTATGGCTGCTAAACAAAAGGCAGTTTGAATCCATCAGCCGGTCTTTGGAAACCCTGTGGGGCAGTTCTACTCGGCTCTGTAGGGTTGCTATGTTTTAGAATCGACTCAACAGCAACAGGTTTGGTTTGGTTTGGTTTATCGTGGTTATGCATGAGAATGTCTGTTGTTTGTTGGAAATACGTACTTGAGGGTGATGGGTTCATGTCTCAGATGGCTGAGGAAATTGAACGTTCTTTGTATTATACTCTCAACTTTCCTCTAAATTTGAGGTTGTTTCAAAATTTAAAAAAATTATAAAGTGGGGAGACTACACATTGGGAAAAATAGTAGCAATGCCAATGTCAGGACAGGAGCTAATATGTTTAATATACAAAGGAGTCTTATTAAATGTATAAGATAAAGACTAATAAACTCAAAGACGAGAAAATTGAAATGACAAGTAAATGAAAAGTGGCTACCTCACTTGTAGTCAGGGAAATGTGATTTAAAGTACAAGTTGGATATCATAAGGCACCTACCAAAATGATATAAAGTTAAAAAGAGTGGTGGCGAGCAAGGGGTATTTGAGGGTGTGGGATGGGTATTTTCATACTTTGATGGTATTGTTGTTGTTGGTAAATGCAATCTAAATTGTTCAGTTTTTTTTTTTTTTTTTTTTTTTTTTTGTGGGGCAGAGGGAGTGGAAATAAAATCTGGCAATATCTGTTAAAAATATACATTCCCCTTGACGCAGAAATTCCATCCTGGTGAATTACAGAACTAGAATATTTATTGCAGCTTTGTTTTTTAGTGGCAAAGAACAAAATAGTGAATGTCCATTATTTGGGACATGATTGGGATACAACCATTCCATGGAAAATTATGCAGCCGTTAGAAAGGATAAGTTAGCTCTACGTCACTTGAAGGAGCCCTGGCAGTGCGGTGGTTAAGAGCTATGGCTGCTAACCAAAAGATCAGCAGTTCGAATCCACCAACTGTTCCTCAGAAACCCTGTGGGGCAGTTCTACCCTGTCCTGTAGGGTCGCTATGAATCCTTGATGGCAATGGGTTTCGTTTTTGGTTTTTATGCCACTTGAAATGTCCCTGGTGGCACAAATGGCTTGCGCTCGACGCTAACTTAGATTGGCACTTCAAACTGTTATGCTAGGGCCAAGATGGAGTCACTTATGCTAAGCCCCACGTCAGCAAACAGAAGCCTAGGTAGTTTCTATTTCCTGTAAATGTGTGACTTTACCAGGAGCTGAAACCTGAGTCAATCAATTGACTATCCCGGAAATGGAAACCTAAAGCTAATCAATTAGGACTTGCCTGCTCAGGGTAATGTACTTCAAAATTTCCTCTTAATCCCGAGTAAAGAAAGGAAATGCCCGCCAGCCAATCCACAATTAGCCAATGTAGCTTTCTTGTACCTGTGCGTCTGTACTTAAAAAACCCTTCCACTTTGCACTGCTCTTGGGAGCTCTTGTCTGACTTCCAGACCAGGTGCTCCCCTTCCATTCATGAATTGCAAATAAAGTTTATGAGTTTGTACACAAATTTAACCTTGTGGAAATTCTATTTTTAACAGAACCCACCAGGTGCTGCTGCTGAGGTACTTCCTTAAAGATTACAGCCAAGAAAACTCGATGGAGCAGTTCTACTCTGTAACACATGGGTCGCCATGATTCGGAATTGACTCAATGGCAATGGGTTTATGCCAGTTGATTCACAAGGATTTCCACAATAGAATTTTTAGAGGGGAGGGGAAATGCAGAGAAATATGTAAAGTATAATCCTATTTTTTTAAACAAAGTCATCTCCCTGGAACATGTACATGTATGTTATACATACTCACATGAGCATGTCGAAAGGTATGGAAGCATGCCCACATGGGCATTACATTGGTTTTGGTGGGGAGAGGGTATCTATCCAGATTTGAGAAGGAGCAGATGGAGAACTTAGATGGTATGGCTCCATTTTGACTAATTTCTACTGCTCTATACACAACTTTTCATCTGGGTTAATTGATTTTTTAGACCCTAGCAGTTGGGACAAATTAATTGAGAAAGACTGCGACTGTGAAAATAGTGAGAAGGAACAGCCTGTAGACCCACTGCCAAGCCCCAGCTGAGAAGGCTGGAATCTAAAAAAGCCAGCACTTGAAACAGGACAAGTGACTAACAAGCTCAAAAAAAAAAAAAAAAATGTGAGAAGAGACTTCCAAGGAATGTAGAGTACAAAATGAAGTCTACAGGTGAGAATTATTTACCAAAAGTGGGTGAGGACATGGTGAGTCAGAAAGGAACACTCCAAACCTAAGAGTTAAGCAACAGCAGGATACAAGAGGCCAAGGATGTGTAAAGGTTCTTATGGTCACAGTCAGGAAAATAGGAGAGGGGCATGGAGCTTAGTGATATCTCAGAGGAATAAAGGTGCTGACAAACCAGTATAGTTGGGGTAGGCCCTCAGGTACTCTTCCTCCCATATGGCACTTCCAAAGCCTCACCACAGAAAGGTTTGGGCAAATAAAGACCAATTGTTGTATTTGGATGGCCGCTTGCAAGCTTTGAAGACACTACACAACAAACTAGGAGATAGAACAGAAGCACTGAACATGACATTAGGCCAATTAACTGAGATGTCCCATGAAACCACGGCCATAAACCTCCGAACCAAGCAATCAAAACTCATTAGGTGTTTGGTTGTATGTAAGCACCCTCAACAGCTGCTCTTTTTTTTTTGTTGTTATAAATATACCTATCACACAACTTTTTGCCAATTCAACTTTTTACAGGTGTACAACTTACTGACAGCAACAGAAGAAGAAGGAGGGTCAGGAATAGGAAGAAGAAGTGGAATATGTGGCTAATTGTCACCATGAACAAATGCCTCCTTTGCCAATGAGACTAGAATTGGATGATGCCCAGCTACCATTACTGCACACTCTGATCCAAGATTCTGTAGAAGAATCCTGTTCAAAAGGGAGAAAATGCAGAACAGAATTTCAAATTCTCATGGAATCCATACTCTCTGGAGCCATGGACTGGATGAATCCCTGAAACTATTGCCCTGAGCTAATCATTAAACCTTAAACCAAAAATATCCCCTGAAGTCATCTTAAAACCAAACAAGTTTAGTTTAACTAGTTAGATGTCTGCCTTGAGCATTGTGCTCTTTTAAGAACAATCTATATGGCATCAAATTGACAGCACCAACTGAAAAGATTAGATATGAACCCTAGGGGGTGGTGAATTTATTTTAATGGGGGAGGAATAATTTGGAAAAAGAGGGTAGATTGGTTGCACAACTTGGAAAATGTAATCAATGTCACTGAATCATACATGTAGAAACTGTTGAACTGGTGTATGTTCTGCTGTGTATATTCTCAACAAAAACAAAAAAATAAAATAAGTTACGTATTTTTAAAAAAGGTTTGGGCAGCTTCCGGTGCCTACAGAAACGGATGAAAGAGAAAAATTAAAAAAGATAATAAACACAGGATTTAAAAGTCTAGAATTCTCATGTCATTAAGAGAAAAATGCTACTGAATACCTCAATGTAATCATGTCGATATAATATTAATATAAACACTAGTTAAGCATTACTGAGTTCTTATTGTCATGTAAATAGACTGAGCACTTCAAATGTATTATCTCTTTTAAGTTCACAACAGCCTGTGAGGTAGGTACCATCATCCCTGCTTCAAATGATGAAACTAACGTTTACATAGCTTAAATAACTTCCTTAAAGTCGTATAAGTGAAACTACTCAGATCCAGGTCCCAAAACCCAAGTTTGTCTGACTCCATGATCTTAATAACTCTGTCGTACAATAACTGAATTATAATGATGGCCCGAAGTCATCGATAAATGTTCATTTTTTTCAGTGCCTTTTATTCCAAAATCACTGAAAATTATATTTCAAATATTTTCATCCATATAAAAGTTGTTTCTCTACAGTGACCCAATCTTCAAAGACACTGGATAGTTGAAGGTTTACTGGAGCTTTTTAATTGGAGCTTTACAAATTGATTGAAATTGAGTTGCGAGTAAAATTTTTATGCAATGCTATAAAATATATTGGTTGTAAATTCTGAGTACTACATAAATTCTATCGCATTTCTTTGCAAATTTCAATTTAAAAAAAGTCTTTAATGTTTCTGGCAGGATTTTTTCTAAATAATGCTTCAATATGGACTTTTTCTTGGCAATCCATGTGATTTCTTGGAAGTTTATGCTGAGTATACACTTACTATGTAAACAGAACACCTGATTTCCCCAGTAAAAGCATCGACCATTTGGAAATGCCAATAGGCTGTATAACAATTTGCAACCTGTGAGTCCTGTCACCCCTCTTTTTCCCATATGTTCTCTAATGAGTGTAGTCGGGACCATGGAACTCTTAGAAAGGCTGTTTGTGAATTCTTTTTTTGCTTTACAGCCCCCCCTTGAATAAATATTCCTTCGTTTTCCAACAGGAAAGAACCTTATTTAAAAACTCTGGCCAGCTTACCTGATCACATTTCCTCTAATACGTCAACTTTGCCGTAACTGCTTTGAACATCTAACCTTCCCTTAACCCCCGTCATGTTCCTACAACTACACATAACAATATATACAGTTCCTTTTCATTTATCAAAAGAAAGAATCCTTGGGGAATAAAGATTTGACAGCTCCTGTTACAAGATAATTGTAATACTGAAAAAAAAAGAGAGAGAAAGGGAGATGAGACAGATGGTGTACGCTGGAGACATGTGGAAGTTTGCTTGAAAAACTAGCTTCAGAAATTGATTTGAGCCTGAAAAGAATTTATGCAAATCGTCATTTTTAAATAAAAGCATCATGAAAACAAGGAAATCATCTTAATCTTTAGTCTTCCACGATTTTGTCAAAGAGAAAGAACGTCAACTGGACTGATACTTATCTTAGTTTCCTGTTTTTAAAAACTCTACAGCTACTCATCTTGAATTCCCGGGGAAAGAGATTATTTTCAGTGAGATTATTAAAAAACATTATCTTCTTGGTGGCTAAACTTAGGTTTAATTTGATAATATCAACCATGAACATATTTTTGATGAGTGACTCAGTAGTTATTACATACTATACAATTTACACGGGGGATATTTTATAATCGGTTGATTAGCTATTCCATCGGATTAATTTATATGGCCCCAAAATAATATTTAATTTCAAAAATTATACTTTTTAAAAATAACTTTCAAATTTCTCTTTTAGACTTTGATATGCTTGCCCGATTCACATATACAATTTTTAAAAATATACAATTAAAAGAAAGAGGCTAAGAGGGTAGAAGTTGGGAGTGAAAATTTTTACAGTGTAAGTTTTTGCAGCGAATAAGAGTCAGAGAAGTAGTCAGAGAACTGATTGCAGTGAAAGGAGAAAAATGACCTATTGAATTCAGGCAAGTTTCTAGAAAAACAAGTTTGAAGTACAGCATGATGAGTACCTGGTGTGATGATGATTATGCTTTTAAGAATATGTCTTATTTAGGAGCAAGAAAGAGGCGAAGAGTTAGCTATAGACAGAAGAAAGTGTTCTGGTGGAGTCACTTTCCTCATTATAAAGTCATAACATATTGGCTTGTTTCTATCACACGTGTGAACTAGGGTGGAGAAATGGAGGAAGACCCACATCTTTTGCCCAGTATTATAATAAAAAACAAAAAACACGGTTCATAATTTTTGAGTCTCTAGTGAATTCACACACGTATTTTCCTTGTGTTTGTGTGTTTTTTAAGTTGACCTATTTAAATCCATTAGAAAAGTCTACCTTTACCTTTAAATTCAATCAGGAAGAAAGAAGTCTGGAAAAGAGATAAACAAGCTTTAATATATAAAGATGGGTTATCAAGAAAGATTATGGAATCTCATTTTCCAAAGATGGTTAGATGAATTGATGAATATTATCTACTCTCTCTCTAATAACTTGGGTTGGGAGTTTGCTTGAGAGCAAAAAGACCACTTCAAGGTTTAAACTTTTAAAACAATAACGGAATTTGACAAGAGAAAGTATTCTTAACAGAAAGAAGAAGAAATCTTATTATTTTATTTTATTTTTTGCTCATATAGGTTAAATTTACCTTTGAATGAATTCGAGTCAGAAATACATTGCTGTTGTTAGCTGCCATCAAGTTGACTCTGACTCATAGTGACCCTATGACCAGCAGATTGAAATGTTTCCCAGTTCTCTTATCTAGTGCTACTATAAGAGAAATACCACAAATGGGTGGCTTTAACAAACAGAAATTTAATCTCTCACAGTTAAGCAGGCTAGAAGTCTGAATTCAGGGCACCAGCTCCAAGGGTAGGTTTTTTTTCTTTGTCAGCTCTGAGGGGAGGTCCTTGTCATCAATCTTCCCCTGGTCTAGGAGCTTCTCAGTGCAGGGACCCTGGGTCCAAAGGATGTGCTCCTCTACTGGCTCTTCTTGCTTAGTGGTACTGAGGTTCCTCTCCTCTCTGCCAGCTTCTCTTTTATATCTCAATAGAGATTGACTCAAGATATAACCTAATCCTATAGATTGTGTCCTGCCTCATTAACATAACTGCCTCTAATCCTGCCTCATTAACATCATACAGATTACAACACATAGGATAAATATAACAGATCACAAAAATGGAGGACAACCACACAATACTGGGAATCATGGCCTAGCCATGCTGGTACACATTTTTGGGGGACACAATTCAATCCATAACACTGGCCCTGCATCATCTTCACAGTTGCCAGCATGTTCAAGTTCATCGTTGCAGCCGCTGTGCCAGTCCATCTCACCCAGAATCTCCCTTGCCCCTGTTGGTCCTCTGCTTCACAAACATGATGTCCTCCTCCAGCAATTGAACCCTCCTAATGATATGTCTGGGGTCCTGATGGCATAGTGGTTAAGAACTCAGGCTGCTAATCAAAAGTTCACCACACCACCACCCACCCAGTGCCATCCTGTCAATTCTGACTCATAGAGACCCAACAGGACAATGTAGAACTGCCCCATAGAGTTTCCAAGGAGTGCCTGGCAGATTTGAACTGCCAACTCTTTGGTTAGCAGCTGTAGCACTTAACCACTATGCCACCAGCGTTTCCAAACCAATAGTTCAGCAGTTCAAATTCACCAGGTGGTCCTTGGAACCCTATGGAGCAGTTCTACTCTGTAATACTGGGTCTCTGAGTTGGAATCGACTCGATGGCACACAATGACAACGATGACATGTCTAAAGCAAATGAGTCAGACGATATTCTGTTGTGATCCATAAGGTTTTCATTGGCTAATATTTGGCAGTAGATTGCCAGGCCTTTCTTCCAAGTCTGTCTTATTCTGGATGCTCTGATGAAACCTGTCCACCATGAGTGACCCTGCTGGTATTTGAAATACTGGTGGAATAGCTTTCAGCATCCTAACAACATGCAAGTCATCACAGTACAACAAACTGACAGATGGGTGGTGGAGAAATATATTAGGGGCATCTAATTTTCAGGCATGTTTTCCTTGAAGTTTAACAGTACAAAGCCATGAAGGACCTTCTGAGGCTTGATATGAGTGGCCCTGGCCTACATTTGGGATCCTGGGATGACTTGGAGCCAGTCATGTGTGTTTCTCTGGGCAGGTTACTATTTTGGCTCCCTTTTAAATGGACATTCTCTAAAAAAAAAAAAAAAAAATATGTCCAGTATTTATTAAGGGGAGAGGTTGAGCACTGCATGGTGGAGTGGGTCTTCCCGAAGGCCAGGACAGACCGGAATGAATGGAGATGACAACACTCAATTGTTCTTCTGTGGTCCCTGCTCGCAGCTTCTACAACCTTCTCAACAAAACCAAAGCTCTAGAGTGAGTCTTGTAAATTTGCTTCCCTAGGCAGCACCTGGGTCACCTCCCTTTTAATATGTTGTTGGGGCCTTTAGGTCTATTACGACTCATGGCAACCCCATGTGACAGGGTCAACTGCCCTATTGGGTTTCCTTGGGTGTAATCTTTACAGAAGCAAATGGCCAAGTCTTTCTTCCGCAGAGCCACTGGGTGTGTTCAAATCATTGTCCTTTCAGTTAGTAGCTGAGTACTTAACGGCTACCCCACCGGGGCTCCTTCCCTTTTAATATGGCTCTGGGTAACTCTAGGAAATATTTCTTAAATTACGGGTCCAGAACCACCTATGTTAGAAACACCTGATTCCTGAACCCACACTCCCAAAACCAAACCCATTGCCATTGAGTCGATTCCAACTGATAGAGATCCTATAGGACAAAACAGAACTGCCCCATACGGTTGCCAAGGCTGAGAATCTTTGTGGAAGCAGACTGCCACATCTTTCTCCCAAGGAGTGGCTGGTGGGTTTGAACTGCCAACCTTTCAATTAGCAGCTGAGTGCTTAACCACTATGCCACCAGGGCTCCTACAGACCTACTAAGTCAGAATGTCTAGGGGTAAGGCTAGGGCACTTGCATTTTAACACGCTTTGTGGGTGATTCAGTTTGCACTAAACCTCAAGAACCACTCCCTGAAAGCTGGCTTAGAACCCAAGTAAGCTTAGAGAACTCCAGGTCTCTTCAGGTACTCAGCTGTCAAACACAGCTCCTCAAATGTTCAGACCTGTTTCAAGGAGGCTTGAGGAAGATGCATCATCAGTCTAACTTTCTCCCTAGCATCCATTCTGGTTGAACTGCAGTCCTTGGGGACTGCCTATAAATACTCCATCTGCTCAGATTTCTTGCCAGTCAGTGGAGTTTGCACCACCTTCCCACTACTGCAGACCAAAATACTTTCTTTGGGCTTGCTTGACTCCACTTGCTAAGAGCCCTGTTTTCTGACAACTATGCGGTCTCATAGCCATTTGGCTTTATATAGGGGATCCCATTGCCTTTACATGGCCTTTATGCGATTAGGATAGAAATAAACTTTTAAAGCTGGAAAGAATCTTAGATATAATCCAATCCACTCCCTAACGATATGGAAACAGATGCAGACAGATACATATAAACAAAGGCAGGAAATAAACATTTCACAAGTCCCGACTATGGGCCAGAGAGACACTGTGCCAGGGTTTTATTTTTTTTTCAACCTTTTATTTATTTATTTTTATTGTACTTTAGATGAAGGTTTACAGAACAAACTAGATTTTCATTAAACAGTACACAGATTGTTTTATGACATCAATTAAAAACCCCACGACAGGTCAACTCTCTCCCTTCTCGACCTTGGGTTCCCTATTACCAGCTTTCCTGTCCCCTCTGGCCTTCTAGTCCTTGCCCATGGACTGGTGAGCCCCTTAGGCTCCTTCTGTTTTATGGGCCTGTCTAATTTTTGGCTTGAAGGGTGAACTTTGGGAGTGACTTCATTACTGAACTACAATGGTGTCCAGGGGCCATACTCTCAGGGTTTCTCCAGTCTCTGTCAGGCCAGTAAGTCTGGTCTTCTTTTGTGAGTTAGAATTTTGTTCCACACTTTTCTCCGGCTCTGTCCAGGACCCTCTACTGTGATCCCTGTCTGAGCAGTCAGTGGTGGTAGCCGGGCACCATCTAGTTGTACTGGGCTCAGACTGGTGGAGGCCATGGTAGATGTGTGTGCCAGGCTTTTAAACAAGAGTTTTGTCTTTTATTTTTTGCAAACTTTCAAAATAGTAATATTAACTCTGTATAGATAAGGAAGTTGAAACTCAGAAAATTAAAGAAATTTGAAGTCATTCACAGTTAGTATATTCAGTACTGAATCTAAGTTTTAATAAAAATAACACTGACTATAATTTATTAAACACTTACCATGTGTGATGGTTAATGTTATGTGTCAACTTGGCCAGGCTATGATTCTCAGTGATTTGGCAGACACTATGTAATTTTTTTTTTTTTTTTATGTAATTACCTTCCATTTTGTGATCCAATGTGAGCAGCCAATCAGTTGAAAGGGGGAGTTTCCTTGAGGGTATCGCCTGTTTCTAGTACATAAATGGATGTTCTGGCAAAGCTCATGCTTTCTCGATCCTGCACTCTTCTCATTGCCTGACCTCTGGTTCTTGGCACATAAGCCTGCAGAAGTCTTTAGCCTGCTGCCTGGCCCACAGATTTGGGACTTGCCAGACCCCACAATTCTGTGAGTCATTTCCTTCAAGCGAATTTCTGTCTATTTATTTTATACATATGCTTCACTGGTTTTGCTTCTTTAGAGAACCCAGACTAAGACACATGTGTTGGACATAGTTCCAAGTGTTGTATAAAATCTCCACAACAGGTCTGAGGTAGGTAGTTCTATTTTGCCCATTTTACAGAAGAAACTCAGGCACAGAAGATTAGAAATTTGTGCAGGTTCACCCAGTTAGGAGGTGGTAGAGCCTCTGACTCCAAAGTTCTCTCCCTAAACAAGTGCCCTGAAAAAACTGGAAGCAGGAAAGTAGTTATTATTGCCCAAGTAGGAGATGTTATTGTTAGTTACCAATGAGTTTATTCCTCATGTGTGTCAGAGCAGAACTGTGCTCCGTAGCTGTGCTCCAAAGCTGTGACCTTTTGGAAGCAGATTACCAGGTATGTCTTCCGAAGCACCTGCCGGTGGTTTCAAACCGCCAACCTTTGGGTTAGTAGTCGGGCGCTTAACTGTTTGCACCACCCAGGGACCCTCACAAGTAGGAAATAATCAGTCCTGAAATAAGGCAGTGGTGTCACGATCAGAACAGATTTAAGAAGGAGTTCTGATGAGCCCTGGATCCTATCTATCTGGATAGGATGTGAGGATGGGGGAAGTAGAAGGACAAAGAGGAGCTGAAGGTAGTTATGCATGTCCTTGATTGCATAGGAAACTGGGTAGATGGTGATACCATTGACTAAGATAGATAACATTGGCACTGCATTTATTTTGTGTTACACAGCTGTCATTTAGATGTTTCTTTAGGTAAACTATATAAGAAGAAGAATCGGTGATTTCATTTTCTACATAAAAACTTACTTGTTGATAGATTACAAGAAAGACCATCAATGGAACCTGAACTTTCTCTAATTTCCTATCTGTTAAATACTAAATTATATGTAGCTTTGGGATGAAAACAAATAAAACTCTATGCTTGATTCAGAGTCCCTGAGTGTGCAAATGGTTAACACGCTGGGCTGCTAACTGAAAGGCTGGTGTTTGAGTCCATCCAGAGGTTCCTCGGAGAAAGGCCTGGCAATCTACTTTTTAAAAAAAATCAGTCTTTGAAAACCTGTGGAGTATAGTTTTACTCTGACCCGTACGGGGTCACCATGAGTTGAAATTTACTCCATGGCAGCTAGTATACTTGGCTCTTTACTTCTTTGAGAATTATTCACTGGCACCCACTATGTGGCCACATGCACTGGGTCGGCTGTTGAGAACACAATAGTGAAGATGACAGACCCAATTCCTGCCTTCAGGGAACTTACATTCAGATGTAGGAGACAGGCAATAAATAAGGAATAAAAAATTAGATTGCGAAAAAGTGCTGTAGAGGAGATAACAGGATGTCGTAAGAGAGCATGATGGTGGAAGGTCCAGGTGACAGGGTCTTGTAAGACAAGGAAGAAGTTGGATCTTTATTCTAATGGCGATGGGAAGAAATTGATGAGTTTTGAGCAAGACGGTAACTGATTTGTTGTGCATTTTTTGTAGCTCGCTTTGAATGTGACCACGTTCAAGGTAAGATTTTGGGGGCAAGAGTAGAAAGTGAGAGGCTAGCGGGACACATTAGGAGGGCCAGCGATAAGGGTGGCTTCAGCAAGGGACAATAAAGGCCAAGGGAATTGGGTGGAAATTGTGATATGAGGGTAAGCTGACAGACTTGCTGATGAAGATGGAGATGAAAAAGGAGAAATCAAAACATGTGCCCTAGGTTTCTAGTTTGAACAACTGGGTAAATAGTGCTGCCATTTACCAAGATCACGGCAACTGGAGGAGGTACATGTTTTGGAGGAAAATAATTATCAGACACTTGTATGCATGATACCAAAGCTGACCAGCGAGTACTCTGGCCTGGGAATTAAAAGCTTGGGTTTGTGTCATAATGTCACCATCAGGAGCAGTAACTTTTCTACATCTCATTTTTTCCCATTTGAAACATGGGGATCATTACATGTGTCTTTACCTGCTTCAAAGGGAATGTTGAGAAGATAAATGAGATAAGGCATATGAAAATACTTTGAAATTTTGGTAGGATAAGAACGCTATAAATCCATGCTCTCCTTATGTTACAGGGTGTGTTTATATTTTTCATGTGCAAAGCCCCCGAGGTCATAAGTGTATCTTGCTTATATTCTTTCTTTCATGTCCAGTTCCTAGGAATGGAACGAACATGCTTCTCGTTCCTCAACTGTCCTTTCCCCAAGTATTCTCTTGACAGAGAATTTTTGATCTTGGTCTTCACTGTAATTATTGGTGTTGTCTCCAATTTTTTAAGACCCGAGGAAGAAAGAATTTTGCCCAGCATAACTATCTGGGTGACTCTTGGCAGATAATGATAACAAGGATACCTCACCGTAAGGTTAAAAAGAACCAGCATGTTGTCTCATTTAATCATCCAACAACAGCCTAAGACAGATATTATTTTTTCCCCATTGGACAGATGAAAGATGGCTCAGAAGTAATTTGCCTAATACTTCTGTACAACTTCATTTCACAGCTGGAGAAATTTAAGCTCATAAAAGAGCTGTGCTCTAAACTATGGTCAATTAGCAGCAGAGACGTTGAAAGAATTGCCACCATGTCTCAGATAACATTCTTGGGATGTGTATGTTGGCTTCTTTGACCACTGTAGTCTTGGGACACATTGTCTTCAGTTTTTTGAAAATGGGTGCAACCACTGATTTTCTTGCCTGAAGAGTTTTTTTCTGTTGTTGTTGTAGAGTACGTGGAATATTTTTTTTTAATGGTGCTTTAGGGGAAAGTTTACAGACCAAATTAGTTTCTCATTAAACAATTAATACACAATTTGTTTTGTGACATTGGTT
This sequence comes from Loxodonta africana, assembly GCF_030014295.1. Lineage (NCBI taxonomy): Eukaryota > Metazoa > Chordata > Mammalia > Proboscidea > Elephantidae > Loxodonta > Loxodonta africana. The sequence goes on from NC_087362.1 coordinate 18,423,152, forward strand.
GCCAACCCTGAAATGTGTCAACACTCTCCCCTTTTCCACCCCAGGTTCCCTGTTTCCATTTGTCCAGTTTGCCTGTCCCATCCTGCCTTCCCATCTTTGTTTGGGCTGATGTGCCCATTTAGTCTTGTATACATGATTGAATTACGAAGCACATTCCTCACGTGTGTTATTGTTTGCCCTACAGACCTGTCTAATTTTTGGCTGAAGGCTGAACCTTGGGGGTGACTTCAGTACTGAGTTAAATGGGTGCCAAGGGGCCATACTCTTGGGGTTTCTCCAGCCTCTGTCAGACCAGCAAGTCTGGTCATTTTTTTTTTCCTTAAGATTTTTAAGAATTGCACCATTCTACCCATGACCTTGTGCTGCTCTCTCTAAAAACAAACTAAAAACCAAAATAAGAACAACAACAAAAAAAACTGCTCCTTGCTCTCCAGAGTAATCTTTCCCTTGGGAGGAGGCACACGGCATTCAGTTTTGCTGAGGTAGGGGATATGATAACCCGAAAACCTGTTGCTGCCGAGTCAATTCTGACTCAGAGCAACCCTACAGGTCAAAGCACAACTGCTCCATACGGTTTCCAAGGAGCGCCTGGTGGATTCAAACTGCTGGCCTTTTGGTTAGCAGCTGTAGCTCCTAACCACTATGCCACCAGGGTTTCTAGGGGTTTATTACGCTAATGCACAGAAGAGAAGGCTTGGAGGTGGTAGAAAGAGTGCTGGACTCAGAATCCAGAGACCTGGAGTTGAGTCTTGGATCATTACTTATTGTGTGACCTGGGGAAGGAAGTTAACCTCTTCGAGCCTCAGTTTAACTAACTGTAAACTGGACATAATAACGCTTATCTGTTTATTGACTGTAACCTCCCAGTCAGCCCCACCTTCATTTGCACAGGTCCAGATGCAGAAGGAGGTACGCTGCCTGAGAAGTCACACTTTCAGGCTGCTATGAGTCAGAATCAACTCAGAAGCAATGGATTGTTTACAGATTAACCTATTGCCGACAAGTCCGTTCCGACTAATACTGACCCTACAGGACAGCGCAGAACTGCCCCACAGGATTTCCAAGGGTGAAATCTTTATGGAAGCAGATTGCCACAGCTTTGGAGGAGGAGCTTGTGGGTTTGCAGTTAGCAGGCAAGCCCTTAACCACTGTACCACCAGGGCTCCTGTTTGCAGATCAGTGGATTAAAAATTCTCCTTCCCTTTCATTCCTTCCCTCTTCTTCCTGAGCTCAGATGCGGCATATCTGCTCACTTCTAATGAAGGGGAAATGGTCTTCAAGCAATATGACTCCCAGCGTATTGTTTAGAAAAAAACTGAAAAGAGGTGACATAGAGAGAGGGCTGCTGTGCGGACTGCATTAATACATGTAAAATGCTTAGCACAGTGCGGTAATTGTTAGTTGTTATATTTTTCTTACCGAGGTGATGCTCGTTTGCCTTGGATGGTTTAGCTGTGCCTCTGCTGGAGACTAGACTCCTCTTCTGTTTGGTAGGTGGCCTGGCAGGGATTTCTTGAATAACCTTTGTAGCCCTTTTTATCTTCTCCTGGTTGCTGTGGGAGGTATTCTGGGATAATTCTTTTTTTTTCTTTAACTTTTATTGTGCTTTAAGTGAAAGTTTACAAATCAAGTCAGTTACTCACACAAAAACTTATATACACCTTGCTACATACTCCCTGGAAACATTGGTGGTGTAGTGGTAAAGTGCTACAGCTGCTAACCAAGAGGTCAGCAGTTCAAATCCACCAGGCGCTCCTTGGAAACTTTATGGGGCAGTTCTACTCTGCCCTATAGGATCGCTACGAGTCGGAATCGACTCAACGGCAGTGGGTTTGGGTTTTTGGGTACATACTCCCAATTGCTCTCCCCCTAATGAGATAGCCCACTCCCTCCCTCCATTCTTTTTTGTGTCCATTCTGCCAGCTTCTAACTCCATCTACCCTCTCATCTCCCCTCCAGTGAGGAGCTGCCAATATAGTCTCAAGTGTCCACCTGATCCAAGAAGCTCACTCATCACCAGCATCCCTCTCCATCCCATTGTCCAGTCCAATCCCTGTCTGAAGAGTTGGCTTTGGGCTGTGGGCCAACAGAAGGTCTAGCGGCCATGACCACTGGGGTCCTTCTAGTCTCAGTCAGACCATTAAGTCTGGTCTTCTTACCAGAATTTGGGGTCTGCATCCCACTGTTCTCCTGCTCCCTCAGGGGTTCTCTGTTGTGCTCCCTGTCAGGGCAGTCATCAGTTGTGGCCAGGCACCATCTAGTTCTTCTGGTCTCAGGCTGATGGAGTCTCTGGTTTATGTGGCCCTATCTCTTGGGCTCGTAATTACCTTGTGTCCTTGGTGTTCTTCATTCTCCTTTGGTCCAGGTGGTTTGAGACCAATTGATGCATCTTAACTGGCCACTTGCTAGTGTTTAAGACTATTTTGGGATAATTTTTTGAGGAAAGATATTTGGGATAATTTCTTTGTAAATTGTAAATATAATGAGAAGTTTGACATCAGTGACAATTTTTAACTTGGTTTCCCTCTGAATTGTGAAGCACAAACCTCAAAACCTATGGATAACTGGATAACATGTTTTCCAAAACTACATTTCAGAGTTTACAGGTGTGTGCCTGGGACAACCAGAACAAAGCCTACAGGTGGCAGAGGCGCCTCTCAGCTATCTTTATGGTGCCAGTCCACCTGAGATCAGACTTTGAGTTCTCCCCATTCAGGGCAGGGGATCCCAAAGCCTTCCAAGGCTGAGTTTTAAGCCAACAAAGTTTTTTTTCTAGTCCCCTTTCCTTCTGAGTTTCTGGGCCAGCAATCTTCCAAGCTCGGTTGTGTTTACGTCTGAGCAGATGTGGGTGCAGTGCTGAGCGACCTAGACCCCGGAAGTCTGGCCAGTGGGCAGCTGCCCTGGAGTTGTCCCCCACTGATTTAAGACGCCACTCTTCGCCCTTACCCTACAATTAAGTATCTCTCCAGGGCTGGGCGAACAGACGCAAAGCAAAGCTGGGTCGGTTCCCGCCGGACGAGGCCCTCCCACGCCGCGGCCAGTCCGAGCCAGATGAGTCCGTGCCGGGGCGCCGGGCACCGCAAGGCAGGAGGGAAACGGGCCTCCCCATCCCCCGTGGCCCCCTCCTTCTGCACTCAGCCGCCACTGCCAACGCGCTCCCCCTCCGACTGCTCCATTTTTCAAGTGCGTTTTCCTCCGGGAAAGGCGTCCGCCTCCAAACCTTCCTTCTCGCCCTCCCCTGGGGCCCCGCTTCCCGGACTCTTTCCCCCGCCCCCCGCGCCCCCTTAGGCCGCCACCGCCCTTCCGCCCAGGGGCCGCGAAGTAGCGCGCGCAGGTACCTCGGCGCGGAGGGAGGCGCGGCGCGGGGCCGCCCGGGGTGCCGCGCCGCTCCGAGGGGAGGCGCTGTGTCGCGGGGCCGCCCCTTGCGCCCCGGGCGCCGGCAGCAGCCAGCCTCCTCCTCCCCTCCTCCGCCCTCCTTGGCTGGGAAAGTGGGCGGCGGCGGCGGCGTGTGTGCGCGCGTGAGGGGGGCGGCCGAGAGGAGGCTCCGGTGCCGCGCGGCGTCAGAGGCACTGCGAGCGGCATCTGCATCGGCCGCCGTCGCCGCTGCGGGGCCGCGAACAAAGAGGACCAGCCGAGGCGCGAGGTAGGGCGCGCGGCAGGCGCGGGGCCGGGAGGAGGCGCGGGGCGGGAGGAGGCGCGGGGTCGGGGCGTCTCCGGACCCCCGCGCGGTGCTCGGTCTCTCGCTCCCACCACCCGGGTCCGCGAGGGTCGGAGCCGGGACCTGCTGGAGCGGAGCCCGCGGCCTCGCTGCCTTCTGCGGGCAGGGGACTGTCCAGGCTCCGTGCCGCTGTCTCCGCGGGCGCAGCCCAGCACCCCCAGCTCCCCGGATGGGCCGGGCTCTCAGGGCACTCCCGCTTCATCTCTGCAGGGTCACAGATCTGCGTCCCCATGGCACTTTGCGGGGCTAGTTTCACAACTTAAGACTGCGCAATTTTTTTTTAAGTCCTTGAAAACTTCCAGCAGTCGTGTGGGGGGATTTTCGTCCCCGGCCTGACCGAAGGGGAGGCGTAGATGAGGCTGTTAAATAAGATCCCGGCTCCTGAACCAGCCAGCCGCGTCCCCCTCTTGCCCGCAGCACCAGCCTGGGACCCCCCCTCCCCCGCCGTGTACGGGCGACACCTGGCTCCGGGGTGTGTCTGCCGCGGCCGCCGCGCCTCTCTGCGGGGTCTGGAATACCTGTGCTTGCAGGCAGCATGGGAGAGAGGGGCGCAGCCTTGGAGCTCCCTCCGCCCCGACTTTGCCAAGAACGGCTGTTAATGCTTTCATCAAAATCTTTTTGCCCTTTTTCTCCAAAGCATTAGCATTTATTTTGTTGCAGAGAGAGCGGCGCAGTAACTGGTTTAAAGGCTTTTTCCTGAATGGCCCTATTTTCATATTATGCTCATAGTTTTCAGCCCAGCATTCCATTGTCAAATTCTTCTGGTGATAATTTTGCCAGATTTTGTGAATGGGATTAGGACAGGCTGTTCAGAGATCTTTTTCAGATTTTGTCAGCCGCTGCCCTGAAGGTTGCTTTTGTCTTTTAGCGGCTTTCAAGCAAATCTTTGATTGTGTCCTTTAGAATTGTCAACCTTCAGGTCTTTTTGGTTGGGCACGATTAAACAGTCCTACTTTTGAGACCAGTGAAGAAACATATGTATTTAGTATTGGGACTATTTCTGGTAAGCAGTCACCAGGCACAGTTTCTTGAACACTAAAGTGGCTTGAAAATTGTGGACTTTGTTGGATTTAAAAGTAATTTGAGGTAGAGGAAACTTTCAGTTGCTTCCGTTCACCTCATATGAGTTGAGGACTTTATTAATGCAACTAATATCACGTTGAAAGCTGAAGAAATTATGTTCTTTACTCCATTTCATAAATCCTATTTCTTGCAGAAACCCTTCTGCATGGTACTTAGCAGCTATATCTGAACGCTGAACTCCTAAATAGCTTTAGCGATTAATTTTGAATTGTTTAAAAGACCTATTTTGTTTTTAATTGTTCTCTTTTGGAGTTTAGGACCCAGATTCTCAAGTAATTTGGACTGTTCAGAGGAAGCACTTTTGTGTCCTTTTTGGTTCTTGGCCCCTTTGTGAGCTTTCTTCCCCTGTGACAATACTAATTTTTCTTTCTTTCTCAAACCTCTCTCCCCATGACCCCAGAGCAAACTCTGAAATGGATGTTACATGAGTCGTTTTAAGGGATGCAGACAGCTATGAACGTTTCTGAAGCGTTTTTCTCAGTAAACTAGATAAAGATGGATGAATCTGCCTTGTTGGATCTTCTGGAGTGTCCGGTGTGTCTAGAGCGGCTTGATGCTTCTGCAAAAGTCTTGCCTTGTCAGCACACGTTTTGCAAACGATGTTTGTTGGGGATCGTTGGTTCCCGAAATGAACTCAGATGCCCTGAATGCAGGACTCTTGTTGGCTCGGGTGTTGAGGAGCTTCCTAGTAACATCCTGCTGGTCAGACTTCTGGATGGCATCAAACAGAGACCTTGGAAACCTGGCCCTGGTGGGGGCGGTGGGACAAACTGCACAAATGCATTAAGGGCTCAGAGCAGCACTGTGTGTAGCACAAAAGATCTGCAGAACTCGCAAGGTGGACAGCAGCCGAGGGTCCAAGCCTGGAGTCCCCCGGTGAGGGTGAGTAGTCTGCAGGAAGCCCTTTGGTGGATAAAGAGGGAGATGACCACGTTTTTCTCTTTACCCTTTAGTTGGATATTTTCTGAATCAGCTCATTTTTGTAAATGACACCCCGGGAATTTTTTTTGTGTGTGTGTGGGTGGGGTGGGGGGGGGGAGTGAGATGGAATCTAAATAATAAATAAATAGAAATAATACATTTTCTTGTTTTTAAAATTCCAGACAGTCTCTATTAGCTTTAAAGATAAATTTTGGGAACTAGGTAACAATTATTCAGTAAAATCTAAAATATGGCAGTTTTTTTGCACCCGTTTTTAAAATGGAAGTTTGGTGTGGTTTTACCCCCTTTTGATAGAGTTTGGAGAATCATGATTGTGTATGTATGTGTACATATGTATATATGTGTTATAAATATGTGTATATGTGTGAACCATAAGTAGGAAATCAATGCTTAATTTAATTATGTTGCTGAGAGCCATTCTATTGGTTTTATGAATGCAGAGCACAGAATTTACTGGTTGGAGGAATTCTTAACAAATCATGGCTACAGGTAGCGGAGTTTCATTGCCATAGCAACCAAATGTCATTCAGAACTGCACTAAAACGGCAGAGAATCTAGCCTCCTGTTGGGTTTTACAGGGAGTGAAATGAAATGTTTCCATCAAAATGACTTTTCTTGGGCTTTGGGTTTGGGTTGAAATAATTTTTGAGTGAAACTAATATTTGGACAGTTACCATATCTTAAATCCCCAGAAGGTAAGCCTTGATTTTCTGAATGAACCTGAATTATGTTGTGGGTGATGGCTGCCCAATAAGACACGATTTTTTTCTCATTTTTGTAAAAAAAAAAAAACTAGTCACAGAGGTCAGATAATTAAAACACTCCATTTTTTGTTGGAAGAAGCAGCTTTGATAATTGGCCAAATTGGTCAAGCCCAATTTTAAAGAACAGTTATTCAAGATGAGATTAAGTGACTGCTTAGTATTTACCCAGTGGGATGACGCTGCCCACTGTCTCGAGTCGATTCCGACTCATAGTGACCCTAAAGGACAGAGTAGAACTGCCCCATAGAGTTTCCAAGGAGTGGCTGGCTGGTGGATTCGAACTGCCGTCCTTTTGGTTAGGAGCCGTGTCTTTTAACCGCTGGGCCACATAAATTCACAGATGTGGCTAATCAGACAGCTTCAGCGGAGTGGCTTCCCTTATAACATTTCCTTACTTCCCTCTCAGGCTCATCATTTATTCACAAATGACAAAGTGTTTACATCACTAGATGTGAAGTTTGGAAAGCATTTGTATCACTAGAAGACGCTGATCACTAGAAAATAGTTTCATCACTAGACTGTCAGATTCCTTTTGATTCCTGTTTAATTTTTTTTTTCATTTTTTTAAAAAAAGATAGAACTTCGGGTTAGGGAGGTTTTCTTTCCATATTTGGAGCCCACATGTTGTGAAACAAGTACACTGGCCTGCTTTTAATGGTTTCTTAGATTTTCTTTATTTTCTGGAGTTTATTGGTGCCTTGATTAGTGTATGGGGACTCATGAATATTTTAACTGCAGAACTTGTAACCAAGTTGATCACTTCTGAGACACCTGACTCAGAAGCTGGTCTGCTTAGCTTAATGAAGGGGTATGTTTACTTCTTTGGAGAGGTTTTCGTTTCTCTGTTAATTAGCCTGGGGTGGACATAGCTTCTGGCTATGAATAGAAGTATCTTAGTTGTTGACACATTGCCTTATCTGTTGTGAGGAATGCGTTGAATATTTGATGACTGATAAAAAGGAATTTGAGAAGAAGTCTCAAACATTCAACTTAACATCCTTGGAATTTCAGGTTTTCTTTCTGGTGTAGAGACTGTGCAGTGCTGTGTAAAAATTAATTCTCATTTATGTGAACTTCTGAGCTCCCAAAACTGAGCTTTACTTTTTGTAAGTAAATTGTTTTGCAGTTTTGATCATGCCAGTATTATTTTTCCGGTTTATCTGATTTTCCTACCTTACTTCCTGTCTCTTTGGTGTGGGAAAGATTACTAGCCCAGAAGTCCAGCTGAACTTGAGGTGTATCATTTGGGTGAAATATTTGAAGTGGATAAAACAAGAGATAAGTCTGACAAAATTAGCAAACAAGCAAAACCATCCTGAGTTTGATGCAAAATTTGCAATACTCATAAAAAGAAGAGCCTTTTCTCTGTTGTTGTTAGGTGCCCTGAGTCGGTTCTCACTCGTAGTGATCCCATGTGACAGAGCAGAACGGCCCCATAGGGCTTTCTAGTCTGGGATCTTTATGTGAGCCAGTCATCAGGTCTTTCTCCTGCGGAGCTGCTGGATGGATTTGAATCACCAACCTTTCAGTTAGCAGCTGAGAGCTTAACTGTTGCGCTATCAGGGCTCCGACCGACCTCTTCTCTAGTCTAAAATAATTACTCATTTACCAGTCCCTTTTGCTTTCAGGTATTCAGAGAAACTAACGCTGTACATGTAGCTCCAGTATCTGAAAGATGAACACGTTCTAGAAAGTACACCTTTTGAAAAGTAAGAAGTCCGTAACATACGGCTACACAGAGGCTGTAATGCACTCTTTTGGATATTTCGCTGAGGCGGGTGACCCTTGTCAATCGCACACACACGTCCTCTTCCCTTAGATGCTCTGACATGACCACGTGGTGTGGTGAGCCTGCTTCCACATGTGGTGCAGAGCCGAAAGTGATAACATGTGGAATGTTGCTTCAGTTTAGTAGTTATGTTCTATCTAACATTAGAATCGTTACCATCTGGCTCCCTCATGCACTTAGCCCAGGTCGATTGAGTATTATCAGCAGATCTGAACATTTCCAAAGTGTGACACACATCTTGTTTCCAGAATTTTAGTGTTTCCTGCCTACTACGGAGGAGAAAATGAAAGAGTGTTGGGGTTGGAGCTAGCATGGGAATTCGTCAGTTACTGACTTAAGTGGAAGAATTCCTGTTGGTTTTTGGCCAAAGTCAAGCAGGGAATGAAGCACCTGGAGAAGCTGACTGCAGATACCTGTTTCAATGGACTGAACGTGTAACTGCAGAAGATAGTAATATGGCTCCTAGGAGATTTAAGTTGTGGTTAACTGTTCAAGTGTTAGCTCCACTTAAAATTTATATAAATATATATTACAAAATTACATGTGGAAAACACGTTTAAGTGGTTCCTACAAACTTACGCCCTAATAGAATAGTTAAATTTCTGCCTTCTCTGTGTGGTTCCTTTGGCTTAAGATCTGTGTATCTATCTATTATAGAAGACATCATTATTTAATGATTTCACACTGCCTCTACCTCAGAGGGAGCCCTGGTGGTGGAGTGGTTCAGCATTCGGCTGCTGACCAAAAGGTCGGCAGTTCAAATCCACCAGCCACTCCTTGGAAACCCTATGAGGGAGTTCTACTCTGTCCTATAAAGTTGCACGGAATTGGAATCGACTCAATGGCAATGGGTTTGGTTTGGTTTGATTTCTACCTCAAAGTGAATAGAACCCTGGTGGCATAGTGATTAAGAGCTTGACTGTTAACCAAAAGGTTGGCAGTTCAAATTCACCAGCCACTCCTTGGAAACCCTATGGGGGCTGTTCTACTCTGTCCTTACAGGGCTGCTGTGAGTCAGAATTAGCTCGAAGGCAATGGGTTCGAAGTGAATTTATTCAGCAAAAATGTATTCTGTGACCTTTGATCTCACTAATTTATACTTTTCTTTCCTTTATTTAACAAATGTTTATTGAACACTTACAGGGTGCCAGGCACCGCACTAGATGCTGAGTAGATAACCCCCATTGCCACTGAGTCGATTCTGACTCATAGCAACCCTAGATAATGACGGAGAAAACCAGCCACAGATCCTGCTTATCGTCCTGCTTCTGAGCTCCAGAGAGTGTGGTCAGTCTAGGGGGAGAGACAAACAATAATAAAATAACAACGCACATATATAATTAAATGTGTAAGTGCTGTGACGGGCACGGGGGAGACAGGCTAGGAGAGGGACCAGGTTTAGCCTCATGGTGACTGTGTATGTGTGGTCTTGAAAAGCTTCCTCGAGGGAAAGGCGTTTGAGCTGAGATCATAAGTGTGAATAGATATTGATTAGGAGAAAGGGGACTGGGCAGGGGAAGGGGCAGAGAGGAAGAGCATTCCAAAGGCCCTTCCCTAAGGAAGGAGGGGGCATGGCCCCTTGGAGAAACTGGCAGAAAATGAGTGTGAACTAAGCAAGGAATGAGGTAAGTGATGTAAGAAGAGGCCACGTGTGCAAGCCTAATCAAGAGCTACCACCAGGCCGCGTGGAGTTCAGGGTCGTATGAGTGGAGTAGATGGTAAATGCCTTGCATTGGGGAATGGAAAGACCAGTCATTGGAAAGACAGATCAAAGATCATCAGCAGGCCTTCAGATCAGAAATGGGACTGGAGCTTGGCATCAAAGGATTGAGAGGTGGAGGGAACTCTAGATGTGGGTGCACACAGGCAAAATTTCCAGTCCAGTGCAATGCTGAGTGTACCTTCGTTTCACCCCTCCTTTCTCTCCCGTTCCCCTTCGCTGACTGTGGACACGCTCCTGAAGGGGAGCCCCTGAGCTGCCTTGGTCCACTGCCGATTCCTGGAGTCCTGGTTTTCCCCATAGACCTGCAGTGGCCCAGCGCTTCTGTGCTCTTAACTCCTGTGGTGGAATACAACCTTGAGAGGCTGTTAGTCCCCCCCAACTGCCCAAATTGCCTGATAGCCACAGTTTCATAAATAGGTGTGTTACAAGAAAACTGAGGTCTACGTGATCACATACCAGATACACTGAAGGTTTAGGGGAGGGAGGAGGAGATGTCGGGAGAGGAGAATTACTACCACTCCTTTATTAGCCCTGACAAGTGCAATGCTGCTGTAACTGGAGCGTGGAGGGCGCACCTTATAGAATTTAGTGGTGTCTAAGGCGTTACCCAAGGATCCTTGGGTGGTGCAAACGGTTTGTACTTGGCTGCTAACCAGAAAGTTGTTGGTTCAAACCTACCCAGTGGCACCACGAAAGAAAGCCTTGATGATCAGCTTCCGTAAAGGTTACAGCCAAGAAAATTTTATGGAGCTCAGTTCTACTTTGTAACACTTCGGGTCACCATGAGTTGGAATGGACTCGATGGCAGCGAGTTAAGGCATTACCGAAGGAAGGGCAGAAGAAAGGGCATTGAGGGAAGGATGGGGAGAAAGGCAAGACAGCAGAGTTGTTCTTGGTAAGGTGTGGAAAGCTATTGCTGGCTGCGAGTGGCCCCATGGGCCATCTTTGACATCCGATCAGTGAACAGGTACTTGTGGAGGACCTCTTACTGTATACCGGGATAAAGGTGCATTAATGCGTATTTCTGTTCAAAAAGAGCTTACGTTTTGGGGTGTGAAGCACATAAGGAACAGCAAATAAGGTGGCATATAGTGAAGCGCCAAACCCTGGGATGACATAGAGAATAAGAGTGTATCATGCAGTTCATGTTGAGTGGCCGCTGAGTTAAGTGGATGGTCAGAGAGAGGAGTGAGTGTGGATTAGAGCGGACAGGGACATGGCGGGACATGCCATGGTCCCTTGGTGTGGAAGGGTCAGTACAGACACTGACTGTAAAAGGGACTAACATCTCTACAGGTGGAGACAAGGGTTGGTATTAACTCACACTGGACCTAAGCATGGGGCCCTGGTGGCGCAGTGGATAAAAGGTTGGCTGCTAACCAAAAGGTCAGCAGTTCAAATTCAGCAGCCTATGGACAGTTCTGCTGTGTTTTGTAGGGTTGCTTTGAGTTGGAATTGACTCAGTGGCAATGAGTTTGGGTTTGGTTTGGACCTAGGCAAGACATTTAAAGTGGTGGTTTGGATGAGGAAGACTTCTTGATGTTTCACAATGACCAAGTCAAAATAATAAAAGGTAAGGTTTTTTGGCTTATTTTTTGGTCATCCCAGGTTTGTTGCAGACATTTTTTTTTTTTAATTAATTTTTATTGTGCTTTAAGGAAAGTTTATAAATCAGGTCAGTCTCTCATACAAAAATTTACATACACATTGCTATACACTCCTAATTGCTCTCCCCCTAATGAGATAGCACAGTCCTTCCTTCTGCTCTCTCTCCTCATGTCCATTTGGGGAGCTTCTGGTGCCCTCAGCCCTCTCATCTCCCCTCTAGACAGCAGATGCCAACATAGTCTCATGTGTCTACTTGATCCAAGAGGCTCGTTCTTCACCAGTATCATTTTCCAGTCCAATCCCTGTATGAAGAGTTGGCTTTGGGAATGGTTCCTATCTTGGGCTAACAGAAGGGCTGGGGACCATGGCCTCCAGGGTCCTTCTAGTCCCAGCCAGACCATTAAGTCTGGTCTTTTTACGAGAATTTGGGGTCTGCATCCCACCGCTCTCTTGCTCCCTCAGGGGTTCTCTGTTGTGTTCCCCATCAGTGCAGTCAACTGTTGTTCGGGCACCATCTAGTTCTTCTGGTCTCAGGCTGATATAGTCTCTGGTTTATGTGGTTCTTTGTCTCTTAGGCTCGTAATTACCTTGTGTCTTTTATGTTCTTCATTCTTCCTTGCTCCAGGTGGACTGAGACCAATTGATGCATCTTAGATGGCCACTTGCTAGCGTTTAAGACCCCAGACACCAGTCTCCAAAGTGGGATACAGAATGTTGTCTTAAAAGATTTTATGCTAATTGACTTAGATGTCCCCTAAAGCCATGGTCCCCAAACCCCAGCCCCTGCTACGCTGGCCTTCGAGGCATTCAGTTTATTCAGGAAACTTCCTTGCTTTCGGTTTAGTCCAGTTGTGTTGACCTCTACTGTATTGTGTGCTGTCTTTCCCTTCACCTAAAATAAAACTTATCTACTATCTAATCCGAAGGCACTGGGCTTGGTTTTTGTGACTATCTAATTAGTGAATACCCCTCTCCCACCTCTTGTAACCATCAAAGAATGTTTTCTTCTCTGTTTAAACTACTTCTCCAGTTTTTAAAATAGTGGTCTTATATTTGTCCTTTTGCAGCTGACTAATTTCATTCAGCATACTGTCTTCCAGATTTCTCCATGTTATGAAATGTTTCATGGATTCATCATTGTTCTTTATTCATGCGTAGTATTCCATTGTGTGAATATACCATAATTTATTCATCCATTCATCCATTGATGTGCATCTTGGTTGCTTCCACCTTTTTGCTGTTGTAAACAGTGCTTCAGTGAACATGGGTGTGCATATATCTGTTCGTGTAAAGGCTCTCATTTCTCTAGGATATATTCCAAGGAGTGGGATTGCTGGATCATATGGTAGTTCTATTTCTAGTTTTTAAAGGAAGCGTCAAATCGATTTCCGAAGTGGTTGTACCATTTTACATTCCCACCAGCAGTGTATTAGTGTTCCAGTCTCTCCAGAACATCTTCAGTATTTATGATTATGTGCTTTTTGAATTAATGCCAGCCTTGTTGGAGTGAGATGGAACCTCATTGTAGTTTTGATTTGCGTTTCTCTAATGGCTAATGATTGTGAGTGTTTCCTCATGTATCTGTTAGCAGCCTGAACGACTTGTTTAGTGAAGTGCGTGTTCATATCTTTTGCCCATTTTTTAATTGGGTTGTTTGTCTTTTAGTAGTTGAGTTTTTGCAGAATCATGTAGATTTTAAAGACCAGACACTGATCCGAAATGTCATAGCTAAAAACTTTTTCCAAGTCTTTAGGTAGTCTTTTTTTACTCTTCTGGTGAAGTCTTTGGATGAGCATAGGTGTTTGATTTTTAGGAGCTCCCAGTTATCTGGTTTTTCTTCTGCATTTTTAGTAATGTTTTATGTACTCTTTATGCCATGTGTTAGGGCTGCTAATGTTGTCTCTCTTTTTTCTTCCATGATCTTTATCGTTTTAGATTTTATATTTAGGTCTTTGATCCATTTTGAGTTAGTTTTTGTGCATGGAGTGTGGTATGGGTCTTGTTTCTTTTTTTTGCAGGTGGATATCCAGTTATGCCAGCACCATTTGTTAAAAAGATTGTCTTTTCCCCATTTAACTAACTTTGGGCCTTTGTTAAAAATCAGCTGCTCGTATGTGGATGGATTTATATCTGGATTCTCAATTCTGTTCCAGTGATGTATGTATCTGTTGTTGTACCACTACCAGGCTGTTTTGACTACTGGGCGATATAATAGGTTTTAAAATCAGGTACAGTGAGGCCTCCCACATTGTTCTTTTTCAGTAATGCTTTCCTTATTCGAGGTCTCTTGCCCTTCCATATGAAGTTGGTGATTTGTTTCTCCATCTCATTAAAAAAATGTCATTGGAATTTGGATCGGAATTGCATTGTATCTATGGATGGCTTTTGGTAGAACAGACATTTTTACAATGTTAAGTCTTCCTATCCATCAGCAAGGTATGTTTTTCCACTTATGTAGGTCTTTTTTTTTTTTTAAATAATTTTTATTGTGCTTTAAGTGAAAATTTACAAATCAAGTCAGTCTGTCACATATAAGCTTATATACACCTTACTCCATACTCCCACTTACTCTCCCCCTAATGAGTCAGCCCTCTCCCTCCTTCCAGTCTCTCCTTTTGTGACAATTTTTCCAGTTTCTAACGCTCTCTACCCTCCTATCTCCCCACCCGACAGGAGACGCCAACACAGTCTCAAGTGTCCACCTGATACAAGTAGCTCACTCTTCGTCAGCATCTCTCTCCAACCTATTGTCCAGTCCCTTCCATGTCTGATGAGTTGTCTTTGGAAATGGTTCCTGTCCTGGGCCAACAGAAGGTCAGGGGGCCATGATCACCGGGGTCCTTCTAGTCTCAGTCAGACCATTTAAGTCTGGTCTTTTTATGAGAATTTGGGGATTGCATCCCGCTGATCTCCTGCTCCTTCAGGGGTTCTCTGTTGTGCTCCCTGTCAGGGCAGTCATCGGTTGTGGCCGGGCACCATCTAGTTCTTCTGGTCTCAGGATGATGTAAGTCTCTGGTTCATGTGGCCCTTTCTGTCTCTTGGGCTCATAGTTATCCTGTGACCTTGGTATTCTTCATTCTCGTTTGATCCAGGTGGGTTGAGACCAATTGATGCATCTTAGATGGCCGCTTGTTAGCATTTAAGACCCCAGACTCCACATTTCAAAGTGGGATGCAGAATGTTTTCATACTAGAATTATTTTGCCAATTGACTTAGAAGTCCCCTTAAGCCATAGTCCCCAAACCCCCGCCCTTGCTCCGCTGACCTTTGAAGCATTCAGTTTATCCCAGAAACTTCTTTGCTTTTGGTCCAGTCCAGTTGAGCTGACCGTCCGTGTATTCACTATTGTCCTTCCCTTCACCTAAAGTAGTTCTTATCTACTAGCTAATCAGTAAATAACCCTCTCCCACCCTCCCTCCCTCCCCTCCTCGTAACCAGAAAAGTATGTGTTCTTCTCAGTTTATACTATTTCTCAAGATCTTATAATAGTGGTCTTATACAATATTTGTCCTTTTGCCTCTGACTCATTTCACTCAGCATAATGCCTTCCAGGTTCCTCCATGTTATGAAATGTTTCACAGATTCCTCACTGTTCTTTATCGGTGCGTAGTATTCCATTCTGTGAATATACCACAATTTATGTAACCATTCATCCATTGATGGACACCTTGGTTGCTTCCAGTTTTTTGCGGTTGTAAACAGAGCTGCAGTAAACATGGGTGTACATATATCTGTTCGTGTGAAGGCTCTTATTTCTCTAGGGTATATTCCGAGGAGTGGGATTTCTGGGTTGTATGGTAGTTCTATTTCTAACTTTTTAAGAAAACGCCAGATAGATTTCCAAAGTGGTTGTACCATTTGACATTCCCACCAGCAGTGCATAAGAGTTCCAATCTCTCCGCAGCCTCTCCAGCATTTATTATTTTGTGTTTTTTGGATTAATGCCAGCCTTGTTGGAGTGAGATGGAATCTCATCGTAGTTTTAATTTGCGTTTCTCTAATGGCTTTTTTTAATGGCTAGTGATCAAGAGCATTTTCTCATGTATCTGTTAGCTGCCTCAATGTCTTCTTTAGTGAAGTGCGTGTTCATATCCTTGGCCCACTTTTTGATTGGGTTGTTTGTCTTTTTGTGGTTGAGTTTTAATAGAATCATATAGATTTTAGAGATCAGGCGCTGGTCGGAGATGTCATAGCTGAAAATTCTTTCCCAGTCTGTAGGTGGTCTTTTTACTCTTTTGGTGAAGTCTTTAGACGAGCATAGGTGTTTGATTTTTAGGAGCTCTGAGTTATCTGGTTTCTCTTTGTCATTTTTGGTAATGTTTTGTCTTCTGTTTATGCCTTGTATGAGGGCTCCTAACGTTGTCCCTATTTTTTCTTCCATGATCTTTATCGTTTTAGTCTTTCTGTTTAGGGCTTTGATCCACTTGGAGTTAGTTTTTGTGCATGGTGTGAGGTATGGGTCCTGTTTCATTTTTTTGCAAATGAATATCCAGTTATGCCAGCACCATTTGTTAAAAACACTATCTTTTTCCCAATGAACTGACACTGGGCCTTTGTCAAATATCAGCTGCTCATACATGGATGGATTTATATCTGGGTTCTCAATTCTGTTCCACTGGTCTATGTGCCTGTTGTTGTACCAGTACCAGGCTGTTTTGACTACTGTGGCCGTATAATAGGTTCTAAAATTAGGTAAAGTGAGGCCTTCCACTTTCTTCTTCTTTTTCAGTAATGCTTTACTTATCCGGGGCTTCTTTCCCTTCCATATGAAGTTGGTGATTTGTTTCTCCATCACATTAAAAAATGTCATTGGAATTTGGATCAGAAGTGCGTTGTATGTATAGATGGCTTTTGGTAGAATAGACATTTTTACTATGTTAAGTCTTTCTATCCATGAGCAAGTTATGTTTTTCCATTTATGTAGGTCATTTTTAGTTTCTTGCACTAGTACTTTGTAGTTTTCTTTGTATAGGTCTTTTACATCTTTGATAAGATTTATTCCTAAGTATTTTATCTTTTTGGGGGCTACTGTGAATGGTATTGATTTGGTGATTTCCTCTTCGATGTTCTTTTTGTTGATGTAGAGGAATCCAAGTGATTTTTGTACATTATCTTGTGTCCAGATACTCTGCTGAACTCTTCTATTAGTTTCAGTAGTTTTTTGAAGATTCTTTAGGATTTGCAGCATATAAAATCTTGTCATCTGCAAATAGAGATACTTTTACTCCTTCCTTACTGATCTGGATGCCCTTTATTTCTTTATCTAGTCTAATTGTTCTGGCTAGGACCTCCAGCACAATCTTGAATAAGGGTGGTGATAAGGGGCATCCTTGTCTGGTTCCTGTTGTTCTCAAGGAGAATGTTTTCAGAATCTTTCCATTTAGGATGATGCTGGCTGTTGGATTTGTGTAAATGCCCTTTATTATATAGAGGAATTTTCCTTCTATTCCTGTTTTGCTGGGGCGGAAGGCAGGGATAGGGCATAGAGTCTGTGGTGTGTAGTAACTGGTAATTTTAAACAAAGGAATGCTTTAATGACTTAATGATTCTTTTATATCACATGCAGTGTTATGTAACTGTTACCTCCTATAGCTCTGAAGAGCAGCCCTCTGGGGTTAAATGTTACTACTTAAAAATTTAAAAAGTGTAAATTTCAAAATTAGTACCTAAAAAATTCTGGTTGTTAAAAAGTCAGCAATATAGAAGTATGTGGCATAAAGTGTATATATCCTTCCAGATCTTTTCATATCCATTTACATGTATATAAATATATGCAGTTTTTTGGTTTTTAATATAAATTAAATTTTATAGTCAACTTATTCGATGATGTGCTGTTTCATTTGGGAATTCTTTATACGTCTGAGCAGATAGATCTGCCTCATTAAAAAAAAAAAAAACCTCGGTTTTAAAGTACAATGTACACACAGAAAAGTACATGTATTATAAGCATACAATTAATTGAATTATCAAGCTTCATTCTTTTTAAATATCTGTATAGTATTTTTCTTTCTCTTTTAAAAGTTAAAGGGAATGGTAGAAAAGGATGTAAAGGAGAAAATACAAAGCTTCCAGTCTCTCCACCTGTCTATTCCCAATCCCCAGGGATGACCACTGCGAAGAGATTTACGGCATTTTCTTAAAAAAAAAAAAAAGGATAATATCGTACATGGTGTTCTGCAACTTGAGTTTTTTTAATTTAACGATGTATTATTACGTTGTTAAATTGTTCATTGTTTTTATTTAACAGTGTAGCTTTCCATCTGTAACCACTTTGATCTACCAAAAACCAAACCGTTGCTGTGGAGTCGATTCCGACTCATAGCGACCCTATAGAACAAGGTAGCACTGCCCCATAGGGCTTCCAAGGAGTAGCTGGTGCATTCGAACTGCTGACCTTTTGGTCAGCAGCTGTAGCACTTAACGCCGCCAGGGTTTCCAGTGATTTACAAGTAAGCATTATTTACTACTGTTCTCACTTTACAGATGTGGAAACTATAGAGGTTAAATAACTTGGCCACAGTCTCATAGCTAGTAAGTGATGGAGATAAGATATCTCTCTAAGTCTCTCTGATCCCACATCCTTCCCTCTCTCGTTGCTACACTCTAACTGGCAAACATTCTACCTGGGCCCTCAAGCTGCTGACAGCACAGCAAGTTGTAGCTAGTGGAGGTTGTAGCTAGATGAAATTCTTCTCTCCTTGCTGTCCTTGCTACTTTTTTTTTTTTTCCTGACGAAAAGGGGACAAATGAAACCCCTTTACAGTGATAGTGGATCAAGAAAGCGCTCTTTAGCTTGGTGTGTATGGGAGGTCAGAAGGCATGGGCTCTGGCTTCAACACTGCCACCACCAGTGGGCTTCATAGCTTCTCTGGGCTTCATGTCTTCAGCACAAAAATGCAAAACCCTCAGGCGTTCAGCTACTAACCAAAAGGTCAGCAGTTCAAATCCGCCAGCTGTTCCTTGAAAACCCTACGGGACAGTTCTACTCTGTCCTGTGGGGTCGCTATGAGCCAGAAGCGACTCGATGGCAACGGGTAAGCTCATTGCAGGGCGGTGGCGGGGGGAGTGATTTTCTTCACTCATCTTTGACTCTTGAGAACTCTTCGTAGTACCTGACACATAGTACATACTCAAAAGAAGCTTCTTTAGTGAATGAAGTGAATTCAGATCACCGTCTAGGGATCTGTCATGGACTGAATTATGCCCCCCTAAAAATGTGTGTATCTACTTGGTAGGGCCATGATTTCCTAGTATTCTGTGGTTGTCCTCCATTTTGTGATTATAATTTTATATTAAAGAGGATTAGGGTGGGGTTGTAACACCCTTACCAGGTCACATCCCTGATCCAACATAAAGGGAGTTTCCTGGGGTGTGCCCTATAGCACATTTTATCTCTCAAGAGATAAAAGGAAAAGGAAGCAAGCAGAGAGTTGGGGACCTCATACCACCAAGAAAACAGTGCTGGGAGCAGAGTGCGTCCTTTGGATCTGGGGTCCCTGCGTGGAGAAGTGCTTAGTCCGGGGGAAGATTGATGAGAAGGCCCACAGAGAGAGAAAGCCTTCTGCTGGAGCTGTATTGCTCTGAATGTGGACTTTTAGCCTACTTTACGGTGAAGAAATAAATTTCTCTTTGTTAAACCCATCCACTTGTGGTATTTCTGTTATAGCAGTGCTAGATGACTAAGATGGGATCCTTAGCTGTACATCCTCTCAACAGTATATGTCTACTTAACCCCTTTCTCTGTGTTGTTTCCCCACGGCCTGAAGAATGGGGATAATGCTTGCTCTGCCTGTTACTCGGTAATCTCGTGGATAAAGGCAAGATTTGATAGGTAAACATTTAGACAATTGTAAAGTCTAAATGGATGTATCACTGTTGGTATTGTTATTATAAAAATAATTACCAGTCTTCGTCACAAAGGAATATGTCATTTCCGTTTGGGTGACAAGAACCGAAGAAAGTTAAAAGCAATTCAAAAGATCATAACATGTAGTTAGTGCTTGGATATAGAGCTATACAAATGGGGCCATGAGCTTAGTTAATTTGGTCCCTTACATGTGGGAAACACCCTGGTGAATGTCCATTCTCTTTAGTTACCCCTGGCGGTTTCTTTCCCCATTTCCCCCACTTATGTCACTGTTCCCCCAACCCTCTTGCTTATTTCTCAACTGGGTAACGAAATGAGAGGAGGGAAGATTGTTCTGTTGCTGCAGGCTGGGCCGGGAAAAGGAAGGTTAGATGAACAGGGAGGAAAAAAGAGAAAATCTAGTTTTGCTTTGGCTATAGATTTGCTGTTGCTGCAGCTCTCTGAAAAAGCCCCCTTCTCCCCCTCTCTGATTCTCTGCTCTTGCCCCTCAACCCTGACCCCAGCATCAGCTGGGGTGGAGCGTCTGAAGTTTGTTCACTTTCTTGCACTCTAAGCACTGTGCATTGCCCTGTCCTGCAACCAAGGTCTGCATCTTACAAGTGGCTCCAGGGGAAGATGGGAGAAATGGTAGAACAGAGAGCACAAGAAGGAAAGAGAACTCACGCGCCACTGCACTCCTTCCTTGAATTGGTTTTTCAGGTGGTTTTCTCAGATTATCCTTTTTGCCCCAGAATTAGTCTCTGGCCTCAGGGAAGGGGAAAAACAAGAACAGAAGTATAAAAAACAGGGATAAGATGGCGGTAGGAGTAATCTGTCAGCTCTGCGTCTGCCTGTTTTTCTGATGTTCGTGGTCTCGCTGCTCTTGACACCCCTCTCCTCATGCCCCCATCCCTTAACCCAGCTCCCCACCTCTGCCGGAAAGCACACCTGCTTTTCCCTACTCTCCGGGCACACGCTCAGTTTATTAATCCATCCCCTGTCTGATCTATTACTTCTCATAGTTTAAGCAAACGTGAAACAATGTATTGTTGTTTTGGTGTGCCATCCAGTTGATTCCAACTCATAGCGACCCCATGCGACAGCAGAACTACTTCATAGGGTTTTCTTGGCTGTAATCTTTACGGAAGCAAGTCTGTATGCTGCGGAGTACCTGGGTAAATGAGAACTGCCAGCCTTTCTGTTTTCGGCCAAGCACTTAACCCTTTGGACTACCAGGACTCCTTAGACAAACATGACTTTTTTGTTCTAAGGTCAAAAGGCAGATGGCTTTGTAATTCACTTTGTGGAAGGGTTCTTCATGAGGATTCACAATAGGATGCTTCTTAGATAGCAACAGAGCGTGATGAGGTATGGAATCCCTGCCGGTTCAAGTTTAACCCAGAGGCATCTCAGACAGAAGGCCTGGCAATCTGATGAAAAATTAACCATTAAAAACCCCACGGAGCACAGTTCTACTTGGACACACACGGGGTTGCCATAAGTCAGAGTCGACTTGATGGCGTCTGATTTTTATAGTGAGGTATACTTGTAATAGAAATATCACACCTGGAGACAGGTTTGCCAGTAAAGTTACTTCACTATGGAGCTTAGACTCCTCACCCTTCCAAAACTTAAAATTGTGAAGACTATGCATACCTTTCCTCTCCCCTCTTAATTTTTTTTTCCAGAGACTTCTGAAAGTGGTAACCTTGAAAACAAAAATTCCGAGTGCCAGTCACCCTTTTTGTAGCCTTGCAGTCCCTTGCAGCATTGGTGTTTGCCACTGTGGTTGGAGCAGTTGCTTCATGAATGGGGACATATGGGTGGCTGTAAACACAGCCATTTTAAAGATAGCTGTGTGAGCAAGCTCTGCAGGGGTAGCTGGGAAGGGATTGGAGGCGCCTTTTCAGCCGGTTGACAGGAGCAGTTAAGTAGTAGACTATTGGCGTCATGAAACGTGGAAAAGGGGAGCAATATGAGGGTATGCAAATGCATTTTTAAAGTTACATTAAATAGAGCGCTGAAGCGTTAGGACTGTCCAGTTTGAACATTTTTCTGTTAGCCGAAGGAAATTAAAAAAAAAACATTAAAATATTTTTGCAAGGAAAAAAAATACTTTTGAGACACTGCATTTTCTCCGTTTATGATTCAGCACAGCGAGCTGTCATTTCTTTAAAATGTAATGTAGCAAGTGGCCCTACACTACATTACCTTTTAATGTTCGACAGGGTGGAACCACCCCATAGGGTTTCCAAGGCTATAATCTTTATGGAAGCAGACTGCCACGTCTTTCTCCCGAGGAGCGGCTGGTGGGCATGAAAAGCCGTCCTTTCACTTAGC
This sequence comes from Loxodonta africana, assembly GCF_030014295.1. Lineage (NCBI taxonomy): Eukaryota > Metazoa > Chordata > Mammalia > Proboscidea > Elephantidae > Loxodonta > Loxodonta africana. The sequence continues at coordinate 18,444,965 of NC_087362.1, forward strand.
AGCCAAGTGCTTCAGCCACTGCGTCACCAGCGCTCCTTAGCTATGTTATGTTGTTGTTGTTAAGTGCCTCTGAGTTAGTTCAGACTCATAGCAACCCCACTTACAACAGAACGAAACACTGCCCAGTCCTGCACCATCCTGACAATCATTGTTATGCTTCAGCCCATTGTAGCAACCACTGTGTCAATCCATCTCATTGAGGGTCCTTCTCTCTTTCGCTGACCCTCTGCTTCACCAAGCATGATGTCCTTCTCCAGGGACTGGTCCCAGCTGTGTTATAAGGAGATTCAATTTCTGTAGGGTTTAAAATATTCTGAAATTACTGATTACATAGTTGCTTAGTTTTAAAATCTCTTTAAAAAAAACTTTGAGTTTTTTAAAACATTAAACACATAGATTAAACATTAATATATGTAAAAAATTTCAAGCCCCAAATTTTCATTTGCTGAGCTTATTCAGAGTGACATTTATTTAGCAAATCTCTTGTTTTTCTCCGTTATTAAATTGTCTTTTAAGCACAGTCCTTGATAAACTATTTCCAGCATTTCATATGGTCTTACTCTCCCCCCGACCCCCCCACAGTTGAGCACAGTTGAAGAACTTAAGTTTATGAGGTGAAATATTTTTGCCATTTTAGGTAGGCTTAATTATTTTCAGTTCTGTCTCAATTGTTTTAGTATTAACACTTTCATTTTTCTATTTATTTTCATAAAACAAATCTAAAATAGTAGAAGATATTAAAAGTGTTGACACCGTTGTACAAAGATGGTGTTGTTGCTGAAACTGATGTGTTAGTTGGAAAAGGCACCGTTATGTGACAGTTTGAAATGTTTACATACCGCAAAAGTCCAAATATGGCACCAGAAAAGTATGGAGTCTGTTGTGGGTTAAATTATGTCTCCCCAAAAGATATATTGAAGCCCTAACCCCCAGTGCCTATGAACATGATCTTATTTGGAAATGGGGTATTTGCAGATGTAATTAGTTAACAGGAAGTCATACTGGAGCAGGGCTGGCCCTTATCCATTATGACTGGTATTCTTATAAAAAGAAAAGAGACATAGAGACAGAGAAGTAGAAGGAGGACAGCCATGTGGAGATGAAGGCAGAGATTGGAGTACTGCTAGAAGCCAAGGAGTGCCTGGGGCTGCCTGTAGCTGGGAGAGGCATGGAAGTGTCAGCCCCTAGAGCCTCAGAGAGAGCATGACCCTACCACACCCTGAATTTGGTCTTCCAACCTTCAGAATTGTGAGGGATCACATTTCTGTTATTTTTAGCTATCCGTGGTGTGGTCTTTGGTTATGGCGGCCCTAGGAAACTAACACAGGGCCTCAGTGTGAGGGATGAAAACGTACCATGTATGACAGTCAAGGATCACCTCTGTGGTGGGAAGGATGAAGGAGACCTGACTTCTAGTCCTGGCTTCCCTGTGTTAGGCAAGAGATTTCCCTTCCCTGGGGCATGGTGTCCTCTTGTATAAAATGAGGATTACCTGATCTCTGTGTTCCTTTCTAGTCCTGAGATTTTTAAAATAATTACCCTAGCAAAGGCTAACTTCCATAATGAATATTTAGAACTTCTCTCCCTGCTCCCTGAGACTGGTGTCTGGATATCATCTTGGTGTGATGAGGAGTGTGTCTCTCTCAATCTCCCACGGATACCAGTGGCCTGTCTACCTTTAATGACCCCTAGAAGCCTACCTTGTGCCTGCCATGAAATCCTTGGAACTGTTCAGTAATCTGTGCGTTTAGATGTGAGATTGAGCAGAAACTGAAAAGCAAGGACACCTTTTACCAGTTGATACTGAGTTGATTCCAACTCATGGTGACCCTAACGTGTGTCAGAGTAGAACTGTGCTCCATAGGGTTTTTTTGTTATTGTTTTTTTCATTTTATTTATTTCGTTTTTGAGAATATATGCAGCAAAACATACACCAATTTAACAGTTTCTACATGTACCATTTAGAGACACTGATTACATTCTTGGAGTTGTGCAACCATGCTCTTCCTCCTTTTCTGAGTTGTTCCACCTCCATTAACATACACTCACTGCCCTCTAAGGTTCCTATCTGATCTTCCAAGTTGCTGTTGTCAATTTGATCCCATATAGATAATTCTAAAAAAAAGCATAATGCTCAAGGCAAACATTTTTCACTAGTTAAACTAAACTATTGTTTGGTTTTAAGATGACTTCAGGGGATATTTTTGGTTTAAGGTTTGAAGATTATCTCTGGGCAATAGTTTCAGGTGTTCATCCATAGAATTTTAAAGAGCCGAAGTTAATTTCTCATACAAAAACTTATGCACACAGAAGAACTAGTTGGTGCCTGGCCACAATAGATGACTGCCCTGACAGGGAGCACAGCAGAGGACCCCTGAGGGAGCAGGAGATCAGTGGGATACAGACCCCAAATTCTCATAAAAAGACCAAACTTAATGGTCTGACTGAGAATAGAGGAATCCCGGCGGCCATGGTCCCCAGACCTTCTGTTGGCACAGGACAGGAACCATCCCCGAAGAAACTCACCAGACATGAAAGGGACTGGTCAGCGGGTGGGAGAGAGACGCTGATGAAGAGTGAGCTAATTATATCAGGTGGATACTTGAGATTGTGTTGGCAACTCTTGTCTGGAGGGGGAATGGGAGGATAGAGAGAGAGGGAAGCCGGCAAAATTGTCACGAAAGGAGAGACTGAAAGGGCTGACTCAAGAGGGGGAGAGCAAGTGGGAGTAGGGAGTGAGATGTATGTAAACTTATATGTGACAGACTGATTGGATTTGTAAATGTTCACTTGAAGCTTAATAAAAGTTAATTAAAAAAAAAAAACTTATGCACATATTGTTATGTGACATTAGCTGTAAACTCTGTAATGTGACAGAACCCTCCCCCTTTCCACCCCGGGGTTTTTTGTGTCCATTCAACCAGTTCCTGTCCATTCCTGCCTTCTCATCCTGCCTCCAGACAGGAGCTGCCCCATTTGGTCTGCTTGAACTAAGAAGCACACTCCTCACGAGAATTATTTTATGTTTTATAGTCCAGTCTAATCTTTGTCTTAAGAGTGGGCTTCAGGAATGGTTTTAGTTCTGGGTTAATAGAGCGTCCAGGGACCATGGCTTTGGGGGTTCCTCCAGTCTCAGTCAGATCATTATGTCTGGACATTTTACGTGAATTTGAGTTCTACTCCACACTTTTCTCCTGCTCTACCAGGGTTTCTTTGTTGTGTTCCCTGTCAGGGTGGTCATTGATAGTAGCTGGGCACAATCTAATTCTTCTGGTCTCAGGCTGATGGAGTCTCTGGTTTATTTGGCCCTTTTGTCTCTTGGGCTGATACCTTCCTTGTGTTTTTGGTGTTCTTCATTCTCCTTTGCTCCAAGTGGGTCAGGACTAATTGACACATCATATATGGCCACTCACAAGCTTTTAAGACCCCAGATACCACTCACCAAAGTGGGATGTAGAACATTTTCTTAATAAACTTTGTTATGCCAGTTGACCTAGATGACCCCCGAAACTATGGTCCCTAGACCCCAGCACCAGCTACTCTGTCCCTCAAAGTGTTTGGTTGTGTTCAGGAAACTTCTTAACTTTTACTGTAGTCCAGTCATCCATAGGGTTTTTAATGGCTGATTTTTTGTAAGTAGATTGCCTTTTTTTATAAGGAACCTCTGGGTAGACTTGAACCTCCAACCTTTAGCAGCCAAGCACAGTAACCCTTTGCACCACCCAGGGACTCCAAGGACAGTTTAACTAACCCGTTGCTGTCAAGTTGTTTCCAACTCATAGTGACCCTATAGGACAGAGTAGATAGAGTTTCCTGTAGAGGTTCCAGGGAGGAGCTGGTGGATTTGAACCGCCAACCTTTTGATTAGCAGCCGAGCTCTTAACCACTAGCCACCAGGACAGTTTAGGGAGCCTGACTAGGAACAGGCTCCAATTGGGGCTGGTTTACTTGATAGACCTCCTCTGCCTAGAAATATCTACCTGTGCTCTGATTATTATCTTCATGTAAATTTATCACACTGCCTGAAGTTCTAACAATTAGAGTTTGAGTGTCCACATATTAAAATGTTCTGTTCTTTGGAAGGGTATAAATACTTTTAACCATATTGCTTTTCTCATTTTTATTGACTGAGAACATCTGCATAGATGGAAAGGATGTTTATGTTGAAAGGGAGGCATGAAAGGTTTCTTTGGGGTCATACAGGCCTGGATGGGGGAGCTGCAGGAAGGGGCTTGGGTAGGGCACTTTGGAGAGGGGAGAGGCCTGCTGTTGGTAATTTTGCAGGATCACCAAGAGTAAATCGGGACTGTCTGGGGCAAACAGGGCCATACAGTCCCCTAACTGAGGGCAGTGGGAGGAAACCCAGGATACAAAAGAAGGCTTCAGCAAGTGTGGGGAAGATGCCAAAAGAGATAGAATTCGCTTTCAGAAAATTTCAGGGGAATTGATTTCTTCCTCTGAATGCTCCGCTCTGTGCTCTCTGTGGTTTCTGCAGGGCAGGAAATGTGACGTAGGAGAAAAAGCACGGAACTTAGCATCAGGCAGACCTTTAACAAGTATCTGTGTGTGCTCTTGGGCAAGTTGCGTCCTCAACTTTTTTTGTAAAATGTGCATCTGCTTTCCAGCAAAGGGAGGATTCCATGAGATAAGGAATTGTAAGTGTTCAGGATTGAAAAAAACAAACAAATCAAACCTCTTGCCATCTAGTTGATTCTGACTCAGAGCAACCCTATATGATAAAGTAGAACTGCCCCATAGGGTTTCCAAGGAGTGCCTGATGGATTTGAACTGCTGACATTTGGCTAGCAGCCGAGTTCTTTACCACTGTGCTACCAGGGCCCCTGCCCAGGATCTAGTAAGTGCTTAGTAAATGCTGGTACTGGCTTCTCTCTTTCCAGAAATTAGAACTTTTATTACTATATCTCAGGTATCTTATGCAATTAAGTATAATCTGGTAATTTAATTAAACAACATTTATAAAGTTAATACCGCAGGACATTTTATTGTATTCTAAATGGTTAACTTAACTTCAATTTTAGGTATACAAAGGCTATTGACTACAAGTGATAGAAAACATGTGGATTAGGCCTGGTTTTGCCATTGACTAGTAGTGTGACGGAAACCCTGGTGGCATAGTGGTTAAGTGCTACGGCTGCTAACCAAAAGGTCAGCAGCTTGAATCCACCAGGCACTCCTTGGAAACTCTGTGGAGCAGTTCTACTCTGTCCTATAGGGTTGCTATGAGTTGTAATCGACTTGATGGCAATGGTATTAGTTTTTTTTTTTTAAGTAGTGTGACACTGTAGAGTGAGCTTCTCTGGGCCCCATCTGTAAAAGGATACTGTGAGGAACGTTATCTCTCACACCCCTTCCTGTTCTCTTATCTGTGATAAGAGACTGAGCCAGTAAATTCATTACATATTAGACATCTGTGACAGTTTTCATTGTTTTTAATGATGTAGGGGAAAATTATAGCTAAAATAATTTTAAACACTTTTTTAAAAAATTTATTGTGCTTTAGGTGAAAGTTTACAGAGCAAATTTGGTTCTCATTAAAAAATTAATACATATATTATTTGTGACATTAGTTGCCAACCCCGTGATGTGTCGACACTCTCCCCTTCTCGACCTTGGGTTCCACATTTCCATACGTCCAGCTTTCCTGTCCCCTCCTCCGTTCTTGTCCTTCCCCCTGGGCTGGTGTGCCCATTTAGTCGCCTACACAGAGTTGAACTACCATAAACACCAATCTTTTGACTTAATTGTCTTGTATTGTATTGAACAGACTCAAATCCCTAAGACTTCTGTAGAGGAGACTAGATATGGCTTGTAGTGCATTCTTAGTTTTTTGAAATGAATGTTAGGAAAGATTATTATGCCCTCACATGGGTCTTCTAATGCTAGAAAGAAATATAGGTATACTTGCTGCTGTAGAGTTGATAGCGACTCTGTAGGACAGAGTAGAACTGCCCCATAGGGTTTCCAGGGAAGGGCTGGTGGATTTGAACTGCTGACCTTTTGGTTAGCAGCTGAACTCTTAACCACTGTGCCATCAGGGCCCTATATAGGCATAGATATATCTGTATATATTCATTGGATAAAGAGTATGTTGGTTTTTTTAAATTTCTTTGTGGCTGATGTTTTTTACTCACTCCCTCCCCCTAAACCACCTTAAATAGATATTACTGGCCAGTTTATCAATACTTTCATTGTTTTTATATCTCATATCTAAAGTGACTTTTTTTGTATGTGTGACTAGAAACATATCTGCCTCAATAAAAGCCTTCATATACTAATAACTTTCTGATGAATTTTGTAAATGCAGCAACAGTAAAGAGCCTTGCTGGGCTTCAAATTTCAATAAGTTTATATATATATATATATATATATATATATATATATATATATATATATATATATATATATTTATTTATTTATTTATTTTAATGGAGCTTCTGTCTATAGTTAAAATATTCACTTATACATTTTGTGACACACAACTTCAACCATCACGTAGGGTAAGAAGAGACACTGAGTGGACATTTAATGAGGACGGCCATCTACTGTGTTTAAAAAAGTCTCTTGAGAAGGACATTTCAAAAGCTTCTTGGTATCTTATTCCACTGCCTGGCAATCTTCATAGCCAGGAAGTTCCTTTTTGTATCAAATACAAATGCCTGTCCTTCAGATTTAGTCACATTCCTCTCGTCCAGCCCTTCATAGCCTTGTAGGCTGGTAGGCAGCCCGCCCTCCTCCCTAGCCGTCTTTTATTTGGGTGAAATAAGAATGTTTCCTTTGCATGTCCTCCTGGGACCCATTTCCTAACATTTTAATCTTTTTTGTCGCACTCCTTTGGGTGCTCTCTAACTTCCGTTCATCTTCCTTGGGTTCAGGTCGCTCATCGGGTGGTAATAAACTTCTGAACAGGGCTCCAGGTTGTGGAAGGGTTATCACGGGACCCTCCTGGGTGTGCTGCTTGTTTTTACATCCTGACATCGCGTGCCTGTCAAAATAAGTCACCACATTGTCGATTCATACTTTGCCTAAACAAAAAACCCCGTTGCCTTTAAGTCGATCCCAACTCATGGGGCCCCCATGTATGTCAGAGTAGAACTGCCCTATTGGGTTTCTTGGCTGTGATCTTTAAAGAAGTAGATTGCTAGCCCTTTCTTTTGTAGTACCGGTGAGTAGGTTCAAACCCTCAACCTTTAGGTCAGTAGTCCAGTATAAACAGTTTGCGTGACCTAGGGCTCTGTAGGGTTGCTGTAAGTTGGAATTGACTTGATGGCACCAAGTTTTTTGGTTTCAGGGACCTATACTTTGCTTCAAGGTCGGCAGTTCAAATCCACCAGCCATTCCTTGGAAACCCTAGGAGGTAGTTCTGCTCTGTCCTACAGGGTCTCTATGCGTCGGAGTCGACTCAGTGGCAATAGAATATTTTGCTTTAATTCTCAGGCTTTCCCTTTTACGTACATAGATTCGGTTTTTCCCCATCTCTTATTTGAGTGCATACTGTGTACTACCTTTCCAATTAAACTGCTTACTGTTGTTTCTGAAATCTTTGTGGTAGTGTCAGCAGTTGGCAGCTACCAATGGGAAGAAGTGGAAAATGTTAATCCAAAATGTTATTTTTTAGTCTTTAAACCTTGAACCAAAACCAGCTCATGAAACCATTGTTAAATTAAACAACAGTTTATTTCAATTAGTAAAGAATGTTTACCTTGAGCATTGTGGTCTTATAAAGAATTATCTGTATGAGTTCAAACTGACAACTGTTAATCTAAATCTGAAAACTTTAGGGGCCAGAGAGTCAAGATTAATGGCGATGAAATAATATGGGTAGAAATAGTGAGAATGTTGGCACAGCGTGAAGTTGGTAACCGATATCATTGAACTGTGCATGTGGGAATTGTCAAATGGATATATATAAAACCCAACCCACTGCTGTTGTGTTGGTTCTGACTCATAGCAACCCTATAGGACAGAGTAGAACTGCCCCATAGAGTTTCCAGGGAGCATCTGGTGGATTCAAACAGCTCATCTCTTGGTTAGCAGTTGTAGACTTAACTACTGCACCACCAGGGTTTCCATGGAGATATATCTCTCTATATATAAAAAAAAAAAAAAAAAAATTTTTATATATATAATATATATATATTTGGTTGTGTATATTGCCACCAAAAAACAAAACAAAACAAAACGCTTAAGAGACAAAATGTTATTTTTTAATAAATATTTGTAATTGTATGGATTCTTGATCTTAAACATACAGGTAATCCGTTTGTTACATGTGTTTAGAGCATCCTCTGGCCCCTATTTGGTATTTAATTGTTCTCTGATTCATTGTGTTTTAGCTTTGCCTCTTGTACCAAGTTATTAGTAGCTTGAGAGCAGCGCCTCTGTGTTTTATCCCTGTTTTCTGGTTTTTGCTGTGGAAAAAGTAGTAGGTGTTGTTCAGTAAATACTTTTTGATGGGGTTGTTAGATTGGCTGCTTGGACTGCAGATGCCCAAAGTCACTTTGAACACATATCTTCATAAGTGAGAGGGCCTAACCACACTTTTATTTGTGATGAACTTAATCACATTCTTTTTTCCATTGTTTAAGTCAGCAATGAAAGTGTTAACGCAAAGGCCGGGTAAACCTGGCGAAACTTGACCGTAATTGGATCATGAGTCACACAGTACCTTGAGAACCACTCTACAGAGCTCTATGGAGCAGGTGTTCTCAAAATTTATTATACATAAGAATCACCTGGGGATCTTGTTAAAATGTCGATTCTGATTCAGTATATCTGGGGTGGAAAAGCAAATTCTTGATATGGGGGTGGAACTGGAATGAACTCGTTCAGAGCCCTGGTTATGATTCAGGTCAACTGTATGCTAAGTAACTCTTGCAGTAGGTAATCCTTTTAGAAGCACAGGTAATAATAGTACCTCCAGATTCCAAATCCCATGAGAAGCAACATGCACATTGAAAATTAAATTAAAATTCTTGAGAATGAATTGGGAAGGGGGAAGAATATGGCAGTTAGAAGGATAAGTTAGTCCCAAGGGACCCTTTCCAATTCTTAAGTCATAAGCCAGCCAGCTATGACATGAAACATGACCAGGACCCACAGGCTTGCTAGCTCAGACACCCCTAAGGCTGATTCTTTGTGGTTGTTAATGTATCAAATATTTAACTCTATCCGTGGAAATGCCTTGAGTTATTATTACCTCTCTCAGGAGACTGCGTGCTATTTGATACCTACAAGTACGTAACACTAGATCTGCCTAAGTTTTCATTATAGATTAAAGAGAATGGCAGATCTCGGGGAGTGACACGTTAGGATGGCTTGGTAACTTTAGAATGTGCCACATGGTGGTTTGTAGGTATGCTTTGAATGAAGAGCTTTGTGTGGAAGGGATGCAAATACTGCATGAATATGTGTGTAAATTTGTACGTGTAGCTAGGTTTATTTAAGCTTCTTTGTGATCCTTTCTTTAAAAAAAAACAAAACACAGGTTTTTTGTCCACTTTAAATGTAAAATGTTCAGCCCCCTCTGGTAGCTTTTTTTCTCCTTCCAATTTAGTGATGTCAGGTCAGTACCTGGGTAAAGGACACTCATCATTAACAGTTAGCCGGTGTCTTGTCTCTGTTTGCCCTGGTGGTGTAGTGGTTAAACGCTCGGCTGCTAATCAAAAGGTTGGCAGTTCAAATCCATCAGATGCTCCTTGGAAACCCTATGGGGCAGTTCTGCTCTGTCCTTCAGGGTTGCTATGAATCGGAATTGACCCGATGGCAGTGGGTTGGGTTTGGGTTTGTCTTTGTTTGGAGCCCCTGGGTGGTCTCTGGTTAATGTTCTCAGCTGCTAACTGAAAGATTGGTAGTTGTAGTCCACCCAGAGGCATGTCAGAAGAAAGACCTGGCAATCTGTTTCCAAAAAGTCAACCATTGAGAACTCTGTGGAGCACAGTTCTGCTGTGACACACATGGGGTCTCCATGACTCAGAGTTGACAGCAACTGGTTTTTGGTCTTGACTTTTGTGTAACTGCAACCATGTTATAATCATGCCCTCCCCTCCTGTAACTGTGGATTGTTGGCCAGTTTAGGATTTATTTAACTTGGTCAGTGATATATGTTGAAATTTAGAGTGTATGAAGAAAGCTTGTTTTTTGCTCATGAATGGATCAACCCATCAGGACATTTATTTTCTGTGCCTGGACTGAAAAGTTGCTGTTTCTTGGCAGTGTTACCAGACAGACTGGTATATTAGGTCGGAGAATAGAAAAGGTAGCCTAAAGATAGATTGAGGTAAAAATTTATTTACAGTTCTGTGCTTAATTCCAATTTTCCTAATCTTCTGACTATTATCTGATGAGTATACACAGTTGCTAATTATTTCCAGCCGTGTACTGGATAATACAGCGTGCCAAGTTGGGAGTAATTAGATCACAACTAATAGTGGCTAAGAGCTACAGCTGGTAACCAAAAAGCTGGCAGTTCAAATCCACCAGGGACTCCTTGGAACTCCTATGGGACAGTTCTACTCTGTCCTATAGGGTGGCTTTGAGTTGGAATCTAGTCAGTGGCAACGGGTTTGGGTTTTTGGTTTATCTAGCAGTAGTTTCTTAGGATAAAAGTAGTAGCAATTTTTGTTTGACAGCAAGATCACTTTTAAATGATCATGAGATCATTTTAAGAGCTGATTTTATGGAATGATGTGCGTCTGACTCAAGAAGGTAAGCTCTTCTTGGAACCATAGTGGTGATAAGGTTGCATAGCGCGATGAATGCAATTAATATCACCAAGTTGAACACGTAAAAATGGTGAAAGGGCAAATGTTCGTTATGTATAAACTTAACACGATTGAAAAAAAAAAAGGTAAATTCCTGACTACCTTACCTTTGGGAGGAGCCCTGGTGGCGCAGTAGTTAAGAGCTCGGTAGCTAACCAAAAGGTCAGCAGTTCGAATCCACCAGCCACTCCCTGGGAACCCTATGGGGGCAGTTCTCCTCCGTCCTATAGAGTCGCTATGAGTCGGAATGACTCCATGGCAACACGTTTACCTTTGGGAGAAATATGTAACAAGATGTCTTGAATATTGACAGAGTAAAGTAATATTTTAGCAACTCCGTGTTCTGTTAGTTGCACCTAGGCTAGGCATGAATGAGTTCATTCTGTTTTCAAGGAACTTGTTTTGCATTGATATCACTGTTGGAAGAAAGGAGACTGTGATAAATTTCATAAGCTGGAAAACTCAACGTGCCCTAAAATGTGAAAATACAGGGCTTCTTTTTCTATACTAAATTCAGCCTGTACTATGGAGTTAATCACCTTTACTGTCCACATCTCATGTGGCTCTTGGGTCTCTAAACAGCATACTGGTGTCCTGAAGTCCTGTGGGCGTGCAAACTATGGTTCACAGTCCTCCATAAACAAATACACCTCTTTGCACTGACACAGATGATCAAAGAACATCTGAACAATATATTGTTTGGCTCAATGACTTTTTCTAGTCAATGACTACACAGGCTGTTTCTTTGGTGTTTGGATAAAGAATGGTATCCCAAACAGTTTTGTTAATAAAATAAACAGAGGTTAAAGACTGGAACTATTCCAGTAGACTCTGCAGCCCTGAATCATTCAGAGGTCATGAAGTAGTTTTCTGAAGCAGATTGTGTTTCCTTGAGAAGGAAGCCACCTTTGTTCCCTGTCACTGATGCATTCTTTATAGGTGAGGTCACTCTGCATTGCTGATATCTTTCTCCTTTCACGAAAGGGGGACTTCGACCGCTCCCAGTACATTCCATTTCTCACAGCCTGTAAAATAAGGCTCAAATGTACCTGTACGTTAAAAGCTTTTCAAGGACGAAAGCCAACCGCAGAGGCTTTGTGAACCATGAATTGGCAATAAAAGACAGTGTACCTCTGTTTTTCAAATAGCCTGTTTAAGGACAAAAGAACTATTCACTCTTCTGTGACTTTCATGTAGTTAAAATAAAAGACATGAGGATGGTCGTCTTGTTTGTGCATGATTTAAGACTGGTTGAACTGGGATCATTCGAAACAATGGTTTTCAATGATTCAAACTAATAAAGTCACGAAGAGGGATGAGTGCTGTCGAGTTTATAAATGCCTTTATGTCTGTTTCTTTAGATAGAATGAAACTTAAGAAGTTGCTTCTCCCCTCGCGAGACCTGAAGGGTGAAAGCAGTTAGAGAGTACCAGAGTAAGCTCCAACTATTGAAATTGTGGCTTAACCTAATCCCCCTGTTCCAGCTGTGCCTCCCGAGAGTCAGTGCCCTTGTACTTCAGTTAGTGTGACATGTCACTCGGCTCAAAACCATATAATGACCCATTAAACCAAAACCTGTTGCCATCGAGATTCCGACTTACAGTGACCCCATAGGACAGAGTAGAACCACCCCATAGGGTTTCCAAGGAGCACCTGGTGGATTTGAACTGCCGACCTTTTGGTTAGCAGCCGAGCTCTTAACCATTGTGTCACCAGGGCTCCAACGGCCCATTAGTCTCAAGCAATTCAGCTGAGCCCTCCCTTTTCCTCTGTCTTGTCTTCTAGGCTTATATAGTCCCTCCAGCCATGCAGGTGGCCGTGCTGTTTATCAGACCGTAAGGCCTGGTGACTTCGCTCCAGCTATTCCCTCTCCTTGGAGGGGAGATCTGCCTTTACCCAGATCTTGATACGTCTTGCTCCTTTATTTTAGCTTGGTCTTTTCTCAAATGTCAAGTCCTTAGAAGGGTCCTCTCTCTGACCACCATATCTTAAAAAAGCCCCTCACTGTCAATCTTCTAGCTTTATTTTTCTTTATTGCACTTTTATCCACTTAAAATGATCTATTTACTTGTTTATTTTCACTTCCCCAATAGACAGTAAACCCGATGCAGGCAGGGACTTTGACTACATTTACTGCTGTTGGTGTCAGTACTGCCTGGTACATGTTGTTAGCCGCGGTAACTCCATGCACAATGGGTTCAGGCTGTTGTGACACATAGGGTTTTCACTGGCTGATCTTTCGGCAGTAGTTTGGCAGGCCTTTCTTTCTAGCTTGTCTCAATCTGGAAGCTCCACTGAAGCCTGTTCGGCATCACAGCAACATGCAAATCTCCACTGACAGATGGGTGGCGGCCGAAAATGAGGTGTGTTGGCCAGAACTGAACCCACGTATCCCATGCGGAAGGCCTGGTACATAAAACCAAAATAAATAAATAAATAAACCACCCAATCCTGTTGCCGTCCAATCAATTCTGACTCATAGTGACCCTGTAGGACAGAGTAGAACTGCCCCATAGGGTTTCCAAAGAGTGCCTGGTGGACTTGAACTACTGACCTTTTGGGTAGCAGCTGTAGCTCTTAACCATTATGCCAGCGGGGTTTCTGGCCTGGTACATAACCCATTGCCATCGAGTCAATTCTGACTCATAGAGACCCTATAGGATAGGGTAGAACTGCCCCTAGAGTTTCCAAGGAGTGCCCAGTGGATTTGAACTGCCGACTTTTTGGTTAGCAGCTGTAGCACTTAATCACTATACCACCAGGGCTTCTGGCTAGGTTCATAGTAGGCCCTTGATAAGAATGTGTTATATTAACAAATAAATCAGTGATTGAATTTTACTTGACATATGTTGATCCAGGAAACCCTGGTGGCATAGTGGTTAAGAGCTACGGCTGCTAACCAGAAGATCGACAGTTTGAATTCACCAGATGCTCCTTGGAAACCCTGTGGGGCAGTTCTCCTCTGTCCTATGGGGTCACTGTGAGTCAGAATTGACTCAATGGTAAAGGGTTTGGTTTGGGTTTTTTTATACGTTGGTTCCAATTTCTCTGTAAGCTTCATGTTGAACAAATATGGCAAATATGAAAATGATCGTTAATTATTCAGATGTTTAAGGTGGAACTGAGAGTTTTTATATAGATGAGTAAATTAAAATGTCATTTTTGCTTATCTAGAAATTCACTTTCTATTGTTCTGTGTCATGAAAATAAATATGGAATGATTTAAAAAATAATCTTACCACGATCTTTTTTTTTTAAACCAAAGAGATGAGCAAAATGATTTCAAACTTCAGCAGTGTCTCTGTTTTTAGCTTTTGGAAATGAATACACGTCCTTTGTAACTGACAGCGTTGGTGCACTTCAGTCCTCGCACTTTTAAAGCCCACAGAACGTCAGATAATGAGAGCAGGAAGGGAACACTGTCTTTTTCATATATTTCTGCAAACTCCTGTGCTTCACATATTCTTGGGAAGAGAAGCAACATTGTTTTCTGTACCCAGAGCTGTTTAAAGAGTGGGCAGAAACACCTATTAATCTTGGCTGTGTCGTGACTTGAGCATATTTTCTCATAAGATGTAGTGTGGATTCAAATTAGCCTTCAGATGGCCTAGTTTTTTTTCCTTTGCAAAATAATACAACCCTGTTGTGGGTTGATTTTGTTGAGTGTCCTAAGCCTGATGATTAATGTCAGAAATGAATTTCCCTTTTCTAATACAATCATTAGGAGTCCCCAAGGCACAAGTGCTTAAGTGTTGGACTACTAACTGAAAGGTTGGCAGTTCAAATCCACCCAGAGGGACCTCTGAAGTAAGGCTTGGCAGTCTCCTTCCAAAAGGTCACAATATTGAAAACAATATGGAGTGCAGTTCCACTCTGCACACATGGGGTTGCCCTGAGTTGGAATCAACTCCGTGGCAGCTAACGACAGTTTGGTCTTTTGGTGAAGAAATTGAAGTTGTCAAGGATTTCATTCTTTGTGGATCATCAATCCGTGTTCATGGAAACAGCGATCAGTAAATCAGGGGGTGTATTGTATTGGGTAAATATGCTGGGAGAGTCTTTTTTAAAGTGTTAAAAAGCAGAGCACTCAACTAAGGTGTGCCTGACCCAAGGCAGGGTCTTTTTAATCACTTCATATGCATATGAAAGCTGGACAGTGAAAAAAGGAGGGAAGAACTGACACATTCCAATTGTGGTGTTGGCAAAGAATATCGCATATGTGTATACCGTGGACTGTCAGAAGAATGAACAAATCTGTTTTGGAGGAAGTACAGCTAGGATGCCCTTGGAAGTAAAGATGGCGAGACTTCATCTCCCTTACTTTGGACATGTCATCAGGAGGGATCAGTCGCTGGAGAAAGACATCATGCTTGGCAAAGTAGAGGGTCAGCAAAAATAGGGAGTCCCTCAGTGAAACGGGTTGACACAGTGGCTGCAGCAGTGGGCTCAAATGTAACAACTGAGGTGTGATGGATTGCTTCTGTGTGGCCTTTCTGGCGTGGTCTTGTAACTCCCACCCAGGTGATTGGGTGGGGTTGTGTAGATAGCATAATTGTGGCCCATCAATGGGTTTGGTTTTATATATTGCATATAAAATTAATATAAATTTCTTTATGTAGACACTCATGATCATGACTGTAGTCGTGTTTCATCAGTTGCCTTGACCATACTTAAAATGTGCAGCTTATTTACTCAGAGAGTTACAGCTTGCTGCAAATTTACTCTTCCCATTGTTGTCCTGTGTATATCAAACAGGGGAATGGATCCTTGTATTTTTGTCCACTAACAGATAATTCTGTGCTTGGTCTGCTTTCCACATATAATTAGAGGATGTTCCCTGTATCCCTAATGAGGAATCACCAGAAACAATTTGGGTAGCTCCATGAGTTCACTGTCCGTCAGCAGCTCCATACAAGTTCATGCTGGTGTGTGTGTCTGGACAATCAAAGACATCTATAAGGTGAGCGGCTCTGAGCCCTCATTGGGAAACTGGACTGTCTGCATGGGTGTTTCCCCTTTCTTATTTCTGTCCTTGTTGTCAGCCCTGGTGATGCAGTGGCAAAGCATATGGCTGCTAACCAAAGGCTGGCAGTTCAAATCCACCATCCACTCCTTGGAAACCCAATGGGGCAGTTCTGCTCTGTCCTATAGGGTCTCTCTGAGTTGGAATCCACTCAAAGGCAATGGATTTTGTTTCTTTTTTTTTTTTTGTCAGCTCCAAAGTTTCCAAGATGCCATTATACCTCCTCAAACTCTGATAACAAGGTCACAAATCCTTTTGTTGTCTTCAGGGTGGTAATGTTCTCTCTGGCCCCTAAGCACAAGGTGGTGTCCACCCCCTCCATGTGTGTTAACTCTCACTTGTCACATGGAGCCACCTTCTTCACCTCTCTAGCTAGATTCCAGTCTTCTTCCTGAACTCCTCGAGGTCAGACCTCAGGCATGGGTCATGGTAATTTTGAGTCTGCTAGCCTGGCTTTGGAAACCCCGGTAGTATACTAGTTAAGTACTACACATGCTAACCAAGAGGTCAGCAGTTCAGATCCACCAGGAGCTCCTTGGAAACTCGATGGAGCAGTTCTACTCTGCCCTGTAGGGTTGCTATGAGTCGGAATCGACTCGGTGGCGACGGGTTTTTTTTTTTTTAGTTAGTCTGGCTTCCCATTCTCTAGACTAGCTCACACCTTCAGACTTGCCTCACATTAGAAGCCCTGCGGGTGCAGGTCTGTGGCTTCCCGCAATTACCACATGTTAATCACCATTCTCTTGTTCTGGGTAGGTGCTGATATTGCTATGGGCACTTGTCCCGTTCATTCACTTAGTAAATATTTATTTGGGAGAAGATCTATGAGCTTGCATGTCTGCCTCTCTTGTTGACCTGCAGACATCTCTTTTTAAACTTATCAAAAAAAATTTTTTTTTTCTTTTTCCGTCTTTTCACCTTTATTTGCCTTTTGTTGCCCTTCTTCACTACCTTCTCCAGGCCCCATCTCCATTTTCTGCATCTTAGTTATTGTCTTCAGTCACCCCACTTTCCCCAAACAACACATCATGTCTTACTGTGTTATATAGCGACGTAATGTCCTTTTAATTCCTTAACTACATTTGATTTGTGGTCGAACCACCAGTAGAGAAGAGAAGCACATAGTCAAAGATGGCTTTAACAGCAAACTTCTCTGATTTGCCTACAAAATGGAACTTTATCTCACCCCCCTCCCCTTTTAGATGAAGAGCTATGAGACTATTCAAGTTTACCTACAGTAATCTTGCAAGGTTGTCATATTTACTAGGGAATTATTTTATGATGAAAAAATTTGAATTGGCTTTTACTTTCAGAATAAAATAATTGCTAGTTAAATGATACACATTAGTGGCTTGGACCCAGTTAATGTAAGTTTGTGATGCTCCTAAAATAAAAGTTGAAAAATTAAATTTGTTCCTTGGCAATTTGATTTGTAGGAAGTGAGAAACAAAGGATTCCAAACAGGGCTTTGAAAATCCATTCTAATTAATTGCATGTGCAGATGCATCAGCTACGATTGGGAGACAATTAGTCTAATTATGTTTAAAATACAGTTGCACGCTTAAATAGATAATCACACCCTTAGGCCTGCCTATCTTTTTCTACTTTCTCCTGTAGGCACGTAGTGAATGTTCCGGCCATTAAGCATGACCTCCTCAGTTCCTGTGGAGCAGAACCAAGGGGCAGAATGCAGATGAGCAGAACTGTACATGCTGCAGTTCAGAGTTTGATACCTCAGCGATAATACCTACCCAACACACCTAGGCGGAAATATGAAGATATGCTGGGGAAAATGAAAATTCTCTAGATAACCTTTTTCTTTTTCATCTTATTTTTGGAAATCTGAGCTCCCTCTCTGATTATCTTTCTCATTCTCCAGTTTGGAATGAACTGTGTTGTTGTAGTTGTTAGATGACATCACTTGGCTTTGACTCATGGCAACCCTGTGTACAGCGATGCACCATCGCCATGATTGGTTGTGAATCAAACCATTGGGATCCATAGGGTTTTCAGAAGTAGATCACCAGGTCTTTATTTCTAGTCTATCTTAGTCTGGAAACTCCCCGGAAACCTGTTCAATATCATAGCAACACTCCAGCTTCTACCGACAGAGGGGCTCTGGCTGTGCGTGAAGTGCATTGGCCAGGAATCGAACCTGGCTATGCTGCAGCTGAATCTTATTCTGAATATTATGAAATAATTTGAGTTTTCAAGTAAAACTTGAATAAGTTGGACCTTGTCTAACAACATGCCATTAGCATGAAAGGCTCAGTCAACTTCAGGTGGTCAGGTAAAAGTGTCATCTGGCTTCTGTAGTAGTTTTATGTCATATCTTAAGTCGTTGCAACTTAAAATGGATGTAACACCTCTAACAAAACTGTGGCCTTCTTTTCTATTTAAGGTATTGATATTATACAGATGAATGGACGGTTGCCTTTCCTGTCTTTTGTTAGAAACTAAGGTGACCACTTTTCGGTAGATTCAGTTTTACTGGAAAAATCTGTCAAAGGTGGTCTCATACAAATACTCCCCAATTGCCCTTCCTTTGGTTTCTGGCAGCATTAAAAATGATTTACAGATTACATTTTCATTTTATAGGATATCCTGCAGTTACAAGACTACAGTCTTTATTAGTAACCTACCGCAGTGATTCGGTTTTTTTTCAGCTGCATTTGCTGTATTTCTGGCCAAAAGGTGCCATATTTCTTGTAGCAGAAACTGAGGTTTACTGTCATGGATATATTTATAGCCGGATTATGTGGTTTTCTCCACGTAGGCAAGA
Source organism: Loxodonta africana (assembly GCF_030014295.1). Lineage (NCBI taxonomy): Eukaryota > Metazoa > Chordata > Mammalia > Proboscidea > Elephantidae > Loxodonta > Loxodonta africana. The sequence goes on from NC_087362.1 coordinate 18,463,551, forward strand.
ATGGGATATTGAGGAGATAGCTGTTAAGACATTAGGCCAAGTGGAGCTTTGTCTGCTGGGCTGTTTTTGCTAAATCCTGATCTAAGAACACAAGTTCGCCTCATCTGTGTGCTATTAAAATACAGGTGGTCCCAGGATTATGATCGAGTTCCGTTCCCAAGTCTGTCGAATTTGTTTGTTAAGTGGGAAGTTATGTATGGTTCGTATCTAACATCAGTAAATGTTTGTCTTAGTATGTAGTGTATAGTGTACCTTTCCAGGAGCCCTGGTGGCACCATGGTTAAGAGCTATGGCTGCTAACCAAAAGGTCAGCAGTTCAAAGCCACCAGCCGTTCCTTGGAAACCCTATGGGGCAGTTCTGCTCTGCCCTAATGGGTCATTATGAGTTGGCATCAACTCAACGGCAATGGGTTTGGTTTTTGTTTTTGTACCTCTCTATGCCTAAAAAACATTAAAGAAACTTCCAGATACACTAAAACATCTTTAACATAATAAGGCAAGAATTATATTTTGTTATTATGGACCATTGTATGTACCTCGAATTTTTAATATGATAATACAGTAATAATAATGTTTTGATGTATGTTGTAAAGTAGAGCCCATTTGTTATTGCAAACCACTGTATGTATTGTACCTTGTACAAGTAAGTCCGACATTCGTAACCCTGGGACTGCCTGTATAACGGATTTAGGTGGATTACAAATTCAGATGGAAACTTGAAACACATACATTTGAATATGCAGATTATTTGCCAATATGGCCTATGCTCTGAGGCGAGTGTGCACAGTCATCAGGGCCTTCTGTTCACATTTCACCCATAGACACAGGCTTAAATGCAGGCAGGCTTGTTCAGCAAAAACAGTTTTCTGTTTTCTTCCCTTTCTTTGAGGTTACCCGGTGAGAGTTGGCATAGTTAAAATTCCATTCTAGAAGCTTATTTTCTCTTTAATCTTTGAAACAAACTACGCTTCTTATTATGATAAACTCAAGCAACTTCTTTTAAAATCTAGACTAGTTCAGTGTTTGGGTTTGTACTAGCAGATGTTATTTGTTGCCAGTAGTGCAGGCATTATGACGCTGGTATCTGCTTACAGACTATGGGTGTGTATACTGCAGTGTGTTTGCTTCTGTATGTCAAGAAGGTGATCTGTAGAAATACGCAACTTGTGTTTTGCATAACTATTACTAAAATCTGGGTGACTCAGCATTTTGGCTGTTATAATTTTAGTACATATCTCCACACAAGCCTTATATACAACTCTTCTTTTTTTCCTATTCATAAAGCGTTAAATAATAAAAACATTGAAAGAATTAACAGCTTAAAACAACTGCTGAAAACCAGTGATAAAGCTTAGAAAAGCTCAGTACTGTGGAGTGGTCATTGTGTCTCGCTTAAAACACGTGCTAAAAAACTTAAATCATTCTTTCCAGTGTATTATTTTATTAGACATCCCTTCACGTATCAGTTTACCCTGAATATTCTCACGTGCACTTTGGTTAGTTTGGGCACTTAATTTTGTGTGTCTTTCTCCTTCAAGGAAGGCAAGTTTTAGTTAGATGAGTTTGATTTATTAACTTATGGTCCTGGAGAATTGAGATTGATTGACATTCTGTCACTGAGTCGCCCAGAAAGATATATTGTAAAGCTCTAGAATGGGGTAGAAAGAGATCATCTGTGTCCGGGCTTAAAAAAAAAAAAAAAAAACAACTGGGAAGAGCTTTTAGGAGAGCAGCAGGAAGCACTTACTGAATCAGCACTGGTCCATTGTATGGCAGGGTTTGCAGATTTTTAATTAAGCCGCTGAATACTTACAGTCCCCAATTCACATGGAAAAATTTTTGAAGGGCGATGGGAGCGCCTGTACTCTCTCTCTCTCTCTCTCTGTATTGGAGGGGCAGCTGCATGTAACATAGTGAGCTCCTAGCGAAAATTGGAAAGAAATAATTCTGTATGGAAATGGGATGTCTTAAAAAACAAAAACAGAGTGCTACAATGTGAAGTCACCCTGTGTCATTTTGAGATCAGACAAAGGGATGGCCAGATTGCAATGGGAGCATGTAGAAGCCTGTTGCTAAATCAGAAATGAACAGGAATGCAGTTCAGAACCTCATTTACTACTCTGCAGTCTGTTGCCCTAGAGACAGACTTAACATATTGACTTTGGCAACTCTGGAGCAGCTTGCCGTGTCTGCAGTTATTTAAGTGAAAATCTGAATTTGTGACTTAAAAATATAAGTCTAACCAGTCAAGGCAACACATGATATTTGAGGTTCGGTGGGAATTTCTAGAAGGTTCTATGTCAGCCTTTGGAAAAATGATGAACTTAATGGAACAGATAAAGAGTTCCGATTCCAAAAGTTCAAACAGGAAAACACAGTAACTGAAAGCAAGACTTCTTGAAAACCCAGCGCAAACCGCTCTGGAGACTGATTTGAATTGCAGGCATCAACTCACTTTGCAACATGAATTAGGTAACGGGAGAATGTAGATAACAAAATTATTAGCCACGGGAGTGCTTAAAACATTGTTTAAGGATTAAAATGAGAACCCAGTTCTAATTTTAAATGATTCCTTAGAGCAAGAGGGCTTTCGCGCCTTCTCTTATTCGGCTGTGCCTTGCCTTTTGGTATTATTGTTATTCTGTAGTTGTAGTGAGAGTGACATTTCAAAGGTTTTCCTTGAAAAACACTAATCCAATGAGGGGCTGGCTAAAAAGTGTCATATGAAAAAAAAAAAATCACAGAGTTGGGAGAAGGGGCTTGAAGACAGGACAGCCATCTTGGAAACAAGTTCTATTCCCTGCAAAGCTGTCCCTCAAAGTGTGGTCCTTGGACCAGCCACCTGCCTTAGAACTCCCTGGGTGCTTGTTAAAAATGCAGATTCCTGGCTCCACCCCAGCCCCATTGAATCATATTTCCTGGGGCTGGAACCCAGGAAGCTGCATTTGGAACGAGTTTCCCTGGAGATTGTTGTGTCTGTTATTGCTTGAGGGAAAACACTTCCAAAATGCTGCTGCAAATTTCAGCTCTGAAGACAACGTGAATTCGTGCTCTTTCCTCTGGGTGTAATTTTAGAACTGATTTTTTTGATCGGAAAATGTTGCTTGATAGGATTACAAAGATGCTAGAATTTGGGCCACTGCACAAATGAGGTGTTTGTGTGGGAAGAAAAGCAGTTTTCAGGGGGAAGTTATTTATATTGGTGACTAAGTCATGCTTCTGATGAATGATTGAAATGGGTTTGGGCAGAGTATTCTCCCTTTGGGGAACAGTGACAGAGAATCTTTTAGCATTATAATTTTGACTCTTCTGTAAAAGAAGTCAAATCTATATATATATAGATATATATATATAGGTATATATAGATATAGATATATCTTAAATGGAAATAGAAATATATTTCATTAAGCATTTATAGAATCCTTTCCTTCCCCCTAAAGGATCCTCTTTATAATATTCATTGGCAAATAATCCTCATTGTTCGTGTAGAAATAATCACCAGATTCCATTCAGAATATGACTAAAGCTCTCCACTTGGGCAGATTTTCTAAAAACGTACTTTTCGATGCTACGCTTTCTGTTGCTTACCTACAGGCCCACAGACCTGGGAGCCGGGCCCTAGGAGCCAGAGAAGTGGGGAAGCCTGAGCTGACTGCCCATCATCAGAGGGCGGCACAGGAGGGAACAGGCTCCCACTTCCCCGGAACCGCAGCCTGTATCTCAGTATCACGCCACGGGCTGAGGTTGTTTCAGCAGAGTCTCAGCCTATGCTTTTGATTTTTCACATTAGAAAGATAGCCGCATTCTCCTTTTGATTTAGATGCCTTTCTTGAGCAGCTGAACTTGGACCCTGTCCTGGGCACGCTGGCTTTGTCAGTGTCTGCTCTGAGTGGCGCTCAGGGGGGCTGATGTCCGTGGTGGGCCCGGGCCAAAGCACATCTCCTTTGCTCAGATGCTTCCAATGCTTTTCTGTTCCTGAGGCCTTCACTTTAGAGGGCAGTAACTTAAAACACATACAAAACCTTCACAGACAGACCAGTAAACCCTCTACAGGATTGAGGGTAAAGTTCATTCTGTCTGTCTGCTGCTGCACGTGAATTTGTTAGAGAAAGTCCATTTATGTTCCTTGTAAATAGCATTTAGCATGTATTTCTTGTGTTAATTTGGATATTTAAACTTGGGTCCATTTTGCATAGTCAGTGGCATAGGTTTAAAATTTTGAGTCCCAAGTTAAAAGGAAGACTTTACTCCTTTAAGAAGGCAACCCTGCAATGACTAAGGAGCCCTGCTGGTGCAACAGCTAAGCTCACACTGCCAGTTTGAATCCACCCAGCAGCTCTGCCAGAAAAAACCCTGGAGGTCTGCTCCTGTAAATATCACAGCCAAGAAAACCCTACGAGGCAGTTGTACTCTGTCACATGAGGTCACTATGAGTTGAAATCTACTTGACGTCACCCAACAACAATGCCCTGCAGTGAGGGAAATGCTTGAGTGGGTCATTGCAGGGAGAGGGGCTCGTGTGGTGTGATGGGGTTAATGAATACAGCTGGCTTATGTCCTAAATTAGACATATTTTCTCAAGCTACTTTCTCCAGTAATTAAGTGTGCCTTGAGAAGTTTTATTGACTTTCAAGAAATGGATCGTCTCAAGTAATAGCCTGGTGGCTCCACTCTTAGATGTTCCGTTGTCCACTTGAGAGTTTGCTTTTTGCAGTTCTCAGTGCAGTTCTTAATTACTTTTAAAGAAAAGTTTTTCATTGGTACATCTCATGTTATAATTTTGCAGTTAGCTAATTGCAGTAGTTCTAAGTATTTCTTTAAACTAGTATACTTTTTTTCATTAAGCTGGAAATGTTTGAGAATGAGGTGGACATGGCTAAAGCTGGAATGGCTAAACTGTTTTAAACCTTACACTCTGCCTTTTGATTTCTTCAGAAGCCTTGGATAAAAGTTGACTTGAACAGTTATTTTAATAAAAATGCATGTATGCACGTGGGCTGAATAGCGGTGACTAATTTCAAGGGTGAACCTTGCAGATGTCTGTTTTGTTTTCTGAACAGCCCTTGTGATTCAGAGCCCACTTCATTAACCTCCCATTATTGCCCTCTGTGCTTGACTTCCTGAACGGCAGCTTTTTGTCTGTAAGTCACTTGGGCGCTTGGCCTGCAGCATATTCTTCGTGTTTTCATAGAAATGTGTGATGGTAACAAAAAATATTCCCTTTATACAAAGTAGGTGGATTTATAACCTGTCTTAATGGCATTGACTTGGCAGAAACAGTGATCCACATAGTTGTGAAAAAGCAAAAGTTCCAAATTGAAAAAAAAAAAAAAATTGAAGAGGGAAGTAAATAAGAAAAAAGATAGATGAAGCATTACTTAAATGAGCCAGTTGTATATAGTAAAACAACAACAACAAAAAAACCAAACCTGTTGCTGTCAAGCCGATTCTGACTCATAGCGACCCTAGAGGACAGAGTAGAACTAACCCATAGGGTTTCCAGGGAGCACCTGGTGGATTTGAACTGCTGACCTTCTGGTTAATAGCCATAGCTTTTAACCACTAGGCCACCAGGTTTTCCAGTGTATATAGTAGAGCATCATATATTTAAGAATTGACCAAGGACAGTATAGAGCAAGTAAGCTATCATTTTTGAGAGTGCATGAGGGACTGATACGATACTGGGAAAGAGCAAGAGAGGGGGGAAAAAAATTAGCTTTGAAAATATTTACCTGTCAATTTTTATGCCCGAAAGAGTTAAATAAATAAATAGTCAAAAAACAAAGAGAAAGAAAAGGGATGTGGAAGCTGCAATCGAAGTGTTGGAAGAAAGAGCAGGGGGAGGTGGCAGAAAGATGGTAATGATAAAAGGATTCTTTATAGCTTACAGGGATATACCAGGACAACCAAAATTTTTCTGTGGAAGTGATCATTCACTGTACTGATGAGCCTGTAATAATTTTTATTTAGCGCCTAGATTATATGGAGGAGTAAACCTGGCAGTATGGTTGGCTGAGTTGTGGCGGATTTAAAGGCAATGAGTCTCTCCTCTTCAAAGGACAGAACTGATTCCTGATCTTACTGCTGCCAACTCCGTGATCTTAGGAAAGTCGTTTCACCCTGATAGACAACTGTCCGTAATTCTCAGCCGTCTGTAACTTATTTCTTCTCTGTACATCATAGGCATCTATTAGGAAAGATATGTAAGAATGTACCTGTGCGATTGGGACGGAAGCAGCTCATAACCAGTAACTAGTTGTTGTTGAGTCTACCCTGACTCATGGTGACCCCACGTGTGTCAGAATAGAACCGTGCTCCATAGAGTTTTCAACGGCTGATTTTTTTTTTTTTTTCCTGAAATAGATTAACAGATCTTCAGAGGTGCCTCTGGGTGGACTCAAACTTCCAACCTTTGGTTAGCAGCCAAGCACATTGACTGTTTGCACTATTCCAGGTCCATAGGTTCATGATATTGGTAGATTGGGAAGGCAGCAGAATACCTATGGTAGCTTAATATTCTGACTTGTTCGTAGAAGTGAAGGTGGCTTGTGAGGCCACCCTTCAATTGACCAGGGTCAGAAATTGCCACACGCCTTCCAAGCCTACACGACCTGGTGGGCTCGCTTCTCCCGCTGCTTGTGCTGATTTTTACCTGTGCAGGCCGGTCTTGGGCTACTACCCCAATTCTGGTCAGCTTTGGAGATACTCTCAATTCTGACTCAGCAAAATTTTCTTATTAGCCTCCAACTTCAATATAGTCATTTCTCACCAATCCCATTGTGGAAAGATTACGGTACTTGAGCAACATTGTCCTAAAGGTGCCCTGGAATGGTTGCCAAGTGGCTGGAGAGACTGTGTCGTCCTTCTGGCTCAACTCCTTGTTGTGAGGCTCAGTCTCTGATCATATAGTTGATTTTAGCTTCCTATCTTCTAGTTCCCAGAAGAGGACATTTCTGTTCTCTTTCCTTGTTGCCTCTGCTAGACCTTTAACATGGCCTAGAATGTCCAGAAACTCTTGAAATGTTTTTTCCTTTTACTTTGCTCAGAATTTATGTGAAGAATTGTCTACGTGAAGATGTATCTTTTTCTGGAAAGAGGGTTCACATACTTTTATCAGACTCTCACAGGGCTCCAAACACCAAAACCAAACCCGTTGCTGTCGAGTTGATTCCCACTCATAGCAACCCTATGGGACAGGGTAGAACTGCCCCGTAGAATTTCCAGGGAGCGCCTGGTGGATTTGAACTGCCAGCCTTTAGGTTATCAGCTGTAGCACTTAACCACTACACCACCAGTGTTTCCCAAAGGGCTCCATCACCCCTAAAAAGCTAAGAACTATGGGTTTTGAATAAGCTCTTTTCTTGTTTCTTCTTTAAGACTAGAGGTTAGTCTCTCTCTTCAGTACTACTCTAATTTTGTTACCAGTAACAGGAATCCGTCTTACCTGCATCTTCATTATCGTATATCCTCTTGCTGACCCTCTGGTCTCAAAGTACTCTCCTTAATTTTCCCAAAACTCTCTAAAACGCACCACAACTGTGCCTTCTGGATTTCATCACACCACACGTGATGTCATTCCCTTTCAGTAGCCACGTCCAGGGCCTTATAATTCAAATCTGTATTTAAAAATGTGTAAAGCCCCACATTTTATATACATTTTACAACACCAGCCTCCTGACTGGGATATTTTTTCAAGCCTGGCTCTCCCCTCTTCAAGAAAGTCTTTCTTTGTTTTCTCCACTAAAATTATGTCTCATAAAGACTTTCAGAAACTTGTGTTCGTAGCATGCTGGTGGTTGCTACTAGCAACCACCTTCTGGGCATATACAACCATTTTCCCTCTTGAAATCAGTTTTACTTTTCTCCTGAGGAAATAAGAAAGCACCCACTGAAAATCACCTTTGGAAGACTGTGCTCTTTAAAATGTTCCAAGATTCTAAGCATGACCCTCTTTGTAGTTAGATCACCTTCACGGTCTGTCTAGAAACATTCCAGGTTGGTTTTCCACATCACGACACTCTTTTGATCTGCTTATTGTCTTCCCATTTACTAGACGTCAGGGGCTGGCTCATTCGTAGACATTACTGTGTATGTCACACAGCCAGTTGGCACCACATTTTTGGTTCCTTCTGCTGAATCTCTTTCTCGTTGGCTGGCAAATGAAGTCTGTTTGTTGAGATGGGCATGTGTGTGTATATTTGTGCTTGTTTATGTGCCTATTACTGGCAGAGATGAGGCAAGAGGCAAAAGTTGGGTTCATTCAATCCGATCGGCTCTCGTCTACTTTCTGTTTTTCTTTCATGATAATTAGCGGAGGAGATCCTGGGTTTTGTTTATTCAGTCTTTGACGTTGGGTCGGTGAGCCAATTATTTGTTAGTGTTTAAGTCTGCGTATTTGGCATATTATTGCAATCATAAATAATATAGGAACAATATATATATATTTACATATCCATTCCTCATATTGTAGAGGCCTGTGACCACAGGATGGTATCTGTGAGTTAGCTCGCATGAGAGTATTTCAGGAGAATAATGGATTCTTTGTGTCAGGCGGTTTTCTGTGTGTTTCTTGTGTGTTAGCTGATTTAATCCTCACGGAAACACCATGAGGTAGTGTAGCCTAACCATTAGGAATGTGCATTCTGCAGTTAGGCTGGTAGTTTGGGTTGAAATGCCAGCTGTCACAGATTGCCTGTGTAACCATGGACAAGTTATTGAATCTCTCTTGCTTCAATTGTCTCATATTTAAATGGGGGATAATAACAGCACCTATCTTAGAGAGTTATTGTGTTGTTGAAAAGGATTTTGAAAATGATACATATGTATTTTATCTATACATACATACATATGTATATATAGCTATTAGAACAGTAAGTACAGAATACATAGTGTTAAGTAAATGTTACCTACTATTTTTTATTAGAGGAGCCCTGGTGGCACAGTGGTTAAAGCACTTGGCTCCTAACTAAAAGGTCGTTGGTTCAAACCCACCAGCCACTCTGAGGGAGAAAGATGTGGCAGTCTGCTTCTGTAAAATTTACAGCCTTGGAAAGCTATGGAGCAGTTCTACTCTGTCCTATAGGGTTGCTGTAAGTCGGAATCTACTTGATGGCACAGGTTTTTTTTTTTTTTTTTTTTAATGAATTTTGTCATGTCATGCCACAGAGTTAATGACAACTTGAAAAAACTAACTTTTAACAAAAATCGTTGATGATCAGACTAATTTATGAGGGTACACTGTGTTGGTATTTAATTCAGATGATCTTTATGCATGGGTACAGTTTAATGAAGATGACTCAGGACCGGGCAACATTTCATTCCGTTACACGTAAGGTTGCCATGGATCAGAGCCGACTCGTTGGCAACTAACAGCAACAGTTTAATGTTTATAAATTTCCGTTTGTGTTCATTAAGAACTAGAGAAATGTTGTATCGAGTCTAGTTTTCCACAGTAGGTTTAGAGGTAGAATTCTGCTTTAAGAATATCTATATAAAAGACCTCTTCAGTTTATGTATTAGATATATTTGTACCCAACAAACCCAATATATAAAAATCTAGATGTGGAAACTTATATTAGATAGTGATTTTTTTTAGTTCTAGAACAGTGGTTCTCAATGGGGGCTGGGGAGGGGGAATAAGTTTGCCCCAGGAGACATTTGGCAATGTCTGGTCCCATTTTTGATGGTCACTACTGGTGGTGGAGGTTGCTGTTTGTTTTACTGGGAACTAGGAAGTAGAGGCCAGAGATGCTGCTAAACATTCAACAAAGAACCATCTGGCCCCAAATTCAGTAGTCCCAGGACTGAGAAACCCTAGTCTTAGAAATTACTTTACCATAGATTGCTTTAAATAAAAAGATTCCTTAGAGTGCAAAAAAAAAAAAAAAAAAATACAGGTAAGGTTCCTGTTGTAGTAAATACCATTGCAATGACATATTCTTGGGAATAGTCTGAGGCTCTTTCCAAGTACTGCCAGACAACTCATTGTAGCAAAACTTTGCTGTGAAGTATTGCAAAGTCTATTAAAGGAGAAGTCCAGTGTTAGAAACGTGTTAATAAGTCCTCCCTCATGAAATCAGTTACTAGGATATCTCTGTTTAGGTGTAGGAAATGTTCTTCACTACTTGAAGAGTTATATATTAATTTGCTTTCTGTGAGAACTGGAAGATTGCAGTCCTTGGTTTTGAGGCCGTATTTTTGACTAGGGTTTCTCAACCTGGCACTGTTAACATTTTGGTCTAGATGATTTTTTTAAATTTATTTTGTTGTTGTTGTTGGGAATATATACAGCAGAACGTACACTAAATCAGCAATTTCTGTATGTACAATTCAGTAATATTGATTACATTCTTCAAGTTGTGCTACCGTTTTCGCCCTCCTTTTGCAAATTGTTTGTCCTCCATTAACATAAGCTCACTGCCCCCTAAGTTTCCCATCTAATCTTTCGATTTGTTGCTGTCACTTTGATCCCATATAGTTTGTAAGAGAGCATAAGGCTTAAGGCAGACATTCTTTACTAAGTAAGGTAAACTGTTGTTTGGTTTAAGGAAGACTTCACGGGATATTTTTGGTTTAAGGTTTTAAGATTATCTCAAGGCAGTAGTTTGGGGGGTTCATGCAAGCCTCAGTGGCTCCAAAAAGTCTGGGTTCCATGATGGGTGGATAATTCTTTGTTGTGGGGATCTATCTTGTGTATCGTAGAATGTTCAGAGCATCCCAGGTCTCTTCCCTACTAGATGCCAGTAACATGCTCCATTCCCCACCCCTCCTCAGGACAATAGAAGATGTCACCAGTCATTGCCAAATGTCCCCCAGGTGGAGAACCATTGCTCTAGAGTAATATGGATAGGGACACTACTTTCTCAGGGTGTTCAGGTGCAGTACGTGGGCAGAATGAGGTTTAGCAGAACGAGGTAGGCAAGGAACACTAACAGCAGCAACCCAGGAGTACTTTCCAGCTTTAGGGACCCATGGAGAATCAGAATGACGGTTGGAGGGTATCTCAGGATACAGGATGGGGAAGCAGAGACAGAAGATATTTTATAGCCGCTCTGAGGCAGGGGTAAAAATAGAGAAATGGTGGGGAAGGAAGACCTTCAGACATACCTGAAAGCTAGATTTTCAATTATGTCTCTTAATGAAATGTCAGCTTGTAAAGGCAGAGCTGACAAGTATAGAAGAGTAATGGTTCTGAGAAATAATAGGGTAGAGGGAGGTGGTTTGCTGATTAAGTTGCTCATTATCTGGAGGCTATGAAGAAAATCAGTCAATGAATTATTGTGGTGAAACAGAGCTTTCATTTTTCCAGAAGCTAAACAAACCCCCAAAAAGAGAAAGAAAAAAAATATCAAAAACAACCAGATTTGTTTTTCATGGTTTACAGTGACAACTCTTGTTTATCAATGAGTTAATGAAGTCAAGTGTCATGCATTGAGTTAATAGGTGCAAAACATTTAGAAAAGTTCCCGTCCCCTGGTGTGCTTTCAGTAAATACTAGTTATTGTGAACTGTTAAAATGAAGACCATGAATAATCAATATGGTTTTTGATGTTTGAATTATTTTATTCTAATGTTTTGAAAATTCATTCATCTTTTATGATATATAGACTACATGTTAATTTCCAGGTGACCAGAATCTTAAATATTAAATTAACCTGAACATCCCATTTACCAACTGTTCTGAGTAAGCCAGAGTTTACTGTCATCTGCTACGTAGTAAGGTTTAATATTGACAATCAGCAGGTTTACCACTGACCAGCAGATGAGTAGATCGTATCATGCTCAGAGGCTGGGGATTAAACTGAAGGCTTGCTTAGTTGTGGAATGTACATGCAGTTTATTTTGGGGGGTCTGAACACATCCCTAAAGAGGGGTAAAAGTCTAAAGCAGCCAATTTCAGGACTAAAGCACAGTTTATCAAAATTAACCAAATCAACTCTACTTTGTTTAGCTGTGATGCACGTACTGTGTTATTGGGATCAGGAAGTATCTAACTAAAAAAAAAAATCTAACTAGTCAACTTCAATTTGTTTGCACCAACTCAACCAGGCAACTACTGTTCTAGGGTGTGATGTGACCAACATTTGCCCTTCACTTTAACTTTGAGGGGCTGGGGAGACAGGGTCAGTGGAGTGCGAAGACTTGGATTCAAGGGACCATTTTAGTCATTTATTCACTACGTGACCCCGGTCATGGCTTTTGATCTTGTTGAAGCTCAATGTGCTAATCCATGCAATGGGGGTAATCATGTCCACTCCAAACAAAGCTATTGTAAAAATGAACCAGTTTTGAAGGCACTGTGGAAACCGTAAAGCTAGCTGCCTTGGTCTTCCTGCTCGTAGTTTCTACTTCCTCCCTTTCATCCTCCACACTGCCACAATGAGGATGTGATTATGGACGTCCTAGTTTAAATCCCTTCAGAGTGCCCTACTGAATGCAGAGTAAAGTCTTCAAGAGCCTGTTGGGTCTGATATTCAGCTACTCACTCGCTTTGCAGGTTCCTGCTTGTGCCCTTGCTGGCCACTAAGTATTCAGAATGCTCTAAGCTGTTTCCTGCCTGCCTGCCTGCCTTGGCACTGGCTGTCCCCTCTACCTGACCAGCTCCTCGGCCTGGCACCCTCTCCCCTAGCAGAGGCAGCCTGGCCTTTCTTTTTGCCAACACTCAGTCTCATATGTATCTCCATTCTAGAATTTTTTTAACTGTTGAAGAATATATATATTTTTTCCTCTCTCTCCTTTTAGACTAAGAAGTTTTTAAAGCTAGGACCTGACACTTTTATATCTTTGTCTTTCTAACCCTAACAGTATCTGGCATGTAGTAGGCATTTGATGAATACCAGCTGAATGAAACAATATTTGAAAAGAGATCGTTCAGATGAAGAAGGCCCTGGTTGTTCAGGTGACTCAGAGGGTAACAGAAAGAGGTAGTTGGTGGTTTTGTGGGTGTCGGAATAAGTATTTTGTGGTAGCTTTGGGCAAAAACGGAAACCCTGGTGGTGTAGTGGTTAAGGGCTACAGCTGCTAACCAAAAGGTCGGCAGTTCAGATCCACCAGGCGCTCCGTGTAAACTCTATGCAGCAGTTCCTCTCTGTCCTGTAGGATTGCTATGAGTCGGGATCGACTCAACGGCAGTGGCTTTCGTTTTTCAGTTGGTTGGGCAAAAATGAAACTTGGTTATTTACAATATTGAGGGTAGGAGAAATTTATTTTCCCTTTTATGTATGAATAGCAAATTGGGGGCCGATCAGATAGAGTGTAATAAAAACAATAATAATAACAGAACACATTTATGTGCTAATAGTCTTCTAAGTGCTTTGAATATTTAACTCAGTTAATTCTCCCAACAGTCCCATGAGGCAGGTGTTCCTACCCTCTCCCATTTCCAAAGAAGACTCTTAAGCACTGAGAAGGTAAGTATCCTGCCCAGGACCCATGGGTGGTGTGAGGTAGAGCCGGGATCGGAACCAGGCTCCAGAGCTTGTTGTCTTTACAATACACTTAGCTACCTCACTGAGTGGTGCAAATGCTTAACCTGCTCAGCTGCTAACGGTTGAAAGTTCAAGTCTACCTGAGGTGCCTCAGAAGAAGGGCCTGGCAATCTGTTCCCCAAAATTAGCCATTGAAAACCCTGTGAGGCACAGTTCTACTCTGACACACATGGGGTCCCCATGAGTTGGAATCAACTTGATGGCAACTGATTGACCACCTCAAAAGAGCAGGATTCTCATTGGTCAGAGATGTTTTTTGGTCCGTTGAACCAATTAAAAAAGAAGACAGAAAAAGAATTTATGTGTCTGAATTGTGGTGTTGGTGAAGACTATTGAGTATACCGTGGACTGCCAGAAGAAGGAACAAATCGGTCTTAGAAGAAATATAACCAGAATGCTCCTTAGAAGTGAGGATAGTGACACTTTGTCTTCCCAACTTTGGACACATCATCAGGATAGATCAATTGCTAGAAAAGGACATCATGTTTGGTAAACTAGAGAGTCAGCAAAAACGAGGGAAACCCTCAATGAAATAGATACAGTAGCCTGAAAAACAGGCTCCAGCACACCAAAGATCATGGAGGTGGCACAGACTGAGCCGAGTTTTTTCTGTTAGACACAAGGTAGCTGTGAGTCAGGAATGACTTGATGGCAACTAGCAGCAATAACAGTGTATTGTTTATACTTACTGACTGTAAAGTTGAAGACTTATATTTCATTTTTACAGAACTTTTAAAAAGGAAGAGTAATATCTGAACAGTTGGCATTTAATGTTTTAAGCTTAAAATTGAGATTTTTAATATAGATGGAAATGTTTCTAGAATTTTATTGAAAACAAGGTGAAAACTAAAAGAAATTTCCCTTCCTTCAAAATTAACCTTCTCAGTTCATTTTAATTCCACATTATTTTTGATTAACTCAGTGGATGTAAGAAAAAAGCCCTTCAAAGTGCCTTTTGTAAATCTGCCAGGAGTTGCTCGTCTGTAGTGTTGAGACATCCCCGGCTCTGTTTGAGGGCCAGCATTTTGAGTGAGATATATTTAACTTTAAACATGGTATGGCTTGTTTAGACTTGCACCATTTAAAGTCATATTGAATTAAACATTGTTTCTTGTAAATGAAATACCCATATAAATACAATCGTAGACTAGAGTACATTTTCATATTTGTGTTGGTTCAAGTAAATCCTAGTCAGAGTTGCAGTTGGCATTGATTGTGCATTTGGTATTTGGAAATGTTTTTCTGTCCATCCTATTAACTCTTATAGGCTCAATAGGGGTTGGCTTTGTTCCCAATTGTGGTGACTACAACACTATGAGGAGCCCTGGTGGCGCAGTGGTTAAGAGCTTGGTTGCTAACCAAAGGGTCGGCAGTTCGAATCCACCAGCCACTCCTTGGAAACCCTGTGGGGCGGTTCTACTCTGTCGTATAGGGTCACTATGAGTAGGAATCGACTTGATGTCATCTAACAACAACAACACAACACTGTGAGTGCTTGTAAGTAATACTCTTTGAAAGTAGCCTTTAAGTGAGTATTCTCTTTGCACTCTCCCACCTCAGTCCAGGATATCTAAAGGGGTATTAAGAAAACTTTTTGAAATTAGTGGAGTTAAATAAAGTTTTAGACTTCAGTGCTTTGGGACTTGTTAGAGTCTTTAATCAGTTAATGTGTGCTGTGACCCTCGAAAAGAGGGGCATGGTATGTATCCGTTCCCAAATATATATGACCACTGAATAGAGCTTTTCATTTGACCTTTTTTTGGCACTCCAATTTACATTTCCCAGTGTTCTAAGCAGCACAGTTTGGGAGACAAGTCCTATGTTTTAGAATCGGTTATTACCTATTTAGATTGGTGTTCTGAAGATTCAGAAAATGACTCTTCTGCCGGTTAGTTTTTTCAGGAAGGTGGCCAACATAAATATCAGTTGGGTTGAATTTGATGAAAAGAACCATTCTTAGTTAAATTCAAAAATTTACCAAAAAATGAATAAATAAATGTCTGTATTCTATGTAAGCCTCTTCTCATAATGAAGAACAGAGAAGAATGATAGTAAAGCCAAATAGAGATGAGCCTATTTTCCCACAGCTGAGCCTGGAGTTAAAATGTTACAATTTATTTTTATTGGAAAACAGTGACAGTTGAGACAGAATTCAGATCTCTTTGGTTAACCAAACAGAGACCCTAAGAGTTCCTGGAAAAACTCACTGTTTTGAGATAAAGTAAAATTAACCTAACAAAAGTGTAGCCACGGGTCATTCTGCCTACAGAAGAATGAATTATACTGTGGCCAGGAGCCATAGAACCTTTTTTGTTATTGTTGTGGGGTGATGTGGTGTCCCTTCTAACTCACAGCGACCCTATACAGAGTAGAACCGCCCCATGGGGTTTCCAAGGAGCGGCTGGTAGATTCAGAGTGCCAGCTTTTTGGTTAGCAGCCGAGCTCTTAACTCCTACTCCACCAGAGCTCTGAAATGTGATTTAGTAGATTTCAAACTATTTGTAAACCTAAGAAAGCTTTTCTCATGAGGACTTTGGTTTTTGTTGTTGTTATCAGATTAAGATATTTTCTGATTTCTACTCTTGGAATCATCTGGAATTTCTTCCAAGAACAGAGCTTTTGTTTTTAATAATATTTTAACACTATAAAGTTAGCAGAGACTTTTGTGGACACATTCAACAGAGTTAATTTAGAATTAATAAACCAGAGCAAGGAAATCTAAAGCGCCTTTTTGGCGTGTGGGTGTGGTGCACATCTGTGCGTCTGTATGAAAAAATAAAATGATGTGTCCTAATGGTGTTAATAGATGATTGCTCGTTGTGGTAGGCAAAATTATGCCCCCTTCCAAATATGTCCATGTTGTAATCCCCAGAGCCTGTAATTTTGTTAGGTTACGTGGCAAATGGGAATTAAGGTTATAGGTGGAATTCAGGTTGCTGATCAGTTGACTTGAGGTGGGAGATAATCCTGCATTATCTGGGTGACCCAATGCAAGCACAGGGGTCCTTGTAAGTGGAAGAGGGAGGCAGAAGGGAGTGTCAGAGTGATGTGATGTGAGAGTGACGTGATTGACCATTGCTGACTTTGAAGATGAAGGAAGGGGCCATCATCGAATGAATACAGGAAGCTTCTAGAAGCTGGAAAAAGCAAGAAAAAGGCTGCTTACATAGAGCTTCTAAAAAGGAATGCAGCTCTTCTGGTACCTTAATTTCTGCCCTCCAGAACTGTGAGGTAAGAAATTTGTATAGTTTTAAGTTTGTGGTAATTTGTTACAGCATCCAGTGGAAACTAATAGACATGTGTACAGAACTCTGTTGAGGTAGATTACTTGTATTTGAAAACCACCTGTCTTTATAGCTGGAGCCCTCATGGCACAGTGGTTAGGAGCTATGGCTGCTAACCAAAAGGTTGACGGTTCGAATCCACCAGCTGCTCCTTGGAAACCCTATGGGGCACTTCTGTGTCCCATAGGGTGGCTATGAGTTGGAATCGACAGCAGTGGGTGTTCTGGTAGTCTTGTTGTTATTTTCTAATGGGAATAGGTCGAACTGTCGTTTTTTTAAAAATGTGTGTTTAGAACTTGTTACTAGGTAGTACAACTTAGAATTAGGTTTTTTAATACTCATTTATTCATTTAACTCCCCACCCAATCACAGTTATTACAAGACTTTAGCTACACTTACAGTTTTTGCCCACTTGTATAATATATATTTACAAAGATAGGTTTTCACTATCTACAGTTAAAAAATGGATGGTGTCTTGTGGCCAATTTTTTACAAAGCTACAGATCTAAAGACATTGGCTGCCGATTTGTACTTTTTCTTTACCTCTCGCCCCCAGCCCCTGCCCTTTTTGTGGGGTGGTGGTGGTTCAGTGAGGCGAGCATGGGAAGTGATTATCTGATTACTGATTTCCTCTATGCATCCTGTTTTCTCTCATTCCTTTTCTATCAGTATCCATCACATTTGTCCTCATTACAATGTTCTATCTGGTCCACTTTACACTGTTAAGGAATGCCGGTGTTATGGTGACAAGGTAAAAACTTGATAAATAGGTAGAGCAACCACAGGGAAAAGTAGAAGCCTTTTGATTTATGAATTTGAAACAGAATTGTAATTGTCAAGTGATTGCAAAAGATAAACCAAGTGGGAGTTTAAATTACCTTACAATTTCAGAAACAAAATATACCATTTTATATATAGCGTGTTTGGCCTTAAGTCTGGAAGGTTCTTCTTCATTCACTTACAGAAGGTACTTAACCACCCACCTCCTTTATTCATGATAAGTGCACTAAACAAAGAGACAAACTGTGAGTCACAACAATTGGTTGTTCTGGTGGCACGACATTGACATTAGCTAGAATAATAATGGCATCACTTAGAACATTGTTTCTCCTGAATGTGATTATCTGAAGCATGTTGCTATATATAGCTTTATTCCTTGTCTCACTGGGCGTCCACAGTTTCAAGTACTGACTCCAGCCTGTTAGGCTCAGAGGGGGCTGTCAGCAGTGTGCCAGTCCCGTGTGTCCCAGGCCTGATCAGCTTCGCTTTTCAGCCAGAGGAAAAAGTGTCCTTTCTCTTCAAAGGTAACCTGTCTGCCCATCTCTTCTGTGGTCTTGCTCCCGAATGGGTTGTTTCATACTGTAACTTCAGTCTTGCCCTCTCTACTGGGCCCTTGAAGCTCCCCAGATTGATTCTCACCCCTGACACACACACACGCACACGCACACACACACAACCTTCTCTCAACTCTGCTACTTCCTCAAGCTACTGCCCCTTTATCTTCCTTTTATAACCAAACCTTGAAACATAGTGTACACTCATCTATATTTGCTCAGTCTGACTCACTTCCTTTAACACTTTGCAGACACCTTTCTCTCATGATGAATCTGTACTCTGGACAGCTGTTGCCAGACTCCTCTTAGTCACAAAGTCCGCTGGCTTTTTTCCTGTCTTTATCCTCTTTACATCTGGGGATTTGGCGTTCTTGTTAACAATTTGGTTCTTGGAACTGCCTCTTCACTTGGGTTGCCTGGCCCCTCTGGGGTTCACCCCCACCTTCCTGACCACTGCCGTCTTCCCCTCCTGCCTTCAAAAGGTAGGTGTCCCCACCATTCGATCCATGGTCTTCTCTGCTTGACCCCTCTGGTGGTGATCCTATTCTAACTCATGACATTTGCTGTCACCATCTTGCTGATGACTCCCAGATAATTATTTTCAGCCCAAACCTGTGCTTGAGCTCTGGGCCCATATACTAACTAGGCTTTCCTACCTATGAGGTTGGCTGGCACCCAAACCCAGTATGTCCGAAACTGAAGCTGGACATACTACTTCTCTTCTGTAGTCCTCTCCTCCTCCTGATGATGCCTGCTTTTGTTCATGACTCCACCATCTCTCTGTTGGCCAGGGCTGAACCTCAGGGTCAACTAGTCATTAATTGGCACTACCTTTGTCTTTGGGATCCCTGGTGGCACAGTGGTTAAGCACTCAGCTGCTAACTGAAAGGCCAGCAGTTCAAACCCACCAGCGGCTCCATAGGAGAAAAGACCCGATGATTGGCTTCTGTAAAGATTACAGCCTAGGAAACCCTATGGGGCAGTTCTGCTCTGTCATATAGGGTCAGTATGAGTTGGAATCTACTTAACATACAGCAACAGCCTTTGTCTTTGTAATGTCTTTTCAATTAATCTACAAAGGGCATGGCTCCCTTTAAACCTAAGGAGTGCAGTAACTGGTCTCCCTCTCTGAACTGATCTCCCTCTTTTCACTCTCCCATTTAATTCACACTCTGCTGTAGGATTACTCTGCTTAATGCATTAAACCCTTCTTTGGCACCTGAGACTACAGAATGAGACATGAGACTCCATACCTTGGGCTGGCTCCATACCAGTGACCTGGCTCCAATTTCCCGTTCCAACCTCATCTTTGACTCCCCTCCTAAACGCTGTGGTCCAGTTGGCTGAAACCACATTAGGCAAATCTTGATGGCTCTGTCTTCAAAATACCTCTAATGTTACTACTTTTCAGCAGCTCCACTACAACCACCCCAGCCTAAGAGATGATAATGCCCTGGATTGTGGCACTGTCCTTGTAACCAGTTACCCTTGGCCATTTTTACCCTTCAAGATCCGTGTTTTTGTACAATAGACAGAGAAATCTTTTAAAGGTAAAAATCAGATTATAGCTCTGTAGAAATAGACAATATGTTATTTCCTCTGCCCACAACTCTTTAGTGGCTTTTTCCTTACACTCGAAACAAAATTCTATCAACTGTGCCTTTGAATTATGATATTGGCAAAGAAAATTAAGTATACTGTGGACTGCCAGAAAAACCAACAGATCTGTATCTCACATACTTCAGATATGTTATCAGGAGGGCCCAGTCCTTGGTAGAGTAGAGGGTCAGTGAAAAAGAGAAAGACCCTCAAGGAGATGGATTGACACAGCGGCTGCAATAGCAGGCTCAAGCATAACAATGATTGTGAGGATGGCTCAGGACCAGGCAGTGTTCCATTCTGTTGTGCATAGGGTCGCTATGAGTGAGAACCGACTCGACTGTATCTAACAACAACAGCACGCATGATAACAACACCATACAGGATCTGGCTCAGTGGTTCTGCAGAAGTGATGGTGGTGGGACTGCCCCCTTTCTGTCACCCAGAGAAGCATTTGGAAATGAGTGGTGGGCTCTTTGTTACAAAGATAGTACTATTGACATTCAGTACCTTGAGGGCTGATGATGCTAAAAAGGGATAACACACATTATTCTGCCCCAAATGCTAGTATTGCCCTTATTGAGAAACACTGGTTCTCACCTCTCCTTACTTGTCCAGTGGCATCTCTTAACTCTCTCTGCTTCACTTATTCTGTTGTGGCCACACTGGCCTTCTTGAGATTCTTAGAACTTGGCAAATTGTTCTGCCACAGGGCTTTTGCACTTTTTTTTCTTCTCTGTTTGGATCATTTTATTCTTCACTTGATACAGGTCTGCGTTCACATACGCTTTCTCATCCAGCCCCCTTGTTGTTGTGTGCCATCGAGTCAATTCCGACTTACAGCGACCCTGTAGGGCAGAGTAAAACTACCCATTGGGTTTCCAAGGAGCGGCCGGTGGGTTTGAACTGTTGACCTTTTGGTTAGCAGCCCGAGCTTTTAACTGCTTTGCCACCAGGGCCCCCCCGCCCCCCTTATTCACTCTTTATAACCCCTCTTCACTCACTGTGACCTTATTTTTCTTCATTGTTTTTGTCACCGCCTGTCGTTAATGTCTGTATTCCTTTGTTGATCTCTTTGTCCATCCCCTCCGCTAGAAATTAAGCTCCATGAGAGCAGTAACTTTGCCTGTCTTGTTCACAGAGTATCCCCAGCACCTAGAATAGTGCCCATAACTGCGTAGTGTTCAGTAAACATTGTCGACGGGGTGAAAGAGCAGATGAATCACAGATGCCTCATGCTGGGAAGTGTGACTCATCCCATGTTCCGCTCTTCCCTCTCGATTTTGAGTGCACTTTATTTGCACCTCCAATTCCTATTCATCTTTTTAGGACCATTTCAGCCGTCACCTCTTTCACAATGCTGTCTTCAGTCTTGCTAACTAGAGGTAATTTCTCTCCCCAGAAATCTCATAGAACTTTATCTGTATCTCTTATTATCTGTGTTGCATTCAGCTGGGAGGAGTGGTTATATTTGTTTACATTTCTTTCTCCCTTGGGGGTCTGCGTGCAGGGTGCGTGTCATCCTGGTATCTCCGTGTGCCAAGTGCAGCACCTTCCGCTCAGTGAGCATCCGTCACTTGTCAGTTGAATAGGTGTCCTTTTGTGTCTCCATGGGAGAAAGGCCCTCCTTGAGGCTTCATGCCAGGAAGGCCCTGGAGGAGTGCTGTAAAGTGATTCTCCATGTTGGAGGACTGATACCCCTTGGGAAAGCCGAGGACGTTGGATGCAAATTGTTACGCTTTAACGTTGTGAAGAACTGAAGCTGGACAAGCCAAGGGGGGCATGACACTGCCCCTCATAAAAACCCACCCAAGGGCAAGGGTGCTGTCCGCACAGACATTTACCAGCAGCCCATTTGTCTCCAGAGCCAGATGGCTCAGAACTTTGCATTTTAGAGCTGCCTTTTCTCAGCCGAACTCATGTATTGGTGGTGTGGTAGGGAGCAGGAAGGAATAAATGTGTTCCATAAAAGTTAAAGTGTCACCAAGTAGAGAGTTGTTAATGTAAGTTCTTTCTCACTTTTACTTGTAAAATGCATTTTAGAAGGTGAAAGATTAACAAGGGAAGCAATAAACGGGCTGAAATTTGTCCTCAGATTACCCTCCCATTTTTATTTGAAGCAGACGTGGTTATTATTTAGTTATGGTATTTATCTGTGTTGTTAATTTGGAGTTAAACTCTCTTATCTTAAATTCCTGTTAGGAAGCTTGTCAAAATATGTAGACCGATCAACGATTTACAATTCAAGAACATATAGTAAACTCTGTGTTGCTGCTTTGTATTGCAGTATGTTTTGCCTTGGGGGAAAAAACAAGTCAACCTTTAAAAAAAAACAAAAAAAAAACAACAGATGGATTGAATATACTTGATAATCGCATAGTAGATATCTACACTTGGTAGAGTATTTTGGGAGAAAATGAGGGGAGGAAAGCTTACCTTCAGAAGTGAACAAATGTAGTTGTTATTGCAGCCTTTGTTCACTGCGTACTAAGATTATGCTGTAGCTTAATCTTATAGTTTTATAATCTTAATATAAAATGGAAACCCTATTGGCGTAGTGGTTAAGAGCTTGGCTGCTAACCGAAAGGTCAGCAGTTTGAATCCACCAGGCGCTCCTTGGAAACCCTGTGAGGCAGTTCTGCTCTGTCCTGCAGTGTCGCTATTACGAGTCAGAGTCAACTCAGCAGCGGTGGGTTTGGTTTTTGGTTTTTAATATAAACACTGTGTGTTTTATAATAAGGTTTTGGATTCCCCTAATAAAAGGCTGTGAGAATTGTAGAATTCAGATATTATTTAAATGGTGAATTTTCAAATTCAAATGAAAAATTTTAGGGGGTGATAGCTGAAGTGTGATATCACCTAGGATCCAACAGCTACTCTCTTTTGTGATAAGACAGAAGATGTTGCCTTTAACTGTGTATGATAAACTATTTTACACGAAGTAATTGATAGAAATACAACCAGAATGCTCCTTAGAAGCAAGGATGGTGAGATTTTGCCTTGCTTACTTTAGACATGTTATCAGGAAAGACCAATGACTAGAAAAGGATGTCATATTTGGTAAAATAAAGAGTCAGCAAAAATGAAGAAAACCCTCATGAGGTGGATTGACAGAGCAGCCTAAACAGCAGGCTCAAACGTATCAAAGATCAGGAGATGGCGCAGGACCGGGCAACGTTTTGTTTTGAAGCTGACTCTGGCAACTGACAACCCCCGCCGACAGTGTTTACATACTGAAATGCATTGCTATCATAAAGAAGATCTTATAATGCGTGTGTTTGACTTAACCTTCTCTTCCAGTGTAAATTTTCTAAATTTTCTCAGAACAAAGTTGTCAGGAATTACTGTTTATGGTATATCCTAAGTTGTGCATTGTTTTCCTCTGATGGGAAATCAAAACCAGCAATTTGGGCACTTTTTTTATAGCTTTATTTTTGTGGCAGCTGGATCTTAGACATGCTTCTAAATCCTTGTCTGTGGGACAAGGACTCAGCTGGTTGGTTGTCTATCACAGTTTGTTGGAAAGACCTATGTTTTTTTTGCTATTCACATGCTGCTCCGAGTTCTGTTTATAAACATTGTCAGGAGCAGAGAGTGTTAGGAACCTTCTGCTTGAAGGGAAAACGACAAAGAATAAAATCATCACTTGACTTGCCGGTGGTTTTGTGCGCAGTCTCTCATTTCAGTGCCGTCGAGGATTGCTCTTGCTCCCCAAAGAGCTCGGAAAGATGTGGCATCAGAAATGTAGGGCACACCTCTCATTTCTGGTTAACCACTCGAGACCTTTCGATATGAAAGTTAAGTTGTATTTGAACTATTTTGTCACATGACATTCAAAAAACATGTACTTTTAATTAAAGCAGAGTTGTTTGTCTCCTGAACTTAAGGCCTTAACAGCAAATTTAACCTGTGCCTAACCTTCAACCTCATTAGTGTTAACAATAATCAAGACCCCTTCAATGACTTTGTTTCGAAAATTAAAAATAAAATAAATAACTATAAACCTCCTAAAATGTGTGGATATGTAAATTCTTAGCCCAGGTCATAATTCCATGTAATTTCAAGCTGCTTAATAAAATAAGTAGTAATGACAGAGTATTAGTAGGTCCAACCAAGCTGCGTCACTGGAGAGTTCTGTGAGTTAGTTGTTGCATGGAGCTGTCCAGTGTCGTGAAAGCTGATCCCACTGGAGGTAGATGTCCCAACTCTTGAAAGGTCTGAGAATTGCTATAATCTTCAAAGGCCAAACAATGGCTGTCCTCTTGGAACCAAGCAAGTGCCTCCCCTCTTACCCCAGCCTCTGCTCCTCAATTGCCCTTTGCCTAAATATACACCATAAAAAGTACCAGAAAAAAAGACAGCTCAGCCTCTAGAGAAGAAGATCACACACAGGTTCATCTGGCTCGTTCATTTTTGACTGAGGAAAGCTAGAGTAAATATTTAATCATAGAACTTGTGAAGTAACATGTATTTAAAATGAACTTTTGTCTTCGTCAGTCTTCATGTGAAGACTCTGGTTAGCTGTGGACCCCACTTGAGGTGTTTCTTCCAGTTGCATTTGTAAAAGTTCATTGGAAAGAAAAAAAGTTATGTCAATTTCAGTGTCATTACTGTCAAAATGATACACAGCTTACAATACAAAACGATCTTCTTGTAGTTGATTTGCTCTGAGTTATAGATAGGCAATGGAAAACGAGGCATGCTGGCAGATGGATGATTCCTTTTGACTGATTCGAGGTAATTTTAGTATTTCTTTGAAGCAGAAACAAAAAGTTCCTCCTTTCCCTTTTGTTTTACCCCCACTCCTGTCTTTCTTCTAGTTTAGATTGCCACACGCTAATTTGAACTGATTCTGTGAAAGTTGATCGTTAATGACAAACTGTCTAAGTGTGTTTTTAGTGATCCTTAGACAAAATAAAGCTCGGGGAAGAAAAGCATGAGATTTAAGTGAATGAAATGATTTTACACAGGGTGACGAGTAAATAAGTGATTATGGTGATTGCTTGATGAGAAAAAAGAGAAGCAGGCATGTAGGAAGAAATGTTCTCAACCTCAAAATGTGGAAACCTCTGGTTTCAGCAGTAAGAAGACATGAACGGGGCTCTTGAGTTTGAGCCCGTTGAGCCGCAGAGCAGCCTCTCCTGGCCCTCTGTCTGCGGACAGGCCTGAAGGAAATAGAAAACAGTGGACAAAGAAGGGCAAACACAAGCTGCCCCTTAAACGCCATCTCTCAAATATTTAATAAAGGATTTCAGAGGGCAGCACATTCATTTTTTAGCAGATAATCTTTGATCGTATTGAAATAGTTTCTTTTAGGAAGAGAAAACTCGAAAATAAAGCAATGGCTCATTTATTCGATGTTGCTTAGGAAATGAGGTATTCTTCTGGGTGAATATTTAGCTAACTGACTTACTATGTCAAATGCCAGAACCCTTCTCATTTTTAATTAGATCTTTTCCTAAATACACGAAGTGCTCCCACTCTGACTGAACAAAGACTACGCAGCATAAATGAACCTTGGAGACCAACGTTACGCACGTTTGTTATTACACCATGTCTTAAAACAGTCCAGGGCCTGTTGGTTTTTCTGTCCTTTGTGGAGGTCGAATGTCGGTTCTCACTTCTGCCAGTCATTACCCTTGCACTGTCGGCTCCTGTTCCTGATTTTTTAGGAGTTGAGAAAGGAGATAACTAAGCTTATTGTGAATCCTCTGTTGTGTAAGAAAGGCTACCAAGGCTGTGTAGAGTAGACGCCTTTGTGACAAGTCATATTTGGGTGGAAGAATGATGCTTCTTTGCTCAGAGCTGTGTTTTAGAGGGTGGAGTCTGTCAAAAGCCTGACTTCCAAGTACTTATACATTGCTGTGTTTTTTAAGTACCTTGAAAGAATAGTTAACGCATAATTGCCTGAAGCAAAATTTTAGTTCCAGATTACCTTTACTTCCCGTGTTTATTCTTAGATGCTTCCTTTCCGTTAATCAATTAATTCATGTGTTTGTTAAGCACTCCACTACTTACTTAAGGGCCATTGGTGGTTCAGAGGTGGAATTCTCACCTTCCACGCGTGCGCAAGACCCACGCTCACTTGCCGGCGACCTCACGCGCAGCCATGCAGGTCATGGTATCTTGTTGCTATGATGCTGAACAGGTTTCCACAGAGCTTCCAGACAAAGATGGACTAAGAAGAAAAGCCTGGTGAGCTCCCAAAAAATTAGCCAGTGAAAACTCTATGGATCACAACTGTCCAATCCCGTTGTGCATGGGGTTGCTATGAATTGGCAGCTGACTTGACTACAGTTAACAAGCAGAGAATACAAATGCATTTCAATATTAGCTTCAACCAGGTATAATTAGGCAGGTAACACTGCTCTAATTCTTAAATAGAAATCCCCGGGTTTGCAGATGGTTAAGAGCTCCATCACTAGCTGAAAGGTTTGTGGTTCAAACCCACCCAGAGGTGCCTTGGAAGACGGGCCTGGAGATCAGCTTCTGAAAGGTCACAGCCTTAAAAGCCCTATGGAGCAGTTCTGCTTTGGACACATGGGGTTGCCATGAGTCAGAATTGACTTGATGACAACTAACAATAACAACAATTTGTAAATTAACAATAAATGACTTTCCTTTATCAGCCTTTTTAATGAGAGATGCCATTTTTCCCTTTTGGTCCCGGCTCTTCAGCCCTCTGTCCCCAAGATGAGAGTGGCTTGACCCCCACTCCCCACACCACCGGGCTCCATCCTCTCCCAGACTCTGGGACCAAGCCTACCCTGGGGAAAGGAGTGAACGCCTCACCATCAAGTCACACCCGATGCCCATCCAGCTGGAATCTGTATCCCTTTGCTTTATCCCTTTGTCCCAAACCTATGGTTTAGTAACCTGTCTGGTAGGCCCTCCCAGTTTGCGCTTGCCTTTCTCTCTCCAGTGCCTTCTCTCCACCCTTCACTCCTTTTTGTTGCCTCTGAGTTCCAGATGAATGTCCTGGTCCCTCTTTGTCAGCCATTACTTGCCCTGATTTCCTGTGTCTCTGATTCATCACCTGGTGATAGACTTTGTTGGACCAGTTCTCTGTTGCTTAGCTGTTGGTTGTGTTTTGCCTGCTAGCTTCTAGATTTCTTCCAGGTGGATCTGTTCTGTCCACAACTGCCTTTACTCTTGGGACAGGTCCAGTCCTGATCCTGGTCCTGGTCCAGGTCCTGCCCAGCCTGCCCAGCTCAGGGTGGTTAACCAAGCCTTGCCTGATCTTATGTCCCCCCAAAAATGTGTGTATCAACTTGGTTAGGCCATGATTCCCCGTATTCTGTGGTTGTCCTCCATTTCGTGATTGTACTTTTATGTTAAAGAGGATTAGGGTGGGATTGTAACACCCTTACCAGGTCACATCTGTGATCCAACGTAAAGGGAGTTCCCTGGGGTGTGGCCTGCACCACCTTTTATCTCTTAAGAGATAAAAGGAAAGGGAAGCAGGCAGAGAGTTGGGGACCTCATACCACCATGAAACCAGTGCTGGGAGCAGAGTGCGTCTTTTGAACCTGATGTTTCTGCTCCTGAGATGCTCCCAGACCAAAGGAAGACTGATGCATCACAAGGACCTTCCTCTAGAGCTGACAGAGAAAGGCTTCTCCTGGAGCCGGCTCCCTGAATTTGGACTTCTAGCCTACTGGACTGTGAGAAAATAAACTCTTTGTTAAAGCCATCCATTTGTGGTATTTCTGTTATAGCAGCACTAGATGACTAAGACACCATGTAAGATGATATCAGGCAAATTTTAAATTCTAAACTAATTATTTTATTGAAGACCATGGGAAGACTGATGTACAAGGTCCTTGTCTTAGTCATCTAGTGCTACTATAACAAAAATGTCACAAGCGATGTCTTTAATAAACAGAAATTTATTCTCTCACAGTTTAGGAGGCTAGAAGCCCGAATTGAGGGTGCGAGCTCTAGATGAAGGCTTTCATTCTCTGTCGGCTCTGGAGGAAGTTCCTTGTCTCCTTTCAACGTCTTTGGGCCTGATGTTCCTAGGAGGTCTTCATGTGTCTTGACATCAGCCTTTCCCTGGGTCTAGGAGGTTCTCAGAGCAGGGACCCTAGGTCCAAAGGATGTGTTCTGCTCCTGTCTCTTCTTTCTTGGTGATAATGAGCTCCCTCTCCCTCGGCTTGCTTCTCTCTCCTTTTATCTCTTACGAGACAAAAGGTGTAGCTCAAGCAAGGGTGTGACTTAAGTAAGGGCATGACTCAAGAAGCATCCCACCCTAATCCCGCCTCATAGAGGTTTTAGGATTTGTAACACATAAAATTGAGGATTAAAAAAAGCCCTAAGCCCGTTGCCATTGAATCAATTCCACCTCATAGCGACCTTATAGGACAGAGTAGAACTGCCCTATGGAGTTTTCAAGGAGTGCCTGGTGGATTCGAACTGCTGACCTTTTGTTTAGCAGCTGTAGCTCTTAACCACCACACCATCAGGGTTTCCAAAAATGGAGAATAATTATATAATAAAGTGGAGGATAGTTTCATTAGGTTGCAAAATAGAGCATAATTACATACTACAGGGAATCATGGCATAGCCAAGTTGACACAATTCAATCTATGACAGTACAATTCAGTCTATGACAGTACTAAATGGTATTTTATTTTAATTTAACTAGTAGCATTGAAAGGTGAAAATGCCAAATTACTAAAAATATAAATAGGAGGGACAAGACTAAAGACTATTAAGTAGCTTTCTAGAAAAAAGTTTCAGCTTAGCAATTAATAACACAAAAAAGGATTGAAGAATAATTTTCTTTGATAAATTTGACTACATGTTTAAGAAACCTGTATTAGCCAAGGTTGTGAAGGTATTTTCCTGTGTTGTTTTATTGTTATTTATTACCGTGTAACAACCGTCACCAAACCTGATGTCTTAAAACAATTATTTCTCGTGTTGCTGTGGCTAGCTGGGCTCAGCTGTGCAGTTCTTCAGCTCCGTGTGTTGTCTGGTGGTATCACTCATAAGGATGCATTCAGCTGGGGGGTCAACTTGGGCTGCTGGAATATCCAGGATGTCTTTACCTTTGTGTCTGGTGCCTCAGCTGGGGCTGTCTTAGCCTTTTTCTCACTATGTGGTCTCTTAGTCTAGCCCTAGACTGTTTACATAATGGCTGCATCCCAGGAGAGTTTTTATTAACTCTTTATTATAACATTTTAAAACTTTATTCCTTACTTGATTTAGTTTACTGATCACTTTTTAAAGAAATAGCTAAATACACCCATGTAAATGTAATTGTTATAGATTGTATATAATATATATAAGAAATATATATATTTAATATATATTTTTTTCTGTGTATGTATATTATATATATCATATAGCTATAGCTGTGTTTCTATCTATATAAATAAAGAATTTTGCTTGGAATAACTGCCGTGGCTCCAGTTTTCTCCTGCTTTGCACATGTCAATATAATTTCCAAATGAATCACCCTCATGAGGTAATCTTCACGTATTAGAGTGTAACATGCACCTTTGATATGAAATATGAGGAGAAAACATTTCTTCTTTCTGAAGAATGCTCTATAGGAGTCATTGCACAGATTTCACTTACGGTCACAACTAAAAAAAGCAAGAGCAGTTCTAGAAAATTTTAGCTAAAAAATATAAAATTGCAAGAACTTCTAGAAAAATAGCTGAGCATCTTTAATTCAGGATTCGTGAAGGTAAATACTAAAATAATTTTTTAAATGCTGAAACCTCTGAATTTTAAACATTGTAATTTCCAAGTTTTCCTAAAGCTTTTTTAAGAATACGGGCTTTTAAAGATCCCTTAGTTATTTTTGACTGCCATAGAAATACTCATATAGACATATACAACATCTCTTGACTATTAGAAAACAAGTGAGTATCCTGCAAATTCATAGAGGATAAATCTGTAAGTTTGGTGTTTCTGAGAGAAATAAAATGCAAATTCAGAAAAAATACAAATGAAGAGAAAATACATAAGTTTTTGCTTAAATGTTGAAAAGAGTCATGAGGTTATTGCGTCCAGAGTTTGTGTATAGTATCAGTCATTCTGTTACTTTAAACAGAAATCAAATGACACTTTGCATTGGGCAAATCTGCTGCTAAAGTCCTCTTTGAAGTGTTAAAAAGCAAGGATATCACTTTGAGGACTGAGGTGTGTCCGACCCAAGTCATGGTATTTTCAGTCGCCTCACATGCATGTGAAAGCTGGACAGTGAATAAGGAAGACCAAATAAGAATTGATGCCTTTGAATCATGGTGTTGGCGAAGAATCTTGAGCATATACCATGGACTGTTGGGAAGAATGAACGAATCTGTCTTGGAAGAAGTACAGCCAGAATGCTCCTTAGAAGCAAGGATGACGAGACTTTATCTTACATACTTCGCACACGTTATCAGGAAGGACCAGTCCCTGGGGAAGGATGTCATGTTTGGTAAAGTAGACGGTGAGTTAAAAAAAGGAAGACCCTTGACAAGATGGTTTGACACAGTGGCTGCAACAGTGGGCTCAAACATAGGAACAATTGTGAGGATGGGGCAGGACGGGGCAGTGCTTCCTTCTGTGGTATAGAGGGTTGCTGTGAGTCGGAGCTGACTCGACAGCACTTAACAAGAACATTACTTCAAACTAGAAACTTCTTCTTTGGTAAGGATTAAATATTTCAGGGAATATTTAGAAAGTAGAAAAATAAGATCACAGAAACATTTCTGTGCGGCTAAAGGGATTTTTCACCAGTGGCAAAGTCATGGAATGAAAGGTGAAAAGATTAATTAGCTATGTTTGGAAGAAGCCTATAAAACTGACTTGCAATTCTTTTCATATTTTTCATTTACATTTCAAACACATCGTAAGTTGACGTCATACTGAGGAACACTTTCTAAGCGAGATGGAGCCAGGAAATCAGGGGTCAGGGCATCTAGCGAGGTGACCGGGGACGGGGCCAGCCAGGTGTTGTGCCAGTTTCATTGGCACCTGGCAAATTCCCTGGCATATGCTTACACGAAACTGCTGAACATTTTCATCCACCAACCACACACATACATTTACATGTTTGTACATAGACTTTAATTGTTCCCCCTTTAATTATGAAAAATGCTGTAGAAGCACACAGGCCTTCGTTTGAATTGGAGGAACTCTCTCAGCACGCTTTGACCTAGTCCCTTATTTATGCAGTAGATACTCAGCTGGGAGCTCAGCTGGGGCTGGTAGACAAGGCTGATGTGTTAACCCACTTACCTGAGTTCTCCACTGGAAGGTGGCAGCACTGTGATCCTGGATTTAGTTTCTCCTCTGGAGCATGGGTTGAAATTCTGGAAGGAGCTGCTCCCTAGTGGACAGTAGAGTGAAGACCCTTTCATGGGGCTTTGGGTTTAAGGACATAAGTTTTTTGTTTTTTATTTCATTGTGCATTAGGTGAAATTTTACAGCTCAAGTTAGTTTCTCATTCAAGAATTGATACACATATTGTTTTGTGACATTGGTTGTAATCCCCACAATGTGACAGTACTCTCCCCCTTTCCGTACTGGGTTCCCTGAGTCCATTCGTCCAGTTCCTGTCCCTTCCTGCCCTCTTGTCTTGCTTTTGGGCAGGAGCTGTCCATTTGGTCTCTTATATTTGAGTGAGCTTTGCAGGCCTGTCTAATCTTTGTCCGAAGAGTAGAGTTTGGGAGTGGTTTCAGTTCTGAGTTAGCAGTGTCCGGTGGCCACAGTCTTGGTGGTTCTTCCAGTCTCTGTCAGACCAGCAAGTCTGGTCTTTTTTCATGAATTTGAATTTTGTTCTACATTTTTCTCTGGCTCTCTCTGGGACCCTCTGTTGTGATCCCTGTCAGAGCAGTCGGTGGTGGTAGCTGGGCACCATCTAGTTCTGGGCTCAGGCTGGTGGAGGCTGTGGTTCCTGCAGTCCGTTAGTCGCTTGGGCTAATATTTTCCTTGTGTCTTTGGTTTTATTCATTCTCCTTTATGCTGGATGGGACGGGCTCAGTAGATGTATCTTAGATGGCTGATTGCTAGCTTTTAAGACCCCAGACGCTATTCACCAAAGTAGAATGTAGAAGGTTTTCTTTATGGATTATGTTATTATGCCAACTGACCTCGATGTCCTGTGAGACTGTGTCCCCAGCTCCCAGGACATAAGTGTTTTGTCTTTTCTGATTTGCAGTGTCATGTGAAAATAAAAAATTCTGTTTTGAGAAAAGTTTCTTTTCTTTTTTCTCGAGAAGTTAACATTGAAGCAGCGTCACACAAATAAGAGCCGTTGTTTATGCAAAGTTAGGCATGTTATTAGCGACAGGAAAATATTTTGCATGAAAATTGGGGTTATGCAGTTATATTTCAGTGTTTTGTTTTGAATTTTAAACACCCCATTAGGCTTAGACTTTTTTTGGAGATAATAAACTAAAACCTGTATAATACTTTATTATAATTTATGAAATTATCATTTACTTCAATTTTTGCTTCATACTACAAATAATCATTGTTAAAACATACGCAGTGTATGAGTCAAGCAGTCATGTAAAATGTTTCATCCCAAAGTGAATTAGAAGGTAAGGGTCACAGTTTTCAAATGCAAAAGATTCTTTATGGTAAGAAGGTGAAAATAAACAGCAAGGGAAGTTTAGAGAGGAAAAGGGTAAGATGCCAGAAAGACACCCAGAGGGTGGAAATAGGGAGAGAGAATGGTGGAGGAAGAAGGAAAGAAGACACCTATCAGAAAGGAGAGGTTTGAGGACTAATGAAAAGGCCCAAAGAAAGAAAAGCATTTAACATTTTTTGAATGCCCTGAATGTTGCCAGCACTTTCTGGCATGGTATAGTACTAGCTGTCTTGTTAGCTCCATTTTGCAGGTAAGGAAACTTAAATATCTTTAATTCACAGTGTGAATTAGTGGTGGAAACAGGTTTGAACTTCCACTATTTAATTTTCTACCGATATTTACTGCTTCTCACCATGGACAGAGCCCTGTACTTGATATGAGAATACTACCAGCACAAGCTGGGTGTGGTCCCTGGTCCCACACAGTGTATGTTCTAACAGGGAAGGTAGACAATCGCAACACAAGGTGATAAACGCTGTAGGTAGGGAAATGGCGGTAGGAGAATTTGGGGGTGTGGACAATTCAGACAGACTTGGCATCAGGGAAAGCTTCCTGGAGGAAGTGACTCCTTGTGTAAGAACTGAAGGGCAGGGTGACTGAAGACAAAGACTACTTTCTTTTCTTCAAACAAACTCCTTCACTTTTTTTTTTTTTAATTTTTAATAGTAGAGTTCCCATATACCCCCCCTCACACTCTACGCAGTTTCTTCAATAATTAACATCTTGCATTCCTGTGGTACGCTTGTTACAATTGATGAACCAATACTGTCTTAGTTATCTTAGTTACCTAGTGCTGCTATAACAGAAATACCACAATTGGATGGCTTTAACAAAGAGAAAGTCATTTTTTCACAGTGAAGTCAGCCAAAAGCTCCAAGTCAGGGCATTAGCTCCAGGGGAAGGCTTTCTCTCTCTTGTTGGCCTTCTCGTCAATTTCCCCCAGACTAGGAGCTTCTCTGCGCTGGGACCCTGGGTTCAAAGGACATGCTCTGCTCCCAGCACTTCTTTCTTGGTGGTGTGAGGTCCACCAACTCTCTGCTTGCTTCCCTTTCATCTCTTGAGAGATAAAAGGTGGTGCAGGCCACGCCCCAGGGAAACTCCCTTTACATTGGATCAGGGATGTGACCTTAGTAAGGGTGTTACAGTCCCACCCTAATCATCTTCAGCATAAAATTACAATCACAAAATGGAGGACAACCACACAATACTGGGAATCATGGCCCAGCCAAATTGTTACACACATTTTTGAGGGAACATAATTCAACCCGTGACAAATACTGATACATTAACCCAGTGCCCTGGTTTCCAGTGATACATTAGGACCACTTATTGTGTTGTACAATTCTGTGTTCTTGTTAGTTGCTGACCAGTTGATTCTGAATGATTTTTGGCAAATGCATAAAGTCATATGTCCACTGTTAGAGTATCATACAGAATGATGTCACTGCCCTGAAAAATGCCCTGTGCTCCCCCTATTCATCCCTCCTCCCTTCCCCTGACCCCTGGCAACCACTGATCTTCTCACTGTGTAGTTTTGCCTTTTCCACAATGTCATATGGTTGTAATCATAGAATATGTAATTTTTCTATTTTCTTTTACTTAGTATGCATTTAAGGTTCCTCCATGTCTTTTCATAAATTAGTAGCTCATTTCTTTTTATTGCTGAATAATACTCCGTTGTATGGATGTATCAGTTTGTTTATTCAGTCATTGAAGGACATTTCTGTTGCTTCTAATTTTTGGCAATTTTGAATAAAGCTGCTATAAACATTTGTATGCAGGTTTTTATGTGGACAGATGTTTTTATCTCATTTGGATAAATACTTAGGAGTGCAATTGCTGGATCAAATGATAAGACCATGTTTAGCTTTATATGGGAACTGCCAGACTGTCTTCCAAAATGGCTGTACCGTTTTGCATTCCTACCAGCAGTGAATGAGGGTTAGTGTCGCTCCACACCTTGGCATTAGGTGTTTTAGATTTTAGCCAGTCTTATAGATGTGTGGTGACATCTCACTGTTGTTTTGATTTTCAATTCCTTAGTCACTGTGAGTCAGAATTGACAGCAACAGGTTTGGCTTTGGTTTTTTGGAGTGACATATTGTCTTAGTCATCTAGTGCTGCTATAACAGAAATACCACAAGTGGATGGCTTTAACAGAGAAATTTATTCTCTCACAGTCTAGGAGGCTAGAAGTCTGAATTCAGGGTGCCAGCTGCAGGGGAAGCCTTTCTCTCTCAGCTCTGGGGAGAAGGTTCATGTCATCATTCTTCCCTGGTTGAGGAGCTTCTCAGCACGGGAACCCCAGGTCCAAAGGATGTACTATTTACCTGGCTCTTGTTTCTTGGTGGTTAGAGGTCTCCATGTCTCTCTGCTCGCTTCTCTCTTTAATATCTCAAAAGGCACAACCTAATCTTGTAGATTGAGTCCTGCCTCATTAGCATAACTGCCTGTAATCATCATGTTGTTGTTAGGTGCCATCAAGTCGGTTCCGACTCAGAGACGCTATGCACAACAGAACGACATACTGCCTGGTCCTGCGCCATCCCCACAATCGTCATGCTGGAGCTCATCTTTGCAGCCACTGTGTCAATCCACCTTGTTGAGGGTCTTCCTCTTTTCCACTGACCCTGTACTTTGCCAAGTGTGATGTCCTTCTGCAGGGACTGATCCTTCCTGACAACATGTCCAAAGTATGTAAGACGCAGTCTCACCATCCTTGCTTCTAAGGAGCATTCTGGTTGTACTTCTAAGACAGATATGTTCGTTCTTTTGGCAGTCTGTGGTGTATTCAATATGCTTCGCCAACACCACAATTCAAAGGCATCAAATTCTTCGGTCTTCCTTATTCATTGTCCAGCTTTCCATTAACATCATAGAGGTAGGATTTACAACACGTAGGAAGATCACATCAGATAACAAAATGGTAGACAGTCACACAATACTGAGAATCATGGCCTAACCAAGTTTACACACATTTTGGGGGGACACGATTCTGTCCGTAACACACGATGTTGAGCATTTTTTCGTATGCTCATTTGCTGTCTGTGTATCTGCCTTAATGAGGTTTCTGTTCAGATATTTTATAATTTTTTCCTTATTCTTGAGCTTTAAGAGTTCTTTGTACATCTTTGTTACAAATCCTTTATCAGATATGTATTTCGCAAGTATTTTCTCAGTCTGGTTTGTCTTTTCATTTTCTTAACGATGTCTCTCACAGATTCAAGTTTTAAATTTTAATGAAGTCCAACTTGTCAGTTTTTTTCTTTTACGGATCATGCTTTTGGTGTTGTATCTAAAAAGTTTTTGCCAGATCCAATGTCACCTATATTTTCTCCTGTGCTATATTCGAGAAAGTTGTATAGTTTTACATCTTACACGTATAATCCATTTTGAGTTAATTTTTGTGAAAGGTGGAAACTCTGTGTCTTCATTCATTTTTTTTTTGCATGAGTATGTCCAGTTGTTTCAACACCATTTGTGGAAAAATCTATCCTTTCTCCATTGAATTGCGTTTACTCCCTTGTCAAAGATGGTTGACTGTATTTGTGAGAGTCTATATTTGGGCTGTCTATTCCGTTCCACTGACCAGTTTGTCTTTTTCTTTGCCAATACCACGCTATCTTGATCATTGTAGCTTAATTAAGCTTCTTGATCACTATAGCTTTAAAACTTTATTGTAATAAGTCTTGAAGTCGGGTAGTATTAGTCCTCCAACTGTGTTCTTCTTAAGTATTGTGTTGAGTCCTCTGGGTGTTTTGGTTTTCCATATAAATTTTATAATTAGTTTGTTGGTATTTACAAAATAACTTGCTTGGATTTGGATTTCTTTGAATATATAGTTGGGAGGCTGGGAAGAACATGACATCTTAATAATATTGTCTTCCTACCCATGTACATGGAATATCTCTCTAGTAATTTAGATTTTTTATTTCTTTTATCAGGGTTTTGTAGCTTTCCTTATATAGATCTTATATATGTTGTGTTAGATTTACACCTAAATATTTCAATTTTTTTTTTGGTGCTAATATAAATGATGTTGTATTTTTAATTTTAAACAATCATTCACTGCTGGTATTGTAGGTAAGCAATTGACTTTTGTAGTTTGGTTTGTTTTTTTATCTTTTATTTCTTTTTTTTTCCTAATCCTTTTCTTATTTTTCTGCCACAGTATCTAGAGTTTTGAGAAAGGCTCTCCTATCTTTGTTCATGCCTGGGGATTTCTGCATGATTAGGGCTCAACCTAAACCAAATCAAACCAGTTGCCATCGAATCAATTCTGACTACTGTACACCCCATAGGACAGAGTAGCACTGTCCCATAGGGTTTTCAAGGAGTGGCTGATGGATTTGAACTGCCGACCTTTTGATGGATTTGAACTGCTGTCGACCTTTTGGTTAGCAGCCGGACTCTTAATGGTTAGGGCCCACAGCTGACTTTTGACTTTGTCCCTTGAGTTAAAAATGACTGAAAATGACTGTTGGGTAGCTTTGCAGAAGGCAAGCCTATTGCAGCTTCAGTCTAGATGTGTGATGCTTGATTCAAAACTCAGTATCATTTTATTTTGCCCTTGGGGCTCTGGGCCAGGCTAAAATTTGTATAACTGGTTTGAAATTACCAAACTAAGATGGCTAATTGTCATTTAGTGGCCTGTTAGATTGGGAGCTCTTATTTAACAATTAGGAATCAAAATAATTATCTACTAAACCATTTAAGAAAGAAATTTTTTTTTTTAGTTGATAGCAATTTTTTAAGTTTAGTAAAAACTAACATATAAAATCAGTCATTATGTAATGTATATATAAATACACTTTTTTTTAGAAACTTCCATGTCTGTTGTAGTAAAAAGAAATACATCTTTGTGGTATTCAAATTTAATGTTTTTCCCTACCCAGCGATGACTGCTTCCCTGGCCCAATAAGAGAGTTTCTTGAGGGATATAAGAGTGAGAAGGAAAAAGAGGGCACAGTGGGCTTGAGTGGGCAACAAAAAGATGAATGGAATTCCTGTAGAAGATAAAGTGGGTGGAAGGTCAGAGGTCATTTAAATGCTGAACCAAAACTGCTGTGACTTGGGGTGGAAGGGTTAGTGAAGGAATGTGGTTTTCTCTGGGAAGGAAAAGCTTGATGCTTAACCAAGCAATTCTGAGTTCAATCTTTACATTTCTAGATAAAGTTCTCACAATTTAGGATGTTTTATTTTACCTACGGCATAGCATCCTGCACACCTGAAAACCTGGCCAATCTGACTAGAATTAATAGTCTGGTTTTGTTTTGGTTCTTCCCCAGGCCCCATTCCTCTCTGGTGCAGGACCTGCCCCACCCCCCGTGGCACCCTGTGGTGTCATTAGGCCTGTGATCTGAGTCAGCCCAGGGGAGGGTTGCTTCCTTTGGACTTGGCACCTGTGTAAACAACCCCAGCTCTTCTTTTCCTCAGCTGAGTTTTAGTGGGTTTTGATGCAATGGGAAAGGAGTTAGGGAAAATTCAGCTTCCTAAACAAGTGTCCTCCGTGGAGGTAGACAGGCTGGAACCGGCCCAGCTATCACCTTCTGCAGTTGCGTTTATCGTCACAACAAGCAGCCGGGACCTGGAGGGCTGTGCCTCAAGAATGAAGAAGGCCACCGAGGAGCTGGACCACATTTTATGGGTAGAGCTGGCTGAGCTTTTCAGTTCTTTTTAGTTTATTCAGTGGCCAGAGTATAATCCTAAAAGATTTTGGTATATCGATTTGAATTGTTCTAAAATGTGAGAATTTTGGTTTAGCGAATGGTATGAGATGCAGAAAAGATGGCATTGGTGGTTCAGTGGTAGAATTCTCACCTCCCGTGAAGAGACCTGGGTTCCTAGCCAGTGTACCTCATCCACAGCCACCACCCGTCTGTCAGTGGAGGCTTGCGTGTTGCTATGAGTTCGAACAGGTTTCAGCAGAGCTTCCAGACTAAAACAGACTAGGAAGAAAGATGCCTGGATCCGCTTCTGAAAATCAGCCAGTGAAAACCCTTTGCAACTAATCACAGGGACGGCAAAAGACTGGGAATCATTTTGTTCTGTTGTGCATGGGGTCACTGTGAGTAGGGGGCCCACTCAATGCTAACGAACAACAGTAACATAATATCCAGAAGTTAGCAGTTCTAATTTCTTTTTGGGTTACTGCCCGCTTACTGTTACTGATCTCAGTTTCTTTGTTTCCCATTGGTAAAATGAAAGCAGTACTAAAGGTGATTTTTTTTTCACTTCTCACATTGCTTGTCTATCTTCCACTGCCCACCCTATGAAGGTTGGACCTTACAAGCCCACAAGGAATCCCATAACTCAGAATCCCGGTGCTATCTTTGCAACACTGGGGACTAGTACTGTGTTATAGCCAGCTTTGTTGACTTCATTTATTCATGAGTTCTGTGAGCCATCTTTTTTGAACATTAGATTCTGGGCCATGTCGGCAGACCACTGGATGGAGAAGGGTCAGTCCATTATTGTTAGAGGTCATGAATCCAATGTAATTAAATGCATTGTCTGTCGACTGAATCACGTGCGGCACAGACAGAGGTGGCATTTCCAAATACTTGGAAGTGCTGTATCACTTATAGCAGTGAAGATTTCATAGGTTCTGTCATATTTCCTCAATGTTCTCTTGAAGTATTCTGATTTTAGGAGGTGCTGTTTAGAACCACTGCTCTAAATTCCTTGAGATTATTGCATCTTTGAGAGTTTCTAATGGTAGGTGTTATGTCAGTACTATTGCTGTGTTTGCAGAGTTCTGCAATTCTCTCTCTATTTCACTTAAAAATATGAGGTAAAAGATTAGAATTTATTGCTGTTGTAAGGTAGGAGGGGAGGGGAGGAACCAACTGTAAGAGGCCCAACATTCTGAGCATAGCTAAAATGTAAATCTCCTTAATCAGCCCTAATTGCCTTTCCTAAGGCCGTTTTGCCAACACTAATTTGCGATCGCCTTTGGATATGGTTTGCTTGTTTTCTCAAGTCAGGATATGGGTTATTTTCATGTGTGTGTGTTTGAAGAAATTCTTTAAGTATTCCTGGGATTTCTTCTCCTTTCCTTGAGCCAGAGGAATCTCACTCAGAGTATGGGTGACTCTGGTAAATTTCGATAAAGAGAAAAATAAAAATGAATTAGTAGAAAAAAAAGTAGTAGAGTTAAGAATATCATTGGGCTTGTTTCACGGTTGCTGTGCTAACTGAGAAAAAATGCTGGAAGATTTTTCTGATGGGTGGGTTTTTGTCAGCACTTTAATGAGATCAAATGGCTTAAAAACAACTCAAGAAGGTTGTGCCAGGTGCTGTCCTGTGCCCCTCGGTTCGTCGTCGTGTGCCGTCGAGTCGATTCCGACCCATATACCAAAAACCCACTGCCATCGAGTCGATTCTGACTCATAGTGACCCTACAAAAAAAAAAAAAAAAAAACAGTAACCTGTATATCACGGAGTAGAACTGCTCCATAGGGTTTTCTTGGCTGTAATCTCAGGTCTTTTCTCCCGCCGAGTGGCTAGAGGGTTCGAACTGCTGACCTTTCGGTTCACAGCTGAGTGCTTAACCATTGCACCACCAGGGTTCCTTTGCCCCTCAGTTTAGAGCAGTATATTTGACATGCCAAGAAATTTGCCTACATTTTTAGGTGATTTGATTTTTTTAATACATAAAATCACAGTTATATAAGAGATGGTATGTGGGGAAGTTTGTCAAGCTTATTACTGTCTTATCAGTAGGATTACAAAAATATAAATTAGATTTTAGGATAGAAATCTGACAAGTCATTTCTGGGTCTCCAAAGCTGTACATGTGGTGTTAATTTTGACCTGATTCATAGGTCCTCTGATACCTTAACACACAGAAAGTGTGTGTAAAATAGCCAGACTTATTGGCGTTAACTTTCTTGCAGCTCTTGCCAACAAAGGGAATAGTATGTACTAAATTTGAGTCTGGTTTCAAAACAAATGTCAGAATTTTAAAACACTGGATTTACTGGAACGTAAATAGCATATTTAATGAAGCTGTTTCTCTGAACTGCCTTGTTAGTCTGTCAGCACTTCAGGTAGTGAGTTTCCATTTTAATAGATGACTGTTACCCTTCCTTAGGAGCCCTGGTGGCATAGTGGTTAAAAGCTCGGCTGCTGACCAAAAGGTCAGCAGATCAAATCTACCAGCCGCTCCTTAGAAACCCTATGAGGCAGTTCTAGTCTGTCCTGTAAGGTCGCTATGAGTCAGAAGCGACTCAAAGGCACTGACTGGGAAAGAAAACTTAGTCCCCTTATAAAATCCTTTAGTAAGCAAATCAACTTCTCAATATTAAAAATTGCTTCAAATGTCAGAAACAAGATAAATATGAGCCCAGGGTCTTCCAGTGGGGGAAGCTAATATCTATGGTAACCAAGCAAGCTTCCATCTTATTTGTGTAAATTAGTGGTATGTTAAATAATCAGCTTCATACTCTTGTTTTTAGCATATATAGAACATTTGCTTTGTAAAACATGCTTTACACTGAGAAGTTTTTTTGTTTGAAGGTTATTGGAGGAGAGATGATATTTTATCTTAAAAATATGCTGTTTTGATTTTGAGGACGATACACCCTTTGTCATGAATTGAATTGTGTGCCCCCAAAGTATCTGTCAACTTGGCTAGGTCATGATTTCCAGTATTGTATGACTGTCTACCATTTTATCATCTGATGTGATTTCCATATGTGTTGTAAATCCTATCACTATGATGTAATAGGATGGATTAGCAGCAGTTACATAGATGAGGTCTACAAGATTAGACAGCGTCTTAAGCCAATCTCTTTTGAGATATAGAAGAGAGAAGCGAGCAGAGAGACATGGGGCTCTCATACCACCAAGAAAGCAACGCTGGGAGCAGAGTGCGTCTTTTGGACCTGAGGTCCCTGTGCTGAGCTGCTCCCAGACCAAGGGAAGCCTGATGACAAGGACCTTCCTCCAGAGCCAGCAGAGAGAGAAAGCCTTCCCCTGGAGCTGACACCCTGAATTTGGACTTGTAGCCTGCTAGACAGTGAGAAAAAATTTCTGTGTGTTAAAGCCATCCACTTGTGGTGTTTTTGTTACAGCAGCACTAGGTGGCTAAGACAACCTTTGACAGAGACTAGGGTAATTTAAGGAGATTGTGTGCTGGAAGTTGGGCTGAATTAACCAGTTGCCATTGATTTCGACTCATGACAAGCCCATGTGTGTCGGAGTAGAACTGTCCCCCATAGGGTTTTCAGTAGAACTGTGCTCCATAGGGTATTCAGTAGAACTGTGCTCCATAGGGTTGTCAGTAGAACTGTGCTCCGTAGGGTTGTCAGTAGAACTGTGCTCCGTAGGGTTGTCAGTAGAACTGTGCTCCGTAGGGTTGTCAGTAGAACTGTGCTCCGTAGGGTTTTCAGTAGAGCTGTGCTCCATAGGGTTGCCAGTAGAACTGTGCTCCATAGGGTTGTCAGTAGAACTGTGCTCCATAGAGTTGTCAGTAGACCTGTGCTCCGTAGGGTTTTCAGTAGAACTGTGCTCCGTAGGGTTGTCAGTAGAACTGTGCTCCGTAGGGTTTTCAGTAGAACTGTGCTCCATAGGGTTGTCAGTAGACCTGTGCTCCATAGGGTTGTCAGTAGACCTGTGCTCCATAGGGTTGTCAGTAGAACTGTGCTCCATAGGGTTGTCAGTAGAACTGTGCTCCATAGGGTTGTCAGTAGAACTGTGCCCCATAGGGTTGTCAGTAGAACTGTGCTCCATAGGGTTTTCAGTAGAGCTGTGCTCCGTAGGGTTTTCAGTGGCTGAGTTTTTGGAAGCCGATGACCAGGCCTTTCTCCAGGCCGCTCTGGGTGGGCTTGAACCTCCAAGTTTCAGGTCAGCAGCCACCCGCATTAACTCTTTGTACCACCCTGGAACCCTTTTTGAGAACGACGGGTTTGGTTTTGTTTTTGGTTAGAACACCTTCGCTGAATTAGTTTGATTAGAAGAGATGTAAACTTAAGTATTAAAAGAAGCTTCATACTCCAGACGTTTAGGAAGATGGACGGGGTGTAGTATTAACAGTCTGAAGAAACAAATTCTTTATTTTCTCCTATTCCACATAGGATTTGTTTTGGTTTCCCTCATCTTGTTTAATAGTCCACCGTGACATTTTACTTATCCATTGAGTTCCTTTTTCCTCGGAGCTTAAATTAGGATAAAGTAGAATGAATTCGGATAAATTAATTAGGATAAAGTAGAATGAAGGAGATGAGAAAAAAGACGGCTGGTATTTTTTTGACTGTCTGCTATGGGCCAGGATTATGCCTGGCACTTTCTTCACAATTGTCTAATGGGATAC
Organism: Loxodonta africana; assembly: GCF_030014295.1. NCBI lineage: Eukaryota > Metazoa > Chordata > Mammalia > Proboscidea > Elephantidae > Loxodonta > Loxodonta africana. Next base: position 18,506,165 of record NC_087362.1, read on the forward strand.
AAAGTTTTAATTCTCATTTTGTAAAAAGTAACCTCTCAAGGTCACACAGCTAGTTAGTGTAACCAGACTTTAAACCCAGATCAGTGTTTTTTCTGTTACGGTGAAGCTTCTAAACGTGTGCTTTCATGGAACCCCAGATCTCTAGCTCCTTTTGGAGTGTTTGGAAAAACAGATCTGAAGCGTTACCCCTTCGCTACAATTAAGAAAAAATGTGGATTATTCAGTCACTCATTCAACAAATATTTTTATATACCAGGTACTGTTGTATATGCTAGGTGTAGCCTCAAAAAAGAAAAAACAGCTTGCATTCCTTTATATCATTTAGATATTCCACACATTTCTAGAAGATAATTCTTAGTTCTGGGATAGACCGTTGGGCAATCAGAGGACAACTGCAGGATGTTAAAAATTTTTTTTGAGGGAACTATAAAATGCAAAATATTTTGAGATGTGAGTGAATACTTTGTGATGCACTTCATGTTTCTATTAACTATATTAATATTTGGCATAATCCCAGAGTATTAAATAACAGCATTTCCTTAGGTGTGTTCTGTGAGGTGTTTGGTATCAAGCGATAAAAGGATATTCGGGCAGCTGATTTGGGGACACGCCTAGTTAAAGACAGGTTTCTTTACTGCAGAACTGCTCAGAGCTGTAATATGCTAACATATATTATGAGTCTTTGCAGTGTTTAACAAGCTTATTTGACATAGACCTTTTTTTCAAGGACCGTCTACCCCAAGTAGTGTTCAGGAGAATATGCATTTCTGTGTAGACACAGAATGCTGTCTTCCTCCTATAAGTTTTTTGCTTCCCTAGTCAGAAAGCACAGTATAAGTTCCACTTACTGAAGTGCTTCTAATGTTAAATCTATTAAGCTTTACTTCAGGTATAAAGAGTAAGTATATGATGGTTGTAATAACGTCTGAGGAAGTCTAAGGGGGTTAGGTTTTCATTTCACCATAAACTGTTTCTCCTCTGGTCATGAAGGTGTAGTAAAATTATTATGTTATTGCTACAGAAATGGGCATTTATGGAGGCTTGCAATTAACTGATCCTTTGGTTTCTGAAGGTTGGTATTTACTACCATTGTGTTTTCAGATGTTCAGACAATTGTCACTTTGCTGTGAGCCCAAATAGTAATTTTAAGTTGGCTACAAACTGAAGACATTTATTCACTTAAAATTATCCTTTAAAAAGAACCACATTCCCTCCTTCTGATTGAGATGGCAAATTGAAGTAGTCCTACCCACCCTGGACTTTATGCCTCATCTGCAGAGAGGCACTCTGCTTCAGGCTGTTAAATCTGTACTCTTCCTGCCTGGATGTGTGGGAATCAAGGTTACTGTCCTACTGGGAACCCACCTCCTATGCAGGGAGGCAAACATTAAAGTGAAAAAGCAGGATAAAGAAACAGTTTTCGTTAGGACCAGAGCACAAACCCTGGTCCTTATCTTTCCAGTGTGCAGAACACTGTGTGGCACAAATAGGCATTCAGTAAATACTTGCTGGATGAATACAAAATAACTTCTGCTTTAATCCTGTATCTTCTGATGAGAGATAACTGTGTAAATTCTGGGGAAAGCCAATCTTTATTGTTTCTTTTTTAAGCTCAAATTGCCAAGTACTCTACTAAGCGTGGAAACCCTGTTGGCTTAGTGGTTAAGAGCTATGGCTGCTAACCAAAATGTCGGCAGTTCGAATCCACCAGGCGCTCCTTGGAAACCCTGTAGGGTAGTTATGTTCTGTCCTGTGGGGTTGCTATGAGTTGGGATTGACTCAACAGCAATGGTTTTAATGGATTTTTTCTGTTAAGCATATATACGTTATCTCATTTCTCACAGAAGTTCTCAAAACAACACTATGAGATATTTTCCCTATTACACAGTAGGTAAACAGAAGCTTGAGAACATTAAATACTGTGCCTTTAAAGACCTATAGCTTATAACTGGTATTAGTTGCCACTGAGTCCATTCCGACTCATGGTGACCCCATGTGTGTCAGCATAGAAGTGTGCTCCATAGGGTTTTCAATGTCTGGTTTTTTTCAGAAGTAAATTGCCAGACCTTTCTTTTGAGGTGCCACTGGGTGGAGTTGAGCCTTCAGCCTTTTGGTTAGCAGCTGACCACGTAAACTGTTTGCATCACCCAGGGACTAATAACTGGTCGACCTGGGATATGAACCCAAGTCGACTGACTTTGGTACTTTGCAGTTTTCACCACTGTACTGTGCTACTAGCTTTCTTTACTTGCCTCTGTACTGATGATAGATGGAGTTCCCGTTTTAAGACCTTGTCCGCAGGACTCTTACTAGCAAACCTTTGATTTATTTTAGGAAGAATAAAATCAACACAGGATTTTGCCTGGCATGTCAGAGCCACAGAAGTCAATGGTGTTTTCTCTGTGACATCACAGGAAGTTACCATGGAAACGATTATGGTATAATGAATCCAGAATTATAACTTTGAGTGGGAAATAAGCTGGAGACAAAATACTGAGACATAGCAAATTTGTTGTCCTGAAAGTACTTTTTAGATTTTGGATGAACAAACCTAGCACCCTGAGGTCTAAAGGCCTGGTCTATTTCAGCATTCCGGAAACAGCAGCGTTAAATTATTCTTTTAACTCTCCCTGGTTTGGGTACCATTTTCAGAACTTGCTGAAAGTAAAATAATTCCCATGTGTGCATATCTGTTTTTAGTTCAGCAAATATTGTTTTTTACAGATTCTCCCTCCCCCGCCCGCCCTCTAATCCTTTCTTCTAGATATTCCCAAGGGAGATAAACTGTTGCCTGGTTTTTGCATCCGCTGTGTTCCCTGTCGAATAAGTTAGCTCTGTCTGGTATCTGTTAATTGTTGAAGCCAATCTGACAGTGGATGGAAGGGGATGTAGTAAAAAAGCAAGATGTTATTTTTCTAATAGAAGCGTTAATTCTGAATTCCGTTGTTACTATTCAAGGCCCAAACCAGACCCACTGCCATCCAGTCCTCAACTCATAGGAACCCTAGAGGACAGAGTAGAATTGCCCCATAGGGTTTCCCAGGCTGTAAATCTTTTAAGGAAGCAGACTGTCACATCTTTCTATGCGGAACTGTTGGTGGATTCGAACTGCTAACCTTCCCCCCAACCCCATTAGCAGCTGAGCACTTTAACCACTGCACCACCAGGGCTCCTTTTGTTACTGATACTGCTCAATAAATTTATCCTTTCAAAATAAAAGAAAATGCTTATTTAAGAAAACATTGATCATACATATTAAAACCTTGTCATAAAGAGAAGAGGTTTTTCAGATTGGCAGTCACCAGAGATGGCAGCAATACTGCATTCGTGTTTGCTGTCTTAATTTCTTTGCACTTGGGATCCTCGTTCGGCTGACATTTTGTCCAGCCGGCTTCAGGGCACGTTGCAGACTTCTCTTCCCTTCACTGCTCTGATATGACTTTGAAAGGGCTGATGATTCTAGAGAGAAACTGCCTGGCTGTCTGGCTCACTAAACTCTGGAAACTTGCCAGTCTACCCATTTCAGTTACCACCACGAATTATTCAGAATCTGAAGTTCTTTCTCCCAGGTTACTCCCCAGATCGGGGAGCACAGATTAGGAAGGGAATGGTGAATAGCAGTGGAACTTTAAGTAAAAAGGAATTAAAAAATGGTAAAAGGAACACGTTAGAGGGTCGAACTGGTTTCAAATGAATGTGCCAGGGTATTAGATGATGGTGATATTTGATATATATGAAAGACTGTGAAAACTTGTCAGTTATGAAACTTACCTATACACTGGGGAACCTACCACTCAGTTTACGTCAGTGAGGTTATTTGTGTGTTCTTTCACTGCTCTAGCCCTCTACCAATTTATATTTATTATTTCACTTGTTTTTTTAAGAATAAAGTTGTATAGTTTACCACATAAAAAACACAGCTGTTGCCACTGAGTTGATTCTGACTCGTAGCGACCCTGTAAGACAGAGTAGAACTACACCGTAGGGTTTCCAAGGAGCGACTGGTGGATTCGAACTGCCAACCTTTTGGTAAGTACATATAATTTTATAAAAACGATAACATACTGATTGAAACAGTTTGTCTTTCCACCTAACGAATTACTGATTCATCCATGTGGTTGTGAGCTTATTGATGTATAAATTTCCTTTCCAATCTTTACTTTGATGCGTGGTTATTTTGAAATGATTTGAATTTCCCAACATGTGGAGACTTTAAGTTTATCTCTGTATTATTGATTTCTACCTTAATTGCTTTGTGATTAGGAAACATAGTCTATGTAATAATACCCATTTGTGGAAATTCTTTAAGACTTGTTTTGTGGCGTAGCACACAGAACGTTGATAAAAATGTGCGCATGAGGAAAATAGGTATTCTGTCATCACTTGGTGTACCACGTGTCCACTAAATCAAAATGTTTTGGAATCTCCCACTATATAATGGGTTTGTCAATTTCCTCTGTGTTTTTATTAAATTTTATTGTATATGTGGTACACATGTATAGGGGAAACCTGGTGCACAGTGGTTAAGCGCTCGGCTGCTAACTGAAAGGTCAGTTCGAACCCACCAGCCGCTCCGCGGGAGAAAGAGGTGGTAGTCTGCTTCTATAAGGTCCGTATGAGTTGGAATTGACTTGACAGCAATAAGATTTACCCATGTATAGAACCAGGGGACAGATTACCCAATAAGCAAGGTATGCACGGGTTTACTTGTACTTAGTTACTAATCTGTAGTGCACAGTTTCACCTGTTTTTCCCCTGTACATCAAGCCCCTGTATGGAACTGTTAATCTTGTTAAGTTAAATTTTTCATCATTATGTGGGGGCCCTCTGTATTCCTTTAATGTTTGTTGTTGTTAAATCCATTAAAAAAAAAAAAAAGAACCGTGATATCAATTTAGGTATATAGCTTTATTTTAGTCAGTATTTGCCTGGTAAGAAGCCCTGGTGGTGCAGTAGTTAAAACGCTCGGCTGCTAACCAAAAGGTTGTGTCAGTCAGTTTTTGTAAAGACTTACAGCCTTGGAAACCCTGTGGGGTCGTTACGAGCTGGAATCGACTCAACGGCAGTGGGTTTGGTTTTGGGGATTTGCCTGGTACCTTTTTTTTTCCTGTGTGCTTCTAACCTTTCCATGCCTTTGTGCCTTAGCTGTGTCTCTTGTTAAAATCACTGGCTTTTAACTGGTAGGTTAATTTGCATTTATTGTGATTATTTGATGTTTGTTACTTTTATCTTGTATTTTCTCTTTGTCTCACGTTTTTATCCTTCTGTTTTCCCTTTATTATATTTTTTTAATTGATTGAACTTTGTGTGCTAACTTGTTCCATTGCCCTGCCCCACTGATATGGAAGCTGTGACAGAGACTTCTAGGCTCTTTTATTCTTGAAACTACATTTCCCAGCGTCCCTTGCTGTTTGTTACACAGTACCATGCGGCCGAGCTTTATTTAGCCAATGAAATGTGGACAGAAGTGTGATGTATGCCATTTTGGGGGCAAGGCTTTTAAGAAGTGCCTGAACCTCTTTCGTGCCCTCTATTTCACTTTTTTTCTGGATGCAGAAGATGCTGTGGCCCTAGGGGCTGGTGGAGCCCAAAGGTGGAAGGAGCCTGAGTTGCTACATTTCCTTATGGAGGAAAGCCACTTGTCAACCAAACATTGGACGTGTTACAAGAAATACTGTGCTAAGCCCCTGAAGTTTGGGGGCTTGTTACAGTAGCTAATGCTTTCCTTGAAATTGTCCATGTCTGCCTAACAGAGTCTAAAGTGAGACCTGAATTTAACCTCCTCTGAATGATATAAGAATCTCAGAACACAACTCCAGTTGCCTCGCTCCTGCCTTCATTACTGTTGTTGTTAGGTGCCGTTGTCGGTTCTGCCTCACAGCGACCCCATGCACAACAGAATGAAATGCCATTCGGTCCTTGCACCATCCTCAGAGTTGTTGCTATATTGAGCCCATTGTTGAAGCCACTGTGTTAATCCATCTCGTTGAGGGTCTTGCTCTTTTTCTGTGACCCTCTGCTTTACCAAGCACGACGTCCTTCTCCAGGGACTGATCCCTCCTGATAACATGTCCACTGTATGTGAAAAGTAGTCTCGTCATCCTTGCTTCTAAGGAGCATTCTGACTGTACTTCTTCCAAAACATGCTGTCCTTAAAAAAAAAAAAACAGAAAAACTCTGGACATTATTATTGTTTTTTGATTGTTTAGATTTGCCTCCATTTTTACCAATTTGCAGCACTTCAGACCTTTCTTCTAGGGTCATTGCCTTTTTTGAAGTATGTCCTTTAGAAGATCTAGTGGGTAAAGATCTCCCGATAACAAATACTCTTGGGTTATATTTATCTGAATATGTCTTTATCTTTCTCTTGTTTATACATAAGGTCGCCATGAGTCGGAGCTGACTCAGTGGCAGCTTAACAACAACATAAGTCTAGGTTGATGACTATCTTCCTAAGATATTATTTCACCAACGTTTACCCTCTGTCGTTTGTTTCTGTTGTATTTTGTTTTCAGCCCAATTGTCATTTCTTTGTTAGGCAATCTACCTTTTTTCTCTTTTTAAGATCTTCTCTTTGTCTTTGATGCTCTACAGTTTCACTGCAATGTGTCTAGGTATGGTTTCTTTGTACTTACTTTAGTATTCACTTTGCTTAATGCGTATATAGATTTATACGTATTAAATGATCTAAAAAAGATTGCTCATTTGGCTTATTTCCATGGAAAAAGCATTATTTTTAATAACAAATTTGTTTTCAGATATCATAGAAATCAGAAATCATGTGTTGGTGCATATATGTATTATAGTTGTTGTTAGTTGCCTTTGAGTTTATTGCAACTCATGGAGACCTGACGTGTGCTGAGTAGAACTGCTCCATAGGGTTTTCAAAGCTGTGACCTTTAGGAAGCAGATTGCCAGGCCTGTCTTCCAGGGCACCTCTGGGTGGGATCAGACTGCCAACATTTCAGCTAGTAGTCGAGCACTTAACCACTTGCACCACATAGCTTTTATACTTAGCATTATGTAAAATTTAGGGGCAGAAACAAGTACGCGCACATGTGCGCACACACACACAGTGGTATATGTTTTCAGATGCACGTTTATATTGACTAGCCCTGTGGAAAATTATAGCATATAGAAGAGTTGAAAACCTGGTGATTTTACTCTGTAGTGTGTAATGACTATGTGCAGTACAGAAGGAGAACACTAATCTTCATGTAGCCGGGGATGTTAAAAGTATTCTTTTTGCTGGTATTCTAAGAACTGGGTCTTTCATTTGTGATTTAAAGTGTTGAAAGGTACAGTGACCTGAAAACCAATTTCTGATTGTGGAAAGCAAATGAAAGGTGAAGACAGAGGACCTTGTTTTGGACCTTTCCACAAGGTAATTTACCTTTTTCTCCAGCCCAAGAATATTGCCAGAAAGGATGGAAAATCTTATTAGATGCAATATATGTACCAATTGATTTTTTAAAAGCACTATTGTATGAACTCTTTCCATTTCTCCTTTCAAAGGAGAACATTTTGATATTGAGGAGTCACTACATATTTAGCGGTCACTGTGGTATGTCAACTCTAAGGGCACAGTGGTTAAGTGCTCGGCTGCTAACCGAAAGGTTGGTGGTTTGAACCCCCCAGCCACTCCGTGGGGAAAGATGTGACAGTCTGCTTCCGTGAAGATTACAGCCTTGAAGAATCTATGGGGCAGTTTTACTCTGTCGTATAGGGTTGCTGTGAGTTGAAATCGACTCAGTGGCCATGGGTTATATCAACTAAAGTTTTCTTATACAGCCAAGAAAATAGTTTGAACATTTTATACCTCTCCTGATCAGTGTCCTGTAGTCAAAAGTTTGCTTTTAGTCATATTTTAAAGGGATATAATACTGTTCTAACCAAAAGTGCTAGAGAAATCTGATAATTTATTATAAGAATATTTAACCCAGGTCTGTTAGTCTGTGATTTTAATACAAAATGTCAAGAATTTTATTTATGTTTAAAGGATTGCTATACCATTCTGGATGCAGTTCGTTTTATAAAAAAATACAAAAAGCACAGTTATTCTTGGGATGGGCTTTTGTATTATTAAAAATAAAAGTGATAGAATTATGGAACTGTTTCTACTTTTTTGAGTGTTCTTTTTCAGTATTTTAAAAGTAAAAACTATTTAAAGAAATTAAGAAATAGAGAATAACATGTTTTCTTGGATGAAATTAAAGCAATAGTGTACTAACTCAGATATGGGTAGGCTTTGAGGATATGTAGTAAGGGAACAGCTTATTAAAGTGAAACACAGAGCCAAATGCTTCCTTAAGTAGTGGATAGGTAATTTGAGTTAATCCTACTGCTATGGAAGACTGAAAAAGAAAGTTAATATATAAAAAAGCCTGCTTGGAGACATTGGAGAGATAATAACGGAGGATCAGGACCAGGATCAGGGAGGGGAAAGACCCAGAGATGGGAAACCAGGATTGGTTTTCCTAGGGTATTTTCTGATTTGGGGATAGGGAGGGGAGGTTGTGCAGCTGAGAGGTGGTGTACTTTTTAACATCTTCACAGAGCTAGGAGGGCAGATTTTAGAATTCAGGGTCCACAAAGGAAGGCAGACCTTGGCGATACCTCCTTGCAGTAGGTTGAGATTTTACCATTTTGGTAAGGGCGACTTAGAAATGGACAGACTTTTGCAAGGAACTGTAGCCCAGCTTTTAATCATCCCATTCCCTGAAATAGATTAAGGTGATCCTGGAATGCTAGTCCTATAGGTGTCTGGCAGAAACAGGCTTTAATCCTCTCTAGAAAGACAGAATATTATTTTCTACTAGCAATTTTGAAATATAATATCTGACAGTCGCAAATAAATGGACATTTGAGGAGGAAAGATAGCATTAGCAAAAACCAGAGAAACAATTGGAAAGATTCATATATGCTGGTGTTATCAGAAACGGACTTTAAAACTATTATGTTTATTATTTTCAAGGAAAGGCAAGATTTCAAGAGAAATGAAAAGTATCAAAAAACAACCAAGTAAAAATTCTAGAACTGCAAAGTACAATAACCAAAATTAAAAACTCAGTGGATAGGTTAAGCAGCAGATTAGATACAGCTGAAGAGAGAATTAGCAAATGGAAAAAAAGGTAAAAGAAAATTTGCAAAATAAAACAAAGAGTCCCTAAGTTGAGAAAATACAAAAGAGAGGTAAAGAAACAAAGTATATGGTGAGAAGTTTTAAAGTACTTATCTTTGTAGTCTCAGAAGGAGATGAGAACTAAAATGGAGCAGAAGCAGTATTTGAATAGAACATGGCTAAGAACTTTCAATATCATAAATGAACTCTTATCTACAAATTGAAAAATCCTCTGAATCCTAAGAAAGATAAATAATGGAAATTCATAGCTAGGTATATCTTAGTAAAACTGGTGAAAGCAAAAACAAAGAGAAAACCTTGAAAACAATCGGGGTGGGGAGGAAAGACAAACTACTTTCCAAAGAGCTGCAATTATACTACCACTGACTTCTTAACAGAAACAACGGAAGCCAGAAAGCAGTGGAATGATATCTTTAAGGTGTGGAAAGAAAACACTGCCAGCCTAGAGTTCTGTGCCCAACAAAAATAGTCTTCAAGTATGAGGGTGAAATAAAGATATTTTCAGACAAGCAAAACTTGAAAAATTTGTACCAACAGACTTTCATCAAAGAAAATACTAAAGGATATCATTTAGGTAGGAAAAAATTGTCCCAGATAGAAGGTCAGAAGTATGTCAGTAAATATAACCACGTGGGGAAATCTAAATAACCACTGACTGAATAACAGAATAACAGCAATGTCTTGTTGGGTTTAAAATATACATAAACTTAAAATACACGACAAATAGGCTTTTGAAAAAATGCTCAACATCATTTGTTACATGAGAGATAAAACCACAGTGAGATACCACTGTACTCCACCAAGTATGACAACGATGAGAAACAACTGGAGCTTTCTTATACTGATGGGGAACATGATTGTTCCAATGACTTTGGAAAACTTGTGTGATCTATCATAGTTTATGATATGAATACTGTATAATTCAACAGTTTAACTTCTTAGTATATACCTAACAGAAGTACATAAAAAAGACACCTTCAAGACCATTTATAATGGTGCCATTCATAATAACGAAAACCTGCAAGCAACTCAAATGTTTACCAAGATTAGATGGATAATTTGTAGAATAGTATGTACCAATGAATAGGAATAATTTACAGCTACATGCAACCACATGAATACATTTTAGAAACATTACGTGGAGCAAAAAACAACAGCAACAACTAGACACAAGAATATAGATTGCGTGATTCATTTAAACAACATTTTATAAAGGCAGAACTAAACCATACTGTTTAAGAATGAATGCTTAGGTAAAAATCAGGATGGTGGTTGCCTTTTAGGAAAGGGAGGGGATAGTTATTAGGAGGGCTATGAGGAAGGCTTCTAGTTTCTTGACTGGTGGTTATATGAGGGTCCCCTTTTTGGTATATCTTTGACCTGCACATCTTTGTTTTGTGCTCTTTCTGTGTTGGCTATATTTCCCAATAAAAAAGGTTATAATACCCTCACACAATTACAGTACTATACAGAAAATTTCTAAGAAGACAACTGTCTTAACTTCATACTACCTGAGTGTTTCTTTTATGCTCTTAAAAAAATACTTTGCAGGTTCTCAGCCTAGTTTTCAGCAGATTTCATGCTGGCTATCAGGGTTTTTTTTTTTTTTTTTTTTTTTTTTTATCAGGGTTAGGCTAGTCCCCTTTTATAGCTCTGGCCTACACATGAACAAAATCCTGGCTCTTAAGTTGTCTTAACATAGCTGAAAAAGGAAGATTTTACCAAATGTTCAGGGAGGGAGAAAGGCAAGAAAAAATAATAGTACCAATGACAAAGACATATAAACGTAAAAACAGTTCCTTTTGTATGGATTTTTAATCCAACCACAGTTGACGTATTCCCATGGCTCATGGACTCCGTCCTTGCCCATCACTCAGAGAGTATAGGTAGTCAGTCCCTGGGTTACAAACGTCTGATTTATGGACAATTTGTACTTAAGAATAGACTGCCATAAAGCCTATTGTACCTACTCCTTACTTATTGACTATCTCGTTATCTGACATTACGCATTTATGACAGTAGTAAAAATCTACTATCCGATTATTTTGTGCGTTAATGACATACATCTGGCAGTAATGAATACTGAGATGGTGAGGCAAGAGTAAACGCTGGCTGTGATGGTAAAGGTTATGTGTCAGCTTGGCTGGGCCATGATTCTCAGTGGTTTGGCAGTTATGTAATGATGTAGGTTGGCAGTTATGTGATGATGTAGTCATCTTCCATTTTGTGATCTGATGTGGTCCTCCTCCATTTTCACATAATGCTGATTTTCGGATAACGACCTAGTCTTTGGAACCTAACCATGTTGGTAAGTGAGGAGTGGGTGTATATTAAAAATCTAAGTTAAATACAGTGGTTTGTAATAATGAATAAATGCTGTGTTGTGATGCTCATGAAAACATAGCGCTGTTCGTGAGTGTTTCTTTAGTGTTTTATAAGCATACCTGAAACCCTGTTGCTGTCGAGTCAATTCTGACTCATAGTGACCCTGTCGGTCAGAATAGAACTGCCTCCACAGAGTCTCCAAGGAGCAGCTAGTGGATTCGAACTGCCATCCTTTTGGTTAGCAGCTGAACTCTTAACCACTGTGCCACCGGGGCCCCTTTACGTGCATACCAAAAAAAAAAAAGAAAAAACCACCAAACCTGTTGTTGTTGACTCGATTCCGACTCATAACGACCCTATAGGACAGAGTAGAACTGCCCCTAGAGTTTCCAAGGAGTTCCTGGTGGATTTGAACTGCCGATCTTTTGGTTAGCAGCCATAGCTCTTAGCCACTACGCCACCAGGGTTTCCTTTATATGCATAAACCCAGTGCTGTCGAGTCAATTCCGACTCATAGCGACCCTATAGGACAGAGTAGAACTGCCCCGCAGAGTTTCCAAGGAGTGCCTGGCGGATTCGAACTGCCAACCCTTTGGTTAGCATAGAAAGGTAAAAAATAGAAAGGTAAAATATATACTATGTACTAAGACAAACATTTGACTTACTGACTCTAAATAAGAACTGTATGCACCTATTCCAACTTACCTACAAATTCAACTTCAAGACGGGCTTAGGACCTGATCTTGTTTGTAACCCGGGCACTTCCTGTACTATAAACTTCTGGGCGAAGGCCTCATACTCAGTTCCAGTTCCCGAGCCAAGGGACCTTTTCTTCAGGTGACTGGCAGGGCTGCATGGTGAGTCTTTGCCTCCTTATTATAAATAGGGAATGATGTGTTCCCTGACGGCACCTGTACTGCAGTAATTCTTTAGCTATATAATACGCATAGCTTCCATAACAGGGTAAAGTCTATTTATTTGTCCAAAGGGAAACAATTTTGGAATGACAGTTTTAACGAGCAGACTTAATATCTGTATATACTGAAGTGGAACGTAACAGCCCTGGAATAGCTACAGGCATTTACTTATGTTTAAAAGAGAAACTATCCCCCAAATAACTCTCTCGGGGTGGAGCCTTTGTCTGCTGAGGTCTGACCCATCTGCAGCATTTCTGCTGAAACGTAAAACTTAAACTTAGCTGGGAAAGGGAGAAAAGAAGAAATGCAGCAGATATCAGTAGTTCCAGGTACTTTACTTGCTTGTCTACCCTTTGGCCTCACAGCACCAAGCTTAAAGTGAGGAAACTTCAGGGAAGTTGAGCAACTTGCCTAAGAACACACAGCTATGAAGTGGTGACCTGGGATAGGAGCCCAGGCCTGTCTGGTCCCGTAGCTTGTTCTTTTCCTCTACACCCTACTTTCTCTTACTGTGTAAAGAAATGATGATTTTATTTTCAGTCTCTGATATTGCACTGGTTGTCAGTTTGTCCTACTGTGGTGGCTTAGGTGTTGTTTCGATGCTGGAAGCTATGCCACGGGTATTTCCGATATCAGCAGGATCACTCATGGTGGACAGGTTTCAGCAGAGCATCCAGGCTAAAATAGACTAGAAAGAAATGCCTGGTGATCTACTTCCAAAAATCAGCCAGTAAAAACCTTTTGGATAATGTGGACTCAGACATACCAACAACCATGAAGGATGGTGCAGGACCAGGCAACATTGTGTTCTGTTGTGCAGAAGGTCGCCATGAGTTGGAGCCAACTCAGGGCAACTAACAAGGGCAGCGTTACACTGGTGGCCTTACAATGGAAAATTTTTGACTGTTCAAATAGTAGGGGAGTCGCTGGCAGGGGAGATTAATACTGTCCCTGATTTTGCACCCACTTTTGTCCCTGTCTCCACATAGACCTTGTTCTGCTTTTTCACATCTAGTGCTGTGATGTGGAGTAAGAAAACTGCTGTACTCTGTCCCACCTTTTCCTCATGGTATTGGTCGAAACAGAAAGCCAGATCTTTAAAGGAGAGTGTTTTAATGGGACCAAAATAGCAGCAAAATAGCAGCACTGGGTGCTGATGGCTTTACTGCTTTATGACATAGTTGATTAATTGCAGGCAGCCCTTTCCAAATCGATTTAAGTGGTTTGGGAGGGTATTGCATTTGCTTGTTGTGATAAATGTTCGCTCTATTCTGGGGGCACTTGAATGTTGCATCAGTGGAAATAGAATTCTGAAAAGTACAATGTGCTTCATCCTAGACATTTGGAAAAGCTTTTACTTGAACTGGTAAGAGCCTCTTCAGAATACCTATTTAAGCCAAAGCTATTTTCACTAGAATGAGACAGTTGAATTTTATCCCCCCAAATTTTTATTTTTAGTATTTTTTCTTTTCTACTATATCTGCCCTGTTGAAAATGTCAAGATGGCTACATAATTCCATTGAAAAGTCAGTTACAAGTGATACACTGATAAACTATTTCCTTAGTAACTGCAGCCACCGAAATATGGGAGAAGAAAAGAGCATGATTAAACACTCCTTGCTGAAAGCTTGAAGCACCAAAAAAAATTGATATAAGGAGTAGGGAAGAAATTATTTTGCCAGTTTTTGGCCACTTCTGCACAAAGCTTTTCATTTAGAGTTTATTGAACTGTGGCAGGCAGGTCGAAATTGTTAAATAAGCCAGAAAATCTTTTAAAGAGTTTGAGTGTGTCAGTGTTTTTATATATGGCCTTTTTTCCTGTCAGATTTCCAGTGAGTTATAGTGATTACAGCTACATTTTTATTACTTTTTATACTGTAAATAAAGGAAGGATTTTCAGAAATGATTAGAGAAAACAGCATATCGTTACCTGATGGTCATTTCTTTTAGACTAACAAACTTTGCAGGACCTTTCGTTTTCGTAGTTAGATTTTGCTTTTGGAGGAGTCTGGGGGTACAAAGAGCTTCCTGGGTCTGTGAACAACGGTTTATAAGTGACAGTGATAAAGGAAATGTGGCGATCGTGTTGTTGTTAGTTGTCGTTGAGTAGATTCTGACTCATGGCAACCCCACGTGTGCAGAACAGATCTCCATAAGGCTTTCAAGGGGCCTCTGGGTGGGTTCGAACCATCAACCTTTTGGCTAGTACTTGAGCTCTTAACTGTTTACACCACTCAGGGACTCCAACTCTTTCCTTAACAAAACCTGTTGCCCTTGGGTGGATTTCGACTCGTAGTGAGCCTATAGGACAGAGTAGAACTGCTCCATAGGGCCTCCAAGGAGCAGCTGGTGGATTTGAACTGCCAACTTTTTGGTTAGCAGCTGAGCTCTTAACCACCGCACCGGCAGGCCTCCCTTTCCTTAACAGTCACATTACTTGATTCCCAGTTGTGTATATTTTGGGAAAGCTCAGTGTTCTCCCATTGTTTCTGAAGATTCTCGGGGAGGAAGTGGGCAGTGGAGGATATGTTGGTGGAGGTGTGTATGCAAGAAGCTTGCGACATGCATTTTTCTGGTTTCTATGTCCTTGGGATCCTCCTCACTGTTGGGTTTTTGATTACCCTGTATGCTTCTCCCCAGCTGTGGTTGCTGCCCTCTCTCTGACCTCATTGCCTCGAGCATAGAAAAATCCCCTCTTTCATTTCTCAAAGCACCATTTACGTTTACTCAAGGCTGTCAGGTGTCATAGACTTTACTGAAGGCTTGAGGAATAAAGGAGGCAGAATTGGAACGTTATTTACAAACGAGAGTTTAACACCTTCAAGTTCCTGTCACTCTTGAAACCTGCTTGGGCTGAGGCTGTGGTTATGATTTTAAAATCATATCCCACATCTAGACCCATCTTTCCACTTGCCTAAGCCTTTCACTGCTCCTTCCTACCCCCTAGTTCCCTTCTGTGTGAGCTGAGCAAGATCTACTCTTCAATTCCTCTTACTTCATTCTGCAGAGTAAGTTAACTCTTCTTTTTCTCTCTGCACAGCAGCTGCAAGGGTGAGAGGTATTGTTAAAAAAAGCTGCCCTCAAATCATCCCTACTCTTAGCTCATGGCTTGCCCATGCACAAAGGAAGTAAAAGCTGCCTGGTCCAGCCTCATCCCTACCATCCATTGGGGATTGGACAGCCGTCAAAAACTCTATGGAGCACAGCTCTACTCTGACACACGTGGGGTCGCCACGAGTTGGATCGACTCAAAGGCAACTTTTTTTTTTATTTTTATTGTGGGGAAAATGTACATACCAAAACATGCACCAATTCCACGATTTCTCATGTGTAAAATTTAGTAACGCTGATTACATTCTCCATATTGGGCAACCATTTTAACTCTCCTTTCGGAGTTATTCTACCACATTAACATAACCTCCGTGTCCCCTAAGCAAAATCTCTCCCTTTCCCCCTCCCTCCCACCCCTGGTAACCACTAATAATCTTTGCTTTCTATATATTTTCTTATCTCATATATGTAAGATCATGTAGTATTTATCTTTTTTTGAACTGGTTCATTTTTAATCACCATATATGTCTATGTATTTGGGAAACCCTGGTGGCGTAGTAATTAAGAGCTACAGCTGCCGTCTAAAAGGTCAGCGGTTCAAATCTACCAGGTGCTCTTTGGAGGCTCTGTGGGGCAGTTCTGCTCTGTCCTATAGGGTTGCTATGAGTTGGAATCGACTCGACAGCAGGTTTTTGGTTTTTTGGTGGTATATATATATATATATATATATATTGTTTGTTTTGTTTCTCTGCAGCTGAAGAGGTTGGCTAAGATGACAACTCACTTTCAAAATTTAAAAAAAGTCTTCCTTTTCTCCGCACTACATCTACAATATTTTAACTGTTTGAGAAGGTTTGGAGTTGAAGGTTACTGTCTCCTTTCACCTCTGTTTCTTTCTTGGTCTCTGGATTTAGGTGGGGGTTCCCCGACCACAAAGGCTGTGTCTGCCTTGTTCATCACTTTATCCTCAGTGTCTAGCATGGGGCTTGGCATTTGTAGGTACCTGATAAATATTTGTGGGATGGATGAGAAAAATATAAGAAAACCCTTTTTATAATCTTAATATGTAGGAAAGAAGATCTTGAAATTCCTATGAAAACCTGTCCGTTTCAGTTGAAACTTACCACATAGGATGCAGATTATCTCTGATCACGCTTGCAAGACATGCGGAGTAAGTAAGCTTTTTATCCTGATGGTCTCGTAACATTGGATAACTAAGATGAGGCACATAGAATTTGAGTCAGGAAATAAAGCCCTTATCTTGCACACAGTCCCTCACAAGTATGATCTTGTCCACTGCTGTCCGTTTCCCAGTGGTTAGTCCAGTTTAGTTTGGGTGCTGTTCAAGGTGATGCTATTCAAGATATAATTTAGATAGTACACCCTAAGGGCATAGACTTTGTCTTGGCATACTCCATACTTAGCTAGTGTGTAAAAAATAACACAGCTCTCTTACCCCAGGTAATTGGGAAGTTTGGAATCTTTTCCCCACCAGCCTTTACCATGCGGTGATAGGCATCTTCTTTCCTGTGGCTCACAGTTAATTAGGTTGCCGTGGACTGAACTAAAGGTCACCAGGCGTTGCTCTCTGCAGAATATTATTACACTGTTCAACTTGAGTGGCTCAAGAGGAAGAGAATAGCTACCCTTGTGTGAGGCTTGGAGCCCTGGTGGTGCAGTGGTTAAGAGTTACGGCTGCTAACCAAAGGCTGGCAGTTCAGATTCACCAGCCACTCCTTGGAAACCCTACAGGGCAGTTATACTCTGTCCTGTAGGGTCACTACGAGTTGGAATCGACTTGACGGCAAAAAGTTTGATTTTTGGTTTGGTGTCAGGCTCAGGGAGGTAAAATAAGTTGCCATGAAGTGAAGCAGCCTGGATTTAAGCCCAGGGCTGACTGACTTCACAGCCCATGTTGGTTACATGATGCTCCGTGGCCTCCCCATCTGGTTTTCTAGAATCTGAAAGTGTGGAAATTCAGATCTGTTTTGTCGTGCGCATGAATGGTGTGCTCCACGATACTGATGGAGCTAAAAACACCTTAACGGTTAGAGCTGAATGAAGAGTGTTTCCGTAAAGCAGTCAGTAGATAATTGGCTCTGAAGATGCAGACTTATACCCTGCAAGAGATCTCATGCTGTACCAAATGGATTTCAGAGATACGAGTTGTAGGCTCAAGGAGGCCTGCTGATAGCTGTGCCCTGGTGTCCAGTACTTATTGTGCTTGGCACACACTCATGGGGGTAAATTTCCATTAGTCACCAACGATTGTTTGCTCATGCTGTCCGGCCTCCTTACCACTGCGTCCAGGTAACAGTTTTAGGCAGAAAGAATGGGCTAAGCTATTAAGGCTTTACAAAACAAACAAGCTTTCCTGTTAGCCCTGCTAATGGAGACAGCCTGTCAGCTTTATGTTTGTAGTTCAGTAAGCTTCATGATTTTATGGAAACAAAAATCCTTTTCCCGCAGTTCTATTATTTTAGCAAAGGCTTCCAACAAGCAGTCGTGTCCCAGCTCATTTGTTTCTTGTTGACATTTTGTTTCAGGGATTTTTTTTAAAGTCTTGGGAAAAAACGATTAAAGCCACCTCTTTTTTCCTCTTTAGTTACTAACACATCTACTTCTTAGGGCCACCTCTTTAATTAATGAAGCAGAGTAAATTGTCCTGATATCTGGAAAGTCAGTGTATCCTTTATTCTTTTTACTTGGCCACCTTGCCTTCTCTAAGTCTTTTTGACTCAAAGTCAGGAGAGCGTACTAAGAAGAGGCAAGAAAGGAGAGGTGAGCCATTAACAGTGAGCTGAAACCCTTTGTGTTCAGGAAAAAGGTATTTCCCGTAAACTCTTTGCAAGCCATATTAGAGCAAGCTTGGATCTAAAACCTTAAAATTAGCCTATGATGTTGGTATGATGTTGCTGTCATCTATTAGCTGCCATTGAGTCAGTCCCTGACTCATGGTGACCCCATGTGTTACAGACTAGAACTGCTCCATAGGGTTTTCTTGGTTGTACTCTTTATGGAAGCAGGTTGCCAGACCTTTCTTCCACAGAGTCACTAGGTGGATTCAAACCACCGAATTGAAAACTGCGTGTGCCTTCTGTGCTCCTTAGTCTCTGATGGAGACTAGTAAAATATCTCTTTTATTTTAAACTGAAGAGTTGGTTTTTATGTTACATTACTCTCCATACCTTCAAAGTCTCCATCGTAATATTTTTAAATCTTTTTGTTTTGAATTTTCTAGGTGGTGTTAAGAAATTAAGAATATTCTGAAACGGAAGATTATTTCAGCATGCGTCGCTAATTATACATGTGTTGGAATATGTGGATAGTGCTACACCAGATCCTTGTGTACGAGGAGTTGCTCAGTAAAATGATTTTTTGTCCTCCTTTTTTGTGAATGGAAACCCTGGTGGCATAGTGGTTAAAAGCTACAGCTGCTAACCAAAAGGTTGGTAGTTCGCATCTACCAGGCGCTCCTTGGAAGCCATATGGGGCAGTTCTACTCTGTGCTATAGGGTCTCTATGAGTGGGAATTGACTCGATGGCAATGGGTTTGGGTTTTCTTTTGTGAGTGATTGCTCAGTGCAATGTAAATATACAGCGTTTTACTTGATTTGAATATAGGAATCAATAGTGATAAGTTATCCCAATTTTATTTCATTAATAGCATAAGACACAAGTAACTTTAACATTATTAAGTTGATTGCATTGAATCGAGGATATGAGATGTATGGCAATTATATTTGGAATTCCTGGAATAGTCTCCATTTCAAATACTTTGTTCTATTCTCCCACAAAAGCCATAGAAACTCCGTTTAGTCATTCAACAAAAGCTATTTGAGTGCCTTCTATGTGCCAGGCACAGCTCTAGGCACTAAGGATTACAGCAGTAAATAAAATCTAATTCTTCTCCTTACTGTAATGGAAGAGAAAGACAATGAACCACAAAAAAGTAGATATCTAATAGAGTATCGTGTGTGTGTGTGAGAGAGAGGGAGAGAGAATGAGCGAGCACTAGCGAGAGAAAGACCATGTATAGATGTGCAATGAAATACAAGTATTATGAAGAAAAATAAAGCAGGGTGAAGGGATTTAGATAGTGCAGGACACACAAGTATCAGACCGTATTTGTCAGACCCTGCATCCATGCATACTAATTTTTGGTTTGAAAATTTTACTCAGGATATCCTGCGTGCCCTATGATTTTCCTGAGTACCTGAGTTAGGCGACATTTCAGATTTATTTTACCAGGAAAAGGATACAATATCCTCTAGTCCGTAGCACAAATGTGGGGGGGCTTGGGGAGGGGGGAAGAAAAGCTAGCTGGCAGGTAAAACTCTTCATCGGGTTAATGGTTATAAGGGAATGGCCTCTGGCAGTAGGATTGGTGAAACTCTGAAGGGAGGTGTGGACTCACTCGAGCCCCTGAGACCACCCCATTTGCAGGAGTGAACAGCTGGGTGGCAGCCGTGTTTCTAGCCCAAGAGCTGAAGAAGCATAAGGTCTCAGGTGTTAGTGTAGTGGCCCCAGGCTGATCTCCATTGCTCTCTTCTCTGGGCTCATAATCTTAGAAGACTGAGAATAGAAGGACAATAGAAGCAGATTCCAAAGGGACAGAGTGGGTACAATAGTGGATTTTTAAAATTGGGCAAGATAAGGAGCCAAATTTACATAAATGTAATAGGTAGTTATCCACATGGTAGAGATGGAAGAGCACTGGGGGTGTTTTACACACTCATATATCCTCACGATTCCTCAGATTTCACCATTATTTTTATTTATTTGGGTCCAGAAGGATCCTACTAATCTTCAAGAACCCACTATTAAAAGGCTTTTCCAAAATGGGGGTTTGCTAAGAGAGTTTTGGATATGAGAAATGAAGTAAAGAGGGATGAGAAGGAGCTGAGGCACCAAAAAGGGAGAAAAGAAACACAGGCTAAATTACACCGGAAGGCCATCATTTTCAATATGGCTCCATGAGTGGAACAGGAGCCTCTTCCCTCGTTCTGGCGCTTCCCCAGAGCAGCGACTGGAGGCATGGCCCGCCCTGGAAAGATTGGCGTAGCAGGGATTTGCGGTTTAATTGCAATAGAGGAGAAAAGATACTGCAATTCTGTTTCTTCCGTAAAACGAGAAGAGTGGACTAGGTGACCTCTTAAACTGCAACCTTCTAGATTTAATCACAGGACCATGGCCTCAAACAATTGAAGAGAATCCTTGGCATCAGAATAGAAGGATTAAGCATTCTTGTACAGTGTGTCAGAGAATATCCTGCATGCCCTGTGTGATTTTCCTGAGTACCTGAGTTGGGCAACATTTCAGATTTATTTTACCAGGAAAAGGATACAATATCCTCTAGTCCCTAGCACAAAGCTAGCTGGCAGGTAAAACTCTACATCGGGTTAATGCTGAGAATGCTAATAGGTGGCAGAAAATTTTTTAAAAAGTTTAGTTTGTTGGTTTATGTTACGGTTTAAGATGTTGAAAAATAAAAAAGTGTCTGATGCGTTTCAGTTGTTCTGGTTTAAGTTTAAGTTTAAAAAGTGGAATGAAAGTGTCTGAATGAAGTATCTGAAAGTCTTCGTTTCATTTACACAGAAATCTGAGGTAACCTATTGATCTTTTTTACAATTTCACAGCGTATATGAAGTATTTATGCTGAATTTTATTTACATAAGTCAAAAACTGAAGCAACTAAATCAAAGCAAAAAACAAGTGGGAAAAAAAAGCCCCTCAAACCCGAATCCTAGATGGGCAGACCCTTCTTGTGTACTCCGTGTCACTTTGCATACTAAACATTCGTCTCTTTCTTTCCTCGCCTTTGCTTTGAAGACCAGCACAGATGTAGCTCCTGATGGGCAATTCACTGGAGTAGTTAAAATTCCTCCAGTCGTGGCAGTTGTGTTAAGCTGTAGTGTTACTATTGTAAGTGGCTAATTATGTAATGTCAACAATTCCAGGAGGTGAAGGATCAGTATTTATACAAGTGGGACTTGGAACATGAGCCCTTAGATGCTCCGGTTTGGGCACATTTTTGTCATCTACAGGTTTTCAGTTTACCTCTTTTTTTCTTTTGTTTCTCCGCAGTACTTTATTCTTCATGGGTAATCCCTTTCCCAGTAGAGACACATTACATTGGAAATTGGAAAGGAAAGAATCGTTTAAAGCTTGGGTTGCATTTTACTGCCTTTGCTTCTTTGGCCATTACTTTTATACAGATATTTGGCTTTGGTTGTTTGGCACTCGTGCTACAAGTTCCTCCTTTTATTTCCTCTTGCCCCTCCATGCAATGGATGTGGCCAAGATTCATGCAAGTTTCCTTAGCGTTAGATTTAAGTATTTGATGTATTCACACCTTCCTTTAAGAAGCTTATTGCAGAATGGAAATCTAAGGGATTTTCGTTCCCATCATAATCTACCATGATTACCAAGACTTCTGGTATGACTTAGTGGGTGGAATATGTCTTAGGAAAAATACATAATTCTGACAAGATGCTTTTTGAAAAGTCCAACCAGCTGTTTCAAGTAGAACACTGTAAAATTTATTCAGAGTAAATTTTGTTTCACTTGGAAGCAAAAGTAGTTCCAAGAATGAGCTAAAGAAAACAGTGAAATTGAACTTAGTCAGAGTTTGTGCAGTGCTATCTTTGTATAGGTCTTTCAGCAGCCTTCTTTTCTGTTGTCAAGCTGTGTAGCATGTGACTGAAGTTATCCTCGTGTAACCTGCGGAGTGTGGGAAGTTCCTTAAAGAGAGGAGTGATGTAAGACTAGGTCCGTTCCATGTGGCGTTGGATCTCTGACTGGCCAAGGGGTGAGAATGTTGGTATTGGTTCACATAGTGTATTAGTTTTCTCTTGCTGCTATAACAAGTTACTACAAACTCACTGCTTAAAGCAAATAAAATATATTATCATTCACTTCTGTAGATCAGAAATCTGACAATGGTGCTTACTGGGCTGAAATCGTGGTGTAAACAGGCTGTGTTCCTTTCTGGAGGCTCTTGGGGAGAGTCTGTTTCCTTGCATTTTCCACTGGTGCTGCAGTGGTTAAGAACTCAGCTGCTAACCAAAAGTCGGCAGTTCAAATCCACCAGCTGCTCCTTGGAAACCCCATGGGGCAGTTCTGCTCTATCCCACAGGGTTACTATGAGTCTAAATCAACTCGCTGGCCATGGGTTAGGTTAAGGTTAGAGGCTTCCCATATTCCTCTGGTCACAATCCCTTTCTTCTGTCTTCAACGCCAGCCATGTAGCATCTCTGACCTTCTTCCATAGTCACATCTCCCTCTGACTCAGCTGGGAAAGGTTCTCTGATTTTAAGGACCTTGTGATTACATTGGGCTAACCTGAATAATCCAGGATAATCTCTCCATCTCAAGGTGTTTAATTTAATCACATCTGCAAAGTAAAGTGACATAGTCACAGCGTCTGGGGATTAGGTTGTGGACATCTTTAGGGATCATTGTTCTGCGTATCACACATGGGCAGGGACTGTTACATTATACATTTTTCCTGGAACTTTCAGTGTTTACCAAGAAGTTTTACCCTTGTATTAAGATACTAATGAGGTAATAATTTGACTTGGTTACTTTAAACTCTTGCATGCTACAAAATAATTTTCGAGGTACAAGCCATTACTTTTAGATGTTGCATTACTTATGTATCCGATGGAAAGGGGAATAGGATGGGAGAAATTTTAAGATATTAAAAAACCTCATTGCTGTTGAGTCGATTCCAAGTCACAGCAACCCCATAGGACAGAGTGGAACTGCCTCATAGGGTTTTCAAGGCTGTAATCTTAACTGAAGCAGACTGCTACATCTTTCTCCCAAGGAGCAAGTGGTGGATTTGAAGCGCCAACCTTTCAATTAGCTGCCAGACACTTTAACCACTGCACCACGAGGGCTCCATATCTGAGATCTTAGACAACATTAAAGAAACACAAGTTTATTATGTAGGTGTATGTATATATACACATACACATACATGTATACATTAATACACATTTTGTATCTCTTTCTTTCTTTAGGTCTGATTGGACTGATTTCCCTAGACATTCAGGAGAGAAAGGCGGTAGACTTAACCATATAGATTTTGTGTCAAGGATCCTGGTTTACACCCCATCCAAACTGGTTTGGGACAGTGCATTTGCATTCTCATAGCTTTGACACTCCTCTTGCCCATGATTGGTCAACACTAAAGTACCTGGGTTCTAGAACTCTTTCACACAGGTCTGGTCTGGTCCTGAGTCTTGGCTTAGCTGTTAACCAGCTGTGTGACTTTGGGCATTTACTTCACTTCCTTGTGTTTATTTCCCCAGCCCCGAAGTAAGGGTACAAGGCTAAATCATTCTTAAGGTCCCTTTTAGCCTTACCATCCTGTAATTCTGTGCCTTAAAACAGGAAGGAGTCTAATCTATAATTTGTAATTTTTTTTTAAACTATCAAGGCTCTTTCTGTGAGACCAAGGGTCTTAGCACCTTTATTTATCAGCTTTGTAGGTGTGTTTATCTGTATATATCTTCACATTATACACACACAAGGGCAGATTAACCATTAAGCAAGTTATGCATGGGTTTACTTGTGTTTCCTTACTAATCTGTAGTGAACCATTTTGCATGGGTTTCACCACATATGTAATGTGTTTCATTCAGCCATATGGGGAACTGTACTTATTTAACTACATGTACGATAGTTCCTCTTTTAGCCCCTTATTTCCATGGAAAACCTGTTTGCATATATGTAAGCAATATGAAAATAGAGAAATATTTGAAAACATTTGAATAAATACATATTCATTTTATTTAGAAAAAAATAGGTTACACAGTTAAAATGTGCCTAATTATGAAATTGTAACATACAAACATTTAACATTGATTACAAATATTCTTTCTTGTTTATTTAATAAACTTCCATTGCATTTGCAGATTTATTGTGTGTTCATTAAAATCAGTGTGAGGGTTTTTCAGTGCTTCATTTTCTAGCTTCTCTTTATTTCTATTCTTACAAGTATTG
The DNA here is from genome assembly GCF_030014295.1 of Loxodonta africana. Lineage (NCBI taxonomy): Eukaryota > Metazoa > Chordata > Mammalia > Proboscidea > Elephantidae > Loxodonta > Loxodonta africana. The sequence goes on from NC_087362.1 coordinate 18,530,612, forward strand.
TTCTTTGCTTAGGTTACCTCTTCTTATTTAATTAGAGGATAAAAAAATGTCTCTTTTGATACAAGTTTGTGTTTACGAAGTTAAGATCCTCTAGGGTACAAGCTGAAGAAATCTTTAGGAAGAGATCTATGTTTTCTAAAAGAATTTAAAACTGGAGAGCAAAGAGATAAGCAGAACCCTAATTACAAGTACACTTATGTCTACCAGGCAGCTGTGTCCTGTGTAGACACAGGATAGCATAACATCCCTTATTGGTTTAGTAATAATCAAATTATATGCAAGCGTTGTACTTAAAGATGGTTTATCATCCTTTCATGTGTTACTAGCCAAGGCAGCTTTAAAGAGTTGTAAAAATTACCATTCAGTGTTCTTCGCTGTGGGTTTTAAGTAGGTGTTTAGATGGGAGAGGAAACGTATTGTTGAGAAGAATGCTGAGTGGAGGAAGGGATGGACCTCCAAGCCCCCACCCAGTACAGCCATTTTCTGGGCAACACACTGACAGGTGGTTAGCTAGCTTCTACGTGAATACTTGCTGTTGACTTGGAGCTCATTATTAGAAAAATTATTCCTTACGTTGAAAATGAGCCTGGCCCATTGTAACTTCCCTCTGTTGCTCTAATATTAGGCCCTGGAGCTATAAAGAATAAGTCTACTTTTGCTCCCTTATGTCAACCCTTCAAGTTTTTAGAAAACTGTTTCCTGGTGGAAACAGTTGAGTCCAGTGGAGCTCTGGACTCTGACTGCACCACTTGCCAGCTGTGTGACTTTGAGTAGATGACACAACCTCTGTGGGGCTTGTTATCTATAACTCTTTAAGTGGGAAAAATACCTCATAGATGTATGGTACATATGAAGGTATGTATGACACATGAAAAATGTTCAACAAATGCTGACTAGTTTTATCATCACTTTCTAGATTTTCTTCTTTCAAGAATAAACTCTTAAGTCCTTCAGACAGATGGTCTCTAACATAATTTCTAGACCATTCACCAGAACTGTCATACTTCTGTAGTTAGAGGTCATTTTACCAACATTCCTCTTAAATTGGCATAGAAAGAACTGAACAAGATGCTCCAGATGTCACTGGTCATCAGGACATGGAAGGACTGTCCCTTTCCTTGATAGACATCAGTGTTTCATTTATGCAGGCTAATGTCCTCATTAATTTTCATGGCAGCTGTGTTACTCATGAAGCATATTGTAGACAACAAAAGCCCTGAAGTCTTCATTCAATCTGCCATTAAGTCAGGTCTTCAGTAGTTTTCCTGGACCTGTGCAAGTGGTTTTAAACAAAAAAAAATGCAAGAATTTATTCACATCCTATTGCATATTTGCTTTGTTTGGTCCATATTGGTCATCTGTGAAAATCTTTCAGAATCATATTTCTGTCATCCATATGAGCTGGTTAGCTCTCCCTTCCAGGTTTGTGTCACTGCAAATTAAACATGCTCTAAATGTCTTCATTCAAATTATTGATAATAGTGCTGAACAGGACAGACAGTTACGGGGCTTTGGGCACATCAAGAGAGCTCTCCATCCAAGTTACTCTCTGTTGATTCATTTATTCATTTTATAAATATTCATTGAGTGCCTACAACTTGTCAGGCATGGATATAGGCCTGTGATCCTACCTTGAATGAGACGAGCTCATTTTTTTGGAGCTTATGGTCTGGCGTGTTGGGGTGGGTGAATAACTGATACAATTTTAGGTAGCATTAGGTGCCATGAAGACAAATAAGCAAGATAGAAAGTGCAGCATGAGGAGGTGAGGGTGGGTGCTGGGTTGTGGTGGGATTATTCTGGGACAGTCAGAGAAGGCTGCTCTGAGTTGGCGTTTGATCAGAGCCCTGAATGATGTATACAAATATGCCCGTAAAGAAATTTTGAGACAGAAGGAAAAACAAAAGCAAAGACCTGAGGCAGGAAAGAGTATGGAGTGGCTGATGAGCAGTAGCAAGGCCGTTGTGGCAGGAATTGGCAGGAGGGAGAGGTTGGAGATGGGGCCAGAATGACGGAAAGTCTTGGGGGCTATGGGAAAAAAAAAGGAGGGTTTAATTGTAAGTAGGAGGGAAAGACATTGGAAATGTAACAGGGGAGGTGTTGTGGAGAATGGACTTTAAGGGTTGAAGAGTGACAATATGGAGACAGTGTTGACTTGGCTTAGGCTGATAGCAATGGAGGTTGTGAGAAATGGATTGATTTTTGGGATATATTTCAAAGTTCCAGGCTTGCTGATGAATTGGATGTGGAATGTGAGAGAATGGGGAAAAAAAGGTGAGCCTAATCTTTTGGCCCAAACAACTAAGTAAATGGTGGTGGTAGGGGTAACTAGGAGAGGAACAGGTTTTGGTGGAAGCAGGTGGAAATTTAGAGATCTGCCTTTGACATGCCAACTTGGAGACACCTATTAGACATTCAAGAGGCATTGTGGAGTAGGCATTTGGACCTCAAGGGAGAGGTCGAGGCTGAGATCAGGTCTGGGAGACATCAGGGTGTAGATCATGGCTTTTAGCCCCTATGGGAGAATCACTGAATCACTGAGGAGCTTTCAAAAATGCGTATGACCCTGGCCCCACCATAGAAATTTTTACTTAATTGTTCTGAGGTGGAGTCTCAGAGTACATTAAAAGAAGAAGGAAAAAAAAAACAAAAAAACTTCCCTAGTTAATTATAATATGCAGCCAGGGTTGATAACTGCTGGTATAAATGGTTTTAAAAAAAAGGGACAAGATGAGATCTCCTTGGGAGTTGAACAAAGAAAAGAGAAACTGTCAGAAGATTGAGCCCTGAGGCTACTGAGGAAAAAGAACTAGCAGAGAAAATTGGGAAGGAGAACAACCCTTTATTCTTTAGGTCCTCCAAATGGGGCTCATAGACTCAGCACCAGCATCACCTGGGAGCTGTTTAGACATGCAGAACCTTAAGCCAAGCCCAGACCTGCTGAGTCAGAATATGCAGTTAGACTCAGCACAGAAAATTAAGTGGAACAAAGAAACTGTCAACAACATACAAAAAAAGACATCAAAATGACAGCACTAAACTCATACCTACCAATAATTACGCTGAATGTAAATGCACGAAAAGCACCAATAAAGAGACAGAGTTGCAGAATGGATTTAAAAAAACCACAATCAGTCTATATGCTGCCTACAAGAGACACACCTTAGACTTAAAGACACAAACTAAAACTCAAAGGATGGGGAAAAAAAAAAAAATCAAAAAAGAGCAGAAGTGGCAATATTAATCTCTGACAAAATAGACTTTAAAGTAAAATCCACCACAAAGGATGAGGAAAGACACTAAGTAATGATTAAAGGGTCAGTCCAAGGAAGACATAACCATATTACGCATTTATGCTCCCAGTGACAGGGCTCCAAAATACATAAAACAAACTCTAACAGCATTGAAAAGAGAGATAGACAGCTCCACAATAATAATAGGAGACTTCAACACACCACTTTCGGTGAAGGACAGAATATCCAGGAAGAAGCCCAACAAAGACACGGAAGATCTAAATGCTACAGTCAACCAACTTGACCTCATAGACATATACAGAACACTCCACCCAACAGCAGCCAAGTATACTTTCTTTTCCAACACTCAAGGAACATTCTCCAGAATAGACCACATATTAGGCAATAAAGCAAACCTTAACAGAGTCCAAAGCATTGAAATACTACAAAGCATCTTTTCTGACCATAAAGCCATAAAAGTAGAAATCAATAACAGAAAAAGCAAGGAAAAAAAAATCAAGCACGTAGAAACTGAACAACACCTTGCTAAAAAAGCTGCTGGATTGTAAAAGAAATTAAGGATAGAATAAAGAAATTCATAGAATCAAATGAGAATGAAAACACATCCTACCAGAACTTTTGGGACACAGCAAAAGCAGTATTCAGAGGTCAATTTATATCAATAAATGGGCACATCCAAAAAGAAGAAAGGGCCAAAGTCAGAAGATTAACCCTACAACTTGAACAAATAGAAAGAGAAGTGCAAAATAAACCCTCAGGTACCAGAAGAAAGCAAATAATAAAAATTAGAGCAGAATTAAATGAGCTAGAGAATAGAAAAACAATTTTAAGAGTTAACAAGACCAAAAGCTGGTTCTTTGAAAAAATCTACAAAGTTGTTAAACCATTGGCCAAACTGACAAAAACAGGAGAGGAAGCAAATAACCTGAATAAGAAATGAAGTGGGCAATATCACAACAGAACCAAATGAAATTAAAAGAATGATAATAAAATACTATGAAAAATTGTACTTTAACTAATTTGAAAATCTAGAGGAAATGGACAAATCTCTAGAAGCATACTGCCTACCTAAACTAACGCAGAGGTTTAGATCAACTAAATAAACCTATAACAAAAGAGGAGGTTGAAAAGGTAATTAAAAAACTCCCAACAAAAAAAGAGCCCTGGTCCTGACTGCTTCTCTGGAGAATTCTGCCAAACTTTCAGAGAAGAGTTAACACCACTACTACTAAAGGTATTTCAGAGCAGAGAAAAGGATAGAATACTCCCAAACTTATTCGATGAAGCCAACATAACCCTAATACCAACCCCAGGTAAAGACATCAAAAAAAAAAAAAAAAAATTACAGATCGATATCCCTCATGAACATAGATGAAAAAGTCCTCAACAAAATTCTAGCCAATAGAACTCAGCAACATATCAAAAAAATAATTCACCATGACCAAGTGGGATTCATACCAGGTATACAGTGATGGTTTAACGTTAGAAAAACAATCAATGTAATCCATCACATAAATAAAACAAAAGACAAGAACCACATGATCTTATGAATTGATGCAGAAAAGACATTTGACAAAGTCCATCACCCATTCATGATAAAAACTCTCAGCAAAATAGGAATGGAAAGGAGATTCCTCAGTATAATAAAAGGCATTTATATAACGCCAACAGCCAATATAATCCTAAATGCAGAGAGTCTGAAAGCATTCCCCTTGAGAACGGGAACCAGACAAGGATGCCCTTTATCACCACTCTTATTCAACATTGTGCTGGAAATCCTAGCCAGAGCCAGTTAGGCTAGAAAAAGAAAGAAAGAGCATCCAGATTGGTAAGAAGAAGTAAAAGTATCTCTATTTGCAGATGACACGATCTTACACGTGGAAAACCCGAAAGAATCCACCAGAAAACTACTGGAACTAATAGAAGAGTTTAGCAGAGTATCAGGATACAAGGTAAACATACAAAAATCAGTTGGATTCCTCTACACCAACAAAGAGAACTTCTAAGAGGAAATCACCAAATCAATACCATTTACAATAGCCCCCAAGAAGATAAAATACTTAGGAATAAATCTAACCAAAGATGTAAAAGACCTATACAAAGAAAACTACAAGATACTACTGCAAATGCGGGAAACCAGAAGAGACCTACATAAGTGGAAAAACGTACTTCGCTCGTGGATAGGAAGACGCAACGTTGTGAAAATGTCAGTTCTACCCAAAGTGATCTACAGATACAATGCAATCCCAAACCAAATTCCAATGGCATTTTTTAATGATATGGAGAAACAAATCACCAGTTTCATATGGAAAGGGAAGAGGCCCTGGATATGTAATGCATTACTGAAGAACAAAGTGGGAGGCCTCACACTACCTGATTTTAGAACCTATTACACTGCCACACTAGTCAGAATATGCACCTAACAGGGCTGTTCTCGCTATGAATCGGGGCCCTGGTCACGCAGTGGCTAAGCGTTTGGCTGCTAACCAATAGGTCAGCAGTTTGAATCTACCAGCTGCTCCTTGGAAACCCTATGGGCAGTTCTGCTGTGTCCTGTGGGGATGCTATGAGTCAGAATCAATGAGACGGCAAAGGATTCGGGTTTGGTTTTTAGGTATGAATCCAATTATATATGTATGGAGCCCTGGTGGCACGATGATTAAGTGCTCAGCTGCTAACTGGAAGGTTGGCTGCCAACCCACCCAGCAGCTCTGTGGGAGACAGACCAGGCGATCTGCTCCCATAAAGATTAAAACCAAGACCAAACCCATTGTTGACAAGTCGATTCCGACCCATAGTGACCCTATAGGACAGAGTAGAACTGCCCTATATGGTTTCCATGGAGCAGCTGGTAGGTTCAAACTGCTGACCTTTTCGTTAACATCAGAGCTCTTAACCACTATGCTACCAGGGCTCTCCTATAAAGATTACAGCATTGGAAACTCTATGGGGCAGTTCTGCCCTGTCACATTGGGTCACAGTGATTTGGAATTGACTCCATAGTACCTAACAACAACAGCCTTCAGTATGGATTACACCTCAACATAAAGAAAACAAAAATTCCCACAACTGGACCAATAAGCAACATCGTGATAAATGGAGAAAAGATTTAAGTTGTCAAGGATTTCATTTTACTTGGATCCACAATCAACACCCATGGAAGCCGCAGTCAAGAAATCAAGAGATGCGTTGCATTGGGCAAATCTGCTGCAAAAGACCTCTTTAAAGTGTTGAAAAGCAAAGATGTCACCTTCAAGACTAAGGTGCACCTGATGCAAGCCATGGTATTTTCAATTGCATCATATGCATGCGAAAGCTGGACAATGAATAAGGAAGACCGAAGAAGAGTTGACACCTTTGAATTGTGGTGTTGGTGAAGAATATTAAATATACCATGGACTGCCAAAAGAACAAATAAATCTGTCTTGGAAGAAGTACAACCAGGATGCTCCTTCAAAGCAAGGATGACGAGGCTGCATCATACATATTGTGGACATGTTATCAGGAGGGATCATGCTTGGTAGAGTACAGGGTCAGCGAAAAAGAGGAAGATGCTCAGAGATGGATTGACACAGTGGCTGCAACAATAGCCTTAAGCATAACAGTGATTGTGAGCATGGTGAAGAACTGAGCAGTGTTTTGTTCTGTAATACGTGGGGTGGTTATGAGTTGGAACCAACTTGATGGCACCTAACAACAGCAGCAACAATAACAATATGTATATAAATATAAACAATGATTGCTTTCATACCTAGAGCAGCCCCAACACGGTATAAAACATGCATACAGATCCCTTGGAGTTCCTGTTAAGTTCGTATTCTGACTCAGCAGGTCTAAACAGCTCCCGGGTGATGCTGGTGCTATGGGTCTATGAACCCCATTTAGAGGAGCTAAAGAATAAGGACTGTTCTCCTTCCCAATCTTCTCTGCTCATTCTTCTTTCTCAGTTGAATTCTGTAATAACTCAAGGGAAATTAAAATTGAAGTGTAATGCTATATCCCTAAAGTCAGATCTGTGGTGGTGATGGTGGGGTGCACTTATATTTCTAAAAGACTGTGAAAAAGAGGAAAATTCTTTTAAACATTTGCAAATCTTGTCTCTGGTTGACTAAGTTTTTATTATGACTTAGGTTCCAAGAATTCATACTACTGTCAATTCGCTACCTCCCCTCTTTAAATATAACTTGTAAGTGATTAGGTAGCTGGTCGTTAGCACTTTGATTTAAGTTTGCATAAGAAGCAGGTATTTTTGAAGGTGATATGTCAAGTGACTTTTACATATTTTGCAAGTTCCATAAACTGACCTTTCATGAATTGAAGGAAGGTGCTTAGGCTTGTATTATTTTCTCCAAAGCCAACACATTTACCCCTCTGGGCCCCATGATCTGCAGTGCCTCAGGATCACCAGCTCCTAGATATGAACTCTCCAGGTGAAATCACACTATGTAATGGAATGACGAGGGCTTGCAGAAGCTGGGAGCGTGACTGTGGAGACGATTTGTGTCTTGGTTTTCTCTTTTTAACAATTGGATTTATTGTGTATATTTGCTACTTTTTATATTCATAAAGGAATTTAGAAGCCTGTATTTGTTAAAAGAGATGGCATCTAAATAACACGCGGATTTTGCTGGTTTTCTGTTGATATTGCGTTAACACACAGGAGTCAGTCAGTTGTTAGTGTCACTGAATATCCTAATCAAGAATAACTAGGAGTAGCTGGGCGTGGGAGTAGGGGGTGAGTATTTAGGGACAATAGTCAAATCTACCTAGCTTTTTTTCTTTTAATTTTTTTTGTAAGTGCTAATTTACTATATGGTTACCAAAAACCAAACGCGATGCCATCAAGTCGATTTCGACTCATGGAGACACTGTAGGACAGAGTAGAACTGCTCCGTAGGGTTTCCAGAGAGTGGCTGGTGGATTCAGACTGCCCAAATGCTGTGTTTCTATTTCTTGATTTCTTAGCCTTAGATAGTATCAGTTTTGGATACCAGACAATGAAATTTAGGTTCCTTCTTCTACCTCCCACCTCCCTTTCCCTAACTCCTGATTTCTGTTCAGTGTGTTGCTATGTTCATATTGTCAGCATTTAGAACATTCCATTCTGTCACTATAATGAGCTCTTCCTTACTCTGTGTAGAGATCAATTCTAGATATTTAATCCCCACTCAGAAAAAAGTATTTGCAGTGTTATGATTATGTAGACATTATTCGCTGCAGTGTAGTTGGACCCATAACGAAGGACTTAGAAAATGATTGATCAGACGAATGATCTGTTGAAAGCTACATTTTAAGACTTTGAACCTGGAAGAGCTATATCGGATGGAACGAAGCAAGAGGCAACAGAAGAGCAGTCATCTAACAAAGAGCCTGAGCTGATTCTCTGTCAGGTGTGTGATGGGCTGTCAGGACACAAAGATGATTGAGACCCAGTCACCACCCTCAAGGAGCTCACAGTGTGAACATGGAAAACTAGTTGCTTTGCCCAGTGAACCTGTTAATTAAGACAATTTTTAAAAATATACAGAAGTAGTCTGTTAAAAATATACAGAAGTAGTCTGTTATATGGGTTTAAAACCTGTAATTTAATGGGTTGCCATGGCTAAAGATATTTAGATGATCAGTTTTTAATCATCTCAAATATTGTATTATTCTGAAGAGCCAGAATGTTCTGTCATCTTGTGCAGCATGTATTAAATGCTTAAAAAAAGTAGTCTTAGATGAACCGTATTATATGTAAATTATATTTCGATAAAGATATTTTTAAAAAGCAAACCGAGTAATCTCAGTGCATCCATGGACTCTCATTTGATTGTGTATTCTTTTCTGTGTATTATTTACAAAAAAAAAAAAAGACCCACTGCGTGAAAAAAGTGATACATCAGTTTTATGTAAATGATTTATTTTGGTGGAACACACCTGTAATTTATATCCTACTGTTTAATTATTTTGGGGAAGATATGAAGAATGCAGCATCAGAATTGGAGGAAGACTCATTAACAACCTGTGTTATGCAGTAATAACACAACCTTGCTTGCTGAAAGTGAAGAGGGCTTGAAGCACTTACTGATGAAGATCAAAGACCACAGCCTTCAGTACAGATTACACCTCAACATAAAGAGAACAAAAATTCTCACAACTGGACCAATGAGCAACATCATGATAAATGGCAAAGAGATTGAGGTTGTCAAGGATTTCATTTTACTTGGCCCCACAATCAACACCCACTGAAGCAGCAGTCAGGAAATCAAAGGACACATCCCATTGGGCAAATCTGCTGCAAAGGACCTTTTTAAAGTGTTGAAAAGCAAAGGTGTCACTTTGAAGACCAGCGTGCGCCTGGCCCAAGCTGTGGTGTTTTCAGTCACTTCATACGCATGCAAAAGCTGGATGATTCATAAGACCAAAGAATTGACGCCTTTGATTTGTGGTGTCGGTGAAGAACATTGAATATACCGTGGACTGCCAAGAGAACAAGTAAACCTGTCTTGGAAGAAGTACAACCAGAATGCCCCTTGGAAGCAAGGATGGTCAGACTGCATCTCACGTGCTTTGAACATGTTATCAGGAGGGATCAGTCCCTGGAGAAAGACACCATGCTTGGTAAAGTAGAGGGTCAGCGAAAAAGAGGAAGACCCTCGACAAGATGGATTGACACAGTAGCTCCAACAATGGGCTCAAGCATAGAAACGATTGTGAGAATTGAGGATGGTGCAGCACCAGGCTGTGTTTTGTTCCGTTGTACACAGGGTGGCTGTAAGTCAGAACCAACTCGATGGCCCCTAACAACATCAAGAGTTGGATTTAGGCTTGTCTGATCTTACTTTTAGTAAACTTCGTCCCCATCAGTTGCTCTATATCTTATTTTTGGTAATGAGTACACATGAATTGGAATACACTGTTTACTGGTGGTGCAGTGGTCAGAGCTATGGCTGCTAACCAAAAGATTGGCAGCTCAAATCAACCGCTACTCTTGGAGCAGTTCTACTCTGTTCTGTAGGGTTGGTATGAGTTGGAATCGACTTGAAGGCAATGATTTTTTTGTTTTTACTAAAACTACTTGTTTTAAAATAACAATCTATTGGTAAAATTATTAATTGTAAATGGACATTTTTCTTTCTGGAAGCATTTTTTGAGCAGTCATATAATGGAGAAATTGGGGAGTATAGGCAATTAATATCTTCCAGCAACACTCATTTTAGTACCATAGAATATTTACAAACCATTTTTAAAAATTCGTTTTCCAACAGACTTAACCAAGGATGAAAGATCCTAGTTGGGAAAACTTTAAGGTTGCCTCTGCACTCAGCTTTCTATTAATAGTTTTGTTTCCCATTAAAAATTCTTTATTTAGTATATTCTCTCATTCAGACAGAAAATAAACTTGATAAACATAGATTGTTTTAAAATATCGTAGCAATGGTTTCTTCATAGGTAATTTGATTAGCAGAGTGAAAAATACAGAAAGGGCAAAGTGTTACTAGAAATACGACATTATTTCTAACAAAATTTCAGGAGGATCTTGATGATCAAAATTCCTTTTATCTTAGAAGTTTTGCATGTATGGTTTTATCTCTTCAGAGACCTCTACCAATAAGGCACCTGCGATAGGAAAGAATTTGCCACTGCAGCCTTGGGGACCATCTCTTGGTGTTTCAGTGCTTCTCTGACAAAGCCCACATTTAAAAAATCAAGACAGATCATCCCATATTACTTAGATACATTATAAATTCTAAGGATAAACACTGCAATTGAACTGATGGACGGGAAAAAAAATCATAAATCCTTAGACTAACCAAAGCAGCCCTTCAGAAACTATTTGAATTTCATAAAAGTATGAAGTATTAACACAGAGGTGGAATGGCAGTTGACTTTATGAACACTTCGGAACTAAACATGAAATTTCAAGTTGTGACGTGGAGCTATTTTGTTCCTAGGCTACACTCCCTCACCATATAAATAGCAACTAGCTACTGGTTTCTTAAAGCCAAACTAACGATGGTTTAAAGATCAACATTGTCCTTTGCCCTATCCATGATTCAAAATGGAGGACTCTTCCTATGTCTTGATCCTTTTTCTTTTAGCTTAAGTGAGCCCTGAAAAGGACAAAGACTGTTGAGTGAAATTATCTCCTGGAGTGTCATCTCGTTAGTCTAGATATCTTTGATAATGACGGGAGCTTTTGATTCAGCCAGGTTCCAACAGAGGTTCCAAGTCAGTGTCCTGTAAGGTTTCTGTGCTCCTGGAGAACATCATGCAAACGTCTTCTTGGTGGCTGTGAACCTCCCCATGTACTTACCATAGCCTTCTAGTTCTCTAGGTTTCTTTGTCTCAAAAAGACTGCCTTCCACAGCGAGCAGACAGATCTGGGCATCACTAAGGATGCATGCTGAGCTCAAGAGAGTTCTCTTCCAGACACAGAACGTTGAGATGAGGACAGCAAGATACCATCAGTGAGATCTGAGATACCTGGTTCTGGTTGAGGCTGAGTTCCATGATCTGAAGCTCCCCCACTATATCACGTATACTCTGAATCTGGTTCTGAGAGAGCTCCATCACATCCAGGTGCCATAGGCTATCCATATCCAGGTTGGTTCCCAGAGAGGCTCAGCGTCTTGAGAGCGGAGAGTTGCCCAAAGGGCCATGGTAGCTGTACCAGGTGATTGTTGTTTAGGCTTAGTATTTCTAGTTTTTTCAGATTGCACAGCACATCAGGTAGAACAATTAGTTTGTTGTTGAGGGAGAGGTTCTTCAGCAGAGTGGACTTCCCTATCAGGATAGGCTGAGGTCTCTTGATGTTCTTGGACAAGTCGACAGTCCTGAGGTTGCTCGTCAGCGTCTGCAACTCTGAGGGGAACTTGGTCAGCCCACAGTCTTTGAGCTGAAAGACACCCGTTTTCTGCTTGGTCTCCACATGAATGTGGAGGCCACTGTTCCCCATCCTACCCCTCACCTCACAGTCTGCTCGGCAGAGGAAGACCCAGAGCCCCTCCATTAATGCTTTTCGATAAACAAAATTCCAGAGCATATGCGTATATATATATAGTTTGCGTGTGTGTGTGTGTGTGTGTGTGTGTGTGAGAGAAAAGAGTCAGTTAATTTTTAAGACCTTAATTCTACCCTATTTATTTCACGGTGTTGGTTTATTTCCTTGTAAGATTATATTTCGAAGTAAGAGGACGTTACCCTGAACTAATAACTCAGTCTTCACTAAGTAAACTTCACGTTTCATTGACTATCAAAATACTCTTTTGTATGGTAGTAATGGTGATACCCACATATTTTGTATTAGTTCTTTTGACATATTCAAAAATAATGAGATGAAAGGCAGGTCGGTGAGCCTGACTACAGCTGCAATTGCTTCTACTTTTCCTGATGACTTTATGATAGGTTCTCGTAGACTAGAGAGCCTGGATGGTGCAGTAGTTAAGTGCTCGGCTACCAACTGAAAGGTCAGTGGTTTGAACCCACCAGCTGTTCTGTGGAAGAAAGATACGGCGGTTTGCTTCCGTAAAGATGTACAGCCTTGGAATCCCTATGGGGACAGTTCTACTGTGTCCTACAAGGTTGCTATGATTCAGAATTGCGTGACAGCAACGGGTTTGGTTTTGTTTTTTTTTGTGATAGACTTCTGAGTATTGAGGCTGGCTTGATTTGACTTCTATAGACTAATTCATATTCCCATTTTGTCTTCTTTCCAAATGTCTCCTCCCTGCTCACTCTCCCATACCTCACCACTACCTTCATCTTGAGATTCCACCCCTAAAAAAGAAAAAGGAAAAAAAAAGCCCAAAGGGCAAAATCATCAAGAATAAAATTGCTCTTTCAAGTGATCAGATTTCCCAAGAAATCAGAGTACTACTAGAGATCATAAGTCATAATCTGTTCCTTTCCTTTGGGCAGAGCCAAGCTCATGGGACTGCTCTATTTTTAAACATCTCCAGTGAAAGAGGGATCGTAATCATTGCAATATTTCACAACCCTCTCTCTCAGGAAATTCTTTTATGCAACTTAAATAATGCATGCATCAGTTTAAGCTTGTATTTTTTTGTCAGTGAATATGAAGCAGTCTTACTTTCCCTTGTATAAAACATTTTCATTGTATTTGAAGACTTACTCTAATCGTGCCCCACTGATATATCTCAGTTTTTACAACAGTTTTTTGCAACGCTTTTAATCATCTTTATCTCTCTCCATTAAATATGCTGTAGTCTTCCGTTCCTTTTGTTTATGGGATTCAGAATGTGTGCTGGACATCTAGGGAGAGGCTGACTAGTGGTAAGTATAGGGCCATATTATAACACAGGCCCTTGCGAAGTGTGATACCCCCTTGCAGTAAACAATGTGGCCTTTGTTCCTCGTTCCTGAGAGCCAAACCAACATCCAGACCAGTGAGTCGGGCCTCATTAGATAGAGGGATGACCTGAGTGCCCATGTTATGGCCATATGGTGAGGCCAATAAAGGCCTTGGAGGACATGCTCAGTGGAGCTTCCTGGTTGGTGAGAGTGAACATCTACTCTTGGGAGGGTAAACCCCTCCTCCTGGGGACATAGAAACTCTGCATGGAGACCCTTCCCCTACTTCACCCAATGGTGTTTGTGTCCTTTTTTCTGCTAGTTTAAAGATAGCCCTTTCCCTGGAGGTTGTGAGTCAATCCAATGGATTATCAGACTTGAGAAGCAGAGAAGGGACTGGTACCAGCTGACATAACCCTGGGTGAATGGGGATGAGAGAGAAAGGGCTGTGCTGCATCTGGGGTGTGGACTGACCAGGGAAGGGAAGTTGAGATTTCTAAGAGATGCAGTTGTCACGTGGAGTGGGATTTGTTATCCACCACACGTTTGGTATCAGATCAAAACCTCATACCAGATGTGCAGTTCCAATTCATAGCAATCCTATAGGGCAGAGTAGAACTGCCCTATAGGGTTTTATGTTCTAATCTTTATAGAAGCAGACTGCCACATCTTTCTCTTGGCAGAGCACCTGGTGGGTTCAAACCGCTGACTACTTTTCAGTTAGCAGCCAATTACTTAATCACTGCACCACCAGGGCTCCTCTTTGGCATCAGAGGTGAGGCATTTAGTTTCCCTGGACTGGTTTGATATAGTTGGTGATGAGGATGGGACTTGCTTGAGTGTTCTTCACTTTACAAAGCTCTACATTGCGTACACCCATTTCTGTACATCAGTGATGGATTTCCTTTTAGAAAGTAACCATCTTTCTAGGCATTAATTTCCATATTTCTGGACTTCAAATTTCTTACTTTTCCAGTTTTACCATTCTAAAGTTCTCTTGACAATTGACAGTGTAACTTGTTTTTCACTGTGATGTTTTTGTATCTTTTCCTCCATACATTGTCACATATCTGGTATATATGGCCATTTCTAAATTCTTTTTTCCTATGTGCCACCATCGGCTTATTCTTTTAAACGTTTTTATATTGAAGTAAAATTTATGTTTGTGAACTGCACGCAGATATAAATTTATATCTGTGAAATCATAAGTGCACAGTCCAATGAGTTTTGACAAATGTATACACCTGGATAACTAACATCTCAGTCAAGATACAGAGCATACTCTAAATCTCAGTAAGTTTCCCGTCTCCTTCCCTACTCCTCATAGGCAACCACTGTTCTGATTTCTCTTACAATAGGTTCGTTTAACCAGTTCTTTGGAATGTCATGTAAATGTAATTAGACAGTACTTCTGGATTTTTTTTTCACTCGTGTATCAATAATTCCTTTTTTTTTTTTATGGCTGAGTAGGATTCCATTGTTTATCCGTTCAGTTGATGGGCATTGAGTTGTTTTCATTTTTTGGTATTATGAATAGTGCTGCGATGAACATTTTTATATAAATTTTTGTGTGGGTGTATGTTTTCATATCTCTTGGCTAAACACCCAGGAATGGAATTGCTGGCTCATAGAATAGGTATTTGTATAACTTTATAAGAAGAAACTGTCAAGCATCTTTTTCCAAAGCATTTGTACCGTTCCACTAGCAATGTGTAAGAGTTCTAGTTGCTTCACATCTTTGACCACGTTTGTTGTTGTCAGGTTTTTTGGTTTTTGTTTTAAATTTTAATCACTCTTACGGGTAGAAGGAAACCCTGGTGGTGTAGTGGTTAAGTGCTGTGGCTGTTAACCAAGAGGTCAGCAGTTTGAATCTGCCAGGTGCTCCTTGGAAACTCTATGGGGCAGTTCTACTCTGTTCTATAGGGTCGCTATGAGTCGGAATCAACTCGATGGCAGTGGGTTTGGTTTTTTTGTAATGGGTAGAAAGAAACCCTGGTAGCGTAGTGGTTAAGAGCTATGGCTGCTAATCAAGAGGTCGGCAGTTTGAATCCACCAGGTGCTTCTTGGAAACCCTGTGGGGCAGTTCTACTCTGTCCAGTAGGGTTGCAATGAGTTAGAATCGACTCAACAGCAGTGGGTTATGGCTTTTTTAATGAATATAAAATAATATTTCATTGCAGGTTTAATTTAAATTTCTGTGATGACTAATGATGTTGGGCACCTTTTAATGTATTAAATGGCTATGCATCAGTCTTCCTTTTTGAAGTGTCTGTTCGTGGTGGTGTAGTGGTTAAGTGCTATGGCTGCTAACCAAAAGGTCGGCAGTTCAAATCCGCCAGGCGCTCCTTGGAAACTCTGTGGGGCAGTTCTACTCTGTCCTTTAGAGTTGCTATGAGTCAGAATCGACTCGACAGCAACGGGTACGGTATGGTACGGGTTCAAATCCTTTGCCCATTTTTAAATTGAGTGTTTGTTGTTGATTTGTAAGGGTGCTTTACATTTCCAGATTCGAGTTCTTTGGCAGGTAAATGTATTGTGAATATTTGTCCCAGTCCGTGACTTTCGTTTTTATTTTCTTCACTGTGTCTCTTGTTGATCAGGACTTTTAAACTTTGATGAAGTCCACTTGATCAGTTTTTATAGTTATTGCTTTCCTAACCTCTTTAAGAAATATTTGCCTATCCCATCACTAAAATAGACTGCTGTGTTTTCTTCGGGAAGCCGTACAGTTTATGCTTTTACATTTAATTCTGGGATTCTTCTCAAATTAATTTTATATATGGTGAGAGGTAAGGGCCAAGACTCATTTTTTTCCCTTTCTCCAATTAAATTGCCTTTTCACCTTTGTTGAATATTAATTGACTGTGTAAGTGTGGGACTGTTCAGTGTTGTTTTAATTCTGAAATTGTGAACTATCTTTCACATTTAATGTCGTGTCTAAGTTATGTGAATATACTCTCAGACGAATACTAATGAAAACACTGGACAAGAAAATTAAAGCTGAGCAATCGAATTAAAACGAGGCCTTCCCTATTTAATATCAAACCTCCCTATTTAATATTAAAACTTGCTTCCGCACACCCTGTCCCTTTGTATTTCTTATTCTCCTTAGGGATAGGGACCTCTATAAGGATAAGACAGGATGCTTTACAGAGTTCCTGGCACATGGTCATTCCTCCCGTCTGTTTCTCCCCGACTCGTCAGGATCAGGTGGAGCCCTGGTTACTCAGTGGTTAAGAGCTTGACTGCTAACCAAAAGGTTGGCTGTTCAAATCCACCAGCTGCTCCTTGGAAACCCTGTGGGGCAGTTCTGCTCTGTCCTGCAAGGTCACTGTGAATCGGAATTGACATGACGGCAACGGATTTGGTTTGGTTTTCAGGATCGGGTGGGTGATTTGAGGCAAAGGCAGTGCAGTTTCTTTGCTGGGAATCAAACTGTTTTCCAAACATAGGTACAAACTTAGCTTTTTACCAGGAAATATATACCCCATAGTGTCATGAGCCCTCCAAATGGTAGCTTAAGTTACTGTAGGGAATTTTCCTGGTAGGTTTTCCTACTCTTTGCAAAACAGTTATTGGAGACCCTGGTGGCATAGTGGAAACCGTGGTGGTGTAGTGGTTAAGTGCTACAGCTGCTAACCAAGACGTCGGCAGTTCGAACATGCCAGGCGCTCCTTGGAAACTCTGTGGGGCAGTTCTACCCTGTCCTATAGGGTCGCTGTGAGTCAGAATCGACTTGACGGCAGTGGGTTTGGTTTGGGTGGGTGGCATAGTGGTTAAGTGCCATGGCTGCTAACCAAAAGGTTGGCAGCTTGAATTCACCAGGCACTCCTTGGGAACCATTTGGGGAGGTTCTACTCTGCCCTGTAGGGTCGCTATGAGTTGGAATGGACTCGATGGCAATGGGCTTGGGTTGGTTTTTTTTTTTAATCTTAATTATTATGATTCCTGGCCAGTGCACCTCCTGAGCAGCCACCACCCCTCTGTCACGGGTGACTTGCATGTTGCTATGCTGAACAGGTTTTAGTGGCGCTTGCAGACTGAAAAGGACTGGGAAGAAAGGCCTGGCAATGTACTTCTGAAAAGCAGCCAGTGAGTCACGACAGTCTGATCCGGAACTAATCACAGTGATGGCGCAGGAGCAGGCAGCGTTTGGTTCTGTTGTGCGTGGGGTCTCCATGAGTTGGTGGCCAACTCCACGGCAGCTGACGATAACAAGAACAACAAACCTTATTATTAAACGTGTGGTGAAACAGAACATTAATATTCAGTCCAATGAGTGATATGAATTTCCTGCATTCATTTCAGTGACCGCATTCTCCCTAGCTATCTCCCTGATAGCTGTTCGTAAGGTTTGTTTTCTTTAATGATTTGTCTGTCTGTTGGGTACTGCCTTAAGGCCATCCAAGTAAAAAACTATGTATCAGCTACATGAGTCTTTCCTCATAACCACTAAATGAGTTTGTAAGAAAAACATCTGTTTGCTGTGATTTGCTACATAACTTCACATTTTTCAGATGCCATCTATGTGCTAAATACAAAACACGCAACTGCCCCTTTCTAAAATATGTTGTTTTTAGATATGTTTCTGGTGCACCTTCAGGTGCACACTAGTGAACAGTACCAACTAGCTCAGATTTTCCCAGGTTTTTCTATAGCACTTTCCTGTGTCCCAGGCTTCTCAGCAACCTTAGGGGATAGGAAATGAAATTCCTCCTTCAGTATTTTCACTCCTTCCATGTCTCAGTATCAAGTACCCAGCATATGCTCTGTACTGTAGTAGGCATGGTGACACAGTAGTTAAGAGCTTGGCTGCTAAGCAAAAGGTTGGCAGTTCAAATCCACCAGCTTCTCATTGGAAACCCTGTGGAGCAGTTCTGCTCTGTCCTGTAGGGTTGCTATGAGTTGGAATCGACTTGACGGCAATGAATTTGGTTGATTTTGCTAGTAGGCACTAAGGACAGTTTCAAAAAGATAGAGTAACAGCATTTGAGGAGTTACTATTCATGAAGAGTACCTTCAAAGATGGTGAACCACACTATCCATAGAATCGTCTTTCCTTTGGATTTGGTATTTTTCCACTTAGCCATCCACATCTTAGCACCCAGCCCACCAGAGACAACCTTTAGTTTTTCGTTTATTCGTCCAGCAAGAATTTATTCACAGACACTGAGGTAGGTGCTTGTAATATAAAGATGAATATCACATGGTCCCAGACCTCTAGGAAGTTCAGGTCTAGTAGGAGGAGACAGTTTTGTAAACTGAGAGTTGTAATTCAGTGAAATAAATATCATGATAAAAGTATGCATAAGACATTCCAGGTGTACATGAGAGCAACACCATCTCCTGGACTGGGTGGTGGGAGGTTAGGAGAATCTTCCCCCAGAGGGCAATGCCTGATCTGAGTCCTGAAGGACATGTGCTGGTTACATCTGGGAAAAAGTCCGTCATTTTGAATTTCACAAGAATCAGATCTCTGATCTTGGCCTTATTGACACCTGATTCCAAGCATCAGAGCAGTGGTCTAGACAGATATAAAAATGCAAATGAAAGAAATGCAACATAAATTATCAGCTGTAGGTGTATGAGGATGTATATACAAGTGCTGGGGACTCAGGTGGGGAGGTGGAAAGAGAGATGGAATGTTCTGGATGAATGTTGGTTGGGGAGGAATGGCATGTTTCAGGTTGGAGGTGATGACAGCAGGCTGGTTTGCTTGCTGGGAGTGGAAAATATGAGGTGGAACGGTCAATTCAAATGGAGGGCCATAAAACTCATGATTTAGAACATTAACTTGATTTAAGAGGTAATTGGGAACTATCTCCAGATTGTAAAGACATAGGTGATGTGGACAAGACCATGCTCCAGGAATTATTCTTGCTACTGTGGTTGTATTCTCCTGGCTCTCTTCCTACCTCTGTAGTTGCTGGTTTTTTCTGTCCCCTAAATACAGGTATTTCCTAAATGATGCCCTGTAGTCCTCTTCTCCTGCTACAACATTGCCTTTCATCCTGTGCCCCTAGGCTGTCCTGGAGAGTAGGAGGAGGAAACCAAGGAGGTGGGGCCTTAATCCCCACAGGTGCGCACTGATCTTTTCTCTATATTGTAGTTCCTGGGTGGGGGCAGGGATTAACAAAGGGTCTCATATCTTGTTGTTTTTTTTTTTTTGAAAGCTCAGCCAAGGGAAATTGGTGAGAAAGCTACTGCCTAGTCTCTTCTTCCTTACCCCTAGCATTTTGATTTTGTTTGTTTGTTTCCCTCTCTTTCTCAAATTATTACCAATGCCAAAACAAAGCTGAAAACTATAACTGCCTGATAGCTGTTCAGTCAAGAGTTGGGATAGAAACTGAGAATAGGTGGATTTGTGGAGTTTTAAGCAGGAGCTGATTGTGTACGGGGGGTGGATAGAGAGTGATGGAGTGTGTGCAGGAGCTGAGTGTGTACGGCAGGTGGATAGTGTGTGTGTGCAGGGGCTGTGTGCACAGGGGGTGGATAGAGCCTGTGTGTGGGAGTTGAGTGTGCACGGGGGGTGACTAGAGCGTGTGTGCAGGAGTTGAGTGTGCACAGGGAGTAGATAGAGCCTGTGTGTGGGAGTTGAGTGTGCACGGGGGCTGAATAGAGCATGTGTGCAGGAGTTGAGTGTGCACAGGGGGTAGATAGAGCCTGTGTGTGGGAGTTTAGTGTGCACAGGGGGTGGACAGAGTGGATGGAGGCTGTGCAGATGCTGAGTGCACACAGGAAGTGGATAGACCATGTATACAGAGGCTGAATGTACACAGAGGGTGGACGGAGGGGATGGAGGCTGTGCAGGCACTGAGAGTGCACAGGGCGTGGATAGAGCGTGTGTACAGGGGCTGAGTGTGCACAGGGGGTGGACGGAGTGGGTGGAGGCTGTGCAGGTACTGAGTGTGCACAGGGGGGTGGATAGAGCATGTGTACAGGGGCTGAGTGTGCACAGAATGTGGACTGAGGGGATGGAGGCTGTGCAGGTACTGAGTGTGCACGGGGGTGAATAGAGCGTGTGTATAGGGGCTGAGTGTGCACAGGGGGTGAATAGAGCATGTGTATAGGGGCTCAGTGTGCACAGGGGGTGAATAGAGCGTGTGTATAGGGGCTGAGTGTGCACAGGGGGTGAACAGAGCGTGTGTATAGGGGCTGAGTGTGCACAGGGGGTGAACAGAGCATGTGTATAGGGGCTGAGTGTGCACAGGGGGTGAACAGAGCGTGTGTATAGGGGCTGAGTGTGCACGGGGTGGACGGAGCAGATGGAGGCTGTGCAGGCACTGAATGTGCACAGGGTGTGAATAGAGCATGTGTATGGGGCTGAGTGTGCACAGGGGGTGAATAGAGCATGTGTACAGGGGCTGAGTGTGCACAGGGGGTGAATAGAGCATGTGTATAGGGGCTCAGTGTGCACAGGGGGTGAATAGAGCGTGTGTATAGGGGCTGAGTGTGCACAGGGGGTGAACAGAGCGTGTGTATAGGGGCTGAGTGTGCACGGGGGGTGAATAGAGCGTGTGTTTAGGGGCTGAGTGTGCACGGGGGTGAATAGAGCATGTGTATAGGGGCTGAGTGTGCACGGGGTAGATGGAGCGGATGGAGGCTGTGCAGGCACTGAGTGTGCACGGGGGGTGAACAGAGCGTGTGTATAGGGGCTGAGTGTGCACGGGGGTGAATAGAGCATGTGTAGAGGGGCTGAGTGTGCACAGGGGGTGAACAGAGCGTGTGTATAGGGGCTGAGTGTGCACGGGGTGGACGGAGCAGATGGAGGCTGTGCAGGCACTGAATGTGCACAGGGTGTGAATAGAGCATGTGTATGGGGCTGAGTGTGCACAGGGGGTGAATAGAGCATGTGTATAGGGGCTGAGTGTGCACGGGGTAGATGGAGCAGATGGAGGCTGTGCAGGCACTGAGTGTGCACGGGGAGTGAATAGAGCGTGTGTATAGGGGCTGAATGTGCACAGGGTGTGAATAGAGCATGTGTATGGGGCTGAGTGTGCACGGGGTGGACGGAGCGGATGGAGGCTGTGCAGGCACTGAGTACATAAAGAAGTTGCCAGGACACCAGAGAAGTGCGAAGGCTGGCCTTGTTAGCCCATTTTCCGAAGCCAGAAGGGAATTGGAACCAGGTCTGGAGTAGAGGAGGAAGGCTGGCTGGCAAGAATCTACTGGAGAAAGCTGAAGAAAATGTGTAATTAAAGAGAACACTGTGACATTAGAATAAGGGCAAAAAAAAAAAAAAATGTATTTTCTCAATTTCTGGTTATTTGCAGTTACTATCCTCCAAATGCTGGTAGATTTGATTAAAGTTGGTCTGACTTTATGTAGCAAATTTGGGGCCGGGGGCGGGGGTGGAAGCTTAAGAAAATGATCACTGGATATAAATGGCCCAGCACACTACTCTCCACAAATAAATGTTAAAGGAAAGAACAAATAATACTTGGAATTAATGGGATTCTCAGTGTCTTCTGATATTGCTTTAGAAAGATAACTTGTATTACTCATCTTTGAAGTTCTGTTGAAGTTGAAGCATTTTCAATGATAGCCAAGTCGTAATTGAGTGATTACCCAACTTAGACATTTTAAGACGATACTTGAGACTAACTTACTGTTAAAAAATCAGCATTTTCATGAAATGGTCTTACACCCTGATAAATATATCACCTTGTTGGGGGAAAGTCAGCATTTATTTTGTTGTACAAAGGACATTAAAAAAGAAAATCCTTTTCTCTACCAGTTTTACTCTTTGTTATTCTGTATGCAGTTTTTCTTCACACTGTGATTTTTCTCTGCCACAGCTCTTTCTGGAAAGTTTTTGAAAGTCAAATTGGAACCAGCCAGAGTTTGTGGTGATTTAGACATAACTAAATGATTGAGTGATACAGATTTTATAGCTATTCCCACTATAAGTATCTTCTCGATTTTCTATTTAGTAGGTCATTGAATCTTGTTACTTTATGGAGCGGTAAGAAATGCGTGAAGGAATTTGAATTTGACGATGCTGCCTAATGTATGTATCCGGGCTTTGGCATTTAGAGTCTATAAAATAAATTGGCAGTGGATGTTTTATTTACCTGTTAGGATCTCAGCTAAATCATCTAGTAGCGCTTTGCCAGCTGTATTGGAATACACTCGATGGCAAAGATATGCAAGCGTAAAAGCATATATTCAAAAATATGTGCGTGCAGCCTGCACGAGGATTACAGTGTCTTATAAAACAGCTGTATGTATAATTTAGAAGCAAAAAATTATTTGGAAAGAAAAGCTGGCCCTCCATCGTATTTATTCTTTTTTAAATGGGCAGAGTAGTCGCTGTTTATTGAAATGTATTTTTGATTAAGAATCCTCATGATACGTCGCCTGTCTCGATTGCCGGGCTTTTTGATAAAGCTGGCAGTATGAATGACAGCTGCAAACCCAAGGTTAGACTGCAGTCGGTTTCTCTCTGGCTTTCGCTCCTTTTAAGCCTGCCTTTCATGTGTAGCCAAGTGAGAGCCTCCCAGTGAAACGTAAGCTCTGCAGATCTTCGGGGGGCCTGAAGAGAGGATACAGAAGAAAGGCAGCCGTTTGGAAAGCCTGCCGAAGGCACCGAGGGCAGGGGTGATGACAGGACTCCCAGCCCTTTCTGCAGAGATGAATGAGAAGGCAGGGCCTCGGTGGGCTCCGGACGTTTTTTACCCACAAGAGGAGTCCTAGGCTATCAAATCAATTGTTTTGGCTTTCTCCTTCAGATGTTGCAAGGGAAAATGCCTTCTTTTATTGCTCTTCCAAGCCGTTTAACCGTTTATCCTTAATCATCTGAGTCTGAGTGGGAATAAGTCTTTTAAAGATCACTGAACTTTGCTCGGTCTGAAATCAGAGTAGAATTCATTTTATTTAATGTGCGAAACCTCCTTGTGAGACTCTTGACACAAGCTGCCTCTTTTGCCTCTTAGAATTTAATTGAAAAGGAGCGCCGTAGAAAAATACAGCCAGGTGTGCAAATGTCCCTTCGTGGATTCGATTGCCAGAGCTTCGTGATGCCTTCTCTGTGGTTATTGATCATTGAAATAACTTTAGCGGCCAAGACTTAGTGAGCCAGTGTAAAGGAATGTGTTTTTGGCGGTACCCACAGGGATGTAACCCTAGGCTCACCATAATGCACGTCACCGTTATCATAAAGTGTGTCCTTGGCACACGTTTTAAGGATGTTTGATGATTTTAGGAACACTTAATAGATTTGCTTTGGTGGAAAGGTAATAAGTCTATTAGGCCACTGGTGTGTGGAAGCGATCTTCGAAGGAAATGTATTTCTTTGGTTCCCGCGTCAGTGTATCACAAAAGAACCATACTGGGGCCATTTGGAATTTTGCAGATTTCTTCAAGGAGCATCAGGGAATGATTTCTAATAGTGCTAAATCTGGTCTTGGTGCATGGATTTGGCTGGCACAGATGTGGACAGAGTGGGCCAAACACAGCTAATTGGGGTGGGGAAAATTGAGAGAACAGGCCATAATGCTGAATAGAGCTGTTTGTCACTGGGTCTGTAATAGGATTTCCAATTAATTCCTGCAGGCTTCCAATGCCTTACATTAACCCTGTCAGGATGAACTACGGCCACATCTAAAACGCCATCCCCTATTTAACAGTGCATGTCAGTGAATTTGTAATTTCTTCTGCTCAACCAGAAGATGAATAGATTCTAGTCAGAAAACGAATGTGTGCTTCAGAAATGCACATTTCAAAGTCCCGAAGGCTACTTAGGAGGGAGGTTCTTTGCATGGTTATACAGTGAATCTGTATTAAAAATTTAATTGCTATGTGAATTCCCCCAAAAGAAAAAGCATCCAGCCACGTAGAAACAAATACGTCGTCAGAGGCTCTCTGTCAGTGGTGAACAGGCTTTTCACACTGGGTGATGACGATGATGATGGTGGTGGTGGTGATGGTTTGTGCATGTAGCACTGACTTCCTGCTGGCTCATTTGTAGTGGATTACATACACTAACCACTAAACCTCACCACAATCCAGATGAAGAGGCTGAGGAACAAAGTGGTTAGCCTCCCCAAGATCACACTACTAGTAAGTGGCCCGGCTGGGATTCAAACCCAGGCAGTCTGGTTATGAAGTCTGTGCTTCCATCCTTACCCTCCTGCCTGGTCATAGTCTCATCAGCTATGTTATAGGAATCAGTTTAATATAGTACTTGTCAGTACCCTGGCTTGCTCGTGCTTGCTTTTTTTCTCTTTCTTGCTCTGTGTCTGTCTTCCCAACAGTAATATTTATTGCTGTGTTTATTTACTGTTACTTCCTCAAGGCTATCTTGTGAAATATTGTGTCCCTGTGATAACCAGACTCTAATAGATACATAGCAGGCTAGAGAAGGTAGTGAGGGGAGGCAAAAATGAGAACTCTCTTCCACAGAGTTGGGCACTGAGTGGAATATGACCAAAGTTCACAAGATCACGAAGGGCCAGAATTCTTGACGGGCATTTCCCTTCCAGTGAAATCAAAACGCACAGCAGACTTTCTCACGAGATAGGTCAAGGTTGAATATCAGGAGTTAGATGATTGGAGGCAGGCTCCAAGTCAGGGTCTAAAATTCAGAGGGCACGTAAGGGTGTCAGGACTTCTGGAAGGCCGGACTCCTGTCTTCCTAGGATATTGGCCTCTCAGCAGCACTGTGTGAACCAAGCCAAGACGAGATGACTGCCAATAGCATTTTGAGAGCAAGAATTGCTATTTCTCTTAAGCCAAACAAAAATATTTAGTAAAAAAGTTTGGCTATGGGTACGTCAGACTCTAAATCTTTGACAAGAAACCCAACTAATTTTTAAACACTGTATTATGATGTTCTATTGCTATCACAGATGTAAGACTTTGATTCACCTTTCTTGCAGTAGGGGGTAATAATATGAATAATGCTAGTAATGTTCCTTGTTGCTCTGTTTTATCTAAAAGATTAAACTTTTTGAAAAAAAAAAAAAACCAGCTAGTTTTGGCCTGTGCTTTGTACCAGGTGTCTGCCTGCCTGCCCCTTCATGTCCACCTTCCACACCACTACCAGGCTGACCTGGCTGATACACAGTCCTTACACCACGTGTGCTTCAGACCTGGGAGTGGCTTAGCATTGCCTGAAGGACACAGCAATTGAAACCCTTAACATGTCTCTTAAGACCCTCCCTAGTCTGACCTCTGCCACCTCTCCTGTGCTTTACGTTCTGTGTTCTTGTTCGTCTCTGGGAACGTTGCCTTCTTTATAAACCCCAGGCGCTCTGCGCAGCATGCAACTTCCCACCTCCATGCTTTTGCCTGTGCGGTCACCCCTGCCTGCAGTGCCCTCACCTTTCTCTTTCATTCCTCCATTCCAGCTTTGCCTGGCTGACTGCAGTGTATCCCTTCAGATTTGGCTCATGTGTCACTTCCTCAAGAAGGTGTTTGGCTTTCTGATGCAATAAGCCCCAGAGGAAGTTCCTGGATGGTGCCGATGGCTAATGCACTTGGCGGTTTGAGGCCACCAGAGGCACCTCAGAAGATAGACCTGATGGTCTACTCCTGAAAAATCAGCCATCGGTAACCCTGTGGAGCACAGTTCTACTCTGACACGCGTGGGGCCGCCGTGAGTTGGAGTTAACAGCAACTGGAAGCCCTAGAGGACTATGCTCTCTGGCCCCATAAACCAATATCATCTGATATCTCCATCATTGCATTTATTACGTTGTATGTCTCATGTCTTATCCTTTGAGGACAGAACAGTACCCTATTCCTGTTTAAATCCTCGGCACTAACACATTCCCTGGTGAAATGTAAAAGCTCAATAAATGTTTTTTGGATGAATGAATCGATGCATAAGTACATGAAAAGCAAGAGCCCTGTAATCTCATTCAGTGAATTACTATAGATATGTTTGATTTGCCATTTATCCTCTGAGTCACTGATAGACAGCAGTGCCCCACAGAGGCCAGAGATCTCCTTAAAATGCCAGCTAACCCTCAAGAATGGGAACCCTGCCCTGACAGGGAGCACAACAGAGAACCCCTGAGGGAGCAGGAGAACAGTGGGATGCAGACCCCAAATTCTCATAAAAAGACCAGACTTAATGGTCTGACTGAGACTAGAAGAATCCCAGTCATGGTCCCCAAACCTTCTGTTGGCCCAGGACAGGAACCATTCCCGAAGACAACTCATCAGACATGGAAGGGACTGGACAATGGGTTGGAGACAGATGCTGAGGAAGAGTGGGCTACTTGTATCAGGTGGACACTTGAGACTGTGTTGGCATCTCCTGTCTGGAGGGGAGATAGGAGGGTAGAGAGGGTTAGAAACTGGCAGAATGGTCACGAAAGGAGAGACTGGAGGGAGGGAGCGGGCTAACATTAATTATTAGGGGAGAGTAAATGGGAGTATGTAGTAAGGTGTATGTAGGCTTATGTGTGACAGACTGACTTGATTTGTAAACTTTCACTTAAGGCACAATAAAAATTATTAAAAAAAAAAAAAGAATGGAAACCCTCCACGCCAATGAGAAGTGTCATATTTTATCCATTTGATGATTAAGTTGCGCTGGGGGTGTCCACAATTTGAAAACCTGTCATTTAAAACTATAATACAATACAGCAACATTTAGAACCTCATCTATTAGGATATCCGCCTAACAGTGCTGAATGATCTCACACAAATGGTAAAACACCATATGTTTGTACATTTACAGGTTATAAACTCTGAGAAGTCAGGGACAGTGACTATCTTACTCTCTGTTGTATTGCAGACCCTGGCACATAGTATACCTTCAGTAAATACTTGTCGAGTTCATGAAGAATTGTATCTACTGCCCACATTCAGAGTAGTACCAGGAAAAGCTCTGCCGGAAAGCCAAGCTCTTGTTTTTATCAATCAAGCTTAAGAGCAGTTAGTAAATTAATGAATTCTGCTCATGTTTAAAATATTCTTCTCAGTGCTTATCATATATCCTGATGCATAAAGTAGTTAGTAAAGGAAATGAGTTTGCTTTTATGAGGTTTTTTAATTTCATACCAGGAAATCGGGAATCCTTGGGCAGCACAAATGGTTAAGTGCTGGGCTAGCCAAAAGGTTGGCAGTTCGAACCCATCCAGCAGGGTCTTGGGAGACAGGGCTGATGATCTGCTTTGAAATGTCACAGCCTTGAAAACCCCATGGAACAGTTCTATTCTGCACACATGGGATCGCCAGGAGTTGAAATCAACTTGATGGCAACTAACAACAACTAGGAAGTCAGACCCAACAGTCGTATCTTATGCGCTGATAACCCCAAACAGGGAAAAAGCTACCACTAAGTTAGACTTGGAGCCTTGTTGGCACAGTGGTTAAGAGCTCGACTGCCAACCAAAAAGTTGGCAGTTCGAATCTACCCGCCACTTCTTGGAAACCCTATGGGGCAGTTCTGCTCTGTCCTGTAGGGTCACTATGAGTGAGAGTCGACTTGATGGCAATGAGTTTGGTTTGGTTTTTGGTAAGTTAAACATGGAGACCCTGGGTGATGCAAAGAGTTGATACTCTCAGCTGTTACTGAAAGGTTAGAGGTTTGAGTCCACCCAGAGGCACCTTAGAAGACGAAGACGGCAAGCAGATTTATTCCCTAAATTTAGGAATAAAACACTAATAGTGGATGGAGCATGGATGTCCTAACCGTTTTTATTTCACTGTGGGCATTTTGTTTGTATTTGCTATTTATTCTTATAGAGTTTTTTTATGTGAGATTTTCTTCAGAGTTTGAAATGTTAATATGACCTTGTCTTTAAACAATAATAATGCAGTTATATCTTCAGGGGCATCATTGGACTGGTCTTTCATTAAAACCCATCTCTTTCTTTAAGGGCATACCTCAGTTACCATGTGCCAAAGCATTATACAACTACGAAGGAAAAGAACCTGGAGACCTTAAATTCAGCAAAGGTGACATCATCATTTTGCGACGACAAGTCGATGACAATTGGTACCATGGGGAAGTCAACGGGATCCACGGCTTTTTCCCCACCAACTTTGTGCAGATTATTAAACCGTTACCTCAGCCCCCGCCTCAGTGCAAAGCACTTTATGACTTTGAAGTGAAAGACAAGGAAGCTGACAAAGATTGCCTTCCCTTTGCAAAGGTAAACTGAGAGTGAGGCCGTTTTCCATATACCAGCTCAGCTGTTCCTTGTGTTCCTGGGTACATAGACCATATGGCTTGTATTTCCTTTTTGCAAAAAGATACAATATTTTATATGAACTATCTCCTCTTCTAAAAATGCCTGCAAGTAGTGATGCAAACAGTTAAGCACTCAACTACTAGCCAGAGAGTTGGCAGTTAGAACCCACCCAGAGGTGCCTCAGAAGACAGGCCTGGCACTCCGCTTTTGAAAGGTCTCAATCTTGAAAACGCTGTGGAGCAGTTCTGCTCTGCTCACATGGGGTCGCCCTGAGTCGGAATTGACTCGATGGCAACTGACAACAACAGTCTTCTTAAAGTCACAAGAAAAGTAATTTTGTTCTTAGGCTGTTCTTATATGAAGGATAACTTTAATATCTTGTGTGGCATCACGTTCGTGTTTAGAGCCCAAATTTAATTCTAAGCCACTTTAAAGGGTGTGTGTGCCGCTCGGGGATTTTAAAGTACTGAATTATATATAACAAAACGAAATATCATTACTTCCATATTTTACATGGAAATATTTCTTTGCTTTCCTTAAATTGCGAAGGAATATATCTACTGAACTGACAATGGTTGGGAATTTTAAGTAGAATATTGCATTTTTATGTAAAGAAAAGCAGAAGGGCATGCATTTGGATGGACATTGAATCTGTTATCAGAAAGTGAGAAGCATCTGAGAATCAGTCTAAAACAGAGATTCAAGAAGCTGGAGTGGGTAGCATTTGAGATTGTAGTTTGAGACTCTGAACAAAATAAGCAGCCAGCCCCTTGCACAAAAGGAGCTGATTCACAGCTGTCTGGAAGTACACCAGGTTGACTGATAGGTTCCCGTTTAGTTCATGGGAATGTTAGATTCCTGTACCAAAGCCGTGTCATTGCATTTTTGTTCAAGCACCCTTAAAACCTTGAACCCCTTTATTGAAAAGGAAAATTAAGTGATAAGCTTAATGGGAGCAGGTCGACTAATTGTTTGTCATTCCTCAGGATGATGTTCTGACTGTGATCCGCAGAGTGGATGAAAACTGGGCTGAAGGCATGCTGGCAGACAAAATCGGAATATTTCCAATTTCATATGTTGAGGTAAGTTAATCCGGAAAAAACTGGATCGAATTAGTATTTGGCTTAGTAGATAAGTCTTAACTATGCATTTGAGCATTAAGAAGCCCCCGGAGCACAAGGCACCAGGAATGCCCTGTTCCAGGCCATTGGATGGATCAGGGAAGAATTCCCCCATCCTGCCCTGTGAGATTGTGAAACTTGACTTTGTACTTGACTTTGTCCCCTGCTGAAAGCCTTCCTGTCTCTCGTTACCTGTTACTGTATGCTTTGTATCCACCACCTGTACTATTTCCAGGCGTTTTGTTCCATTGTTCAGCTTTGAGTCAGAAGGTTGATAAAATCTCTGTGTTAGGTAGAAGATTAGTTTGTATACTCCTTTTTTTTTTTTTTAATAGCCTTTTCTTTCTTTCTTTTATTATATTTTAGATGAGGGTTTATAGAGCAAATTAGTAAGAAGAATTTCTTGCCGAACACAAAATTGGAGGCACTTTTAAAGAATGGAAGAGAGCCCAAAAAACTACACACGGCTAACTGGAGTTAAGGCTGGCTAGAGTCACGGGGTCGCTATGAGTCGGAAGTGACTCGATGGCACCTAACAACAAAGAAACCCTGGTGGCGTAGTGGTTAATTGCTACGGCTGTTAACCAAGAGGTCCGCAGTTCGAATCCGCCAGGCACTTCTTAGAAACTCTATGGGGCAGTTCTACTCTGTCCTATAGAGTCGCTGTGAACCGGAATTGACTCGACGGCAGTGGGTTTAACAAAAACAACCGTCACGGGAGGCTTCTGGAAAAAATTGAGGTCTTAGTAGATAGTGATAGACAGGTAGGGGTTAACCAGGAGAAATAGAAGAGTTCCTTTTTATGGCAGGAAGGAGAGCCAGGCAGGGAGACCAACATGTTCAAAAGCCAAAAAGTAAGAAAGAGTACAGATTGTTTGGGGAACTGGAAGTAATTCTGTTGTTTAAAACATGAAAGTGTATATCTTCAGCGTGTAAAAAAAGAAAACCCACTGTCCCTTGTTTTCTCAGCTTTTTATCTGAAGCATTTGTTTTGGCGTGGTTCTGAAAACTAAAATGACAAATTGTGTCATTGTAGCCAGCACTCACTTTTCCCCACAGACCATGAGATTGCCAGAGTTTTCATAAAAAAATCAGCTTGACTACCGTATATTCATGGAAAAGTAATTCAAACCATGTACGAGTCTTGAATTTTATCCATACCCTTCAGATGTTCCGTTTATTGAAATATTTTTTTTTTCCTTCTTTGAAAGTAAACTACAGAAAAAAAAATTCTTACCTCTCAGGCAGTCGTTACTGTATATTATTATGTGTTCTAACTGTGGGTCCTGGAAAATTACAAGCATTTTCAAGTATTTGGGTAGTTACACCAAAGAGCACGGGTATGCACGCAATTAGTATACAAACCTGTCTTTACTTGTGAGGTATTGTCAGAGTCTGATGCTGATAGTTGGTTTGTGATACGTGATTGCCGTGTTTTTCTTATTGGGTTGTTGTGATTTGTTACTGGGCAAGTGTGGAAATGCACACATAGGCCTAAAAGATCCACGCGTGGCAAATCCAGAGTCACACAGAGTCACTCAAGTCATTATTCGCCCGGCCTTAAGTTGGAAAGCTAAGCTTCCACCCAAGTAGAGAGTGTTTTCCTTCTTCAGCCTCCTTGCTTTCAAATGAGCACTTTCCTGATTTGAACCAGGATTTTGTCCGTGGAGACATGGTAGCAAATGGTCCGTCTCTAGGAGACTGTGAACCTTTCTTTGATGTCGAGCCATCAGACTGAAGTTCCTCGGAGACTGGTAGCCAGCAGAGCATCTGGGCATTAGTGATACCTGGGTTAGCCCTGAGGGGAATAAAATGGAAGCAGATTGAAATAGCACCCTCCCAAAATTCAACTGTCTAAACAAAATGTAGACTATCTTACGACCTCAGATGTGGCAAAGTCAAGCATAGGAAGCAAGAACTGTGGCTTTTTCCTGAATAATGGCCTCTCTCTTGCTCTATAAACCTATTAATATTTCTCCTGCTGCAGGCCCCAGGCAGTCTCCAATATTAAAATGGGCCATGTTACAAAAAATCATTTTCTTAGATCTTGTGGAAAAAAATTTCCATCTCCACCAAGTACGAGGTGCTTCTTCACAGTGCTGCCAAAATCTGTTATTCCCAGAGGTTTTGAGAAGATTGAATGAGATGATCTGTCTCAAAGGGTCTGGTACCAGTACGTCTTACGCATACTGGTTTCAAGCTCAGATTAGAAAATAACCCATAATATGCCAGAGTATTAAGGGTCTCACCATCATGTATAATGAGGGAAAATGAGTTCAGGATTGAATTCTAAGGCTCCAGAGCTCATCTTCATTTGCCACAGGCCTGTCAGTAGAAGTTGGAGCTTGCCCTTGACTCCTGGTTGGTTGACGTTGGTAATAGAAATGCCCAAGGAACTTGTAGTAGCGGAAAGTCTAAACAGGGTGGACCTAGAATAGGGCTGTGGACCTGGAGCTGGGGACACTGGGGTTGGAGGTTCACATGTGGAACTGTTGAATTAGAGGTGGGGGAAGTGAAAAGGAGCTGAGCGCTGGAGTTGTGTAAAGGGAGGATTGGGTGGGAGGAAGGTGGTGAGAAATGCTGCTGGAATAATTTGCCCTCCCTATGACCCTTTCTCTTCTCCCTCTACATCCCACAGATACAGACTATGTTCTCCACCTGTACTGGAGTAATAATAAAAGAGCAGGGGTGGTTTGGTGACTTGCATATAAATAGCCTCTTAAAAACCAAAAAAACCTGCTGCCCTTGAGTCGATGCCAACTCATAGTTACCCTATAGGACAGAGTAGGACTACCGCATACAGTTTCCAAGGATCGCCTAGTGGATTTGAACTGCCAGCCTGTTGGTTAGCAGTCATAGCTCTTAACCACTATGCCACCAGGGTTCCCAAATAGCTTCTTATTAAAGTAAAACACAACATTCTTCACTGTTTGAACAGAGAAGGAGGGTATCTGGTTGTTGTTAGGTGCTATCGAGTCAGTTCTAACTCATAGTGACTCTGTGTACAACTGAACAAAACACTGCCCAGTCCTGCCCCATCCTCACAATCATTGCTATGTTTGAGCCCGTTGTTGCAGCCACTGTGTCAGTCCATCTTGTTCAGGATCTCCTCTTTTTCACTGACCTTCTACTTTACCAAGCCTGATGTCCTTCTCCAGGGCCTGGTCCCTCCAGATAACATGTCCAAAGTACGTGAGACCAAGTCTCACTTTCCTGCTTCTACAACATTCTGGCTGTACTTCTTCTGAGACAGATTTGTTCATTCTTCTGGCAGTCCAGTATTCTTCACCAGCACCTTAATTCAAAGGCATCAATTCTTCAGTCTTCCTTATTTATTGTCCAGCTTTCACATGCATATGAGGCAATTGAAAATATCTGATATCTGGTTAGGGAGAGTGACTAGGGGGAGGAGTGCCTGTATAAGTGGCCCCCACTTCTCCTTCGGATTTCATATCTAGCTCTTAGAATTAGCGTTCTCTTGCTTTCATTCCTTTTACCCTTTTCCTGTGGAGATTCTCGTCAGACCCCTCTCGGCTCAAGCCATAAAAAGTGTGGATTCTATAGTATTTAGACTGGCTGTTCCTCCAAGATCGAAAGCAGTAATGGATTCATGTGGAAACCCAGGGAATTCTTTATGACATCATGCCAGGATGACCTTTTGTATAAAAGGGTATGTTTGTCAAGGACTGCCTGCAGTAAAAAAAAATAAATTAGTAGTCAGCTTCTTTCGTCGCAAATACCAATTTTTAACAAAACAGAATGGACAGTTTTAACAACCTCATCAATTCAGAGCTGACTCATTCAGGTTTAGCAGTCATTTGGGCAAGGATTATATGATTCTTAGCAAGCAAAAAGTTTGAATGAAGTAAGTGTTAAGTATAGGATTTTGAAAATTTTTCAAACATTATTTAATGTATTGTAGGCTTATGGTGAACTATAAATTTTTATTAAATTTTCATTTTGTTTTGATTCCTAGTCATTTGTTTGAAATATCACTCAGCCGGTTTTCAACAGAACTGTTCAGCAACCTGCTCCTCTACTGTAGATAATATAAAGATAAATATTCCTTATGTGCAGATGGAAACCCTGGTGGCATAGTGGTTAAGAGCTACAGCTGCTAACAAAAAGGTCGGCAGTGTGAATCCACCAGGCGCTCCTTGGAAATCCAGTGGGACAGTTCCACCCTGTCCTGTAGGGTCGCCATGAGTCACAATCAACTTGAAGGCAGCAGATTTGCTTTGGTTTTTGGTACGTGCGGGTGGCATGAAGTAGGAGTGGCCTAAAAGACAACTATCATTACTCTTTATTTACTGCCAGAAAGAAGAGCTACGTTGCTTATTCTGAGATGTCAGCTCAAATGTCACCTCTTCGGAGACACTTACACTTACCAACTTATTTAGAGTACTTCCTCCTTTTCCAATTTTTTTTTAACCTCATACACATAAAAAAAATACACATAGTGGTGTGGTAGTGGTGAAAAGCTTCACCTCTAGAGCCAGAAAGCCAGGATTCACGTCCTGGTTCTACCATTAATTATCTGAGTGATTTTAGGCCTCTGTCTTCTCATCTGAAAAGTAGTAGAACCACGGTATAAACCCGTTGTGGTCGAGTCAATTCTGACTCATAGCAACCCTATAGGACAGACTAGAACCGCCCCATAGGGTTTCCAAGGAGCAGCTGGTGGGTTTGAACTGCCAGCCTTTTGGTTAGCAGCCATATTGTTTAACCACTGCACCATCAGGGCCCCAGAATCACTGCATAGGGTGAGTTAATTCCTATGATACTTTCTAATGCTGCCTGGCACCAAGGAAGACTGTGTACGTGATGGCTGTGATTATTGTCACCATTGTCATTCCTTCATAGCCCTTTTGCACTGTCTGTAATTATTTTAAGTTATTTGTTGGTGTGGTTACTGTCTCCCTACCCTGTCCCCCATTAGAATGTGAAGTCCAGAGGGCCAGCACCTTGTCTCTGTAGTTTACCTCCTTCGCACGTAGACCTTGCATGGTGCCTGCATATAAGTTGCAGTCAACAAATACTGGTGAGAATATGAATGAATGAGCAACCAGAGAACCTTTAGAACTGAAGATTCTAAATGAAAAAATAACTGGTTTTCAAATGTTGCCAGCTTTTACATTTTTCAGCTAATAACTTCATCATTGAGTACCTAAGTAGGTATTTTATTATCAGTTTACCTTGGTGAATACGTCACAGTGTTACGTCTTTCCTTAAAGCCAGAGGATATGTATGACATTAGAGATTTTTTTTTTCCAAAACCTAGACTGGATAAGTACTTGGTTATGCCTACTTTACAATTTTTCCAGACTACAGTAGTAGTAGCCAGACTCTGTGGATTAGATCTTGGAGCCTCTATTGATTATTTACCTCTAAAAGAGAGAAGACCCCCCTCTCGCTTTCTGCCTGAGATTATTCCCTTATTTTACTTTAAGCAGAGGTGGTGTTGTTAGGTGCCGGGGAGCCAGCTCCAACTCATGGTGACCTTGTGTGTAACAGAACAAGATGTTGCCTGGTCCTGCACTGTCTTCACGATTATTGGCACGTTTGGGGGCATTGTTGTGGCTATTGGGTCGGTCCATCTCATTGAGGGTTTCCTTCGTTTTTGCTGACCCTCTACTAACTGTGATAGCCTTTTCTAACAACTGCTCTTTCCTGACATGTCCAAGTAAGCAAGCCAAAATCTCGCCATCCTTGCTGCTAGGGAGCATTCTGGTTGTTTTTCTCCTAAGGCTGATCTGTGTGTTCTTCTGGAAGTCCAGGGTATCTTCACTATTCCTCACTAGCTTCACAGTGCGAATGCATCAGTGCTGCTTCTGCCTTTATTTCTCATTGAGCAGAGGCAGAGTGGCCTTATTTTCAGGACCCTCATTTTTTCTTAAACAACTTTACTGAGTTAAAAGTGATATATAACAAACTGCATATATTTAAAGTATACAATTCGATGAGGTGTTATTTGTTGTTTTCAACTTTTAGAGTCAACCCATAGGCCAATCATCGGAGACACTCCTGTGGAATAGAGTATTTGTTATCAGCCTAAACAAAGGAAAATCAAGTATGCAGAGAGCACAGGAGGTCTTAAGGATGTGGCTTCCTCTGCTACCCAGTTAGAGAACTGAGGGAATGTCTGTGTTTGAAGGAATAAAAAGTGAAGGTTTGGGTAC
The DNA here is from genome assembly GCF_030014295.1 of Loxodonta africana. Taxonomy (NCBI): domain Eukaryota; kingdom Metazoa; phylum Chordata; class Mammalia; order Proboscidea; family Elephantidae; genus Loxodonta; species Loxodonta africana. Next base: position 18,566,611 of record NC_087362.1, read on the forward strand.
ATACTTTGAAGTTGCCAGGGTGACCTTTGGAGGCATTAAGAATAGCAATGTTTTATTTCTTGACTTAAAACCTTTGCTCTAGAAAATATTAAAAACAGAAGACCAAATAATAATAGTCTTTGATCTAAAAAATCAGAGACTTGATTGAACTATCTAAAAAGATAATTTATCATTTATATTTTTGAATGTATTATTTCCCTTAAAAAGTGAACTGTTCAATTGATTGAAATAAATTAATTTATGTAAAAGAAATTTAGAGAAATTGTTGGAAAGAGAACTACTATATTATCACAGTAACTTTCCCTTCAATTTTGAAGTAAATTATTTTTTCTGAAAGAAATTTAAAGAAATCGTTGGGAAGTCAGAAGGGCAGAATTACTATGTGTCTGAAGTAAAATAACGTTTATATATGAAATTCAGAGATATTGTTGAGAAATCAGACAGGGTGGATGACTCCATTGCTTAGAATCATACTTGCATCTTTAATTCTGATTGAATTGTATCTGCTTTTGAGTAGCATTTTTTTGGCATTATGGAGTCCATCCCATGGTGCAGGTTTTTGTACTTTCTAACTGTTGTCAGCTTGATATAAGTAGTTGTTGTCCTTCCCTTTTCCTTCTACCACAAGAATAGAAGGATTAATGAACCCTGACCTCCAAAATTGTTAGGACAGAGGCAGGTCTCCTCTTGGGTTCCAGGAACAACTGCTTAATAAATAAATATGACTGGAGGCAAGTGGACTAGATTGAATCTAAAGGAATCCTTTAGACTCTGTACCAGCTGCCAAGGAGCGGATTCCGATTCATGGCGACCTCGTAAGTATCAGAGCAGAGCTGTGCTCTGTAGGGTGCTCAGTGGCTGTGACCTTTCGGAAGCAGATCGCCAGGCCTTCCTGCAGAGGTGCACCTGGGTGGACTCAAACCTTTCATTAGCAACAAAACGCCTTAACCGTTTGTTCCATCCAGGGACTCCTTTGTTGAATTGGTTTGATTAAAAGAAAAGGTATACTTCAAAATTAAAAGAAACTACATCCTCAAGTCTTTTTTTAGGCAAATGGATGGGGACTGGTATTAGATTAGGTAAGGAGCTTTATTTGGGGTGGTTTGAACCCACCAGCTGCTCCGTGGGGGAAAGGTGTGGCGGTTTGCTTCCATAAAGATTTACTGCCTTAGAAACCCTATGCACCGGCTCTGTCCCATTCTTTAGGGTCGCCATGAGTCGGAATCAGCTTGACAGCAGTGGGTTTTATGCTCCATCTGTTATTCAGCAGCCTCTTTCTGATTTAAAAGTTTCCTTTTGTTTTCTGTTAGGAAAACATTGAGGGAGCTGAGATTCTGAAGATCAGTTAATGTTTGTTGAGTACTCACTGCGTGAATGGAGAGTTTCCAGTATTCTGGATGGTTTTATAGAACATAAAAATGAACGTCTCCTACAGAGCCATAATCAAAAGCCAGGGGTAATGACTAAATGATGTCTAGCATCCACGTTGATTCCGCAAAGAATACCCAAGTTTTCTTAGCCTGGACGTGTTTCCCTACACATAGCCAGGGCCCTAACTAAGTTGCATTCCTGGAAAACATACCTTAGAATTACTGCCTTTACAGTGTTGCTCCTGGCATTCCCCTCATCTGGAATATTTTTTTGCCCAAATATCTGCAGAAAGCCTACCCTTTCTTCAAGGTCAAAATAAGTACAGTGAAACCTGTGAGGGCCAGAAGTCGACGGAAGTGCCTTGTTTTCCTGGGTCTCGCAAGTTTTTCGCCCTTAACAGGGTGCAGTCTTACCATGTTTCTTTCACTCAGTTTAAAACAAACAAACAAAAAACTAACCCATTGCCATCGAGTCGATTCTGACTCATAACGACCCTATAGGATAGGGTAGAACTGCCCCTTAGGGTTTCTCAGGAGCAGCCCGTGGTTTTGAACTGCCAACCTTTTGGTAAGCAGCCAAGCTCTTTAACTACTGCGTCACTTGGTTTAGTGGGAAATATTTGCATTTTCCTTCTCTGACAGGTTTCCACCTTACACAGCTTCCGGCTTTCACAGGTCTTACTGTACTACGGTTTCTTAGGAAGCCTTTCTTCCCTAATTCTCTTATGCAAGAAACAAAACAAAATAAACCACCTGTTGACGTCAGACTTCTACCGTACTCAGTACAGCCTTTATCCCTGGCACATACTAAGAGTGTATGGATGATTTAATCTTCTCTGTGTCCCTTGAGAGCCACATCCTCCATAACAACTATTTTAAATCATTTTATTTCTGTACTATAATCATATTCCAGAAAATTTGGAAAGAAAATGAATAATCCTGAGTCCCATCGCATATAATTTTGGTCGATATCCTTCCATTCTTTATCCTTATGCTGCGATGATACTAAAAAACCCACTTCCGTCAAGTGGATTCCAACTCACAGGGACCCTGTAGGACAGAGTAGAGCTGCCCCATAGGGCTTCCAAGGCTGTGATGTTTACGGGAGCAGGCCACCTCTGTCTCCCAAGGAATGGCTGGTGGATTCAAACCGTCCATCTTTTGGTTAGCTGCCGAGCGCTGAACCACTGCGCCACCAGGGCTGCTGTAATGATACTGCACACATGATTTTGCTTTTCTCCATGTCATCAGTGTATTGCTAACCATCAGTTTTGGTGACTGCATAATAAGCACTCGAGTAGCTAAGCCGTGATTTAGTTAATTATTTTCCCCATTTTTGGGGACAAGTGTCTCGTTTAGGGATGCATAGCCGGTAATTGAAAAGTAAAGTATGGTCTAGCCTCCCCCTTTGCTCTAGTCTCAGAGCTTGGTGATAGCTAGTGTTCCCCACACTGGTATAGAACCACTGTTATTATCCAGCTTTGTTTAGGATAATATTGTTTGTATAGGAAGTTTTCATTTTCCATCAAAAATGATTAAAACGCTTAAAAGCTTAGTCTTCAGAAATGATTCATTACTCAATAATTGGAAATATCTGAGGTTGCCTTTTTAAGATAAAAATCATAAATTAGTTAGAACAATTATCTCGAAGTCTTCCAAATTTTATTATTTTTAAAATTTATTGTGTTGCCATATACATTCTGAATTTTGTTAGTGACTAAGGCTTTCAGCAAAGTAGGCTCATTTTAAAATGGTTTGCATTTGACCACTAACCTACAGGTTGGCAGTTCAAACCCACCCAGTGGTGCCACAGAAGGGTCTGGTGATCTGCTTCCATAAAGATTATAGCCAAGAAACCCTATGGAGCAGTTCTACGCTAACACATGGGGTTGCTGTGAGTCAAAACTCAGAATCAACTCCACAGCAATGTGTTTTTTGTTTTGTTTTGTTTTTTGATTAGTTGTGGTTTTGCTTCCTGTGAAGAAGACACAATAAATATTTAATACTCATTCGGCTATGTGTGTTCATATGTGGCATACAGGTAGCATGAATGAAAGCATCTAATTATTAAGCCGGTGGGAAATAGAATTGATTCAACAGCTGCTGGTTTGTGGATGGTGGTGCGTTCAGACACTTGGCTGCTAACAGAAGGGTTGGAGGTATGAGTCCACCCAGAGCACCTCAGAAGAAAGGCCTAGTGATCTAATTCTGAAAAATCAGCCCTTGAAAATCCTGTGGAACGCATTTCGACTCGGGTACACGTGGGTTTTCCGCGAGTCGCAGCTGACTTGATGGCAACTGCTTTTTATAATGAAATAGAATGGGTTTCAAGAAAATGTTTTCTAAATCTTGGAAAAAAACATGCCTTTCATGATAGACTTTAGTGGCAATGTACCTATTAAATTTCACGTATGTGGAGAGTAATAATTTTTCTATATACCAAGAAGAAAGATTTTTAGACAAAAGTGCGGTCATGATGTCAATATCCTCAGTATCCTCTTTCGCTGTCAGATTTCTTCTTAGTGATCACTCTTCCCTCTCCCCCACACCCGCATCTACACACCCACACCCACACACTCACTCACTTTGGGTATCCAGGGGAACCACTGCGTTCCCTGATTTATTAACTGCTTACGCATCTCTGTGGAATGTCTGTCAATGTGTCATTTCTCACTGATTCATTTTTAGTTAGAATTTAATGACAATTCCATATTCTCAACCTCCCGAGATATGTGTCTACATTTTTCTCTATACTATTCCTACATCTGGTAGTGATATTGTTGAGAATAAAAATGTATCATTGCAATGTATCTTTTTGGTTAATAGACTTTTGTTATTTAAGGTGTGCATTTGGGGAATGAATACGAAATAGAAGCATACACAAAACCTAACGTACTGTCAGTTCCGATAAGCACAGTGAACTGAACTGAACCCAATTTTTACTTATCCATTGGTTCCGCTCCCTAGTACTGTAAGTAGATTGTGGATCTGTTCCCTCAGCAGTAAGGGGTGTTACCTACTGTTGTAGCCTTAACTTTCACGGCAGAGTTTTTCTCTTCATCTCGAAATCTTTCTGTGTCTTTAACTGTTCAGTTATTTCTCCTTCTACTTCGTTATGGGGATAAAGTGCTTTTCTCCTTCACGGAGCTCTTTCCTCCTCCCAGGCCTTTCGTCCTTCGGGAACTTGGTCACATCGTTTATATCCTTGCGTTTTTACATTTCAGTTATCCCTTTTTCCCTTGTTGTTGTTAGCTGCCATCAAGTTGGCCCTCAACTCATGGCAACCCCATGCACAACAGTTTGGGACCGTGGTGGCCCGTAAGGTCTTCATTAGCTGATTCTTGGAAGTATATCGCCAGAACTTCCTTTCTGGTCAGTCTTAGTCTGGAAGCTCCGCTGAAACCTGTGTAGCATCAGAGCGATACTAGAGCCTCCACTGACAGACAGGTGGCAGCTGCCCTTGAAGTGCCTTGGCCTGGAATTGAACCTGAGTCTTCTACATGGAAGGCGAGAATTGTACCACTGAACCACCACTGCCCCCCCTTCTCTCAGATTTCCCCTTCACGTAGGAAAATGATCTGCTTTTTGCTCTCCTCAAAAATGTATTCCTGGACTGTACTCTCTTCAGGCTATGGTTCTACCTCTTTCTTTCCTTTTCCTGCCAGAATTCTTAGAAGATTCACACTCCCTCCCTGCCTCTGCTTTATTACTCCTTGCCATTAGCCTCTGGCCCCTCCACTCCCTGAAATTGCACTCCTGGATAACAACTGCTTTTCTTAACCCTTGTTTTGTCTTCTTGGTGGCATCTAGCACTATTAATCACCCTGAAACTGTCTGTTTTTTCATATCTGGAGCATTGGTTAGACGGCTGACCTGGAAAACCTTGGAAGGTTGTTTTATAGCCTGAGATTCTCAGTGCTTTTTGGTTTTCTCCTACCCCTGGTATTTTCTTCTCTAAATCAGAGACCACCAACTGTTACGACCCCAGATGACTTCTATGCTTGGCTGGCAGAATGGCTTTGTTTGTTTTGTTTTAATCAGTTGCTAAGATATAAAAATCCAGAGATTTTATTTAAGCTAATTTCTAGCTTTTCTTGAAAAATTCAGTGAAAAGACAAGCCAAAGACTAGGAAAAATATTTGCAAATCACATCTCAGATAAAGGACTTGTATCTAAAACATACAAAGAACCCTTAAACTCAAGAATAAGAAAGCAAACAAGCCAATTTACAAAAAGGGACAAAAGATCTGAACAGACACCTCACCAAAGATTATCCAGATGAAAAAAAATCCTCAACATCATATGTCACTAGGGAACTGCAAATCAAAACAACAATGAGAAGCCACTACACACCTATGAGAATGGCTGAAATCTAAAACTGACAACACTAAGTGTCAACAAGAGTGAAGCATCAGGAACTCCCATTCATTGCTGGCGGGGGTGTAAAATGGCACTGCTACCTTGGAAGACAGCCTGGAGTTCCTTACAAAGCTAAACATAGGCTTACCATACAATCCAACAGTTGTGCTCCTAGTTAGTTGAAAACGTTCATCCACAAAGTGGCCTGCTCGTGAGTATTTATAGCAGCTTCCTTCATAATTGCTAAAAAGTGGAAATAACCAAGATGCCCTTCATTGGTGAGTGGATAAACAAACTGTGGTATATCCATACAATGGAGTATTATTCAGTGACGAAAAGAAGTGGACCATCAGGCTATGAAAAGAGATGGAGGAATCTTAAATGCATACTGCTAAGTGAAAGAAGCCATTCTGAAAGTTTACATACTATATGATTCCAATTATGTGACATTCTGGAAAAGGTAAAACTATAGAGACAGTAAAAGATAGTGGTCGTCAGGAGTCAGGGAGAGACGGGAAGGATTAATAGGTGGAGCACAGGGCATTTTTAGGGCAGTGAAACTATTCTGTATGGTGCTGTAATAGTGGACATTTGACGTTATAATTTGTAAAAACCCATTGGACTGCATAACACAAAGAGTGAACCCTAATGTAAACTATGGACTTCAGTTAGTAATAACGTGTCAATATCGGTTCATCAGTTGTAACAAATACCCCACAGAAATGCAAGATGTCATGGGAGAAACATCATGCAGGCAAAGATGGAGTTTCTGAGAATGCTCTACTTTCTGCCCAGTTTTCCTGTAAATCTACAGCGGCCCTAAAAAAAAAAAAAAAAAAAAAAAACTGTTAAAATGAAGAAAAAGTCAGCTGATTTGGACAAGCAGCTGCCCTGAGAGACAGGAGACACGCCCAAGTTCAGCAGTATCCTCCACTCCTGGTTGGTCTCTGTCCGGCCTTTTTTATTTATTTTCATGATCTGAGCCCTGCAAACATGTGAATTGGCACCTTCTACTTTTCGTGTTATAAGTCCATCATGCTATTTCCTAGGTCCTCTTTTCTCATAAGTTGGTGGGAATGTTTTTCTTTTTCTCCTTTCTCCCTACCCAGTACTGTACCTGGCTTATAACAGTCAATCAGCAAACATTTTGATGGGTAGACTGTCCACTTAGGTTTGATTCTGGTCACCGTGGCCCTGAGGGGCTCTATTTCTGACATACAGGTCTCTGCCTAGTATTTTGAGTGGATATTTTTGAAGAAAAGGTATTTGTACCTCACGTAGGCATGAAAGTTTCCAGCTCATTAAGTCCAGCTTCAGGTTACGTAGGAACAAGAGGAGACACACACCACGTAAAGTGACTTGCCCAAGGCAACAAAGCAAGTTCATAGTGCGCTGGGATTCTCTGTGAATAGTAAGAATAACTCACATTTGTATAGCACTTTACGGAGGAGCCCTGGTGGCACAGTGGTAAAGCGCTTGGCTGCTAACTAAAAGGTCGGTGGTTCAAACCCACCAGCTACTCTAAGGGAGGAAGATATGGTGGCCTACTTCTGTAAGGATTACAGCCTTTCAAACCCTATGGGGCAATTCTGCTCTGTTCTATTAAAAAATTAAAAAAAAAAAAAAAAACCAAACCCATTGCTATTGAGTCAATTCCAACTTATAGTGACTCTGTTCCATAGGGCGTTGCTATGAGTCGGAATTAGACTCAATAGCAGTGGGTTTGGGGTTGGGGTTATAGATTATGAAGCACTTTAACCCATATTCATTTCTACCCGGGGTCAGCAACATTGGTATTAACAACAACAAAAACCAACCCTAACTCCTTGCTGTCAATTCCCGCTTATGATGACACTACACGTTACAGAGTAGAACTACCCCATAGGGTTTTCATGGCTGTAATCTTGACGGAAGCAGATTGTCAGGCCTTTCCTCCATGGAGCCACTGGATGGGTTCGAACTGCCAACCTTTAGGTCAGCAGCCAAGCGCAAACTAATTGCAACGCCCAGGGATTAATTGACATCACCATTCCCATTTTAGGCAGCTGAGGAAACTGAAGCCTGGGAATGTAAATGGCCCACCCAATATTACCCAGTCAGGGAGGGGTAGACACTGACTCCAACCTTGACCTTTCGACTTCAAGTTCAGGGCCTTTCCTCCAAACCTCAGAGCGGTTTTCTCTAACCTTCCTTATTCAATTACCTAAGCTGAAATTATTTTTAGGTTTTCAATGAAGTGTGTGCATCCTTTCTTCCTCCTTCATATTTCAAATTCAGAAACTTGAAAAGGAAAACTGTAGTTTATTTATTTATTTTCCACAGCTTTTTTTAGGGCCAAGAGAGGTTCAGATAATTAGAATGAGTGAGGCGCTGACTAACAGATGTTTCACCTTCCTAACCCAGTAGAGTGGGGTGGTTACTTTGAACATCCTTTTCCCTTAACAGGATGGAGTGGGGTGTCAGGAGTCCCTATTCTTCACTGCTCTACTGCTTAAATAGATAACCCTTGTTGTCGTCACCAGCGAGCTACTTCAGGGGTCAGGAGGCTTCAGAAATGTGGGCCATGGGAGGTCAGGGAAATCGTTTCAGTCTTCCTTTCCCTGCTCAGCAAATTCTTTGTGCTTAATGGACCCCAGGAGGACAGTGTGGATCAGCTCCTTCCGCTTCTGAGCTGGAGGTCTGGAGCTGAGCTGTCCAGTACAGTAGCTAGTAGCCATGTGTGGCTCATTGAGCACTTGAAACGTGAGCAGTCAGACAGATCTATTGTAAGCACAAAATGCACACTGGATTTTAAAGAGTATGGGGGAAGAAAAAGAATGTAAACCATGTCAGTAATTTTTTATATTGATTACATGTTGAAACAATAACATGTTGGATATATTGGATTAAACAATATATTATTAAAATTAATTTTACCTATTTATTTTATTTTTTTCCTTGTGGCTACTAGAAAATTTTCAGTTATATATGTGGCTTACATTCCACTTCATTTGGACAGTGTCGTTGAAGGAGCAGCCCTTTCTTCTACTGACAGTTCGAAGACATAAGCATTTTTATTCATTTAACAAATATTTTACTGAGGCCTAAGTGGAGCTGCTACCTGAGGGAGGCTCGCTCCCTTGTCAATTTAAATAGACGCCTGAGTAATCCCTTCAATTTCTCTAATTATTCCTCTTCTGTGGGTGAGTCTTGTATTATAAATGGAGACTGAGCTTGCTTTTGTAGTTGGGTCATCCAAAACAAAAACCTTTTACCTAAATTTCAGGGAAGGAAGAATAAAAGACTTAAAAAAAAAAAAAAAAAAAAAGACTTACGGGAATACAAATTCCTCATTGCTATTGTGTTAAAAAAAAAAATTTTTTTTTTTTTTTTGCAAAGGACTACAGTGTGAAGCAAAATATTTTCATGTCAGCCAAGAGCATGTAAATGGGCAGGACTTCCTATCCGTGGCATTCACTGGTTTTCTTCAGAGTGTCTGACTCTCTGGGAAAGGAAATCTTGTACCTAGCAGAGCAGTAGAGTACTAAAGTGCTACATTTACACATGGCTTTATCAAGGTGGTGTAGTGGATAAGTGCTATGACTGCTAACCAAGAGGTCAGCAGTTCGAATCCTCCAGGCACTCCTTGGAAGCTCTATGGGTCAGTTCTATTCTGTCCTATAGGGTCACTATGAGTCGGAATTGACTCGATGGCAGTCGGTTTTTTTTTTTTTTTTTTTTTTTTATCAAGGTGGTTGTCTTAGTCATCTAGTACTGCTATAACAGAAATACCACAAGTGGATGGCTTTAACCAAGAGAAATTTATTCTCTCACAGTCTAGTTGGTTACAAGTCCAAATTCAGGGCGTCACCTCCAGGGAAAGGCCTTCTGTCTTTGCTGGCTCTGGAGGAAGGTCATTGTCCTCAGTCTTCCCCTAGCTGAGGAGCTTCTCAGGCTCAGGGACCCTGGGTCCAAAGGACCCGCTCTGCTCCTGATGCTGCTTTGGTGGTATGAGGTTCCCAACTCTCTGGTTGCTTCCCTTTCCTTTTTATCTCTTGAGAGATAAAAGGTGGTACAGGCCACACAGGTGCCAGGGAAACTCCCTTTACATTGGACCAGGGATGGGGGGAAGGGGCAGTAAGTGTGGTGTTACAGTCCCACCCTAATCCTTTTTAACATAAAATTACCATCACAAAATGGAGGACAACCACACAATGCTGGAAATCAGGGCCCAGCCAAGTAGATATGCACATTTGGGGGAGACATAATTCAATCCATGACAGTGGTGTTTCTGACAATGAGGAAAAGATGGACCAATGGATGAATGGTGATGGGACAATTGCTGAGCTGTGTGGCAAAACGAAGCGCCATCTCTACTTCTATTCTTTACATAAAAGCAGATGTTCGTATGACTCAAAGATTGAGATATAAAAAGAAAGGGGAAAAAAAGTGGGTGTCTTTAAAAATAATTATAGAATGAGAGGGTTTTTTTTGTAAGATTTCTTTTTATTGTACTTTAGTTGAAGATTTACAGAGCAAATTAGTTTTTCAATAAACAATTAATACACATACTGTTTTTGTGACATTGGCTGCCAACCCCATGATGGGTCAACACTTTCCTCTTTACAACCTTGAGTTCCCCATTACAGCTTTCCTGTCCCCTCCTGCCTTCTTGTCCTTGCCGCTGGGCTGGTGTGCCCATTTAGTCTAGAATGAGATTTTTAAAGAATGTTGTTGAGAATCTGTAATGGAAAAGACTGATAAATTTGGTCCCATAAAATTAAAAAATATGTATTTATAACAAACATATATCAAGTTAAAAAACAAACTGGAACAGTATTTCTAACTTGATGGAAATGTATGTGTGTATGTATATATCATATATTATAACTCTATATTATGTAAAGAACACTTAGAAATCTCTAGAGTCACTGGGTGGTGCAAATGGCTGACACACTTGGCTGCTAACCAAGAGGCTGGAGGTTTGAGTCTACCCAGAGACACCTTGGAAGAAAGGTCTGGTGATCTTTTTTTTTTCTTTTTTTTCAAAGTAAACGCTTAGGGCCCCGCCGGACACTCATTCTGAAAAATCAGTCATTGTAAACCCTGCGGAGCACAATTCTACTCAGACACACATGGGGTCACCATGAGTCAGACTTGACTTGATCGCAACTGGTTACTGGTTACAAATCTGTAAGAAAAAGACCAACAGCCTGATAGAAAAATGGGTAAAGTGTGGGAGGGAATAAGCAAATCCTAAAGAAGAAAAAAAAAGATTAACTTCACTAACAATTAAGAAATACAAATTAAAACAATATAATATAGTTTCTTATCTCACTAATAGAGATTAAACAAAAGAAAAAAGACTGATAACACCTAATATTGTTAACAGTGGAGGAAACAGGAACTTTTATACACTGTCGGCAGCAATGAAAATTGGCACCTTTTTGGAGAACAATTTGGTAATAAACATCAAAAAAAATGTTTTTAAGTTTATTGTGTGATGTAACAATTTTACTTTTAGGTGTTTACCCAACAGATATGCTTGCACTAGCGTGCCACCGTATGTTACATTATGACATCTGTATCCAATGGAGTACCATTCTGTCAACCTGTCTGTTGACACAGAAAGATACCCATGAGATCATGCTAAGGGAAAGAGGAGTGTGTATTGCTTGGTTCCATTTGTGTTAAAAACTAAAAGAAAAAAAACCCATTGCTGTCATGTCAATTCTGACTCATAGCGACCCTATAGGACAGAGTCGAACCGCCTCATAGAGCTTCCAAGGAGCACCTAGTGAATTCGAACTACCAACCTTTTGGTTAGCAGCGGTAGAACTTAACCACTATACCACCTGGATTTCCCAAAACTAATTAGGTATATGCATATTTAACAAAATCTACATAGAAAATACTTGGAAGGACATGTGTTAGACTCTTAAATGTAATAGATACATCTGAGAAATGTATTGAGGGAGGCAGGTTTGGAGAACTGTCTGAGGCCTTTCACTTGTTACTTCCTAATAGTCTATACTATTTATTTCCTTTTTTAAAAACAATAAACATATATTACTTTTATAATAAAAATTTTAAAGTCTTTATCTGCCTTTTATTGCAAAATTACTATGTTCAGGACACTCTAGTGGGTTGTGAATTAGACTTCTCTTCATACCTACTATTTATGTTCTCTAGTGCTCAAGGGAAACCCTGTTGGTGTAGCAGTTAAGAGCTAGAGCTGCTAACCAAAAGGTTGGCAATTTGAATCCACCAGGTGCTCCTTGGAAACTCTATAGGACAGCTCTACTCTGTCCTATAGGGTAGCTATGAGTCGGAATCGACTCGACAGCAATGGGTTTGAGTTTTTTTTCGTTTCATGCTCAAAAGCTGGAGTCGCAATCATCTCTTGTAAAGCTTCATATAAAATAGTGAATATTCAACTCTGCTGTCATTAAAAAAAGACATTTTCTGCTTAAAAAAAAAATGAATTCCTCTTTTAAAAAGGCCTTATTTTCTTTAACACTGAGAGCAACATGCACACACAAAAAATTATTTTGATATTTCTTAAGCTGTCTTGTTATTTTTTGGTCAGTATTTCCTCTCTGATGTTTATTTATGCTTCTGATAATCCTCAAAAACTAGTTCTTTGTAAGTTTGAAGGCTTTCCCCACAATGAATGCTTTTAATGGTTGATGGATTCCTTTAGGTCCTATTTTTAGCTCCAGTACACTGAATTTTACCTTTTATTTGACCTAAGTCTTGTCAAATGTTCCATAGCAAACGCACAGAAGAAGGTATTTTAGGATACAAATTTATTTTGCAGCTGATGAGCGTACTCCTAAACTTAAAGGTCATGGTTAGATAAATGTCACGAAAGGCCCACACTGTCGAGCTCAAACAAACATTCATAAATGAACTTTATCAAAATTCCATTAAAAGCTGTCAGATCCTTACTTTCCTATTGTTCCTGAAGGTTAACTTCCAACAAAAGGCTGTTTAAGTTTCTGCTTGATTTCATTAATGCCCCTACCAAATAGTCTTAACTTTATTATTTTCTCTGGCAACTATAAAGGAAGCAAGAAGGAGTAGTAGTTAATACTGACCTCTGCTGCTGTTGTTGTTGTTGTTAGGTGCTGTCGAGTCGGTTCCGACTCACAGCAACACTATGCACAACAGAACAAAACACTGCCCGGTCCTGCGCCATCCTTGCAATCGTTGTTATGCTTGAGCTCATTGTTGCAGCCACTGTGTCAGCCCACCTCGTTAAGGGTCTTCCTCTTTCCTGCTGACCCTGTACTCTGCCAAGCATGATGTCCTTCTCCAGAGACTGATCCCTCCTGACAACATGTTCAAAGCATGTAAGACACAGTCTTGCCATCCTTTCCTCTAAGGAGCATTCTGGCCACACTTCTTCCAAGGCAGATTTGTTCATTCTTTTGGCAATCCATGGTATACTCGATATTCTTTGCCAACACCAGAATTGTGGTGTTGTTGACCTCTGCTACTTACAGAAAACACCCAAAGTAATTTTAAAGTAGATAGCATCTTGCTAGCAAATGTAACAGTCGATGCATAAAAATGAAATGCAAGAAAAATATACTAGGCTATTTAGAGGAATAGAAATGAAAAAAATGAACCATGTCTGTTTAAAGTGAGCTTATGCATTATATACTGGAGAGCTAAAAGAAGCATAAAGATCGTGGCCTCCAACTTCCTCTTTTTACAGATGAAGAAGCTGTGATCACGAGAGGTAAAATGTCTTCTTCTGGGTCACAGAGTTAGTTAATGGTTGTGTTAGGGCGATAACTATGGTCTTCTGTCTGCCACTTTGCCTAGTTCCACCACACTGTGATGTGTCCACCTGCATACCTATGCTTTCTGTGTATAGCCTCTACTTTTCTAAACATACACTCACCTTATGGCCCAGCAGTCCCACTCCTGGGGACATACCCAATATCCAGATGAGAGCTCATGCACAAGACTGTTCATAGAAGCATTTCTGTTAATAGCAAAGTCTAAAGGAAGGAAGGGAGGGAGGAAGGAAGACCCAAATGTCAGTCAACAATCCAAACCTACCAAACCCACTGTCGTCGAGTCGATTCTGACTCATAGTGACCCTATAGGACAGAGTAGAACTGCCCCATAGAGTTTCCAAGGAGCACCTGGCAGATTCGAACTGCTCACCCTTTGGTTAGCAGCTGTAGTGCTTAACCATTACGCCACCAGGGTTTCCCAGTCAACAATAGAATGGATAAATAAATTGTGATATATTCGCATAATGGAACATTACACAGCAATTAAAAAGAAAGAACGACAGATTCATGAAGCAATATGGATACTTGTACTGAGCATAAGAAGCCAGGCGTAAGACATTATGGAGAGCACTTGTGTTTTTTACGTCTGTTTCTCAGCTATTTAAGGGCAGGGACCATTTCTTTGCATCCATAGATTTTCTAGCACATTATCTAGTGCATAATTGGTGTTCAGTGTATATCAGACATGGAAAAAGACACGAAGGAAGTACCAATGTGGAAAACAGCAGGAAATACAGGGAACAATACTTGGATTCTCTGATGTTTATACCAGAGCACAGCATATCAAAACCTAAATTAGTAACACACTATAAACTGTAACTGACATTTGGTTAGATATGACCATGACCATGATGGTGATATTTCAGAACATTTTTAAATAGATACAGCCAATGGAGCCTGTCATTTGATCCCTGAATTAATTAAGCCATGATATTTATCAAGTAGAATTGATAGCTCTCTCTATTCATTTCTCTGGTGCCTTTGGGGAGGAAGTCCTCTCCTTCCCCTACTTCTTAATCAGTGGAGCAGGAGTGCTGAATTGATGAGTCAGATTTCAGGACACTTATCGGGTCATGTTTTTGAAGATTGGAGCCTTGGGATCTCAATGAGCTAACACTGTGTCTCAGTCACCTAGTACTGATGTAACAGAAATACCACAACTGGATGGCTTTAACAAACAAATTTATTCTGTCACAGTCTAGTAGGCTAGAAGTCCAAATTCAGGGTGTGAGCTCCAGAGGAAGGCTTTCTCTCTGTCAGCTCTGGAAGAAGGTCCTTGTCATCAATCTTCCCCTGGACTAGGAGCTTCTCAGCAGGGTCCAAAGCACTGCTTTCTTGGTGGTATGAGGTCCTCATGTCTCTCTGCTTGCTTCTCCCTTTCATATCTCAAAAGAGATTGGCTTAAGACACAATCTAATCTTGTAGATCTCATCAACATAACTGCCTTTAATCCATCTCATTAACATCATAGTGATAGGATTTACAACACACAGGAAAATCACATCAGATAACAAAATCGTGGACAATCACAGACTACTGGGAATCATGGCCTAGTCAAGTTGATACACATGTTTTTGGGGCATACAATTCAAACCATGACCCACTGGAAGAAGGCATTCTCTGTCTCCTTGTCCTCTGGCATTGCTGGGTGTGCCATCCTGGCATCTCATTCAGGTGATAAGTAAGTGTTGGGGAAATGGAGTGGCTCTTCTACCTGCTTTGATTCCAGACTACTTAGGGCCACCTGTGTAGGAAAGAGGACCCTGCCACCCCATAGTTCACTACAGTTTATCAGAACGCTACACTGAGGTTTGGGACACCCCTACCATAATAGTAAAATATACTTTGCTTCCTTTGTGTATTCAGTTCTCTTGGGGACCCTCTAGGAAGTAGGATGGCTAGACCATGGGAGGATTTGTAAATTGCAGCTCTCCTGGCCAGAACCATATGATGTTCTAATAAAGCCACGCTTTAGTAGCACCGTGTTCCTTCATCCCTGAACATATACCACAAGAAGTCCTTAGGATCCTTTGTTTCCTCACCATTAGTACTTAAGGCAGTCATAGGTGTTATTGTAGCTTGTGGCATTGCTGCTTGTTATTCTTGAAAGTTTATCACATGTAGAAACCTTGAAATCTGAAGAGAATATTTCCTTCTTGAAAAAGATTTACTCTGCTAATGATAGACCAGACAGACCAGCTAAATTCTAGTCCCTGGGAAGCCTCAGGAATAAATTGTCAGTCAATTTGCAATTGTCTTTAGAAGCACTGGCCACTCAGCTGCAATTAACAAACACAGTTTTGTGAGAAGTCAAAGCAACTTGATTTTGTTAAGTATTGACTGACAGGATTTCCATTCTTCTGGTGGGATGTTCTCATCAACAAGGTGGTAAGACATGGTCATAACCACTTAAACCCAAACCAAACCCACTGCTGTCCAGTCGATTCCGACTCATAGCGACCCTGTGGGACAGAGTAGACCTGCCCCCGTAGGGTTTCCAAGGCTGTAATCTTTATCGAAGCAAACTTCCACATCTTTCTCCCTTGGAGAGGCTGGTAGGTTCAAACCATCAACCTTTCAGTTAGTAGCCAAGCTCCTTAAACCACTGCACCACCAGGGCTCCTCTTAAACCGCTTCGGTGGGTGGAAAATAACATTTGATGATGTTATTTTATAAAAAGGCATTTATGAAGTTCTGAGCATGTAATGCTCAAATGGGAAAATCCTTCGTTTATTATGGACGCAGATCCTGAGTATCACCTAAAAATGTTTCTTTTTCATCATACTATTGGTTTTGTTTTCATGAGAGGTTAAAATACGTGCTCAGCGTTTTCTCATTATTATAATATCTAGACAAGCTAATATGCAGCTTGTTAGCAGTGAAGTTTGAGGAAATGTTTTATTTTTCCTCAGGTAAAACAAAAAACTTGTGTTTTTTTTCTTGCTGATATTATCAGCCCAGTGCGTAGCTTTTGACCCCTTGCTTTACACTGAAGACAACTTTTGAAACAGACTAAGTTAACTTACCAACAGGACTTGAATTTCCTGTCTTACTCTGTTATAATTTAAAATTTGAGCATATATGACAATAACTGGCACAGTGATGTGGTAAAAAATGTATCAGGAATTTCTACCCATTTTTTGGTGAAGTTCCCTGGAAATACATGGAGGCAGGAGATTAGTTTACATAAAAATGCATGAGTTACCATTTAATGACTTCCTTCTTTGTTTTCCAAATCCAGAATTTGCCCTCTCCATGTTTTGTTGTGTTTTGAAAAGATACTTGGTCATTATTGGGGAACATTGTGTGTTCAGTCAGGAAGATAATAATACCCTTTTGATTGCCTGGTCTTCACACTAATTTACATCTGTGAACTGAAATAAATCTTTGTTTGCAACTGGAAAATTTTTAAATTAGACATCCTGAGAATTTTTGGATTTTTTTTTTTTTTAATCTTTCCAGTCTTGCGTTAGAGGATATTGGTGGTTCAGTGGGAGAATTCTCACCTTCTGTGTGGAAGACCTGGGTTCTCTTCCTGGCCAGGGCACCTCATGCGCACGCACCACCTGTCTGTCCGCGGAGGCTTGTGTGTTGGTATGATGCTGAACAGGTTTCATCAGAGCTTGCAAACTAAGTCGGGCTAGGAAGAAAGGCCTGGCAATCTACTTTCAGCCAATCAAAACCCTGTGGATCACAATTGTTCAGTCTGCGAACGATCATGGGGACGGTGCAGGCCTGAGCAGCTGTATGTTCCCTTGTGCATGGGGCCACTGTAGGTCGGGGGTGAACTCTACAGCAGCTAACCACAAAAACAGAGTATTGTATTGGGATTGCATAATCTTGACTTAACATCTACGTGCCACATCCAAAAAACCAAACCAAACCCAGTGCCGCTGAGTCGATTCCGACTCATAGCGACTTGCCACATAGACACCATGAAATTGCCAGTATTGAAAGAGAAGACCTCTCACAATGAAAAAATAGATTCTTGCATATCAGACCTGAAAGTGGTGACTTTCAATTATAGATACAGAAAAAGATAATGGGATATTGAAAATAAATCTCAGTGAATCTCTGAGTACTGTCTAACCTTTTGCCAACTTGTTGGTTGCTTTGCAGTTTAACTCGGCAGCTAAGCAGCTGATAGAATGGGATAAGCCCCCGGTTCCAGGGGTAGACGCTGGAGAGTGTACCTCAGCAGCAGCCCAGAGCAGCACTGCCCCAAAGCACTCGGACACCAAGAAGAACACCAAAAAGCGGCACTCCTTCACCTCCCTCACCATGGCCAACAAATCCTCCCAGGCGTCTCAGAACCGCCACTCCATGGAGATCAGCCCCCCTGTCCTCATCAGCTCCAGCAACCCCACAGCTGCCGCTCGCATTACTGAACTTTCTGGGCTTTCCTGCAGTGCCCCTTCTCAGGTAAATCATAAAAAGGCATTAAAAAAAAAAAAAAAGATTAACCACAAAATGATCTACTCACAAACATATTTTGCTCATTAAACCAAAAAAAAAAAAACCAAATCGGTTGCTGTTGAGTCGATTCTGACTCAGTGCAACCCCACATGTATGAGAATAGGGTTGTTTTTTTTTTTTTTAATAATTTTTATTGTGCTTTAAGTGAAAGTTTACAAATCAAGTCAGTCTCTCACACAAAAACTTATATACGCCTTGCCACATATTCCCAATTACTCTCCCCGCCATGAGACAGCCCGTTCCCTCCTTCCACTCTCTCTTTTCATGACCATTTTGTCAGCTTCTGAGCCCCTCTACCTTCCCATCTCCCCTCCAGGCAGTAGATGCCAACATAGTCTCAAGTGTCCACCTGAACCAAGTAGCTCACGCCTCACCAGCATCCGTCTCCAACCCGTTGTCCAGTCCAATCCATGTCTGACGAGTTGGCTTCGGAAATGGTTCCTGTCATGGGCCAACAGAAGGTCAGGGGGCCATGATCACCGGGGTCCGTCTAGTCTCAGTCAGACCATTAAGTCTGGTCTTTTTATGAGAATTTGGGGTCTGCATCCCATTTTCTTCTGCTCCCTCAGGGGTTCTCTGTTGTGCTCCCTGTCAGGGCAGTCATCAGTTGTGGCCGGGCACCATCTAGTTCTTAGCTGGTCTCAGGAGGATGTAGGTCTCTGGTTCGTGTGGCCCTTTCTCTTGGGCTCGTTATTATCTTGTGTTCTTCATTCTCTTTTTTATCCAGGTGGGTTGAGACTCATTGATGCATCTCAGATGGCTGCTTGCCAGCATTTAAAAAGACCCCAGATGCCACTCTTCAAAGTGGGATGCAGAATGTTCTCTTAACAGATTTTATTATGCCAGTTGACTTAGATGTCCCTGAAACCATGGTCTCCAAACCCCTGCCCCTGCTTCGCTGAGCTTAGAAGCATTCAGTTCATTCAGGAAACTTCTTTGGTTTAGTCCAGTTGTGCTGACCTCCACTGTGTTGAGTGTTATCCTTCCCTTCACCTAAAGTAGTTCTTGTCTACAATCTATTTAGTAAATACCCTTCTACCACCCTCCCTCCCTCCCCCTTCTTGTAACCACAAAAGAGTGCGTTCTTCTCGGTTTAAACTGAGAATAGGGTTTTTGATGGCTGATTTTTCAGACGTGGATCTCCAGGCCTTTCTTCCGAGGCATTTCTGGGTAGACGTGAACCTCCAACTTTTCAGATAGCAGTCAGATATATTTGTACCACCCAGGTACTCCTAGCTGAAAAATACTGTTTGCTTTAGCCTTCTGTAGATAGTGGCTTGCCTGGGAAGCAAAAGCTTTTCTTCATTTTGTGGGTAGAAAAATGAAGAAGGAAAAGCCAACCTGAGTATATCCACCCAGAACGACTCAGTCATTTGCAAAGGAAAGCTCAGAACTCATAAAATGAGATAAATAAAATTTGGCCAGTTTCACCAAGCAGTCACTCAATTTTACAGAACGTTCTCACCATGTTGCTTTGGGAAGTCTGCCAGGTAAAACTTCATCTCCGTGCTGGAGCTGCCTTTATCCATGTCACTTACCTTGGTACTTTGGCTTCCTAGTCAGAGTTATAGAGAAAGAAGAGAAAAGACACAAAGAAATGTTTGATTTACATTAGAAATTTGCCTAGCATTTTTTCAAAGCTCATTAGTTTATCAAGGTTTTGGACTGTCTTAAAAATAATAGCTACACATTATTCTTGTGTTCATAAAAATATACATGGTGGCTGAGAACGTTCATTCATTTGGGAAATATTTATTGAGTGTCTGGTGCAGTGGTTAAGAGCTCGGCTGCTAACCAAAAGGTCAGCAGTTCGAATCCACCAGACACTCTTTGGAAACCCTATGGGGCAGTTCTGCTCTGTCCTGTAGGGTCACTGTGAGTCAGAATTGACTTGATGGCAACAGATTTAGTTTTTTCTTTTTTTTTTTTGAGGTACTGTGAATACCAAGATAAGTAAAACATGGTCCTTGTGGACTTTTCTCTGTGTGGCCTTCATTCTGGAGTGCAAAATGAGCCTAATTGTTGCCCTGCCTAAGTCACGGGGTTGCTGTAATTACCATATTTTTTCACAAATAGCACACCCACATAAATAAAGTACCCCCCACACATAAAATATTTGGAAATGATGAAATTAAGTAAAACAGCTCTGGCATAACCTGTGTGTTATTTGCATTAAAATACGGTATTTAAGTAGATGATAACTGTATTTCTCTCAATCAGAAGGTTGGAGAGCCTAGTCCACAGCAGCCTGTTACAAACAGGAGAAAAGTCTTTCAAATCTCTTGTTTTATTTTTATAATTCATGCAGATTTTATCTTCTACTCTACAATATAGCTGTGCTTTTTAAACTATAAAAATAAAATTTCTCCTAAGAAACACACACACACACATGGTCCCAGTCCTCAAGAAGTTTACAGTTTAATAAGTGCCAGTTTGGGACTACAAAATAAAAAAAAATTAGGATACAGTTTTTGGTGTTCCTTTCTAATTTTATTAAAAATTATCTTTTTTCAGCCTCTATTTGACCCCTGCTCCTATAGATTTATACTGCATGTTGTGAGTTAAAAGCATTCACTTTCTGAATGGGATTGTGGTTCACTGGTGTTTTTAGGTGGTGAGACCACGAAACTTTTGATCTTTTGAGGGAAATAGGACATACACACATACAACACACTATTAGAATATGAGTGTGGTAAGGCAGAGGTCTTTATTTTGTTCACTGATATACCCTGTCTCAGGCTGGGTTCTCTAGAGAAGCAAATTCAGTAAAGAGTATATGTATATATAGAGAAGTTATCTCAAGGAAATGGTTCACGTGGTTGTAGAGGCAGGCAAGTCCCAAGTCCGTGGGTCAGGGTCAGTCAGAAGGCTTCTCCTGACTCACAGCTGCAGGGGCTGATGAACTCAAGGTCAGCAGGTCAGATGGCAGGCCTCTGGCTCACAGGCTGCGGAGGCTGATGAATCCAAGATTGGCAGGCAATTCAGTAGGCAGCACAGCAGGCCGCTGGCTCAGGTCCCAAGAAGCAGAGGTCACATGATGACGAGCTTGCTGCTGGATCCAGAGCAAGCACGTGAGCTTTGCCAGAATGTCCATATGTATATTGGATGTAGGCCACACCCCTGAAGAAACTCTTCTTACAACTGATTGCCTGATCATGTCATGGTGTATGACTACATCATTACATAACTGCCAATTATGTCATTACATGACTATATCATTACATTACTGCCAAACTACTGAGAATCATGGCCCAGCCAAGTTAACGCACAGCCTGAACCATCTCATGTTCCAAAAGGTGACATACAATAAAAAAAAAGAACAATAAATACATGTTGAATGAATGAGTCACTTTAAAAATGGATCACGAGGAGAAGCATGTTATTTTATGTATATCTAATTATACCCCGCTGAAAAACAGACATAGAGTGAGGTAATCTGAAATGGTTCAAAGCTCCAGAATTTTTAATAAGGTTCTGAATAAAGGAGATAGTAACCAATGGCCATTCACAAATAGAACATTGAGTCATTTTGACTCTGTGTTTTTTATTGTACAACCTAGCAGCATTTGCACAATGATGTTTTCTTGAAATGAAAGATAAATAGTCCTGTTCAACTCAGAATAGGAGCAGCTTTAAAAGAACAGCTACTACTTTTGGCAGCAGATAGAAACTAAAAGAGAAAGGAAGATAAACTTAGCCTTCCATCTTTTGAAGAGAATTCAGCATTCAGGTGTGAGCATGTCTCTGTCTGATGCCGCCGCCCCAGGGCTGGGAATGAAGACTATAAAAGTAGAGCTATTTTTGTTTTGGTTTGAGTAGCTTAGGAGACAAAGCGCTTTCTGTATTCCATTTAAACAGTTTCCCCTTCAACTATTCTGCCCCCGTCCCCCGCCCCCTCCTCCATCCCAGCTCATTCTGTTTTTACTGGTAGTGTGTTGCCTCAGGGAGAAGTTATTCCTAGAAGAGAATGGGAGATGTTTAAAGTGTTGCCTGGCTTCTGTAGCCTAGGTTTACAGAAAACACGACTGATGAGGGTGCTGTGTACATTGGAGGGACCACAGTCTACAGTAAAGCGCTGAGTATGTGTAGCACATGGAACATGCAAACACTGTCCTGACCATGGGGAAGACAGCTCCTGAGACTGCTTAAAATAGGGTTTTCCTTCTCCCCTGCCCAGCAAAGGACCTCTCAGTCCATCTGATTGAGGCCATTGCTGAACGTCTCCAGCTATTGGCCCAAGATCTGTTTTCCTTCATACTTGTGCTCACCTTTACCCTCAACTTTCTGTCTTTTTTTTTTTTTTTTCCTCCTGTTAGTTGGGATTAGCTTGGGTTGCATCTATTAGAAAGTCCAAAATCAGGAGCCTGAAGAAGTTAGTGTTCATTTTTTTCCAAAATGAAATCCAGATATAGGCAGGTCAGGGCTGGTATGCTAGCTCTAGGAAGTCATGAAGGACCCAGGCCCCTTCCAGCTCACCGCTCTACCGTAGGGGAAGTTTCTCATCCTCGTGTTTCTCTGTGGCAGTTAGTGCTCTTACCATCACGACCAGATTCTAGGCACCAGCGTGGTGAGATAGACAGAAGGGAGCAAAGGGTGCTTTGCCTTCTTTTAAGTGGTTTCCTGAAAGCTGTCACACAGTGTTTCTGCTAACGTGGCATTGGCCCATACTTTACCACATGGCCACATCGGACAGCAAAGGAGGATGGCAGGTACGGTCTTTTTCAGGCTGGTCATGTGACAGGCTGCAACCAGGGGCCTCTACTACTAAGGTAGACAGGGAGAGTGGGTATTGGGACCGACTAACTGTCTTTGCCACATCTCCCCCGTACTTTTCTGGGGGATTCTTTACCTTGCTGCTCCATCTTGAGCTAGGTATACAAACCCCTCCAGAAATTCTCCACGTTCTACACTGCTCTGTTCCTGGGTTGCCGTTAACCTGCACTGTCATCCTTAAAGCCTTGTTTCTTCCTTGTTTTGCATGACTGGGTTAGAGCTTTAAATACACCTTACAGACAATGGATCTGAAACTCAGAGACTGAATTGCTTGCCCAAGTTCACACAGTTAGTAAGTTGTGATTCAAGCCCTGGTCTGTCTGATTCTAAAGGCTGCAGTTCTGGTTAAATCCTGATTTATAACATCTTTTTTATTAAAAAGAGAACATATTATCAAAAAGTAATGCTGTTACATGTGGAGCCTAATTCCCATGAGCTCTGCAGACTATTTTGAGGCCTAAATATGTGATAGAAATGAGTTCATCCCATTAATAATGACAGTGATAATACTAGATGTGTATATGTATTAAATACTTCTGGTGAGACCTCTTTAAAGTGGTAAAAAGCAAAGATGTCACTTTGAGGACTAAGGTGTGCCTGACCCAAGCCATGGTATTTTCAACCACCTCATATGCTTGCAAAAGCTGGAGAATGAATAGGAAGACTGAGGAAGAATTGATCCCTTTGAATTATGGTGTTGGCAAAGAATATTGAATAGACCATGGACTTCCAGAAGAACAAACAAATCTGTCTTAGAAGAAGTACAGCCAGAATGCTCCTTAGAAGCAAGGATGGCGAGACTTTGTCTCACATACTTTGGATGTGTTATCAGGGGGACCAGTCCCCAGAGAAGGACATCATACATGATAAAGTAAAGGGTCAGTAGAGGAAGACTCTCAACAAGATGGATTGACACGGTGACTGCAACAGTGGGCTCAAGCATAACGATTGTGAGGATGGCGCAGGACCCGGCAATGTTTCATTCTGTTGTACTTTGGGCTGCTATGGGTTGGAACAGACTTAATGGTACCTAACAACAAGTGAGATCACGAGGCATCCTGAACATCACCATGTGTTCTAGAGCCCCGAGCCAACATTTTACTATGCCCTAGATTCACCTTCCAAGTAAGTGGTATTATAACTAAAGTATCGTGGGATACTTGTTAGCTGACCCCATAGACAAGTCTTCTCCATTTATTTCAGTGTTTTGTTAATTGCCATTGGCACTTTTAGTATTTCTGAGAAGGGCATGTTTTTCTGGACTTCCTTGCTGTTGTATTTGATGACTCTTGAGTGACTGAACTTTCAGACACATAAACTGAAAGATAACTTATAAGCTGTGCTGACCAGGTGGCTCACCAGAACAGATGTGCACAAATGTCCATGATTGTCATCTGCCAAAGCACAGGATGGCACAAGCGATGAAGACGTTTTGTCTACTCTTCTGACAACACCCGTGGCGGCCTTTTTTTTTTTTTTTAACCTCTGCCAGCTGGAGGAGTGATTAATAATATTAAGTGTTTTTGTGGTATTTTGTTATTGCCAGTGGCCTCAGGGGAAGTGAGAAGGCCCGCCCACTCACTTGCCTTGCACTCCCAAGCTCTCCCGTCTCCACGTAGCCCTTTTTATAGAGGAGGCTGAACCAAGTTGCAGTCTGTGTGAAAAGGATGAGCCCAGGTCCCTATTCGGGATATTTGTCTTGGATGTGCCCCACCTCAGCTGGTAGATTTCTGGTTCCGATCTCCTCTTTAGTCATTCTTTGATGACTTCTGTCTCCTTTTTACTCCAGTGCTAGGAACAGCCCTGTTATGGATTGAATTGTGGCCCCCAGAATATGTCACCTTGCTTAGTCTATGATTCCCAGTATTGTGCGGTTCTCCACCATTTTGTCATCTGATGTGATTTTCTTATGTGTTGTAAATCCCGCCTCTATGATGTTAATGAGGCAGGATTAAAGGTAGTTATGTTAATGAGGCAGGACTCAATCTACAAGATTAGGTTGTTTTAACCCAATCTCTTTTGAGATAGAGAAGCAAGCAGAGAGACAAGGGGGACCTCATACCGTTAAGAAAGCAGCACCAGGAGCAGAGCGTGTCCTTTGGACCTGGAGTCCTGCACTGAGAAGCTCCAAGACCAGGGAAAGATTGATGACAAGGACCTTCCTCCAGGGTCGACAGAGGAAGAAAGCCTTCCCCTAGACTTGACACCCTGAATTTGGAGTTCTAGCTTCCTAGACCATGAAAGAATAAACTTCTGTTTGTTAAAGCCATCCATTTGTGGTATTTCTGTTATAGCAGCACTAGATGACTAAGACAGGCCCTGTGTTAACCTAGTGGTTGCCATGATTCTCCCTGTTCAGTGCTTCACTCCTGTGTCCCTGACCGCAGAGACCTGAGAGAGCCTGTGGTCCATTCCTCACTAGGTTCCAGAGATGTGAAGTGACTTATCCAAGACCACAAGCTATTAGTAGCTAGTTAGCCTGCATGTTGCTATGATGCTGAACAGGTTTCAGCAGAGCTTCCAGACTAAGACAGACTAGGAAAAATGGCTTGACAATCTACCTCCAAAAAGCAGCCAGTGAAAATCCTGTAGATCTCAATGGTCTTACCTGCAACCAATCATGGGGATAGCACAGGACCAAGCAGCATTTCATTCTCTTGTGCATGGGGTCACCATGAGTCGAGGTCGACTCACCATCAGCTAATAAAAACATCCTGACCCCCAGCTCGGGGCTCTTTCCACTGTCAGAAGCTCCCTTGTTAGAGACACATCTGTCAATAATGACATCATTCTCAGATATTTGTAGGGTTAGGTCCAGGAAGCTGTATTTCAGTACATTTTTTTCCCCTGTCCCAAATGTTCCTTGGTAATGATGTCCACCCTGACGTGAGCTGCACTGTGCCTTCTAAGAAAGGTTACTTTTGTGTGCTGCCAAGTTGCAGATGTCCTCAGAAGCATGTACATATAAATAGACCCATTGGAGAAAATAAAGGCCATTGAGTTGTATCCTAGAATGAAAACCAGCATGCTTCCCATTAAAAATTGATTGGAAATAGACTTTGGCTCACAGGAGAGACAGAAAATGAGGGTTTAGTGAAAAACTTTTAATGACATCCCCTGAATCTTCTTAGGTTCAGTCAATATATGGACTAACAGATACGTGTTTTCCACGGATAACACCAGATTTATGTGTGGAAATGAATTGTACGCTGTCATGCTGATTATCCCTAGCCTTGGCAGAGCCTAACCCAGTGGGAAACTAAAAGTTTCCATCAGGCCCTCTGGGAGATAATCTCTGAGCTTTTCTTTGTCCTGATAATCTTTTTCTTAATTTATGGGGATTGAGGAAACTATGCTTGGGATCAAGTTTTTATTACAAAAAGCCTAGCATTTTTGGTGTCTCGTTGTTTCTTTGGGAAAAAAGGTACCAGCCAACAGTACTCCTTCAACAGTGAGTTAAAAAACACCCGTTTGTATAGGAACCCCCACCCCTGCATTTACCAGACCAAGTTACATGCTTTCTGCATTCTGCAGCTGGACATGAGAAGCAACTTAAGTGAAATTGATGGAGTAACTGAGCATAGGCAATGAAATGACCTGAATAACTCAATTTCTTTATAGTAAATTAATCTTGGGTTGTATCATGGATAAGACACCTTTGAAAACACCTAATTTGGCTTGACATTGTTCCTTTAAAGGGTTTATAAATAATTGTCTGCTAATAGGCATGTCCAGGCAGCTGCATTTTAATTATGTGCCCCCACTGAAAGGTAGAGTCGTGAAAAATGATCCTGAAAATAGCAAAATACTTGAAGACTTTAACACAGATTTAACAGAGCAATAGACAGCTGAGTGCTCAGCCACAACCACCTTGATAGGATCTTCAGGGAAAGCCTTAGCAGGCTGGTTGAGTTCAAGGTTAACCATCTGACAGGTCGCTTTGGTTTCGAGTTCAGGGTTAACCATCTGAAAGGTTTACAGTAGCACGGGAGGCGGCATGTTTCTGTGAAAGCTAACAGCAGTCGAATTCTGTGTGTAAAACATTGTAGTGACCAATATTTATCATGTGACTCTGCAGCATCTAGCAAAATGCCTCAAACAAATTATGCGGTCAGTAACTTTGAGCTGGAGACCCTCAGTGGTGCAAGTGGTTGACTCACTTGTTGCTAACCAGAAGGTTGGAGGTTCGAGTCCATCCAGAGGCATCTCAGAGGAAAGACTTGGTGATCTACTTGCAAAAATAAAATCAGCCCCCGAAAACCCTATGGAGCACATTTTTACTCAGACATGTGGGATTGCCATGAGTTGGGAGTGACTCAGCAGCAGCTGGTTTAAATTGGGCTTGAATAAACTGAAAGAGACTGTCTTTCCAAAATAGTAGAAGGTACAGATTTAAAAAAAAAAAAAATTACGATTTGCCTTCCCGAGAGAAATCTGTTTTGTTAATTGTAGTCTATTTAGTAACTTTTTTCCTTTCGTCTTGGCAGGTTCATATAAGTACCACCGGGTTAATTGTGACCCCACCCCCAAGCAGCCCAGTGACAACTGGCCCTACGTTTACTTTCCCATCAGACGTCCCCTACCAAGCTGCCCTCGGAGTGAGTATAGTTTCCCCCATCTTTATTTCTCTTAGGTATTGAGTCATGTGAACCTGGCACACTCCAGCTCCCAACACCTGCAGCTTACTGTTGATACTTGCTACATGGGGTTGATCTCTATCTTTCATCTGTTATCTCTGTTAATCTTACAAAAAAAATTAGAAAGTCTCTTGCCTGCAGCCTGCAAAATTTTTAATAGTGATGATCTATGGCCTGAAGCTATTAGAAGAGCTCTGAAAAATACTTTTAATTTTCATTCACATTCAGCCTGATTTTCTGAAGGGCTAGCCTTTATATCTTTTGAGTTTTTTTATCCGGGTTATTTCTTACAAAGACACATCTATAGAAATGCTGAGGAAACTGGTGTCCCAGAGGCTGAATGGTTTGCGTTGGCTCACGCGATTGCTTGATACCAAATCTCTACATTTAGGATTCATCCTTCAGCTGCTGGTTTTCGTCTGTATAGCCCACAGCTGTGGCTGCCGAGCTATACCTGCAGTGTTGGAAGACTTCCTCACATTATTTTGTTGATTTTCCTTCTGAAAACATGGCATCCTACAGATAGAGTCTAAACACTAATTGTTTCAAAACATCCTAAAAGGGGAAATTAATGAAGGGTATTAGGACATCCAAGGGAAATAAATACAAAAAATAAACACTATGGACAGAAAATTAAAAGGGAAGAAATAAGCAAATGCAAGCTGTCTCAGTCATCTAGTGGTGCTGTAACAGAAATACCACAAATGGGTGGCTTTAACAAAGAGAATTTTATTCTCTCACAGTCCAGGAGGCTAGAAGTCTGAATTCAGGGCGTCAGCTCTAGGGGAAGGCTTTCTTCTCTCTGTTGACTCTGGAGAAAGGTCCTTGTCATCAGTCTTTCCTTGGTCGAGGGGCATCTCAGCGCAGGAACCTCAGGTCCAAGGGACACACTGTGCTCCAGGCACTACTCTTGGTGGTGTGATGTCCCCATGACTCTCTGCTCACTTCTTTTATATCTCAAAAGAGATTGGCTTATGACACTACCTAATCTTATACACCTCATCAGTATAATTGCCGCTAATCTGTCTTGTTACATCATCGTGATAGGATTTACAACATATAGGGAGATCACATCAAAAGATAAAATGGTAGACAACCATACAAGCATATGAGAGAATCATGACCTAGCCAAGTTGACAGATATTTTGGGGGGACACAGTTCACAACCCTAGGAAGCAGAAACACAATAGTTTGATTTCCTATTTTTAAAATTGTAGGCAATAAACTTCAAGGAACCATGGTTGTGAGACAACTCTCATCTAGGCTAGTGCCTTGGCTTCTATACTCTTAGACTGTTTCTCTCAGCACTGAGCTGAGTGAGGATAGAAAAGATGATTAGATGAGAACACCCCCACACCTGCGCCACATTGCATTGCCCCACCTCCACTTTGTAAATTGTTTTTCAGGGTATCACCTGATTATAATCACTCCACCACCTGTGATTTTGTCGAGCTGTGGTGGCTTGCATGTTGCTCTGATGGTGGAAACCACAGGTATTTGAAATATCAGCAGGGTCACCCATGGGGAACATGGTTTCAGAAGAGCTTCCAAACTAGGAAGAAAAGCCTGGTGATCTACTTCCAAAATTAGCCATTGAAAATCCTATGGATCACAAGAGAATATTGTTCAGTATAATGCTGAAAGACAGGTCCCCTAAGTTGGAAGCCACTCAAAATACACAGTGGCCACAATAATGAACTTGAGCATACCAACGATCATGAAGATAGCGCAGGATCAGGCAGTGTTTCATTCTTTTAACCCTGAGGTTGTCATGAGTCAGAACCGACTTGAAGACAACTAAGAACAATAACATGATGCCTTCAGAGAAAAATAGTGCTACCCAATGATAGGGGCACAAGTCTGTGATGTGGCCTTGGAAAGTTCCTAAGCCTCAGAGTCCCTACCTGTAGAACAAGTCTGATAGTGACTACTTTGGAGAGTTAGCGCCATGCCTAGACCATAGAAAGGGGCGACTGTTATCGATCGCGTTGTTGGCCTCTACTGAGGATTGTCACAAGGTGGGCCTGTGACATGTGTCCCTAGTTTTACTCTAAGGATGCCTTGGAGGCCCTGATCATTTTGTTTGGTTTTCTCTGCTCTCTGTACCAAGAATCGTGAAGCTTCTAAGCAGCTGGTTTGGTTTTTGGTTGTGGGTTTTTATATACATTGTAAAGATTATGTTTCCTTCTGCTAGAACGCTTAAGCCAGATTTATAGCCCCCCACCCCCCCTGCAGCTAGGACCTCACAACATATTAGTCAAAAATGTTGATTTCATCTAGTTTTATTGTCCTTGTTTTCCTTTTGCCTCATTTTTTTCTTTTATATTTATTTTGTCTTGATGCATCCTAAACAAAGTTGAGAGCTGACTTTGAAACCAAGTGGGATATAAATAAATGCAGAGTTACTACCTAGCCCGACAGAGTGACACTTTTGATAGAGTTAAGCATGTTCTTGTATTTAAATGGAAGTTAATAATGTCCTGGTTAGAGGTTAAATTTTCTCGTGTGTTCCCTGAACTATCACAGCTTCCCTGGTAGGACAGCTGTTTGGTGAAGGAGGAGAGGTTGTACCTCAGTTCCTCTGGGGGGTAGATGAAGTTCAATGAACTTTTATTGAAATGTGGTTTCCACGAGATTCTGTACGCCTCGGGTGTTTTGGCCAAAGCTGAGCTCTGTAATCGTCCTGGCCTCACATCTCCAGGGAATGCTCTCCTCTCCTCCCTTCCCTTCCCACCCCAATACCTACACACAGCCAGTTGGTATTTTCATTTCCAGATGACTACCTAACATGGACAAATTCTAACCTGATTTCTTAAGGGGAAAAAAAAGACTCACTTTTCTGACCTTAGAGAAATTAATTAGTGAAAAAGACGTTAGGCTGGCTGAGCTTCAGTCCTTGCGGGCTGAAAAAATTTCAATATAGTGAAATGGCCAGTTGCTCTGATTTGTCGGCCCACTCTAGAGCAAATCAATGGGACAGGTCACAACGGAGCGTGAATACACAAAAAATAATGTACATTCAATCATTTTATCCTAGGATTATATAAGGAAGCCTGCACATTAAACAATAAGAGGTTTATTAAACAGTATGTCTACTATGCCAGTTCCATTTAATGAGAAACTAATTATGAACAGACCTGTCTGTCATCCTCTGGAGAGGTCTAGATCCCAGAGTCCCTGGTAGGTTGGCGGAAATGTTTTAGATTTAATATGTTAGGTTTAAGTGGCAAAACCTCGGTAGTGTGTGCCCTCTGCATCTCACATTAATTGCAGCAAGTGTTCTATTTAAAATTTGAAACGCTTCCCAAGGCTTTGAGCACGATCACAGCAATAGGCTGCAGCTTTGCAGAAAAGAAGCCATGCTTTTCCTGATGTCGGTAGGTAATAAATGCCACCACTAGAATAAAACCAAAAAGACCAAACCCATTGCCGTCGAGTCGATTCCAACTCATAGCGACCCTATAGGACAGAGTAGAACTGCCCCATAGAGTTCCCAAGGAGCGCCTGGTGGATTTGAACTGCCGACCTTTAATCAGCAGCCGTAGCTCTTCGCCACCAGGGTTTCCACCACTAGAATAAGAAATGAAAATTATTTTCTAGTATTTTTTTCATCATTTGAGACTTTCTCATCTTTTGTGCGGAATGAAGTTATCAGCACAGTGTTCTGTACATTTCACGTGTAACAGTTAAAATGTTAGGTATCTACCATTACAAACAAAGCTGGTATTATGCCTAACTTGGCCATCAAACTGTTAATAGTTGTATTTTCTTTCCAATAATTTTGTGGGGAGAGGAGGTGAAAATCTTAGTCTCGTGTCTTCTGCAGAATGACAGGAGAAATTTGGAGCTAGGCAATTAATGCCCCCTAATTTTAATCAGACAGGTTTTTTTTTTAATCAGACAGGTGATTAGTAGTCCCTGATCTGTACCAGCTGAGAGGTGTTGAGTTGCAGGGTGTCGCAAGGTAGCCAGGTCAGTAAGGCCAGATGCAGCCCACAGACAACTTATAAATGGATGCCTTCCAAATATTTATAACCTAATTTGTGTGAATTTAAAAATATATGTATATAAACACAAACACATACATACATATAGAATATGTATATGTGTATGTTTAAAGAAATAATTAAACGATGTCAGGTTCTCAGGATATCTAGTATATTTAGCTCATTGTAGCCCACTTGGAGGTTTGGAGAACTTGTTGCTGTTGGTAGGATCAGGAAAGAGCTCTGGAAGCATGGAGATAGGAACACCAACTTTGGTAGTTTGAGAGGTGGAAGTAGCATCTTTGGAATTGGCAGGAGTTCTAAAAATTGTGGCACTGAGTGAGATATGGCAAAGACGTCCACAGTGTAACACCATAGACGCCAACGTCTCAGGAACCTAGACTTCTTGGTCCACATCAGATGGTTCCAAGCGGGAGGTAGGAGCACAGAACGTTTGTTCATGCATTTATTCACTCATGAAACCTTTATTGAGGATCTGTTCTCTCTGGCTGAAAACTGCTGTTCTTGTCGTTGGTGGCCACCAAATGGTTTCCACTCATGGCGACCCGCCGTGCGCAGAGTAGAAGTGCTCTGTAGGGTTTTCAAGGCTGGGACCTGTCACCAAGTCTTCTGAGGCGCCTCTGAGGGGGTTTGAACCACCAGCCTTTCAGCCAGTAGTCAACTGTTTAACTGTTTCCTTCACCCAGGGACTCCTGGTTGCAATGCGAGGTTCCAGCAATACAAAGAAAAGTGCCTGCTATGCTCCAGGGCACTGGAAAGGCAGCTTACATAAATAATTTCCTATTATTAACTCCATCTTACAGATAGATAGACCTTATACGATTTACACAAAGTCAATTACTAGTTTAGCGTCTCCCTACTTTCTTACAAATCCAAATGTAAAACAATAAACCTAAGATTATAAAAGAAATTTTGTTCCTAGAGAGATTTTTAAAAATTACATCTTCCTTTTTACACATCGACGGCACTGGGTTTTACACATAAGCTTCTAAACATCTACATACACACCCATGGAGTTGTGGATTCAACAAACCATGAATTGGAAGTATTCGGGGGGAGAGGAAACAGACTTTTTTCTTGTCATGATTCCCTAAGCAATACAGTATAACAGCTATTTACATAGCATTTACGTTGTATTAGGTATTATAAGTAACCTAGAGATGATTTGGAAACCCTGGTGGCGTAGTGGTTAAGTGCTACGGCTGCTAACCGAAGGGTCAGCAGTTCAGATCCACCCGGTGCTCCTTGGAAATTCTATGGGGCAGTTCTACTCTATTCTGTAGGGTCGCTATGAGTCGGAATCGACTTGACGGCACGGGGGTTTAGAGATGATTTAAAGTATACGGGAGGATGTGCGTCGGTTATATGCAAATAATACACTATTTTTTGTAATGGACTTGAGCATCCTTGGGTTTTGGTATCCGAGGGGGGTCCTGGAACCAATCCCCCAGATACTGAGAGAGAACTCTGTGTAATATCTGTATTTTCTCTAATTCTCTATTTTTTTCTTTTTCTTCACAGCTGTACCCACAATTGGCTGACTTAAGTCTAGTGAGCATCCAGTGGCGTGGAAAAACTCACTACTTTCCATCTTTGCCCCAATTTTATTGAGTTCTGACACTTGTCTTTATTACTATTTTTAATCACTAGTATCAACACATCCATTTTTCCACTTCCCACTCATTGTTATGAAAAATGAAGCAAAATGCTTGAATGCTTGAATACTTGCAGGAACACTGCTGTACACAGAGGGCAGTGCTGCCGTAACTGGGAGCACTGCTGACTTCAGGGAGCATCACGTGCTGTAGCTTGGACTGTTTCTTTACCAGCCAGCGTACATATATCTGAGTTCAGGATATAAAAGACCATTTATAGATGGTGATGTATAGTATTAAAAATTCAGCTTGATTGAAGATCAGATTTTGGAAAGAAATGATGAGGGGATTGGGGGCTATTAAATGGTTTTTGTCTGAGGGACCCAGAGATAGCCAAGCCCACCCTACCAGTCACGTTCCCATCTTGTGAGGTGTGTGAGGGAAATGAACACATAAGGGACAGCTGTCAGGAAAAGAGCCCTTTCCTGTCGGTTGAATGTGTGCCCTTGGCCCAAGCTTGAGGCCCAGTAGATCTTATCCCTTACCCTCAGCCAGAGCCAGATCCAGCTGTCTCTGGACTGGTACAGGAAGGCAGCAGGCAGAGAAGAGAGTTCTAGAGAGGAAGATCTCAGGCCCACGTACTCAACCTTACCACCACACCGTCTACAGCAACTATGGCCTGTCAGTGACCTGGAATCCAGCACCCTTCTGTCCTGGGTCTTCACTGTCACAAAGGGGGAAGCTGAAGACTGCTGTAGGAGGCTGAGCCAGGCTTGGTACCCACATTTTTCTCACCCCAAAGCCCATGCTATTTCTGCAGTGTGAAGGTGCCCCTTACTTCCAGATCAGTGGATCTGGGGAACAGCACCTGGGCATGGCAACGTATTATATTTTACCTTAGCAGGTCACTTGTAAATCCTGTTTTTAAGACAGGCATTGTTTAGAAATAGTCACACCAGTCTCAGACTGTTACTGTGTACTGGTGGCCTGATTCATAGGCTTGAGTCTATGAAAGCACAAACAGGAAGCACGGTTTTAATGAATATCAGAATAATATCCATTTTGGTGTGTCTCTATTTCTATGGACTGGACCTTAGCTATAGACATTTTGCTTTGGTAACATAGACCTGCTGCATTTCCCTAAAGTTAAACTACAAGTGATAAATGCTTTCCAAGCCCCTGTTAATTTAGCACACAGTATCTAGTGGAAGTGGAGCCCTGGTGGCACAGCAGTTAAGAGCTATGGCTGCTAACCAAAAGGTCGGCAGTTCAAATCCACTAGCCGCGCCTTTGGAAACCCTATGGGACAGCTCTGCTCTGTCCTATTAGGTCACTGTGAGTCAAGATGGACTCGACAGCAACAGGTTTGGTTTTGGTTTCTTTTCTGGTGAAAAGAAGTCCCTGAGTGGTGCAGACGGTTCTATTCCACCCAGGCGTGCCACAGAATAAAGATTTGGTGATCTACTCCCGTAAAGTTTACAGCCATGGAAAACCCTATGGAGCAGTTCTACTCTGATATACATGGGGTCCGCGTGAGTCGGAAGCAACTCAACAGCATCTTTTTTTTTTTTTTAAACTAGTGAAAATGGCATTTAGTAAAGTATTGAGTTCTAAACAATATTAAGTTAATAAAATATTGTTAACAAAATGTGACATTTCTGCCAGTCCCATGGATATTTTTGCTGCTGATGAGAAGTGCATCTTAGCTTATGGTGCCTGGACTGGCCCAGACTGTGAAATAAGAGGCAGGTCTCCAGGTCAGCTGCGGGTGAATGCCGGGCTGTGGTTTGCTCTGTAGAAATTTCAGGTCTTGCAGGATAGCAGATTGCCTGAAGCACAGTACCCTAGGTGGATTACCTTTTGAACTTCTGTGTCACCAGATTATTTCAGTTTAGTTGTTTATAGAATAACCCACAGTACTTCCTAACCAGTCACAGCCCGGGACTCACCAGAGCCCTGTCATTTTACCAACCGCACAGGGCCGAGCAGCATCTAGAAATCTGATTTGAATCAGGCTTTCTATCGTGGTCTTTTCCCGTGTGCTTTTATACACACAAGTACACACGCACATGCAAATGCACATAGACATACTTCCCAAAAGATCCTTAACCCTGCATTTGGGAAAAATCCGCCCAGTTTTTTAAGACCAGGAACCTTGGTAGTGCAGTGATTAAGAGCTATGGTGAGCTATGGCTGCTAACCAAGAAGTCAGCAATTCGAATCTACCAGGTGCTCCTTGGAAACCCTATGGGGCAGTTCTTTTCTGTCCTGCAGGGTCGCGATGAGTCGAAATCGGCTCAGTGGGAACGGGTTTGGTTTTTGATTTTTGGTATGCTTCAGTCAGAGGAGCCCTGGAGGTGTGATGGCCTGGGCTGCTAACTGAAAGGTTGGTGGTTCGAACCCACCCACCAGCTCTGTGGGAGAAAGACAGGGCAATCTGCTAGAAAACCCTGTGGGGCAGTTCTACTCTCGAGTGGGGTTGGTGTGAGTTAGAACCAACTCGGCAGTACATAGCAACATCAACAACAACATGCTTCGATCAGAAAAAAGACAACTATATTTTGTCTCAGGCACAACCTTTGGGATCTTTCAGAATATCCTTGCCACATCGCAAATGCCTACTAATTGTTACTCTTTGCAAAAATAATGTACATGGAACATTTGCTGTCTTTTTGAATTATAAGGGGTGACCTTTCTTTACACACAGAAAGGTCATTTCCTTTTTCTTCTTCGAGGCAACTAAGTACTCCTTCTGTTCTAATAAAAAAAAAAATTTTTTTTTTTTTGTTCTAATAAAGCTAAGATACAATACAAACAAAAAAAAAACCAAACCTGTTGCCATCGAGTGCATTCCAACTCACAGTGACCCTATAGGACAGAGTAGAATTGCCCCATAGGGTTTCCAAGGAGCGCCTAGTGGATTCGAACTGCCTACCTCTTGGTTAGCAGCTGTAGCGCTTAACCACTACCCCACTAGGGTTTCCAAGATATAATTGGCAGTTTTAATATCCTTTCCTCTTGAAAACCAAATTTTGCTTTGAGTGTGAAATGGGGCTTTTTGATTCTGTGCCTTGAATTCTATTTTCAGTCCTTCCTAGCTGTGATTATTGTCAGGCTCATTTCTGCCCTCCTTGTTGTACACTGGAAACCCTGGTGGCATACTGGGTAAGGGCTACGGCTGTTAACCAAAAGGTTGGCAGTTCGAATCCACCAGTTGCACCTTGGAAACTCCATGGGGCAGTTCTACTCTGTCCTGTTGTGTTGCTACGCGTCAAAGTTGACTCGACAGCAATGGGTTTGGTGGTTTGGTTTTTCTTGTACACTTATTTATGCTCTTCCTTTCCCCAAGCCATGCCGTTTTGGGATTTGAGCTTTTAGAAAGATTTCAATGAAGATCAGCTAAGTGGTAATTTTACAGTATCTCTGTGTGTCCCTGTATGTACAGCGTAGACTTGTTTTCTTACCTGTCAAGCCACTGATGTATTACAACCCATAAACCACCCAGACCACACTTGCTGACTGCGGGTACCCAGGTGATCTTTATTTCCCTCTACTTTGCCACCAAAAGGAGGCCAAATAGAATGCATGCTTGACCTTCTCCTAGTTAAAGGTTTTGGTGCCATCGAGTCAATTCTGACTCATAGCGGTCCCTGCAAATTCTAGAGCTGAAGCGAATCCTAATGCTGTCATGTTCTGTATGGAGGCCGTGGCCGACTTTTTCATGAAGGTTCTCACTTTTGGAACTGACCTCTGCCTTGTCCACGTTAGCACTTTGTAAGCAGCTTTGCACCTGATTTATTTCTTCGCCAAATGTCCTGCCACACTGCCACAACTTCAGCGGCAAACTCCTTACTGAAAGCCACTTTAGCAAAAAAAAAAAAAATTAAAAAAAGTGTGAAACAGTTGCAACATATATTTAGAAACTTGAATTTTTTTTCCCACTCAGTTTATTATGTTTCTAGAGCTATGTGCATTAACAGGCAGACGAAGTAAATGTTTGATGAGATGCATATTTTTATTCCAAAAAATAGAAATGACTCTTATGAACTATATTTAGAAATCACTGGATTTTTCTTGTTAATACGCTGATGTGTCGTGCCTATTTATGCTTTCCTTGTTCATTCTCCTTAGTTCTCTTTGGATTCAGTGTTTACATCTCGTGGCTTAAGGGTTTTGGGAGGGCAAGGTAGGGGGCTTGGGCAGTCTTTGTGCGCCTGTTTTCCCAGGAGTTTCAGTATCAGACCCTCAAGAGTTATCTGGGGTTTATCGATCAGAAGGTAACAATTGCTCCATTGATTTTCAAAAGACATGGAATCCTGTAGGCAGAACCCCATTAGGCTAGGCCCATAAAGAAACCAGCAGCTTTTCACTGGTGTACTTGTTAAAGATTACCAGCCTTGATAGGACTAAATTTCAAAAGCTGGCGAAGTGAAGAAAAGAATACGCAAAAGTAGTAACAATAGCCCGGTGACTGTGGCTTGCTATTGTTTGGTCTTTTTGGAGACCAGGCATCAAAGGACATTTTCTTCTGAAGGAATGATTTGAGATCCACTGCAGCTAGCTTGTTTTGGGTTGCGTTTAAGTCTCAGGTTACAGAAATGATCACAAATTAATTCCTAGCAAGCGGTGTGACATGCTAGCTGCCCCTTGGAAAGGCATTGGAATTCTTGTTCAAGTCTGTCCTTCAAAGTGCTAGTAATCTTAAAATTACATGCAACTGTTTCATTTTTCTCTATTCCTCCTCCCAAGGGTGATTACTTACCTGCTTGTCGGAAAGGTGGCTATGGCTGTAAGGTTTTAAAGTAGAACAAGAGATGAATAAAAAAGGGAGCTTTCGTAGGAGGTAGCCTGCTGGTTCTGCTCTGTGGGAATTCCACTGAAGTCGTTTTCCATGGATTTCTGGTTCCTTCTCCCTCTCACCTTAAAGAGAAGATATAAATAAACCTTTTTGTTCCTTTTTACCGCCTCTTTATTTCTTTATTTCTTCCTATTCCAGACCATGAACCCGCCTCTCCCCCCACCGCCTCTCCTGGCTGCTGCTGTGGCCTCCACACCGCCAGGAGCTGCCGCATCCGGAATGGGACCGAGACCCGCTGCAGGGTCCACTGACCAGATTGCACATTTACGGCCCCAGACTCGCCCCAGTGTGTAAGTGAGGGAGTCGTTTATGACTGCTCAAGAGTTCCTTTAAAACTCAGCCCAAGCACCAGAGGTCGAGAAACACCTTTCTGATCAGAGCTGGTGACAGGCTTATGGCCCGCCAAGTGGTTTGTGTTCTGCAAACTTCCACCCAGCCATGCATATTAGGAAACGGCTGAAACAAAATGGGTTTAATACATGAGCTTGCTAGGCAGCCATCCTGCTGAGCAAAGGCCTTTCATAGTGTAGGGAAGCAGAGCTGTGTGCTTCCCCGCAATATTGTATGTGTTTAGAACTGCCTCTTTGTCCAGCTACTGTTCGAGCTTTTCACCTTCATTGTCATTCCCTATATTAGAATACTTAAGAATAGGAAGGTATTGCACACAAATCAGATCTATTTGGAGTACGCACGTGAAAAGCTCTAAGTCCCTAGCAATTAGTATCCAGAAAAATTGAATTATCTTGTTCAGAGTTTACTAATGGCAGAAAATACAGCTGAATTTTTGTGGGTCCTTCATTGTGTGGGTTTATACCTTGAACTGCTCAGAGCAGCACTGGTAGAAACTTCAGGTGAGTGTTGCCTGCCAGGTTTCCACATGTACTTGGGTATTTTCGGGTGGTTTTGCACTCTTCATGATCTAGACCCTCTTTTCCTTTGACTTCTTCAAATTCAGTATCTTTCCTGGTCGAGCACACAAAGTAGGGGTAGCCCAAGCCTCTAGGTTTGGTGCGTGTGTGGAAGACAGCTTGCTGTGCTTCCCAGTGGGATTTTATACCATATGTCCTCATTTGGGGCTACTTCCCAAGCCTAACAAGTGCCATTTGAAGAGCCCAGTTTTCCCAGTGGGTATCTAATCTCCAGGAGCAAGTTAGGCACTCTCAGAAGCTGTATTAATTCTTCCACACCACTTGAATACCATTTGGTGGGCTAGTCACTTTCACACTGGGAGGACCAGGCCCAGCAGTTCTTAATCACAAAGCATTCTGCTTTTAAATGTAGCCTGCCAAAACTTTCAGTGGAGAATCACCAATGCTATTTACAGGTTAAAGCGTTATACTTTCTGTCTACATTTGTAGGAAATAGGAAGACTTTGGACCAAGGAAAATTTTCGAGCATCTTGGGGTTTGTCTGTTGCTCAGCCTGAAATCAGATATTCTTTTCTCTTCTAGATATGTCGCTATATATCCTTACACTCCCCGGAAAGAGGATGAACTGGAGCTGAGAAAAGGGGAGATGTTTTTAGTATTTGAACGCTGCCAGGATGGCTGGTTCAAAGGGACATCAATGCATACCAGCAAGATTGGGGTTTTCCCTGGCAATTATGTGGCACCAGTCACAAGGTATGGTATTGAATAAATGGTTTACTAAACTCCGAACAGAGAAGCTTTGTTTTTTTCCATGGTTTTCAGCCTGTCCAGATTCCGTCTCACATTATAATTGCCTCTGTTACATATCCACAGGTTTTTAAGTCCATATTTCTGTCTGCTAAAATCACTTCTAACTCTAAAATTTTTAGCTGACTTTTCACATGGATATATGTGAAATTGTAGATTTCCATCAACAAATATAGTAGGTTTTAAGTTATTTGCTTTAATTTGTATGTGACTCAACTACAACATCTTTTGGGCAGAAAATAAAGAGCATAGTGTTTAATATAAACAAAAGCTATATTATTAGAACTTATATGTGTATGTAGTGCTTACTACATGCTGTGGAGGCAGATTTCCAAATGCATTGCACATATTAACTCTTAGTCTTAAATGACTCATGGATATAGGTGCTATTTTTAGTAGATGGGGAAGTTGAGGCACAGAGAGAGCTTGCCTGAGAAGTGTTCAAACGCATGTGATCTGGCTATATAGTATAGCTTGCAATTAATTTCTAGGGTCCTGGTAATTTCTAGAATATGATCAGAAATAAGATTTCTGCTCAGCTGAGTACGATTTTGCTTCCCGGAGGACACTTGGCAAGTCTGGGAAATGGTTGTCACAATTTGGGGAGGGGAGAAGACTCTACTGGCTTCTAGTGGGTAGAGGCCAGGGATGCTGCTAACATCTTAAAATGCACAGGACAGTCCCCCACAAAAATAATTATTCAGCCCAAAATGTCAGTAGTACTGAGGTTCAGAGCCTTGTTATAGATGGTAAGAGGTAAGAGCTTTAGATACACAAAACTTACTTTATCTAAAGGTAGTCCACCCTCTGGTCACTGAGGAAAGTAGCCTTGGAGACTGAATGAAATGACTTATAATGGCATCAACTTGGAGAGGTCTCTAGTTTTTGACCACTGGGGCACTCAACAAATGGTCCAGGTTTAACTGTGTTAAATCATTCCTCAAACCCCCTGATTTTAAACAACTGGCTTAATGAACTGACATGTTTGTCAGCTGTTGGCCTTGATTTATGGGTTGGCCAGCAGCCTAATCAAATGAAAATCCCTATTGTTGCAGATGGTGACAGAATGTTAGCTTTAATTTGACTTGCAGATTTTTATTCAATATAAACCTACTTTGCTGTCTATGGTAAGTTCTACATTCAGGAACCAGCCCATCCAGAAATTGGCAGTTAGACCTTCCCTGGTGCAAAAAAAAAAAAACCCTGAGGGAAATAAACCAAAAAACAACAACAAAAATGAAGTTAATGAAGGAAAACATATTCATAAGATTCAAAAACGAATTATTAAAATTCTCACTGCTTGTTTGCCTCTGGAGAGAGGCGTATTTCCAGTAAATTCTCTGATATTCATCATAGTAAAGAATAAGGATGCTCAGGTTAATTAAGTATTCCATTTAGTAGAAAGTTACTCTATGCCAAATTATAGTTCAAATGATTTGGAATATCAAAAAATATATTTTACAAAACTACACCAAGAATAATTAAACTCAAGCAACGAATATTTGTTTAGCATTTGCTATACACCTATAACTGGGCAAATCCTGGAGGAATAGAAAAGAGCCATCTTCACCCTGGTCCTGACTTCCAGGAACTTATATTTTTACCAAGCCACCAGTATTTCATAAGTAATTTACTAAAAGATAATACACTACATTTTGTAATCAAGAACCAAAGTATAAATGGTATGTGGAACATAGAAACAGAAAGAAGGAAGAAACCCACATGAGATAGAGTAGAAATAGAATGTCTTTGGTCTTAGCTGTAGGTAAAACCCAAAAAATCCAAACCCATAGCCATTGAGTTGATTCCAACTCCTGGTGACCCCACGTGTCGTAGAGTAGAACTGAACTCTGTAGGGTTTTCTGGGCTATAGTTTTTATGAAAGCGGATCACCAGGCCTTTTTTCCACGGTGCTGCTGGGTGTGTTTGAATTGCCAACTTTTCAGTTAGTAGCTGAAAGCAAACTCAGGGAGCCTTAGGAAAAGCTATCTTGAAATGATGAGACTTGTGCTGGATCTTGAAACGTAAATGAGATTAACGTAGGTCAAGAAAAGCTAGAAAGAAGATTCCAAGAGTGTGTGTATATGTATGTGTGTCTTTGTATGTAGGACCAAGTAAGCAGAAGGGAAGAAAGCACAAGGGAAGCTCTAGAAATGTGGACTTTATAACAAATCTAACTTCGTCTGTAGGTGAAGCAAGAGAATCCAGGGCCTTGAAAGTCAGAGATACTTGGCCTTGGTATGGAAAGCTAAACTCAGTAACTATATTCTTGAGCAGAGTATGATGTGTGATTCTTGGGTGACTCAGAAAACATTTCAAGACCTTTCTGTGCCGCAGTGCCATTATTACTTTGAATTTGCTATTCTTAAACTTCATAAAAATAATTTCATTCATTTTTTTTCAAATGTTCTGTCTCTAACGCTCTGAGTCATTATTTGTCTTGCATTTAATTGTTCTGTCTCCCATTTTGCTGATGAATTGGGCTTTCCGTCTGTATTTCTGTCTTGACAGGGCAGTGACAAATGCTTCCCAAGCTAAAATCCCCGTGTCTACTGCTGGCCAGACAAGTCGGGGGGTGACCATGGTCAGTCCTTCCACAGCAGGAGCGCCTACCCAGAAGCTCCAGGGAAACGGTGTGGCCGGGAGTTCCAGTGTCGTCCCCACAGCTGTGGTGTCGGCAGCTCACATCCAGACGAGTCCTCAGGCCAAGGCCTTGCTGCACATGGCTGGGCAGATGACCGTCAACCAGGCGCGCAATGCTGTGAGGACAGGTGAGGAGGATAGCGGGCTGGAACGTGTCAGGAGAAGGGCTTGCCTGCCTGCTATCCCGTCTTCCGTGACAGATGTTTAGGAAAGCAGATGTAACATTAAAATGACGAATAACATTAGGAAATAGAAGCTGACAGTCTACTCAGCGGCACTTCATACAGTTTATCTGGGCTAATACCGCCCTGCTCGTTAACTCAAGCCAGATCTACGGATCAGAAGCCTGAAAGAAATTAGGCTGGTCCAAAGAATGTCAATAGTACTTGAGGATGTGACCTCTGGAATTGAGATCATAGGATCTCAAATCTTACCACTATTAGCTGCGTGGGTACTGTGTGATACTGTGCTAACCAGGGCACTGACTATTATTGATGAACTTAGTCACAAGGCTATTTTCAACCCAGTGGGAGCTTAAACACGTATCCAGTGTCTTAGATAACAATTGTGAGACGCACTAAAGGCTTATGAATTCTATCAGAAAAAAAAAAGAAGGAAAATAGCTAATAAAAAAAGGAGAACATAAAGAGAACTGAGGCGGACCTGGTTTGACACGGTTAGGTACCATCAGAAATGGGCAGTGTCTCCAATGCTGTAGAAAGTCTTTTTCCCTGCCTCAAGGGCCTCAGGCATATAGCTGAGCTCCCAGGCACTCAACAGACTCAGGGTCGAATCTGGAAGGAGAATAGTATCTAGGGACCCAGCTGAGATTAAGTGCTTTTAAACCACCATACATCCATTTTTTATTGTAATAAATGCAATAGCAGCCTTTTATGATGAGCTGATGCCATGCAGTGACTCAGGTATTGGTGAGTAGCATTTATTAGAAAATTGAATTTTGCTCTCTGCCCCTCCTGCCATCTCCTAGTTGCAGCACACAACCAAGAACGTCCTACAGCAGCTGTGACGCCCATCCAGGTGCAGAACGCTACCTGCCTGGGCCCCGCATCTGTGGGCCTGCCCCACCATCCCTTGGCCTCCCAGCAACTTCAGCCTTCAATGGCAGGCCCCAGTGCCCATGTTGCTGCCGTCAGTATCAGCCGAGCCAGTGTGCCCCTGGCCTGTGCCGCAGCTGCTTCACTGACCTCCCCAGGCATCACCACTGCTTCTCTGGAGGCCGAGCCCAGTGGCAGGACAGTGACCATTCTCCCTGGACTTCCCACATCTCCTGACAGTGTTTCATCAGCTTGTGGGAGCAGCTCAGCCATGAAACCAGACAAGGATAGTAAGGTAAGACCAACTTTCTGTTTTTCCCTTTGTCTTGTGTATCACGTTGTTGTTAGCTTCCCTTGAGCTGGTCCCCAACTAATGGCGACCCCGTGCACAGTGGAATGAAACACTGCACCATCCCCATGATCAGTTGCGGATCTGACCTTTGTGATCCATACAGTTTCACTGGCAGATTTTCAGAAGTAGATTGCCAGGCCTTTCTTCCTAGCCTGTCTTAGTCTGGAAGCCCCATTGAAACCTGTTCAGCACATAGCAACACGCAAGCCTCCACTGACAGACGGGTGCACTGGAGTGTTCTACCACTGAACCACGAGTGCTTGCCCATAGCTCATCCTGTGTCATAGTTTTGCTAATGAAAACTCATTGTTCAACAGTCCTTTAAGTGCCTTCCAGGCAGGTCACTGTCAGGTTCTGGGAATGTGACCGGGAGCCGGGGCGGGGGGAGTAAACTCAGGTACCACCCCTAGCCTCTTCCCCAGCTCTCAGTTTAAATACCCATGGATTGCCAGGCCTCTGTTGGATGGTAGGAGAAACCACAATAAATGAGAAATAGTCACTTCCCCTCAGGCAGACTGTAATCTGGTAGAGGAATTTTTTTTCTCCCTTAGTTACTCATTCTTTCATCATTTTGCTGTTCTTAATTCTTTCTGTTCAGTCAGTTTTATTTCTTGTTAGCAGTTCTGTAAAAAAAAATACTTAATCTATGAGGAGTTGAAACTGTTGAACAAAAGTGTTATTTATGGATGTGATCACATTTGATTATAATGAGCATGGATTCTTGAGAGAAAGTTATTCTCTTGATTTGAAATATAGGGAAAAATTATTTTCTAAATCCAGATATTTAAAAAAAAAATTCTCATTCGGGGCTAAATTTCGAAGAAAATATAAAGGGAATACTATTTGAAAGACTAACTTGTGGTTGAGTTTGGGGGTAGGTCGTGAGA
Source organism: Loxodonta africana (assembly GCF_030014295.1). Taxonomy (NCBI): domain Eukaryota; kingdom Metazoa; phylum Chordata; class Mammalia; order Proboscidea; family Elephantidae; genus Loxodonta; species Loxodonta africana. The sequence continues at coordinate 18,611,089 of NC_087362.1, forward strand.
GACAGGGAAAATTGATAGTGATTAACTGTGAGTAGAAATGGAAGAGATGATAATAAGGCCTGGATAAACCCAGAACCTGTTGCCATCGAGTGGATTCCAACTCATAGTGACCCGATAGGACAGAGTAGAGCTGTCTCATAGGGTTTCCAAGGAGTGGCTGGTGGATTCGAACTGCCGACTTTTTGGTTAGCAGCCAAATGTTTAACCACTACTCCAGCATGGCTCCAAGGTCTGGATACCTGTATTACAATCATGACTTTGTCACAGCATTTCATTCATTTCCCTTACAGCTATAGCCCAGTTCTGGAAAGCTCTAGGTAATCATAAACTCTTAGCCACCTGGTTGAGTGGTAATGTATGTGGCTCTATTTAAACAGCTAGGTAAGCCTGTAAACAGGAGTTTATAAGGAAATAAACTTTACAGGCTAATAAAAAGTTAATATTTAATTGCTGGGGTAACATGAGAGTTTTTGAAAAAGATTAGTATCTGTTCAGTGTTTATAATTAACTGCATTAAGCTGGTACCCAAGTTGACATTTTCAACTTGGCTAGTATCTTTAAAAGAATGATTTTTATAGTGTAGATTTTAAAATTTGGGGACAGTGTATCTCAGGGCGTTTTGTTACTGATGAGAACAGGGACTCTTCAGTCCCTGCCTTCCTCCCAGTGCAGAATCTGTTCAGTCTCTGAGACCAAATAATGCCCTGTCCCCAAATTTATCCATCCCCTAGTCCTTGGAGGCTGTGAGTATATTACCTTCCAGAGCAAAGCAGGAGGCCTGATGGTGCAGTGATTAAGCACTCTGCTGCAGTTCAAACCCACCAGCCACTCCTCAAGAGAAAGATGTGGCAGTCTGCTTGTGTAAAGGTTTACAGCCTTAGAAACCCTATAGGGCAGTTCTACTCTGTCCTGTAGGGTCACTATGAGTAGAAATCAACTCAACAGCAGTGGGTCCATAGCAAAAGGGACTTCGCAGATTTGATTAAGTTAAGGATCTTGAGATGGGAAAATTATCCTGGATTATCTGGGTGAGCCCAAGGTAATCACAAGGGTCTTCATAAAAGAAAGATGGGTTAGACTCAGAGAAGGAGATGTGATGTAGGAAGCAGAGCTTGGAGTGAGGCAAGGCAGGGGCCACGAGCCAAGGAATGCTGGTGGTCTCTAGAAGCTAGAAGAGGCAAGGAAATCGATTCTCCCCAAGATCCTTCAGAAGGAACGCAGCCCTGCCAGTACCTTTTAGGACTTGATTTTACCACTAAGTTTGTGCTAATTTGTTACAGCAGTGATAGGAAACTAATATGAGACCTTAAGGGTCATCTCATTGAATACTCATCCCTGACAAATGTCCACTGGCCTCTGCTTGGACATCTCATTGACCCCGAGTGCCATAGCTTCGGGTCATCCTATGCCATCTTCAGAGAGCTCTAACTCTGGAAGTTTATTAAGCACATATCTGTCTGTACCTTCCGACCTTGTTTTGGGGGACCACATAGAAAATGTCATTCAGTGTTCTATGTCATGCCTCTTGAAGTATTTATAGGGTTGTCCCTTTGCATATTGTTTTTTAAGCCTGCACACTTGATTTTTTAAATTTTTAACCTACTCCTCTTGTCACAGATTTTAAATTTTCCTTTTCTAAAGCTACTACCTCATTTAATGTTCCAAGTCCACTAAGGAGACGTTTCCTGGTTGATATAAATGCAGCGATTCCATGATTGTCGTCACTCAGACAGTCATGAATCCTCATGTCTAGACTGTCACTTGGCCCACATTTCTCTATCACATCCACAAGGTATCAGGAGGAACTTGTCAGATGCCATATTGAAACATCTTCCACACCCTCCCATCCAAATACTTCCTTCAATTACCCCATTATTTCTGCTATTATTTATTCTTAGCAGGCTTCTCCTGGAGGAGCTCCTGCTCAGTATCTCGTTCTCTTTCCTAAGTGCTCATAAAATTTTCGTTTAGCACTCTCCCTAGAGCCTCTGTTTAGAATTTTCCAGACAGCCTGCAAAGTTCATTGCTGTCTTCTTTTTGAAAATCAGGGGTACATGTGCCTTGTTTGGCCTTGAGTGAACCTTGACCCCACATTCATCAGGATCTCTCAAAGGTTTTTGATTGCATTAAAAATTAATAAATTGTTGAGGTGAAATTCATAAAATTAACCATTTTAAAGTGCATAATTCAGTGGCATTTACAATCTATGCAACCACCACTTCTAATTCCAAAACGTTCCCTTCTACTGATTATGTTTTGACCGTTAATTCGCTCTGGACCCTGGAGTGAGACAAGCCTGTTGAGAGTAGTCATATGGTCCCTAAATTTCAGTCCCTTGACTATTTCCCTCTCCTTAAGGTTTGTTCTTCCCTTCCAGTCTGAAGATTATTCTCACCTTTCTTCTTATTGGCTGTGAACCACCGTCCACCCCAAACAGCAGGTCTATGCCTTTCTTGTTCTTCTTATTTCAAACATAACTTTAAAACAGCCTTTTTTTGGTCTTTAGCATTTTTGCAAGTTTAAGCTCATTCCGATCTTTAGCCTTCTTGAACTGCTGTGGCCCGTGTTACGTTCTTTGTTATGGGCCCTTCTCATGATCTTTTTTGTACCTGCCCTTTAAAAATTTGAGCCCATTAGGCTGCTCCCTGGGGGATCACATCAGTGCCTTGAGATGCCTCCAAGTTTTCATCTCCTGGAATAATTTGCAATTGTATGGTTAGAATTTCATGTTTGAAAGCCCTCCCATTCCTCTTGAAGCATCTTTGCTTTTGAGTTTCAGGTCATGCATATATTTTCTTTGAACTTTTAAAATCAGTCCTTTTAAACATTCAAGTTCAAATCTGACTACAGTCAACTTCTCTTTGAATGCTTTCTTCCAAGTTCACAGTGTTCCTGATTTACCAGCCAGACCTCTCCATCCCTTGTCTGGTCTCTCCCTTCCCCGAGCTCAGCTTTCTGTGAGGTGAAATTATCAGCCAGTCAAGGGAAAATGTATCAGAGATTCTAGTTTTAAGCTGAGACTTCCAGCAAATACCTAGGTAGTTGACAACGCCCTGATTATTTCTGTCTTCCCCCCCACTTTTGTGATCAGCATCATTCATTTGCCATAACTTACCAGGCGGTGCATGGCCTATCTCCCAATGGTACCGTGTCTATTGCCCTGGTGTTCCACGCAGGATTATGACTTTTCAATGCACACCCAGGATTCCTGCGCCTCCTCTCTTACCTGGGCTATTCCTTTTGAACAATATTTTAGTTGAAAGTCCTGTCTCACAAAGTCCCAGGGGTTTCCAGAGGCTGGTTTTGTCCCTGGCCTAAAATCTCTAGCTAACTTTGGTACCTGCCCTCTGTGCTTTGAAAAATAGGCACCTGAGACTCTCTGTAGTGTATTTTAAAACATCATCTCAGTTATTTCTTGTTTGAAATCCTGGACCTTTCTATAATTGTTGTTATTCTTTCAGTACGATCGCTGATACCTTCTACAGCTACCAGTTGAACAACTTTATCTGGACATGTTTTAACTTGATACTCAGTTCAGAGGCTTCATTATGTGATCATCTAGTTTCCAGGCAAACGTGTTTCCCAATCCTTACGAGATACTCAAATTTTTTTGTATATGAATATATAATCTTTTTATTGTGTTTCCTTATTATAAAACATTTTCGATTATACATATTTATTTAGAAGCTGTAAAAAATTCAGAAATCCAAAAAGAAAATATAAGAATGACCCGAAATTTTAAAGAAAAGCACTATTAATACTATGGTGTATATATATATTTTCCCCCAATGTGCCAAAATGCTATTTTGTTTTATATGTTATCTTGGTATATGAGCTTTCATCAAACAGCCGAGTCCTTTTCTTCAGTACCAATTATGGAACTGACTGTTCCCAAGGCTCTAACCCTCACTTCAGAAAAAGAAACAACCCCTTGGGCCCCTCTCTTCCCAAGTGCTTCCATTTCCTCCTCATAACTGCAGAGCATTTAGACATGTTTTTTGAGTCTCCCCACCGCTGTCATTTATTCTCATACAAATCCACATGAGGGGGTGTTGGTTGGCACGCTCACATGATATCCTAGCTATGTTCCTGAAAAATAGCCTTCCTACCCAAAAACCAAAACCAAACCCACTGCTGTCGAGTCAGTTCTGACTCATTGTGACCCTATTGGACAGAGTAGAACTGCCCCACAGGGTTTCTAAGGAGCACCTGGTGGATTTGAAGTGCCGACCTTTTGGTTAGCAGCCATAGCTCTTAATCACTGCGCCACCAGGGTTTCCACCTTCTACCAGTAGAGCTCAAAAGGTCAATGTTTTGTAAACGTTCACTTAAAGCTCAATTAAAATTATTTAAAAAAAAAAAAAAAAGGTCAACATTCAATGCCTCCAGTCCCCCATCCCAAAGTCTCAGTTGATTCTCTCCCTTGAGGAGCCAACCACAGGCTTTCTTCAGTCAGCTAATGTTTGAAGACCTTTGTTATTATTCTTGATTTCCTTAAACAGAGGGTCCTATCCAGTTTTTAAACACCCATTTTCTTCTATTGTGAACACTCATCCTGAAGTCCTTGTTGTTAGGTGTCATTAAGTCAATTCCAAATCGTAGCGATTCGTAGAACTGCCCCGTAGGGTTTTCTTGGCTGTAATCTTTACGGTCTTACTCCCACAGAGCCACTGAGTGTGTTGAATCGCCAACTTTTTGGTTAGCAGCTGAGCTGTTAATCATTGAGCCACCACGGCTCCTTCTTGAAGCCCCTATTGATAATTTTTTTTTGCCCACATGACTTTCCTTCCTCCCAGTTCTTATTTTCCTATCAGAACAAGATACTCTGTGTGCTTCACCATGTAATTTTCTTAAGGAAAAGCCTACCTCCCTGTTCAGCTGTCATGGTCATTGTTCCTGCCCCTGCCAGCAGCTGGGCTGTGGACCAGATATTGACCGTGTACATCTGGCACTCAGAGTTCAGCCCTGAGCAACCATTATGCTCTACAGCTGTAAGGTAAAGGTAGGCATCTGCTCTTATTATTCCCCAGAGTAGATGTGCTTATAGAAATGTTGCCTGTGTTGAACTGAAGGAAGAGAAGAACATGGTCCGTGAGCTTGGTTCAAATCCCACTTCCACACATTACTAGTCATGTGATCCTAGGCAAGCTTAGAGGTGATGAAAATAATACTGATTTCCATCTTTTCAGGTTGGTGTGAGGAATAAATACGGAAACCCGGGTGGAAGCATTGAACAAGGTTCTTTAGCCCAGTTTTTAACCATCTCTCTAGAACACTCTTCTCCCCAGTTTTGACATGGCTCTTCCCTCCCTCTGTGCACTTCCTTCAAGAAGCCTTTGCTGACCTCCAGTCTCACACAGCACACAGCCACTCTCTCTTGCCTTACTCTGCTTATTTTTCTTCAGAGAGGATTTTTGTATCTCTGCTGAAGAGTGTGAACTTGTTCGCTGTTGTATTCCCAAAGCCTGGCACATAGCTGGGGTCATATTAAACCCAAAAGAAACAAACCCACTGCCGTTGAGTCGATTCTGACTCATAGCAACCCTGTAGGGTTTCCGAGGCTGTAAATCTCTACGGAAGCAGATTGCCACATCTTTCTGGGGTCATATTAGACACTGAGAATATATTTGTTGAACAAATGAGTGATTGTTAGACAATCATATGAATTATGTTTTTGAGATTCCTCACCTAAGAATGACTAATTGTTGGAGGCTGAATGATATAGACCCAGGAAGACTATTTCTCTTTTGCCAATGTCTTTATACACCAGAGGTCAAGCAAAGACAGAAATAAAGAGAAAAACTTAGTACATATAATGTTGTTAATTGTGGGTTGCTCAAATAAGATATATTTTGACTTTGGAAGGAACTCTGACTTGAGTTTCCCATACTGTACCTGTCCTCTGTTACATGACTAGTAGAAAGTTATTAAATTGATGTTCAGAAATTATTTTTATATGTAAAAATTACTCTTTCCAGTTACCATTTTCCTATTCAAATTGTTCTGTTTCTTATATGAGATGTTGCTTTAAATCATTAAGTCTTCAGAGGAGAAAATTATGGCTGTAAAAACATTATTTCATCTAGGAATAACTTCTTGGAACACCCAAAGGAGAATTATTATCAAGGTTTCTGTTGAAAGGTGTGCCTGTTTTTCATGCATGCTAGCCTTACATTTTAAAAATTGCTTTGCTCTCTGTTAATTCATCTGTAGTTTTCATTTCTGCTGTTGAATTTAGAGAAAACAAAGGTGCCCTTAGGTGATAAGTGTTTGAGCTTGCAAAATTATCTCTCTCAAGTGGCACATTGTTCTGATAACATAGAAAACATCAGCTATGAAAATCACATCTCCTTGGAAAAAGAACGGCATCTTTTTTCTTTGAACACCCTCACCCCCACTCTCACCCCCTACCCCCGCACCCTGCCAGGATGCCTAATCAGCTGCCTTCTGCTCCGTGAGTAGTCAGCATAGGGTGATGATGATAACCCATCCCTTAGAAGCCATTAAGGCAAGCTGTATTTAATGTGTTTAATCATTCTAGAGGAACCAAGTCATCTTTCATCTTAATCACTTTAGAGCCGTTCCTTGAGCACCATCCTGTTAGCTGATATTTTTCTGAGTGCCCAGAACTGAGCTTTTAAGAAATAGCTTGAGCTGTGACCTGCTGAGATGGTAATTTATCAATGGACTTGATGCCCCCGGTGAGCCTGTGGGAGTCCAGGGATCAGAGAGTGTGTTGTTAAATCATGGCAGGAATAGCTGGACTTTGCAGCTGGCTGCTACCGTAAAGTGTAAACTCTTAGACTTTATTCTTTCCCAGCTCATTTGTTGTGTCCCCGCCCCTGGACCTCAGGCACCTGAAAGGAAGTGTGGCAACCGCTGTGGCAGGTGTTTTGTCAGGCTACTTCATTGGGCATTTTGTAGAGGAAGGGCTTTGTTTCTACCAGATTTGGGAAATCCAAAATATTCTCTTTTGTTTCCTTAGCCCTGGGACTAGCTAAACGTTTTTCCTTCCTCCCACATATGTGCTTGTCTGGGCTTTTCTGGACCTCTCAGCTTCGGTGGATGTGGGGCTCTGCTGTAGGCAATGGATGTATACACTGGGCTGTGTAAGGTACGGTCACTGCACTCAAACAGATAGTCCAAGTTCATAGGGTCATTTGGGTCATAGGGTCCTTTGGGAAATGTAAAGTTGAATGATTCAAAAGTCAGTAAGGTGAATTGAATCCAGGCCTTGAATCTTCAGCGTGTGTGTGCGCGCGCGCGCGCACGATTGATTGTTCTGCTCATCTGCAGCCTGAGCTGAGCATATACGGAGATGACTTTAGTGCCTCCCTCTACATACCCAGGAGTCCCTGGGTGGCTTAAACAGTTCAGTGTCGGCTACTAACTCAAAGGTTGGTAGTTTGAATCCATGCAGAGCTACCTCAGAAGAAAGGCCTGGAGCTCTGCTTCCGGGCTTCTGGGTTAACGCGTATTACAAGCAGCACTCAGTAAATGGGGCCTAGGGTGCAGTTTTCCTGGGATGCCTGTCGTCACCTGAGATATGACTGTTTTTTGTCTCTGCCCTTTTTCAGCCATTCTGTCTCTAATGGAACTGCGTTATTATATCATGGGTTCAGACTTTCTCCAAGGGATTTTTACTGGGTCTGAACTAACTCATTCTCCCGAGAAAAATTCCTCAGTGTTCTATCTCCCTATGTGCCCCTCATAATTCCATTTCCCTGCTAATGGGCCTTAATAATTCCAATTTGCCTATAGTTCTCTGAAGAATTCTTTCTCTGTGAAATGTTTTATCTTCCACCAGTGTTTTCATTCGGAGGACTTAATGATACAGTGGACATCTCAGTAAAGCAATTTAAAATTGTGGTTGTTACCTGTGTTTGGTCCCCAGAAAGAACCGTTGAAGCTTAGGGTCTGGGAATGAAGGACAGTTAGCTGTGGATATGATTTTCCAACCAGAGCGAAGAGAGCATGTGTCAAAAGAGACAAAGATTCAAGAGATAGCTTCTGTGGCATGAGATTGCTGCGGACGCTCATATCTGGACATTTGCTTGCAAAAACAGGACATAAAAATGTTTGTGGATACGCTAGTGTTTTCCTTAAAATTTTGTGGAGGTGGTTTTGGCTTTCTCATCAGGGAGGAACTTGCACAGCAGACATGATTTGACTTTTGTTGTGACTGGCTTATTAAATTTAATGAAGATGGTGACATGTGAGAAGTGGTTTAGCCATTAACTCTGATCAGGGTATCACTACCTATAAATGATAAGGCTCAAGTCTGTGGGTGTAAAGTGAAGTGCTGTCAGGTTTAGGTTTAACACAGCTCACAGTTGGCTCTTACAGTGCTAGAGGTAGGAGAAAATAATACTGATTTCTGGAAATAAAATCCATAATCTGAAATTTTCATTAATTTCCTTACCTTACCTCAGCCGAAGATCACAATGAAAAATGGAATGTCCAGAACAAAAACACATGGCCTCATGGGAGAAGAGAGAGAAGCAAAAGGTCCAGTTAACACCACACAAATATTCGTATCTAGCTCACGAGCTGCGAAATACTGAGAGAAATAATTTTTAAAAATCTGGTAAAAATAGAAATGGTAGGATTTTACAGATTGTAACAGCGGCAGTAATGTCCATCTCCAACTTTATATATATATATGTATAAACAACAACAACAAAAAAACCATTGCCATCGATTCCGGCTCATAGTGGCCCTATAGGACGGAGTGGAACTGCCTGATAGGGCTTCCAAGGAGTGCGTGGTGGATTCGAAGGGCCACCGTTTTGGTTAACAGCTGTAGCTCTTAACCATTAGGCCACCAGGGTTTCCAGGGACAGTGGTTCAGCACTTGGCTGTTAACTGAAAGGTTGGCGGTTGAAACCCAGCAGTGGCTCTGTGGGAGAAAGATCTGGCGAGCTGCTCCCTTAACGATTTACAGCCTTGGAAACCCTACGGGGCAGTTCTACTCTGTCCTATAGGGTTGCTATGAGTCGGAGTCTACTGGACGGCACACAACAATATATAAATACGTGTGTGTGTGTGTGTGTGTGTGTATATGTATGTATTTTCCCCCCCAGAAAGAAAAAAAGGGTTTGTTGAAGCTGCTTTCTGGAGCCTCCACCAAACGTAAGCCCCGAGTCTCCCCTCCAGCGTCGCCCACCCTGGAAATGGAGCTGGGCCCCGCGGGCGAGTTGCCCCTGCAGGGAGCGGTGGGCCCCGAGCTGCCGCTAGGGGGCAGTCATGGCCGAGCGGGCTCCTGCCCCGCGGACGGGGACGGCCCAGCGGTAGCGGCAGTGGCCGCCGCGACAGCACTGGCCCAGGACGCGCTTCATCGGAAGACAAGCTCCCTGGACTCCGCTGTTCCTATCGCGCCCCCTCCTCGTCAGCCGTGTTCTTCTCTGGGTCCTGTCATGAGTGAGTCTCGGCCTGTTGTTTGTGAAAGGTAAGTCCAGTGTTTTCACAGAAGAAAACTAAGAAGTGAGCAGGTTTAAAGCTGGGATATCTGTTCTGGGTGTTTAAGATATTTTCCCATATTCTTGTTTTTTGATTGCTTTTTTTACTGAATTTGTAAAAACGATCTAGCACCAGCCGTCTTTTACCACACGCTGCAGCATCCTGTATTCTCCACTCTTCATTCTTCACGTTTGCTGGCTGGGTTAGGCCCCCAGCTTCCTTTTCCTTTATTTTCTCCAGAATCATGTCCAGAAGAAATTTTTCCATCGCTTAAGATTCATTCACATCTGCGTCCTTCGTCTTGCTTCTGTTCCATCACCAGCAGTAGCTCTCTCCTCTTACCCTTTGCCTTTTTTGAATTAAAGGTCTCCATCAGAAGCTGTGAATTGAGAAGCAATAGAGAAATTTGCCAACTAAGAGAATTCTCTTTAATATTACTGAGCCAGAAGAATGTAGCTAAGTTCTCAGAGACCTGAATCTCTCCTCCTGACCCAGTGACTTGGTTCAGTTATGCTCAGAACAGTGAGCCTTATTTAGTGACTCTGGTCATGAGGAATGATTTCAAATGAGAGGAGTCCTCTTTGATACACCCACTGGTGTTCTAGGAGTGTGTTAGAAAGAAAATATATTTAATAAGACAAATATCTACTAGGATTTCATAAACTAAAAATGAAATGCTGTTTGTTGCCTAGAATTACATTAGGAAGTATGCTAAAAAATAGCAGACCATTTTAACATAATGCATACATATATGAACAGAAGTTTTAAGCGTCGTCTATATTTACTGTTTCTGTAAGCTTCATTCCCTCTCTACCTGCATTTCAGAAATAAAGCAGATATCCGATTTGTGAAAGTATTGCGTTTTGGGCAGCATTTTCTGTGTTGCCCACTTGAAATCTTACTATGACATGTCATACTTTAATATAGTTTAGAGCCGGGGTACTTCTGTGTTTCGAATGGAGCCATATGAAATTTTGCAACCACCAAAATCTGAGGCCTCCATTTACATCATTTATTTTTGGTACCTTCTTTACCTAAAAACTACAAAAAATAGAAAAGAATGAACTTCAGACAACTTATGTGCGTTAATTACGGAGTACAGAGTTTATTAGGACCCCGGTGGCGCAGTGGTTAAAGCACTTGCTAACCAAAAAGTCTGAGGTTCGAACCCACCAGCTTTCCTGCGGGAGAAAGATGTGGCAGTCTGCGTCTGTAAAGATTACAGCCTTGGAAACCCTATGGGGTAGTTTGACACTGTCCTGCAGGGTTGCTATGAATCAGAATCAACTCGATGCCGACAGGTTTTTGTTTTGTTTTTTAGTTTACTATGTATTTTTATATATAACATAATGCTCTTCAGAAGCAAGACTGCATCTTACATGCTTTGGACTTGTCAGGAGGGATCAGTCCCTGGAGAAGGACATCATGCTTGGCAGAGTACAGGGTCAGTGGAAAAGAGGAAGACCCTCAACGAGGTGGATTGACACAGTGGCTGCAACAATGAGCTCAAGCATGACAACTATTGTAAGGATGGTGCAGGACCAGGCAGTGTTTTGTTCTGTTGTGCATAGGGTCACTATGTGTTGGAACCGACTCCACGGCACCAAACAACAACAACATATATTTTTACAGTGGGGTGAAAAATAGTTTTCTGTAGCTCTAATCCTTATAAAACCTGTTTTGAAGTGAAACATTACCCTAAAAAGTGCCCCTTCCCTACAAAGAAAACCACTGTCTTCCTGTCTCATCTGTTGTGCCCTTAAGAAAGCCTCGAAATTTTGTCCTGAATTCACTTGATCTTTTGTTTCTGAGATTCATCCTTCTCTGGCATTATTACTCTGCTTTCCAGGGATAGGGCCTTTTGTCCCTGGAGTTTGTCCAGTTACTCGTTTACTTTCTCTTGGTCGCGCAGGCTTTCTCTCCCAGGCATTGATCTGCAGTTTTTCCTTCATGCCTGGAGGGGACCTCTCTTCTTTCCCTGTCATTGGTGGTATTTGTGCGGCTGTTTTGAGTGGTGGTTTACTTTGCCCAGATGCTTCCTAGGCAGGGCCCGGGCATTGCTGCCTCCCCCATTGTGCATTCCTTTTCAGTTGCCAGATGTCCTCCATCTCTGTGGCTTCTGCATTCCAGCCCCTTTCTCGTCTAGGAGCTCCTTTCTAACAGCCGGTTTCTGCTGCTCAGAGCATCTGAGAGGAGAAACCACTAACACAGAAGGGTGATAGCATTTCAGGGAGCCAGGGATACCCATCAGATAGGAAACGAGGAGAATTTAACCAGGGCACAGATGGGCATGCTGGAGCTCGTGGCAGGTTGTTTATTAACAATTTCAATTTTTACAAGTGGGAAAGGGGACTTTGGAGAAGACTTCTGCCCATGTTTACATTTTTACAGTCCATATGCTTAATGGAATATTAAGTATAATAGCCAGCCTGCCCAACCAACTTTTCACAGGCCCTTTTGCCTTCATGCAATGATGGTAATAGTATTTATTTAACCTGGATTCTTAGGTCTGCCTGCCTATGATAACAACAGGGGAAATGTGTGAAAACAAATATGGTAGGAAAACATTCTGTTATCCACTGGGCAATGAATTTTTTTGGTTAATAGAAAGCTACCAAGTGTATCATTTAGGGATTACCTATTTAAATCTTTCAAACATTTCAACACAGTGAAAAAGGACTTTGAAAGTACGTTTCTCTAAGTAAAATGAAAAATGCTAAAAATGAAGGAAAGGCGAACTCTTACTTGTATCGGTATGATTCAGAAAGCATTTCAGGATCTTATGATGCCTCAGTTCACAATGTAAACATCGGCCACTCTTGCTTCGCCAAAGCACAGAAGCCTGAGATTCTTCTGATAAAACTTTTACTGATAGGATGCCACAGAGTGGTTGTCTGTATGTAATATTGGGATGATATGAGATGGGATTCATCTGTGGATTATAATAATTATGAGCATGAAATTTCCTCTCAAACCGCGACCCTGTCCCGTAAATCTCCAGTAAAAGGACGTGATGGAAGCAGCCAGTGCTGTCAGTGGAGAGAAGCGTTCACATGATATGAAGGCTTGAGCAATCTCATAATAAGGAAGGATGAGGCTTGAAGTGTGTTGACAGGTCTTGGTGTCAGCTGAGAGAATTCTCTGAGGAACAAAAGAATCCTTTTGTGTTTGCTAGAGAGACCGGAGAAAACAAGCAAGAAGCAGCGCCGTATCCTGGAGGCAGAAAATGTAGAATTGATGATGGCAAAAATAATAGAATAAATGTGTTAGGCTCAATTTTAGAGGGATTGAGAACAAATTAGGAAATTACCGAGAGAAAAGTAGAAATAAAATATTTTAAAAGGGTGGGCAAATGAAAGTATGTGTGGCAGGGCTTTTTTTTTTTTTTTTTTTTAATCTCTTAAAAAAGCATACTGATAAAGGGTTTATAGGAACACAGCAAGCCCTCTCTCTAGCAGTGTATATATTTTTAAATTTAGGAATTAAACTGATAACCACATACCCATACACCCATCTTGTAATTGGAAAAGAACCTATGATCCTTGACCAGGGATTAAGCCAGAACACTTGGAAACATTCAAATTGGATAGAGAGAGATTTATACAAAGGCAGTCAGGCTTCACCAGCATGATTCATTTCTTTGAGTCAGTGACAATGAACCCACTGGGTAAAGCAATGGACATAATTTACTTGGACTTTAAGCAAGCTGCAAAGCGAGCTAGCATGGTTTTGCCAGCAAAATACTTAGTTGGATATTAGATTGCTGTGACAACTGGCAGAAAGCAGTAAATGGTTACCCACCCAGACTGGGGCGATGGGCAGAGTGCCTCCCAGAGCCACAGGAGGTCCAATTTGGGCTATACCAGGGGAAATTAGAAAAGAAAATGTGTGAATTACCGAGAACACCGGAGAGGCCAGAAAGATAAAGAAAAAAGAATTGATGCTAAGAAAAGATTGCAACTTCCATTTAAATGGAAGCCGGAAAACTGTAGTCCAAAACAGGAGGATTGGCATTGGATGTCAGTGGACACATATAGTAAGATTCTTTGTCTGTCAAATTCCACCCTGTTAACTATTTCAAGGAGTCCCTGGGTGGTGCAAATGGTTAACATCCTTGTCTGCTAAACTGAAGGTTGGAGATTGGAGCCCACTCCAAGGCACCTAGAAAGAAAAGCCTGGCAATCTGCTTCCAAAACGTCAGCTGTTGAAAACTCTGTGAAGCACACTTTTACTCTGTCACAGATGGGGTCGCCATGAGTCAGAATCAACTCAGCAACAACCAGTTTCTGTTAACTGTCACCAAAAACCAAATTAAGGTCACACAGCCACCAAGAAGCAAAGAGGCCCATAAAGGGCTGCGTCTATAAACCACGCTGCCTCCAAAGCGTGTTTGTTCAAAGGAACTAGGGAGTGCTTTCCGACAACCAAGTTACCAGTCAGATTTAAAAACACTTCGTCATGGATTGAATTGTGTCCCCTCAAAATATATGTCAGCTTGGTTAGGTCATCATTCCCAGTATTGTGTGGTTGTCCTCCATTTTGTGATTATAATTTTATGTTAAAGAGGATTAGGATGGGATTGTAACAGCCTTACTAAGGTCACATCCCTGATCCAATGTAAAGGGAGTTTCCCTGGAGTGTGGCTTGTACCATCTTTTGTCTTACAAGAGATGAAAGGGAAGCAAGCAGAGAGTGGGAACCTCATACCATTAAGAAAGCAGTGCCAGGAGCAGAGCGCGTCCTTTGGACCTGGGGTTCCTGCTCGGAGAAGCTCCTAGTCCAGGGGAAGGTTGATGAGAAGGACCTTCCTCCAGAGCCGACAGAGAGAGAGCCTTCCCCCAGACCTGAGGCCCTGAATTAGGACTTCTAGCCTACTAGACTGGGAGAAAATAAATTTCTTTTTGTTAAAGCCATTTCCTTGTGGTTTTTCTGTTATAGCAGCACTGGATAACTAAGACCCAGTTTTTCTATACAATTAGGCCTTTTCTCTTTGTCATTTGACACCCTTATGAAGCCCTATCGTATGTACTATACTAAGTACTAAGAGGGTCAGTGAAAAAGAGGAAGACCCTCAACGAGATGGATTGACACACTGGTTTCAGTGATGAGCTCAAGCATAGCAACAATTTTGAGGATGGCGCAGGACTGAGCAGTTGTTTCATTCTGTTGTACGTAAGGTCACTGTGAGTCAGAACAACAATGAGAAGTACTAAGTACAGTGAGGCATGTAAATGAATTTACATCATCTCACCCTTCAAGCAGCTTATGGTCATTTAGTCAAGCATGAAAACATTTCAGCTGTGGGGGTAGAGGAAGATTTCACAGAGGAGCATTGGAGGCCAGGCTTTGAGAGATTGGTAGGGTATGGATAGGCCTAGATGTCGTGAAAGAGAATTTCAAGTGAAAGGAACCCCATGAACAAAGGTTTGAAACGAGGAAAGTAAAGGTCATATTTGGGAAACATGTTCGGGATTAAAGATGTGTTTAGTTAGTACATTCACGGAAATAGTAGTTGTTGTTAGGTGCTGTCAAGTCGGTTCTGACTTGTACAACACTATGTACAACACTACCTAGTCCCGTGCCATTCTCAAAATCATTTTTATGCTTGAGCCCATTGTTGCAGGCACTGTATCAGTCCATCTCGTTGAGACTCTCCATCTTTTTTCCCTGACGCTTTACCAAGTGTGATGTCCTTCTCCAGGAACTGGTGCCTTCTGCTAACATGTCCAAAATAAGTGAAATGAAGTCTTGCCATCCTCGCCTCCGAGAAGCACTCTGGCTGTACTTCTTCCAAGGCAGATTTGTTTGTTCTTTTTGTATATTCAATATTCTTCACCAACACCATACTCAAAGGCATCAATTCTTCTTCGATCTTAAGGAAATAGTAGTAGAGTTAGTTGTAAAAATAGATTAAGGCCAGATCACTGACGGCTTTGGGTGTGAGGCTGAAGGTTAACTTTACTTACAGGCATTGGGACATCATTAATGACTTTTGAGCAGTGGATAGCTAGAAATAGAGTTGCCACATAAGAATATTAATATGTCCATTCTCTATAGAATGAGTTGCGAACAAGATGAGATTTGAGGCTGAGAAGACAGGTAAATTATTTTACCAGGTGGAAGGTAGTGAGATTGTCAGCCAGGATGGCAACAATGACAATGAAGAGGAGTGGGTGAAATAGAGATTTTGAAGGTCGAATCAGCAAGTCCCATGGAGGACATGGGAGAGATTCTTTGACTCTCGAGGTTCAGAACTTCCAAAAAGCCCTATTCACATAAAGATGAGATAATCAGAGTGAGGCAGAGGGTGGAGCAGCAGATGTGAAGGGTCTCCGTAGCTGTGCTTTACATCTGTTGGTTGGTCTGTAAACACTCTACTTGGCTAAGTCTTTCAGTGTCTGAGCTAGTTGGCCTATTGTGCCCAGTATTTGGTCTAATCAGCCTGTACTAGAAGTCTGTGTGCAAACCGTCTCACAAGGCTGGAGGCCAGAACCTGAGCTGGAGAATTACTAAGTCAGTTCTGTTACTGCTGCACCTGGTAGTCTTCATATGATCCAGACTGTGTCACAGTTTCCATTATGCCCATGGTTTCTCTTTCCACCCGCTAGAGGTCTATAACTTAGCAATGAAAATTTGCTCCCACTGGGAACTTGGCAGGAAGATTATGTACTTAGCCCAGCAGTGCTGCTAGTTCAAAAAAATTTAACAAAATTGGTTTAGTGTGTTTTATAAAATGCCGATATTAATCTAATTTACTTTAAGTCTTTCAGAAACTATTTCTCTTCCGTTTCACCTTTAAGGCAGTTCACAGAGAGCCAGTGGGGAACACATTTCATGAGAGATCTACCCTGGCTATGCGATTTGAGCCACTTGTATGCTTTTTTCCAGAATTGTGAAGCTTTGCTCAAATTTTCACTTGCCCCAAGTGGCACCTATTTCCTTGCTTTTTTACAAGGATTTTTAACATATTGGCATCAGACTGGAAAGAACCTGAAAAAATATTTTCATCCAGATTCCTTCCTTCAGATTAGTTCAGGGCGAAATTATTTGTTATGCTTTTAAAGATGTCCGGATAAGGGATTCCAAAACCCTATCTCATTCTAAAGTTTGTCAAGTCTTGCTCTCAGGAAATTCATCATGAGGCTGTGGACTGAGTCCATATCCTCCACCACCTCGAAGCACCAGGTGCCCCCTGCTCTTGGTTAAGCCATATGATCATAATGCAAGCATTTTGTCCCCAATTCATTCTACACAAAACTGACATACTAGTATTCTGAAGTGGCAGCTCTGTTTCTAGCTATCCATTCCTCACAAATCATTTGGGATCATAATGGGAGCTAACCATGTGTCAAACGTCATACTGAGAACATCATACAGCTTCAGCCAAGGCTCACCATAGTCCTATTGTGCAGATGGGGAAACAGAGGCAGAGAGACTTAACTGGCCTAAAGTTGAGCTGTGTGAACTCTAGCCCTCTGGATCACTATGCTTAACCTTTTCCCCAAATCTGTCATTTTGTCATGACTTTACCACACTCTCTCCTGATTCTTCTTTTCCTTATCAACAAAGATTATGTCATATGTCATAATTGACAGAAATTCTGTATATGTTCTGTTTAGAGTATATGAAGGAAGTGTGTGAAAATAGCTTGTTGAAGGATTTGACGTTTCTTGATAGTTAGCGGTTTTATTCATAAAATATTGTCTAAAACCACTCAAAATTTGGAAAGTGTTCCCAATACTTTGCTCTGTTGGAAAAGTATGCTATGAAACACTATTTACACTAGAATGCTATTTAACAAGAATATATCTGCAGAGAGAAAAAAATTACTAGTATAGTACAGGCCAAAGGTTAACAGTGATAAGATCATGGGGAAGTTTTAATTTTTTGTTTTGTGCTTTTCCTGACTTTAGAGTTTTCAGCATTGAACATATAATAATAATTCAGTTGAAAAACATAAGTTGGTATTTATTTTAAAGAAGCCAAACTAATGTTTGCATCTGGGTATAACTTAAAATTTTTCAGATTTTGAAGAATTAGATCTATTTTAAAGAATTTGGAAATTATAAGGAAGGAAAAAGATGACTGATAATCCCACCAACTTAATAAAAGTCGTTTTTGCTGTTATTGTTTTGATTTTTTCATTCCTTGATTTAGGATTTTGGGTTGGGTTGTAAAATGATCTTTAGATCTCTGTTCCACTCGTTAAATATCTATAAAGTCTGTTATTATTATTTTGTGTCTTGAAAACCAGAAATGGCTAAGATGTTGTGCTGACATACAACGATGTAGCTAGAATATGTTAGCCCTAAGCTAAATTTTCATAGACTCTTAATTTTAGTCAACTGCAGAAAACCAGTTCTGAGTGTAGAAGCTTCTTGATAAAAGTTGTAACTGTAGAGAAAGAAAGACGAAGGCAGCTGGCAGGAGTCTCTCCCTCTTGCTTTCTCTGACTTACTTCCTGCTGCCTTCTGATCTTTCCCATGGAGGCCAAAGCCCTGTGTTCCTGTTACTTGGCAGAGCCACAGGTGCTTTTATCTAATGAAAACTGGTGCAAGTTTTGAGTAGTGCAGACATTCCAGAATGTTAGACCTCTCAATGACCTAACAGGCTATGTTGACCCCCAGACCAGGGCTTCTCCCACAAAGCCATGCCTCCTCCCTCATTCTATGCTTGATTGAACCCCGAGCCTTGAGGTCTATAAATACTTGTGTTTGAATTAACTGAGCTTTCCTTCGGAATGATAAGTCAGCCCCCATGCTGTGCTTTTGCTTCAGATCTTGGAGGGTTAATTGGTCCCTGTACCCAAAGAAGTGCGTGAATTGTTGGGGCAACCACTCAGCCTTTGCAAAGATGCCTTTGTCATAGAGTTACAGGCTAGGACCTCTTGCTAGGCTCCTTCTTAATGTAAGTGTATTCTGGGTTTTATGGAATGGAGATCGGTAAAACTAGCGATTTTCTGAAAGAACCAAGCTCTAGGGGCTTTCAGGAGTTTGGAGCATTTTACTATAGAGGTTTTTTCTGCCTATCATTTTGTAAGCCTTACTGTTCTTCACCTGCAGTCAAGGTGGGTCCTATGAGGCTATAAACTTATTTTCTGATTTTAAGAACCAAATGAAAGTAGAAACTCAAAATCACCTTTAAAACTGCATATTGATGGAGAAATTTGGGAATATATAAGGGTGATGTTGGACAGCATGATGAACATAATGTCACTGAACTACTGTACACATGAAGATTATTGAAATTGTAAATGTTTTTGTTGTATGTATTTACCACCCAAAACCCCCTGCCTCCTAGCTGATTCCAACTCATAGCAACCCTATAGGACAGAGTAGAGCTGCCCGTAGGGTTTCTAAAGTTATAAACCTTTACAGAATCAGACTGCCACATTTTCTCCCGTGGAGTGGCTGGTGGGTTTGAACACTGACCTTTTGGTTAGCCGCCGAGTGCTTTTAACCACTCACTGTACCACCAGGGCTCCTTATAGTTGCCACACACACACACACACACACAAATCCCAAAACTGAATACCCACTATTTAGCATCAGAGATAGATTTATATCCACATTGATTTATTTTCTATTGCTGTGTAACAAATTACCCCCAAAACTTAGTGATTTAAAATACCAATAAACATGCATTATCTCACAGTCTATGGGTCAAAAATTTAGAGCAGCTTATCTGTGGGTGGTTCTGGCTTAAGGTATTCCTTGAGGTTGCAGTCAAGATGTCACCTTGAGCTGCAGTCATCTGAAGCTTGACTGAAGCTAGAGGATCTGCCACATACTGTTGGCAAGTTAGTTCTCGCTTTTTGAAAGAATTCTTAATTCCTCACTAAGTAGTCTTCTCTATGGAGATGCTCGAGTATCCTTACAACATGGTGGCTGATTTTCCCCAGAACAAGTGATTCAAGACAAAGTAAAGTGGAAGACACAATGTCTTTTATGGCCAAGCATCAGAAGTGACACACTGTAATTTTCACCATTTTTTTTGGTCACACAGTATATATCTATGCATTGTGGGAGGAGACTACATAAGAATGAGAATATCAGGAGACAGACAAAGATCATTGGGGGCCATCTTGAAGGTTGAGTACCACACACCATATTTTCCCATCATCTCTTTTTTCCCTCCTTTGGTTGGGAAAGCAAGAGAGAAGCAAAGAAGAGTGATAGCACTGGAAAAATAGAAAAGAATAAAAGGATATGGAGCATAAAACAAGTCACCTCCCATAATTCTGCCTAGGAAAACTAAAGAGCATGGAAGCAGGGAGACAGATAATATTAAACCAACAAAGTTTCTGGGGTTCTAAGGTGATAGTTGATCACACCTCTCCTCACTAATATCTAAGTTGAGAACCAGTGGGGAAACAGACAAAGATGTTAGATCAGTGGAGATCAAAATGTCACCTTCATTACTGGTTGTATTGGCATGAATTGTGGACACAGTCTCCTCCCCTCTCCTAGACCTTGAAACACCCCTCCTGAGAGAGAATTTGTGTATGTAGGGCAGATGAACTTTTTTCAGAATTGCTGCCTCACCCATGTCAAGTCCTAATGTAGAGGCCTCAGAGAGAAGGACTTCTAGACCCACCTTAGAAGGCAGGCCTGACCCCTGGCCCCGACCCCTGACCCCTTTGTGCTTACAGTGTGGAAGCAGGGGCAGAGCAGAGCCCACTCAGCTTGTAGGCAGGCAGTTCAGAGAGGGCTAAACCCACCTGCTCAGCTACTTCTCCCAATCTCACCAATCAATTAAATTCACTCCTCTCTTCTTAAAGGAGATATTTCTCTTCCTGGGAAATGGAACAAAGCTTTCCTTCCCTGCAGCCAATGTATGAACACTGGGAGGGGACAAAAATGGCTCTTTCTGTAAAGGTGACTCAAACAAACCGGCTTGGGTCGTCAAGTGGACCCATTGCCCATATCTGGACTCTGTCTTTGTTAATACCAAGTCTCTACCAAACAGAGGGTGGGTGTTTTCTGAGTTGTCCTGCAAACGTTCTAAACTATTTCATGCTACGTCTTGTTGTGTTCATATTTAAGGCTTGTGCAAACTAATAGTACACCATTTTTATCTCTACTTCAATACCCTCGATTGAAATATTTCTCTCCTTTTTAGGCACAGGGTGGTGGTTTCCTATCCTCCTCAGAGTGAGGCAGAACTTGAACTTAAAGAAGGAGATATTGTGTTTGTTCATAAAAAACGAGAAGATGGCTGGTTCAAGGGCACATTACAACGTAACGGGAAAACCGGCCTTTTCCCAGGAAGCTTTGTGGAAAACATCTGAGGGGACTAACATCAAGAAGGCGTGAAGTCACACCACACAACAAAACAGCACAAATCTATTTCACGGAAAGAGCACATTTGTGGACTTCCAGGTGATCAGGAGATGAGCAAAAGATTGGTGTGTGACTCCAGTGCCCCCCAACACAGTTACACCAGCGAACAGCGAAGAAGTTGTATATGTGGGCTTATCACTCTGGATTCTGATGTGTAAGGTGTGCCTTGTACTGTCTGATTGACTATACAGAGAAATCTTTGTTATTGTTGTTGTCCTAAAGATATATAGAATGGACAATTGTTTACAAGGCTTAACTAATTTATTTGCTTTTTTAAACTTGAATTTTTCTTGTAATAGATAAATTCTTTGGATTATGATTTTAAGAAATTATTAATTTATGAAATGATAGCTAAGGAGAAGCTGGATTCTCTCCTGTTGAGAGCAAGAGATTCTTTTTGCATAGAATGCGTTACCCCCATTCCCCTCCCCCCCCCGCAGTGTTATATTTTGCTTCTTTAAGACGGAAATGCCAGTGTTCTAATTTGTTTTTCCTCTCTAAATAATAAACATACCCCAAGAAATGTAATATTCTTGGGAAATCAAAACATACAACTGAATCAGTATCAATAAGAGCCTGGGGATGGGGAGACACAAACTTGACAGAAGAGAAGTTAGTGGTTCCCTGTCTTTCTGGTTCAGTCAGGAATCGCTCCGTAAGATTTAGTCCTCGATTTAATTTTGTGAGTTTTTAATTTTCATAGACTGAAGTCAGTGAAGTGATAAAGACGACTAGATAAAGCACAACCCTTGAATAAAAATACTCAGAAATATAGTTTTATAACAGAAACAGCGCAGTTCATTGGTTGGAAATTAGGGAAAATTGAAGTTGTCGTGCTCACTTGTCTGAGAATGGCTATGAAATGTTATCTCCCATCTTACCCCCAGTGACCTGCATGCCCAGACACGATAAAACATTTGTCAGATAGTGGTGGTAAGTGATGCACTCGTGTTAAGGTCCAAGACTGTGCGAAACACTGTGAAAAGTTTACATTCATCCGTTGTGATTCTCTTCCACCATCTTGCATATATGACTGGATTCCGACAATAATGTAGACTGCGCATGGTGTGTCTACTTCATTGCAGTTTCCGGTTGAGCTTAGTTCACACCCAGGATTGACCATTACAGGAGGTGTAAAATAAATAGTACGGTCTTACCCACCCCAAAGCCACTGTAGACCAACGTCTCTGAGTGCACTCACTCCCTCTCTGGTCTTAGGCATACATTGGCCATTACACAAGTCATTAGAGAAAGTGGTCTTTTATGTCCTCTCAGCTGACAGACATAAAGGCTGAGTTTACCCAGGACACTGCTCCTGTGACTGTACGGTTGCAGCACGGAGAGTCAGTGTGCCCACATCTTACACTTGTGGCAGGATCCAGCTGAGCATATCTTTTTATATCCATTCTTTGATGTTGTTGGCCTCATCCGCCACTTTCCTTTGTGGTGCCACGCGGCCATGGGTTTGGGTAGTCCTAACAGCAAAAGGAGGGAAAGCAGCCTGGTAGCGAAAGAGATTGTTGCCACAGTTTTCCCATGGGGGAAAAAAATAATAAAACCTTTTCATTTTTTTACTTTTAAGAATTACAACTGAGAAATAGAAACATAAACTGAAAGGTCTTCTTGCCGTAGCAAGAGGTTTCATGGTCTTAACAAGATATGCGGTTAAAAATGAAATCATTCCGAAAGAAACCATTTGTTTTTGTTTTACAAAAACTGTACATTGTGTTCCTGTGTGTTGAATTTAAAAAAACAAAAAAAAAACTCAGACATTGATGTAATATATAAAGGTTTGGTGAGATGAACTTTAGTTAGGAAAAAGCTGGCAGCAGCTTTCATCTGTGTAAGTTGACACCAATGTGTCATAATATTCTTTATTTTGGTAAACTAGTGTATTTTATAAAAAGTAAAAAGACTACTACAGGTTAAGATAATTTTTTACCTGTCTTTTCCCCATATCTTAAGCTATGTGATTGAAGTACCTCTGTTAATAGTTTTCTGGTGTAAAGTCGGTTAAAATTTCATCTGTTAATAGATCAATAGGTAATACAATGTATGGGTTTTCTATTGGTTTTTTGGAGGCAGTAGATGGAGATTTTGTAACAAGGGTTTGTTACACAGCGATACAGTAATGATAAAATTGCAGTTTATCATGCCTTTTCATGTTAATAATTTGAGGACTGGGTAAAAGGTTCAAGATTAAAATTTGATGTTCAACCTCTATGTGTCCCTTGTGTCAATCCTTAAAATTTTGCTTTAAAAAAACAAACCAACTTGGGGACATTCGAATTAGTTTCTATTTCATTGTATTATTCATTTCTGTAAAGAGAACTCTTCATATACCTCAAACAGAAGACGTCTACAAGAATCAGGTTGGTAGTTACGATGCATTATATCTTTACAACTAACAAAGCTTATTTGCCTAGTTTCCCAAGAATCTCAAAGTCTTTTTTTTAAAGTTTATGGAGTCTCACAAGGTACAGTATAACACTTCAGAGTTACAAATACAGCCTGGCAATGGTTGGAGATTGCACTTTAGCCAGAGAAGGAGTACCAGACCTATATCTGGTACTCTCTGTATGGCTAAATAGAGACCATAGGATAACCCCCAGATCTCTGCAAGCCTTGGGAACATAATCTTTAGACTCACCATGATTATAACGCTTCCATGAAAGGCCAACAAACCTTAACTTCAAAAAGGAACTTGTAAGTTATGTTTAAAAAAAAAAAAAGTTTTCCAATTTAACTTTTGGTTACTATCAAATTGTCAGAATTTTTAAAAAATCAAGAATTCTAGGCTTTGTCCTAGTTCTGTCCAAAATTATCTTCATAACCCCTGGGCAAGTCAGTTATTACTTAGTTTCTACCTGGTATTGCCCTGTCTGTCTCACTGAGTGAAGATGGAGAACAAAGAAGATAATGTCCTTTTTGTTTGAAGAATGTGTGACGTTATTTTTCACTTCTGGTTTCAAATATTTCATTCCACTCACTTGGGGTATATTCAGAGAGTATCTTTACTGGGTCTAATTGGATATGGAAGGAACAAATTGAAGGCGATGTTTCCAAGTGCTCTGTGTTTATTTGTCTATTCCTGTGATGATGATAAAAACCTATTGCCAGCAAGTTGGTTCTGACTCATAGCAACCCGCCTGGTGGATTTGAACTGCTAACCTTTTGGTTAGCAGCTGTAGCACTCAACCACTATGCCACCAAGGTTTCCAAAGCCTACGGCACCTGGTATTCCCAGGCGGTCTCCTATCCAAGTACTAACCAGGCCTGACCCTGCTTAGCTTCTGAGATCAGACGAAATCGGGCGCGTTCAGGGTGGTATGGCTGTAGACTGTGGTAATAGAACAGTGTTTTTGTACCTTAAGGTGAATAATTTCAATCCAGAACTATAAATGACATTAGAATTCAAGTTTGGAAGCTGCTTTTAATAGATGTTACACTAAGTTAGAAAGCTCATTTTATGAAGCCATGTGAAATTTTTTTTAATGTATTTTGATCCAGTTAAACTATGTACTTATCAAGGTATCATCCTATTGAAAGTACTCCTTCCTCTACCCCCCAATAAAAAAATTTGCCAACATACCAGAATAAACGAGAGAATGTTTACAAAAGAGATTAGCCAACGTCTAGACTTAGCAAGGGGAGCAACCCTTTATTAATTCCTGTGAACTCCAGGCTGTAATGGGTATGCCAGAGGACTTTGCTCTGCTCCTTGTTAGTAATTATCACCCAAGGCAGGAAGGAGCTATTTGAGTGGTAATCAGCCAGTGTGAACTTTGACGATTTTAAAGTGCCCCCTCTCTGGTTTACAGATGAACTTTTTTTCTCTCTCTCTTATTTCTTATTAATAACTTTCTGACTTGGCTGTCTAGACTTCCGTTTCAAAAGCACTGATTGCAAATTCTTATTCTTCAGTGATCTAGACTCCTGGTGACCATGTTGAAAGGACCTGCCATTGACATTAATATCTGAGCCACCATTCAGTACTATTATTACAGGGTCAGACCACTTTAATGGTACTGTTAAGTTTCCAAGATAATGGAATTATCCTGCTGGTAATCAGTGAGCCAGCTGCCATTGCCATTCCTTGCAATTTAGATAACAAATGTGGTTCCAAGAGGTCTTAGACCTTGGAGCCAAATCTTTCAAGGTCTGAATTCTCATAAAAGTACTAGAAGAAACTGTGAGAGACTGCTGAGTGAGAAGGCCCTCCTAAGTATGACTCAAAACTTAGAAGCCATTAAAGGAAACAATAAATTTGACTATAGAAAAAGATCTGATAAAAACACCGTAATTAAAGTCATAAGAAGGTAACAGAAAAAATTATAACTTCTATAGCAGACAAAGAGATAATGTCCGTTGTATATAAACAGTTTCTACAAATCAGTAAGGGTAAGAACAAAAACAGAAGTGAAAATGCCCAAGGATTCATGGCAATATCCGTTTTCTTCATCTCCATCATTAACTGATGCCTGCACAATGTGCTGAGTTAAAAAGCGGCATTTTCCAGTCTCTTAAGGTTAGATGCAGCCATGTTACTAAGTTCTTGCCAAGGTATACTCTGAAGTGTTAAAGGAAACTTTTGGTAAGGCTTCTTAAAAGAGGCTGCACATACCCTCTGGCCACTGTGCTTTTCACCCTTCCAGTCTGCATGTAGACAGGATGGCTGACACTCCTGCACTATCTTGAATCATAAAGTGACCTGTAAGATGGAAGCCATCTAATATGGCGGAGGAGAAGGGAAGGAGGAACCTGAGACCCTGGCAAGCTTGAAGCCTTCATGCCAGCCTGAACTACTCATCTCCAGATATCATTTATAACAATGAAATATTTTTCACCTATGAGAATGGAAAATTAAAAAAAAAAATTGAAATCACTGTTGGCAAAATGAGGAGCCCTTAATATTTTGCTGACGAGAATGTAATTTGTTCAAACTTTGAGGGAGAGAAATCTAGAAATAACAAAATTGCAAATGTATTTACCCATCTTCTAAGAATTTATCTCCCAGATACACATTCATCAAGTACAAAATGACAGTAATATTCCTTGCAGTATTGTTTACCTAGCAAAATATTAAAGAACTTAAACGTCCATCAATAGAGGACTAGTTAGAGTAAGTCTATGCCGCTAAATGGAAACCCTGGTGGCATAATGGTTAAGCGATATGGCTGCTAACCAAAAGGTCGGTAGTTCAAGTCTGCCAGGCACTCCTTCGAAACAACGGGGCAGTTCTACTCTGACCTATAGTGTCGCTATGAGTCGGAATCGACTCAATGGCAACGGGTTTTTTTTTTTTTTTTTTTTTTTTTTTAATGCTGCTAAATACTAACTAGGAGTCTCTGGAGTCACAAAGGATTAAACACTCAATTCCTAGTTGGAGGTTTGAACCCACCCAGATGCCCCTCAGAAGACAGGCCTGGCAATCTGCTTCCAAAAGATCACAACCTTGAAAACCCCATGGAGCAGTTCTACTCTGTGCACACGGGCTCACCATGAGTTGGAATTGACTCGATGGCAAGTAACAACAACAAATACTAATTAGCCATAAAAAAGAATAGGGACGCTCTTTATAAGAAATGTGGAACCATCTCTGAGATATATAAACCAGTTGCTGTTGATTCCAACTCATGGCAGACCCATGTATGTCAGAGTGCTCCTCAGGGTTTTCAATAACTGATGTTTTGGAAGTAAATTTCCAAGTCTTTCCAAGGAGCCTCTGGGTGGACTTGAACCTCCAAACTTTATGTTAGCAGCTGAGCGCATTAACTGTTTGCACTACCCAGGGACTTCCCTGGGATATATAGTTAAACAAAAAGGCGTATGCTACCATTTAGTAAGAAGTAAGGGAAAGTATATAAAATGCACCTGTAAGCCTGTATATCTGGAAGGATATATAGGCAGTCCCTGACTTACAATGGGGCTTTGTTCCCACAACTCTGCCATAAGTCAGTTCAGACATAAGTTGAATACCTCACTTTTATTTTAATTATTATTGCCTTTTTTATGAGTATCTTTATAAATCCAATCTCTGTTTTGGGGGGTTGGCATGAGAATGATAACAAAAGCAAATTATGCACCGCAAAGTTGTATGTAGTACATATTACTAACAATAAAATGTACAAAATACACAGTGGATGTTCATACGTGCAGTTTGTTGTAACTCGAATACGTTGTAAGTTGGGGACTGCCTGTACAAGAAATAAATGGTGGTTGCCTATACTATCAAAGATAGGACCTGAGGCTAACTTACTTGAGGAAAGTGAGATTCTCATTTGAAAAAGCTACAGAAAATTAAAGCCCCTGGCCCTCTCTGGAAGCCATGTATTTGGAAGAGAGGGAATGAGAAACGGAAGAGACAGAATGAGAAACGGAAGAGACAAACACTAAAAAATAATTTTTAGTTTCCGTAGCCATTAAGGCTAGATGAGCCCCTGAAGCTATTGCCCTTAGATAATCTATAAGCTTTAAACCTTAAACCAAAACTAACCCCTGAAGTCTTCTTTTAACAAAAAAAAAAAAAAATAGCTTGTTTTAATGAGTAGAGTACATCTCTGTCATGGATTGAATTGTGTCCCCCCAAAATATCTGTCCACTAGGCCAGGTCGTGATTCCCAGTACTGTATGATTGTGTACCATTTTGCCAATCTGATGTGATTTCCCTACGTGTTGTAAATCCTGTCACTATGATGTAATGAGATGGATTAGTGGCAGTTATATTGATGAGACCTACAAGATTAGATAGTGTCTTGAGCCAATCTCTTTTGAGATATAAAAGAGGAAAGTGAGCAAAGAGACATGGGGACCTCATGCCACCAAGAAAGAAGCACTGAGGGCAAAGTTCATCCTTTGGACCTGAGGTTCCTGTGCTGAGATGCTCCCAGACCAAGGGCAGACTGAGGACAAGGACCTTCCTCCAGAGCCAACAGAAAGAGAAAGGCTTCCCCTGGAGCTGGCTTCCTGAATTTGGACTTCTAGCCTACTGGATTGTGAGAGAATAAACTTCTCTTTGTTAAAACCATCTACTTGTGGTATTTCTCTTGTAGCAGCACTAGATAACCAAGACAATCTCCTTTGAGTATTGTGCTCTTTTAAAGAATTATCTGTGTGAGATCAAATTGAAAATGGCAACTTGAAAATTTGGATGGGAACCTTAGGGAGCAATGAGCTTAATTTAAGATAATGGTGAAATAATGAGGTAAAAGCAAGAATGGGTAGCACCATGTAAAAAATGTAACCAATGTCATTGAACTGTACACGTAGAAACTGTTGGCATGGGATATCTTTGGCTGTATATACTTTCACCACAATAAAAAAAAGCTTTAATAATTTTTAGAAAAATGAAACCTTTGAAATTAAGTTAAAAAGCAAAGGATACCCACATTGGTGAGCATGATTAATCATTTCACTACTGAGTTCAGAAGGAGACAAAAAAAAAAAACATGCTATTTGGAAGAGCCATCCCACAATTCCACTCCCTTTATGAATGCACAGAGCATATTAGAAGATAACACTGAGGTTGATTTTTCACAAAGGATTGGCTTTTACTCCTCCATCATTACTTTCGGCAGTGGAGAACTGATTTGTTCTATAGTGCAATGGATCCCATGAAAAAGACTGCAAAATAAGATTATACATGTCTTGATCCACGAGAAGGTCCTGTTGGGGCCTCTGCATGTATTCCCAAGGTGCAGATCCTCTAGGAGGTTCCTTCCACGGTGCAAAATCAAGGAAAACATCAGCTATCCAGACTATAATCTCACCTAAGAACATCCAAAACAAGGCAGCTGCCGATGAGGTCACTCCTGTGTCTGGTATGGAGAGTGCCAGAGGAGTTGTTAGCAGTTCTAGTCAAGCATGCTACCTAATCATCTCAGGGAAATAGACTCCCATATTCAACAGGTAGCTCATCATCTGGGCATTTGAAGATAAAAGAGCAAAAGGAAGGGCTATCTGCTTGGCAAGTTTGGGCTCATAGACCTCACCCTCTCCTGCTGATTCATGCAGATAAAAGCAGCCTTTAGATTTAATGCTACACCCCCCCTCAATAGCGCTGCTGTAAACAAGAGGGCAAGTAAAAAAAAAACAAGACCTCCCACACAAAGCAGAAAGCAAGTGTTTGAACAGGGAAGACGTGAAATTCCTAAGGTCCTTGCTTGCGCTCTGGCTACAGGCCTTCTCTGGCTCTTTCTGCAGATTCTCAAGTTTACCTTTTGAGTAATTCAATTATTTTTGAAGGTGGAGCCTCTGATAGACCTGCTATTGAAGGAGGTCAGTCTGCCGCACCCAGTTGGTCATTAAATTACACCAACCAATTGATAACTAACAGTCTAATGGCAGTTTAAAAATTACATTTGAATTTCTGTCTGAATACTTGGGCATTCTGAATATATAAGCAAGAGCATAATAAAGAAATAAACTTCATGAAATATTTATGTTCTAGAACAAGGCTGCTAAATAGAACTCCTGCTCTGGAAGGCAATGGAAATGCTTTATATATGTACTGTCCAATATGGTAGCTGCTAGCCACATGTGGCTATTCAGGCCTTGAAATGTGGCTACTGTAACTGAGCAACTGAATTTTAAATTTAATTTCATTTTAATTAATTTAAATTTAAGTACAAACAGCCACATGTGGCTAGTGGCTACTATATTGGAATGTACAGTTCTAGAAAATAAAAATCTATTTTTAAATGATTGCCCAAAACAGGAAAAACACACAAAAACAACATGGCATTGCTATACTGCAGCCAGGTTCTTACTTGGAGATACCAACTTATAACTTCAGGATCATAGAACTTGATAACTATGGTAGAAATCCTCCCAGATATAGAAAAACATTTTAACTTTGAGCGGAAGAGATTATTTCATTAATTATGAATAATCCCACCCCCTCCGCCAAAAAAAAAATAGATGAAGTAAGAGATTAGACTCAAGAAGAGAGCTGAGGGATTCTACTGAAGCCTTTGGTTTGGTTGCATGGACTGGATGTCTATGGAAACGGGGAGATCTATAATTCCCATAACCTCAAGTCTTGTCTCTTCTGTGCATGTCTTAATTTTAACATTCACATCCTTTAGTCCACTAAGCATCACCAGAACAAACACATGACTCCCAAAGCTGCTAGAATGATGATCACATGATTGCCCTACTGTGAACTTAATTTTGAACATTTCTTAGCAGATCGAGGTTTGGGGTTAAAAAAAAAAAAAAAAAAGGAATCCTAGCCCTCTAATTAGAACATGAAATGATGCTTCTGGAACAAGGGCCATGCTTCTTATTCCCCGACCCCTGGAGCAAGGTCAGTTCAAGTGAAGGCCAGCGCCTTATCTTTCCAATCACATCTAGTTCATTGCTTTTGTCAGTGAAAATTGAAAGCTTAATGGAATTATCTTCTCCTTTTTTTAAGCACTCAAGGGTGCTACAAGACATAAAGCAAAAACGTCCTTTTGAGTAAAACCAATTTCCTTATAAATTATATCACAAAAGCGCATTCAATAAAATCCCTGAAGGCAAAAACAAAGTTAAGACTGATGACTTGCCGCCAACTCACTCTTTAAACACCAGCTAATTCAGCCATCCCCTGCAGTCTCAATTTGTAACTTCTTTTTCTCTTTCTTACCAAGGTTTCGGGGAGGAATTTTGTGGGTTAAAATCCTTTTTGTGTTTTAAGAAGATACCAGATGACAGCACCGCCAAATCTCGTGGGATTTTTGCCTGAAAAGACTTCTGGTTTTAAACCACTTTGTATCAAATGGGACCACCTTGGTTATTGAATCTCCCTGTGCACCGTAAATAAAGATGGACATCAGAGAATAATTTGAGACGTAGGTACCTCATAAGTTATGTTGGCCCTCATGCCACCCAAGCAGCCGAGTTCACACAAAATAGAAAGTTGCAAGGACACAAGTCTAAGGGAAGGAGTAAGAAATCGTTCCCGCATTCCAGAGATCCAGGGAGATATGAGGGGGTAGGATAAGCCGCCTGCCTCCAGCTCATGCTCCACCACCATGGCGATAGAGCAGTCTCCATATATAGCCAGCACTGCTTGTTTTACTGAGTAGCAATTGTGGGATTTCTATGATGTGGTGATGCTTGCAGAAATCAATGCCGGGCTTGAATTTCTACCCTTTAAGCTGAAATGTTTCTTTCCTGTGATTTATCTACCCACTGAGACAGATGTGTGGGATTGGCATATTATCAGTCAGCTCCTATAATAAAACCGAAGTGAGCGAGGCTTTCAAGAAGAGGGTATTGCAAAAGCAGTGCTTTGCATGAGCAAAGCTCAAAATCTAAATTCACCCAGAGGCTTAGGCATGAAGAAAAGTCTCAAAGATTTTTAAATCAGAGTCTTAGCCTTTGATTCTGAACGATTTCTTATGCTAGATAATGCATTCTTTTTTCTTTCTTCCTTAAAAAAAAAACAAAAATTTATGTTTTTTATTATTTCTCCCCTTTCTTCCTTCTCTCTCTCTCACTCACTCACTCTCTCTTTCCCTGTATCTCCATTTCTGCCCTACCCTTTCCCCCACCACACATTCTCTTTCGTTGATAATGGAGCTTGGAATCTGGTGGGATATTCCACAAATAAATGTTCTCATCTAGAAACAGTTTATCCTCAACTAAACCTGAAGACAAAACCCATTGCTGAATGAATTCCGACTTATTGCAACCCTGTAAGACAGAGTAGAACTGCCCCATAGGGTTAAATTCCCATCTGAAAAGCCATCATGCGTGAGTGGGGAGGTGGCGGGGGGGATGCCTCTTCTCCTGCTTTAGTTTTAGTGGTACCAAGTCTTTATCAAGGTACTAGAACATAATGAAAGACAGCACAGCTGAATTGGGGGGTGCGGAGGGGGGTCAGAAATGAGTCCAATTAGATTCAGATTCTTAAAGGGCTGAAATACATTTTTAGTTTGCCTGAAATTCACACACACATGCCCTACTGTATTTCAAAACAAGATATGTATTTACTGAGTGTAGAACACACTGTATGTCTAGTTAACCCCATGGTAGGTATTGTGAGAGATACAGAAGAAATGCTATTTTATTTTGCAAAGGTTTGAGGATGGCTTATAAGAACAGATGTAACAAAAATGAAGAAAAAAGTAGTTAAAATGTGGAATCAGGAAAAATAAATAGGATATCAAGTTGTTGTTGTTTGGAGACATTGAATCGATTCCAACTCATAGTGACACTGTACAACAGAACAAAACACTGTGCCATCCTCATGACTGTTGCTATGTTTGAGCCCATTGTTTCAGCCACTGTGTCAATCTATCGCATGGAGGATCTTCCTCTTTTTCGCTGACCATCTACTTTACTAAGCATGTGATGGTTAAGATTGTGTGCCAGCTTGGCTGGGCCATGATTCTCAGGGTTTATATGTGATCATTCCCACAATGGAATGGGCTGTGAGTAGCCAATCAGTTGAAAGGGATTTTCCTTGAGAGTGTGGCCTGCATCTTAATATAAGCAGACGTTCTGGCTTTTTTGCTTTCTCTGAATCCTGCAGCTGCCTCCTGTTCATCTGACCTCCAGCTCTTGGGAATTTAGCTATCACCTTATCTGCAGACCTTGGAATTCGTTGATCTTCACAGCCTGGGAGTGGGAGCCCTGCTCTCCAACCAACTGATCTTGGGTTCACCAGCCCCTGCGGCTACGTGAATTGAGCGATGCCTCTATCCTGATCTGTGGATTTGGTATGTTCTGGACTCTACAATCACATGAGCTGTTTCCTTGATATAAATCTCTCTCTATATATATTTTTATATATGTATTTATACTCTTTACTAGTTTTTCTTCTCTACAGAACCCAGCCTAAGAAAATTGTTAATCTTCTGAATTTCTAATTGTTGCTTTTGTATGGTTTCTAATTGTCTATTGAGGCTGTCATTTTTTTTCTTATATTATTTTCCTGAATTCTTCTAGGATTTTTTCTGTGTTTTCCTTGATCTCTTTGAGGTTCCTAAATATAAGTCTTTCGAATTCTTTCTCAGGTAGTTCTATTATCATTTCTTCCTCAGGTTGGTTTTGTTTCCCTTTATTTTTCTGTCTTGTTTGAGCCATCTTAACCTATTTCTTCATAAAATTTATTTCCTGCTGTCTTCTAGGCATTAAGGTATTATTTTATTTATTTGTATATTTATTTATTAAATTTGTTAATTTTGTCCTGATTTTCTTATTTTCCGTTGTTTTGATATATGGAGGTGTGATGAGTGGGGCAGGCATGCACCACCACCAGTCATCGGTCTGGCAGTGCAGGAGTGCATGCTGTCAGTCACTGGGAGGGCGAGGTGGTGGTGGGAGTGGCTGTTAGGGTGGATGCAAGTCTCCAGTTGTAGGAAGAGCAGGGCTGGAGGGGAAGTGGGAGCTCATATCACGGTCCCTTGCTGGGTAGGGTGGCAGAGGTGGAGGAGCCTCAGTCTGCTGATCACTGGGAGGGTGAGTGGGAAAGGGGAGCGTGCTCCTCTGGTCAACAGGCATGGATGTCAGAGCACTCCTTGTTGGCTTCAGCCAGCAATTGGGACCTTGCCTAAACCAAATGTGAGAGGGGACACTACCAAGAGTCTAGTCTGTTGTGGGACCTCCTGCTGACAGTCTATGGATCTACTACTCCATGTGCCCCACTGAGCCTACTGGTCAGGGATAGCTGCTGGTGGTAGTCCTTTCTCTGGTACCTGGCTCGCTCCCTTCTTGTGGTCACCAGAATCCTTGGAGTTCTTGCCCTCCTTCCTGTACTTTCCTTTCTTAAATCCGGTTTCTGTCTTGCTCACCTTGCTTCACTCTGGGTTTGTCTATACAGTTTCTCTTATGGGAAATTCTGTGAAGTTGCCTTCTTGGGCTCCTTACCCAGGGTAATTGCTCACTTTGTCTCAAGATGGTCATGATGCGTGGGCCAGCTGGCAGGGCACCTCTGAACTGTAACTCACCTTGTTCATGGTTTTTGTTCGGTTTTGCTTTCCAACCGATGTTCAATCTAATTCTTCATCCTTTGTTTTGATGCTCAAGGTTCCAGGTTTGTTATTTGTATCTGTTTCACTAGGTTTCTTGAGTCTTTGTTTTTGGGGGGATGGTATGGTGTGTCTGACTAAGCCACCATCTTGGTCCTTTCCCCATTGAGTTAATTCTGACTCATAGCAACCCTGTAAGACACAGTAGAACTGCCCCATAGGGTTTCCAAGGCTGTGAGTCTTTACAGGGGCAGAATGCCACATTTTTCCCCACGAAATGGGCTAGTGGGTTTGAATCACTGACCTTCCAGTTAGCAGCCAAGAGCTTTAACCATTGTGCCACCAAGGTTCCTGGAAACCTTATAGGCAATCGAAAACATGAAATTTAAATGCAAGTGGAGTGACAGAGAAATATCAATTGGGTGATTTTGAATGCTTTAAAGGAAAAAGGGCCTGTGTAGGAGGGCAAGCCAAGGACCAATGCCTTCATTTTAGAGATACTCACAGGGATGTAACTGCATGAAGAAAAATATCAAAGAACATTTTCTTTTGGTTATAAAGACAGGAAGAAAGGGGTAGGATGAATCATGCATCACAGAAGCCAGATGAGGGGAGAGTTTCAAGAAGCAGAAGTCAACGATATCTATTGCAGCAGTGAGAGGAACTGAGAAAGAACTTTATATTTCCCCATCTCTTCTCATAGCACCGACAATCTAACTGAATCCCTGAATGGGATGCTACACTTGAGATTCTGCTCAGAATGCTTTGGAACCAAACCAAGACGTTCTTGGCAGCCATCCTGACTCCTTTCCCTCCTCTGTGGAAAACAAATGCTATTTCTCTTCAGGAAGGAATACAAAGATCTTGTAGAGCTAATCAGGGTTGTAGTCTCTATGTTCTTTCTATAACATAATTGTGCAATGATGTGTAAATCCTGCTGGTAGATCATATGGGAATTGACATATGAGAAGGATGTCTTTAAAATCATATAAAAATCTCATCAAACACAGCAGGATATTTGATGTAGAAATATGACAATGTTTTCCCTACATTGATCTTTCTCGTGCAAAATAAGAACAGATCATTTAGGAGAGCAGTCACATATCACCCTTGCCTACTGTGCTGCTCATATAATTGTCTGCAGAGAACTTACATCCCTGGTATGAGTACCAATTTCGGCAAGTGCCTACTGCTGTGAACACTTACAAGCATCTGCATTTGCTATTTGGATCCACATCTTGGCCAGTCATTCCCTTTATGAGATTTTTTTCCACCTCTAATCATTTTCTCTGCTTCTTATACTACATCTCTCAATCTGGGCATATGGCCATGGAGAGGAAAGAGACACACATTGTTGTTGATTCTGCAGAGCTTGTGATGTCTATTAACTCTGCTGGTGATTTCTAAAGATCGAGAGCCTGTGGTGACTTTACAGAAATGTTTCTTTACTGACAGGATGAAATGGAGAAGTACCCAGAGCTGTTAGTGTGTGTTTCTCTCTTGTGGAAAGGAAACATCCTGGGACCTGGACAATCCTTTTCTGGAGCCCCGAATTTGTTGAACCTCAAAGAGAGCAAGTTCAGATTATGGGTTTGTGGGTCTCAAATTGCAGAGCATGTTCCCTTGGGCAAATGTTGAGGGACGAAATCTACCCTCAAGGGCTGGCTTTACCATAGGCTTGGAGACCTGAGGGAGATGTTAGCTGACATGACTCAAGACACCCCTAAAGACCTGTGCTTGTCCTTTCCACCTGTTCCTTCTGTACTGAAATAGGAAGGACACAACCCTGAAAGAGAAAGGGACAGTCAGCGATGTCACAGGGCATTGACTATAGCATTAGGCAGCCTAAGGGATTGGGGGGTAGGGGGCTCTAAAGCAAAGTCTTGCCACAACTCAAGCACTCCCAAGCTCTGCTCTGCTTCTCCCCCTGCAGATAAGTGTCAGGAGTCTGGGAGGGGCTGAGGGAGGTCCCCTTGGACATTCTCTTTGTCTCTTTTGTAATTACTCAATAAGAATAGAAATTAAACATTTTTAAAGTATTTCTCCAGTTTCTTTGAAAGGGGATAATTACTGTGATATCTCAGATTGGTCTACATAGCACTGTTTGATCTTTTCATATGCCTGGTGGTTTGCTGAGATTTTGTTTATCCTTAAAAAGAGAGGTCTATGTGTAACTGGTAACAGAAATTAAGATGTATTCCTCCAGAATGGTGTGGACTCCACTGCAAACCATTGGGTGAAGGGCCATTTTTGAATTTATTGTATTTTTTCTTCGACATCTTACAGATAAGGCCGAGAGTAGGTACATAGTTGTTTTTACCAAAGGCCATACTCTTTGGGCCTTAAGGTTCCTTAGAGGAATAACATGCCCCATCCCATCCCCAGAAAGCTCTCTTCTAATAATGGCAGAGAATTCAGATGTCAGTCTTTCTGAATGCTCCAACCCCTTCTTGCTTACCCATCCAGGAGTTTTCTAGTAGCTTGGTTGGGGATGTGCATCCAGGTGGACTTGATCCTATATCAGTATGTGATTAGGACGGAAAGAAACTGATGGTTGAATAGGCTGTAGTACTGGCTAGTCGTGTCCAGAGTCCAGAGTTAGACAAAGACCCCAACACATGTAGTGGACAAGGGTATTCAGGAGAGAGGCATTTTCCCTTGCAGAAATATATCTCAGAGTTTGTACCATTATCTTTTCCATTCTAACTGAACAGGAACCTTCAAGTTAAAGATCA
Source organism: Loxodonta africana (assembly GCF_030014295.1). Classification (NCBI taxonomy): domain Eukaryota; kingdom Metazoa; phylum Chordata; class Mammalia; order Proboscidea; family Elephantidae; genus Loxodonta; species Loxodonta africana. Next base: position 18,647,584 of record NC_087362.1, read on the forward strand.
ATTTATATTACCTTCATCTTAGTGAAGAACGATTGGAGCTAAATTGGCCGAGGGATCCAACAAGTCAAACGTCTTCGGTTCCTTGTCAGCACATGGGTATAGGGTAGCAGAGAGTAGCAATGGTCAGCCAAGGAGTTGTGAGTGGCTGGGTCTTCTTACTGGAAAAGGACTGGATAGGGTTGAGTCTGTCCCTGAGTTTTGGATCCTCTGCCCCTGGCGCACCATCCAGTCTGGAGAAAAGCTCTTTCATAGCAGTCTAGAAATATTGACTCCCCAGAATGGGGTTTGATTATAGGGACCTCACTCATTACTAGGCCCAAACCTAGGGTGTAACAGCTCTTAGTGATTAACTCTATTATCATAAGCACATCCATCTCAGGGGCATCAATCTGCCCTAGGAGTTGGGACACAACTTTGCACAACTGAGGAGAGCACCATTCATTTTCTCTTCCTTGGGAAGGGTGCCCCTGGAGGCAGCCCTTGGCTTGGGATTATTTCCAGCTCACCACTATGTGGACCAAGGTCACCACATTCTCAGCCTTCAAAGATTGACTTTCCTAGTTGGGGGGGTAGATCTCCTCTTAAACCCTCAAAGCACAAAGGATCTTGTGAGCTTGCCCCTTTTCTCCAGACAATGTGAGTCCTTGACCAACTCTTATTCTCTTAAGGAAGATGTCCCTCTTTGACTATCACTAAAAATATCACTTTGACTATCACTAGAGAGGACAAATAACACAAAGTTTATTTCTAGCAGGGCACAGCTTTCAGAAGGCGCCCCACCACACGTGTGTGTCACGGCTACCTGAAGTTATCCAGGGCAATGGACTTTCTCTAACTATACAACTGCCCTCACAGGAACCAGAACTAAGAGGAACCTGACTTGTTCTTCATCCCATCTGCTTTAAATGTAAGCCCCCACACTGCAGAGCCATTTCCCTGGAATGGGATTCGGCATCTAGTAAACTTCTAAGAAGCAACAGTGGAGCAAGTTGGCCCTGTTCCAACTGTTTAGTGGCCTCATCTCAAACCTTGCCCCACCCTAGCCCAAACCAGAGAGGTTGGTGGGTTCCCACGGGGAGTGCTTCTCCTCTCAGGCAGAACTTCTCCCTCTAATGCAATGGATCATGGACTGGCTGGTCCTTCTTTCTCTCTGGTCTTGACCACACTCCATGTTACAGAAATTCCTCAAAGTTTTTGGCATGTGAGTGGCACTATTGCTTCTCAATTAGGATTTGTATAGATTTTTATCATATTATTTTCTAAAAGTCATTTAAATGGTGATTTAGAAGAAAAAGGGGTCCTAGGCATGATGTATGGGGAATTCCTTTCCAACACTTTGTTGAATCTAATTTCTACTGCAGAAGAAATACCAATCATCTCATTTCTACCAAGGAGCCCAGTTGCTATCGAGTTGATTCTGACTTATCGTGCTCCCATGTGTATCAGAGTAGAACTGTGGGTTTTCAGTAGCTGATTTTTGGGGGAGTAAATCACCAGGCCTCTCTTCTGAAGCTCCTCTGGGTGGACTCAAACCACCAACCTTTCGGTTAGCAGCTGAGCGTGTTACCTGTTTGCACCACCCAGGGATTCAGTTTGCATCATAGTGTCTTTGAATTCCTTAAAAAGCCTAATTCCCCAAGTCCCTGAATCACTTAGTGTTTCCAGGACACCTGATACATAGTTCAATAGTTTAATTCTCAGAAAGCATTTATGTGAGGAAGGTGCTGCGCAGGAATTAAAAACTGGACAGAATTAGAGAAAGCACTCCCCTCTAGGAAGTAGCAATCTCAGAGAAACTTGTTCGGGCAAATAGAGAAATGAAACATTCGGTTAAAGCAATTGAATGAGTACTGAATATATCATGTTGTGTTAAAACTACAAGAATAAACATCTTTTACCATACGTAAAAAAAAAATTTTTTTTTTTTTTTTTTAAAAATGGTGTGGCGGGGGCATCTGACCTCCTTTAACTTCATAAGGGGGAAGGAGAATCAAGATCAACAGCCCAAGGCGATTCCTATGAAGTGGAGATCAGACCTGCCTCTACCCTCCAACTTTTTTTTTTTTTTTTTTACCAATTCTGACACCAATCGTCCCTCCCACAGCACTCTCTACTTTTCTCCTGGGTTCTATAATTCATTGCAATGGCCACACAGAATTCACAGGCAATACGATTATGGGGTTTATTAGAGAAGTAACAGGTTGCAATTCAGTTTCAGGTGTGCTCAGGACACAGTTCTTCCATCAGGACAACCTCTTCTCAGCCCGTGCCCATAGGCACGCCTCTTTCTCGCCCCTCAGCCTCTGCTTGAGCAAGTGTTAAAAACCTCTTACAGCTCTGTCAATAAGTGCCCAGAGCAACCCACTCTGCCAGTAAGCTTCGGCCTGAAGGTGCTCAGGTCTCCCGCTCTGTAGGGCCGCACACCCACCGTAACTGCTTTGCTCTGTGGGCCAGGAAGCCCACCAGGCTGTCTTCTGCTGGTCTCCAGGTTTGGCTGCCTCTGCTGCCACCATTTCTCTGCCACTGCTTCTCATTGTCTCTCACTGTCTCTGATGTTACAGCTCTCTCTCTTTCTCTGTCTCCTGGGTCTAGGAGGTCTTAGCCCAGGGATCCTAGGTCCAATGGACACACTTCACTCCTAGCTCTTCTTTTTTGGTGGTGGTAGGTCCCTTTCTGCTCAGGGATTGACTGCTCTTTTACATCTAGCTGTATAGCCAAATTATCAGTCCCCTCAATTAGTGTTCCATACACCTTATTTGCATGGTCCCACCCCCCACAATCTAGCCTTCAGCCACAACAGAGGTGTGTATTTAAGCCTGATGGCATGGACCTTTCTTCAGATGTTTGACATTGCAAGGGGACAGATGGATTACACCTTGTCTTTGTCTTTAGAGATGTGGGCAGATATTAAGGAGTGTAAACTGGATGGTGTGGTATTCAGAATCAGCACAGGACATGGAATTCCTCAACTCTTGCTGTACTTCCGTCTTCTTAAAGATGAATTTTCTTCAAACTAGTAAGTGCAAATCATATATGTGAGAGGAATATGAGAGAAAATTTTTCCTAGTCAGAAGAATTGGACCCCAGGATATTGAGAGCATTTGCAGATGGGATTGAGAAGTCTTTCTGGATAATCTCTGAGTGATCAGGAAAAATAAAAGAGCCATAAGAGATAGGAAAAATGTAGTTCTAATTTGTAAAAAAGAGGAAGGAGACAGATTCTATACACTAGAGATTAGTGGCCCTGATATTGATGCTTGGTAAGAATCTCGAAGAAAATACTAGAAGATGATTTCTTGAGCTTTTAGAAAGGAAAGCCCTGATTATGAAGAGCCAACATAGGGTCACTAAAAACAAATTGTGCCAGACTATTTTCATCTCCTTTTCTGACAGGATTGTTAGGCTAGTGAACTCATAAAAGAGACTGATATCTCATATCGGGTGTCTCCATTTCAAGAAGGAATCTGACATGGTCCCTCTGGTACAGTGGGAATAAGGTGGAGAAGAATGGTATCTTCAACAAAAACAAATACTAGTTAGTTTAAGCAGAAAAGGAATTTATTCAAGGGTAGAGGCAGCTTACATACTACCCCGAGGGGTAAGATAACCAGGCTTGGAGACCACAAATCAGAACCACATACAACATCACAGAACTGACTTATGAGGCATGACAGCTGTCAACACTGGACACGAACTCCACTGCTTGTACTGCTGCCACCACAGACCTGCTGCCCCCAAAATGGTATAAACTCTCTGCTAGGATAAAAAGTCCTTAAAATCCCAACTCCTTTCCATCACTAGCTCCTGGGTCAAAGTTTAGCATGGATGCCTCTGATTGGTGGTGCCTAGGTCACATGCCCGTACCTAGCTTCAAAGGAGGCTGGCAGAGTGGGAGGTGGTCTCTGCCTTCTAAAAGACTCATGAGGTAGATAAATCCCCCAAGTAGAAAAGAGATTCAGTTGCTGGGCTGCAGTAAGAGTGACTAAGATCCCCTTCAGAGGGTTTGAGGGACAGGGTAATTGGGTAGGTTAATAATTGGTTGAAGGATCTTAGCCAAAGGCTGCTAATTAAGCAATCCTTTTTAATCTAGAGGAAGGTTTTTATTTGCATGCCATGGACCCTGGATCTTTGTGCTGCACAGGGTTTTTTTAATCAATGGTTTGGCTGAAAACCGAAAATAAGCTTATTGTATCTGCAAGTGACACAAAACTAAAGTGAAATGCTAATACATTCAAGGCCCAAAACAGAATCCCAAAAGATCTTTGAAAGTCCTAGCCAATAAGCCCATATAACAAGACAAAGTCCATCAGTGCTAAATGGCAGGCTCTGTTTTTTGGTTATAAAAATTCAACTACTCAAATACATACTCGCTGCTAAGAAACAAGCCATAGTTTAATGTGGTTGCCAAGAAACCTAATTAAATTCCAGTCTGCTGGTAATAGATGAATAGTATTTAGAACAAAGCCTCTGCCTCCACTCTGCACTAGATAGGCCGCAGCTGAGCACTGCGCCAAGCTATGAGCACCACAGCATACCAGGCACCTGACTAGTTGGAACATGTTTAGAAGACAGTGACCAGGATGGTAAACAGTCTCAGACCCATGATCTATGAAGGAAGTTAACAGGAACTGTAGGAGTTGGCCCTGTTGTGATGGTTAAGGTTGTGTATCAACTTGGCTGAGACATGATTCTCCGTGGTTTGGCAGTTGTACGATGTTGTGATCACTTCCACGATGAGATTTGATACACCGTGATCACTTCCATGATGGGATCTGCTGTGAGTGGCCAATCAGTTGAAAGGGAGTTTCCTTGGGCCTGCAGCCAGTGTTGATAATAAGTGGACATTCTGGCAAACCTTGAGGACTTTTTGGCTGTGTTAGATCCTGCAGCTAGCTCCTGTTCATCTGACCTCCCCTTCTCGGGACTTGAGCTAGCAGGTTACTGCGGTCTTGCCTGCAGATCTTGGAATTCATCGATCTTCGCAGCCTGTGAGCAAGAGCTCTGCTCTCTGACCTGCCATCTTGGGTTTGCCAGCCCCTGCAGCTACGTGAGTCAGGAGAAGCCTCTGTCTTAATCCATGGACTTGGGACATTACAGCTTCTACAACCTTGTGCGCCATTTCCTTGATATAAATCTCTCTCTATATATTTATATGCTTTGCTGGTTTTGCTTCTCTAGAGAACCCAGCCTAAGATGCCTGTGAAGAGAAGCCTTGGAGATAGAGATATGATAAAAAAAATTATCTGAAGAGCTTTCACATGGTAGAGGAGTGTCAAGAGATAAAACTAAGGCAGATGGGTGGGGGTGATTCAAAAATACCACACCTGTTGCCATCAAGCTGGTTCTAACTCATAGTGACCCTATAGGGAGCCTTCAATATGAGGAAGACTTTCTATCAGTGCAATCCAAAGATACTGGGAAGTAATGAGTTTCATATCACTAAAGATGTTTAGATAAGGAATTGGATGGCCAGCATTTAGGGAGTGCTATTGAGGGGTTTCAAGCTAGATGGGTGCTTTGATAAATGAATTTTTGACTTCAAGATTCTATTTTTTATGAAAATATAAGGCATTATGAAGATAATATATCTGGTTTTAATGTGTGTGAAGATCTTAAGATATTTTTAACATAAAAAAAATAAAGAAGTTTCTTGGATGACCTGAGGCTCACAAAGATTGCTTAGGAATGTATGTAGCAAGCTTCAAATCCAGAGAGTAGAACGCTATGGGGTAGGACTCCTGGGGTTCCATCCTGTTACGCAGAGGGTCACCACGAGTCAGAGGCCAACTGGACAGCAGGTAACAACAACAGGGCTTATAAATGGCCCATGGCTAAAATCTTGCCAGGCCCGAGTGGGCCACAATAACAGGGAAGCAAATTGCCTGGAATTCAGCTGCTCTTTTAAGGAAGGATTTAGAACGAAGACTACCATCCCAGGGAGCTAAGTGTTTTCTGACCTCCCTCACAAGCCAGCAAGCCTTTCTCTGAGGACAAGCAAACCAAACAACCAGCAATCTCTTATTTATTCTCCATTGAATACTTAGGCTACACCTAATTTATAATAGAACTTAAAGAACATCCTCTTTTTACCTATAGATTCTGAAATGCTTTTATTTCAGTTACTCATGAGTTATTACAGTAGGCCGGTGTACAGCTTCCTTGTACAGCGAGGGGAATAAGTGAAATTACTCCAAAGAAAGAAAACAAGGGCACTTAGCCCCAGGGCCCTTGGAGAACCAGTCTGAGCCTCTCACCCCATATCAGGAGATAAATAATTCAGAGGCCTAACAAAGAGGAGCAGAGTAGTCAGACTGGTTGAACACCTGCTAGGCGCACCCGGCCAGACAGGGGTGGTGTTTATGAGGTAGTCTTATCACTGTGGATGCCATTTAAAAGGGGCAGTCGTAGCCAATGTTTACATTATAATTTTATGCTTCCAAGGTTGCAGTTACATTGAAGGAAAAAAGTAAACATTACACCACCAGTTGATTCCAAGTCACAGTGGCCCATGTGTTACAGAGTAGAGATGTTCCATAGGAGTTTCCTGACTGTGACCTTTCAGAAGCAGATCGCCAGGCCTTTCTTTCAAAATGTGCTTGCGTAGGTTTGAACTGTCAACCTTTCAGTTAGTAGCTGAGCACTTAACAGTTTGTGCTATGCAGGGACCTAGACAGTATACTACACCCACTCCTCACTTATTGACATGGTAGGTTCCAAGAACAGGTAGTTATGCAAAAATGGAGGATGACCACATCACCTCACCCCCTCACCTGTACTGTGAACGTCCTCTAGGGCCCCTGCTGAGGTCACCTGCCACCAATCCTTTCCCCCCATGACACCTCAGGAGAGCTGGCCCTCACTACCACCAGCAGGGGAAGCCCACCCAGTCTTCCAGAGCCAGGGTGGCCCAAGAACTGTCCCCCTTCCCACCCCTAGGGTCCCCTCCCTCTCCTCCCCTCACCATATTTTCAGGATGAGTGGCCCTGGCTTATCCCCTCAATGACTCCAAAATGCCCTTGGTGGCTTTGTCAGGGGTAGGGGCCTCCCTGTCTGTGGGCAAGATAGCTGGGGTGCTGCATCCACCTGCTGGCCCCTTGCCTAAGCACTTCTCTGGTTCTCACTAGGTAGCCCTGCTCCCCTCCACCCCCATGTGTCTATAAGAATCAATAATCCAGAGCTTCCTCTGAGACTATGATGGCCAGGCACGGCCTCTGCCTTTGACCTTAAACTGCAGCTGCGACTGGCCACTCATCTGCTGATCCCACCTCTGCCCAGGTAGCTTGCCCCACCTTCATCTGTGACAACCCAGGAGGGGGCATTGAGAAAGTGTAAGGGGCTGCACAGATGCTGGTCAGCTGACTTGAGGTTACGTGGGCCCGGCATCCGAGTGCCTGGTCTCAGGGCTCCTTCTGATCACAGCCTAGCCTGTCCCTGCTACCCTTTAGGGCTGGGAGCTGAGGCTGGATGCCGGGGTCCTGTTTCCTCAGGACCCAAGGCAGCCCACCTTCAGGACACCAGCCTCAGCCCCCTATGGGCACACTGAACAGGCAGGGCCTTGCTCCTGTCCCCCTCCGCCCCACCTGGCACCTTCTCCCCTCCAAAGGCGGTGAAATATGAGCTCCTTTTTTTTTCATAGGTGCACATGGGGTCTGCCGGTCAGGGACCGCTGCCAGTCAGGGACCCCGTGAGGAATCCCTGTGTTCCTTACTGCCAGATGTACACAGTCAATGTGCAAAATAGTTGGACAGTACATTTTTTGCTATTGTTGTAAATAAATGCAAAATGTCAGGTAATGAGGTGGTTGATAAGTGAGGAGTAGGTGACTTGTCATATATATACGTATTTACTTTTTTTTTTTAATTGTGCTTTAAGTAAAAGTTTAAAATTCAAATCAGTTTCTCATACAAAAACTTATAGACACATTATTATGTGACCCTAGTTGTTCTCCCTACAATGTGTCAGCACACTCCTTCTCTTGACCTTGTATTTCCCATGTCCATTCAGCCAGCTCCTATCCCCCTCTGCCTTCTCTTCTCGCCTCCGGACGGGAGTTGCCCAGTTAGTCTCACGTGTCTACTTGAGCCAAGAAGCACTCTCCTCACGGGTATCATTTTCTGTCTTATAGTCCAGTCTAATCTTTGCCTGAAGAGTTGGCTTCAGGAATGGTTTTAATTTTGGGCTAACAGAGAGTCTGGGGACCATGTCGTCTGGGGTCTCTCCAGTCTTAGTCAGATCATTAAGTCTGGTCTTTTTACTAGAATTTAGGTTGTGCATCCTGCTTTTCTTCTGCTCCATCAGGGAGTGCTTGTCATATTTTCTTAGGTTGGGACATCGTGATACTGACTATGATTGTTAAGATGACACCGAGGCTATCAATGTCCATGTTTTTGTGACCTAGTAAGACACCAACAGTTTCTCTCTCCTGAATACTTTCCCAAATTAGATTTCTGGAAGTTCGAAGTAGTGCTGGTCCAGTCCTGCTAATCACACCCCAAAATGTAGGCAAATTCTTGGGATGCAAGACTGCCTCTGTGATGGGGAAGCTTTTGGGGACATAGAGAGGGAAGAGAAAGAATTTCAAAGGTATATAAACCCAACCCCAAACCACACCATGGCAACCCCATGTGTTGCCGAGTAGAACTGCACTCCAGAGGGTTTTCAGAACTGTGACCTTTCAGAAATGGATTGCCAGGACTTAAACCACTTCCGTCATCCAGGGACTCCTCAGATGTGTGTAGAAAGTTTCGAATTCATAGTGACATCTCAGATGCATAAAAATGAAACTTTCTCTATAATCACACTCAATTTGCTTAGGAGGTAGTGAAAAGCTCTTAATTTAGGTGCTTTAAAATAATTGACCCCCTTCAGGCTTAACAGTCTCTTTCAGGTAATACTTTGGTCAATTCGGGATTTTAACTCCATGAGGGCTATTCCCCCTCATTTTCTCCTGAAGAATACCTGGGTCTGAGTCCCATGCTTTCTGTTCTTTGGCCCTCATCGGCCTCCTTGGGGACACCATGTCACCTTGGTCGTAAGTGTTGGCCTTGATCGCTGTTGTCTTTGATACTGAAACAGCTCGTCACCTGTTCTCAGGTAGTGTGGTGGCTGTTCCTGGCCGACCAGGCTCCCATCTTGGCAGTGGCTAGTGCTGTTCTCGCCAATTCTTCACTCTCTGCTGCCTTCCTCACCTCCCATCCCCCTCCCCCACCAGAAAGCTATGAGCTGTTTTCCTAATTTGCCCCTCACTGAAAGGACATTAAAAAAAAAAAAAAACCCATTGCTGTCAAGCTGATTCCAACTCACAGTGACCCTATAGGACAGAGTAGGACTGCCCCATAGAGTTTCCAAGGAGAGCATTGTGGATTTGAACTGTTGACCTTTTGGTTATCAGCTGTAGCACTTAACAACTATGCCACTAGGGTCTCCTGAAAGGACATTAGGGAGACTAAGAGTGGGGTGGCTGTTTCAGGTCCTCTTTTTACTCTACTTTTTCCTCCTTCCCCATATTCTTGCAGGACAGTCAGCAAGAGTGTAGAGAGAAACAAGTCCTCAGTCCCTTCTGCCTCATTCCCCTACTACCCTACCCCAACACCCAGCCAGTAGAATTTCAACTCAGGAGGCAGAGTCACACCCCACTCTGGGGATACGCATCCTATATCTCTTTCTTGTCCCTCCCTATCTGTCTAGTCTCTACCCAATGCCCCATCCTGTCCCCAAGTCAAGAAATATTGTTATTGCTTTCTTTTGTGCTGGGAAAATGGCTTTGTACCATGACCTGTACCCTTCAGCAGTTAATACCTATAAGCTCCATACTATGGTCCTCTAAGCTTTTACTACCATCTTAAAGCTAGACCCTTTTGGAATTCAAAAGAAAACCACCTTTCTGTTTCACATGACTGGCTCTGTCAAGTCCCTTTAACTTCAGATTGGGTGCATTATACCATCTACTCAGTGTCTCCACCAACTGCTTTGTTCTGGCTTTTTCTACCGTCTCTTTAAGCAATAAATGTCATTGAACCACTGGGTAGAGAGCCAATAACTTTGGCAAAGAAAAGAGCCTCAGTTTAAAATTTTGAAATATTATTTTAATCTTTGATAATTTCTATGCTTCTGCTCCAAATAAACGAAAACCAAAATGTATGACTAAAACTCAAGATGACATCGATGTAGTTTGTTCCAGTCTTAACGTATCTCGAACAGTCAAAAACAAGTGTCCCTAGTAATAGGTCAAAGTAGTTCACCCCGTTTGTTAGTATTTCTTCATTTGGCGGCAGTCCACATGAGTCTCCGGGTGGCGTAAACGGATAAGTGCTTAACTACTAGCGGAAAGATTGATAGTTTAAACCCACCCAGAGGTACCTCAAAATACGGGCCTGGCAATCTGCTTCTCCAAGGTCACAGCCTTGTAAAGCGGAGTTGTATTCTGCACTCACAGAGTCTCCAAGAGTTGGAATTGACTCGATGGCAATTAACAGTGACAACAACGCATCATCCACTAACAAAATCGCATGTAGACCAAAATATCATGGTGGCTTCCTACCATCTGGATGCCTGTTTTCACCTTTAAAGAACTGATTTTTTTTTTTAAGTCCAGCCTTTTTAAAAAAACTTATTTTATTGTGCTTTAGCTGAAAGTTTACAGAGCAAATTAGTTTCTTATTCAAAAATTTACATACAAATTGTTTCATGACGTTGGTTGCAGTCCCTACAATGTGTCAGTACTCTTCCCCTTTCCACCCCGGGTTCCTGTTTCCATTTGTCCTGTTTTCCTGTGCCTTCCTACCTTCTCATCTTTGCTTTTGGGCAGATGTTGCTCATTTGGTTCATATACTTGTTTGATCTAAGAAGTGTGTTCCTCATGCATATAATTATTTTATTATTATTATTATTATTATACTTAACATGAAGGTTTACAGAACAAACTAGCTTCTTATTAAAAAATTAGTACTTCACATTGTTTTGTGACATTGGTTACCAACCCTACCATATGTCAACACTACCTTCTGGACCTTGGGTTCCCAATCAACAGTTTTCCTATCCTCCCCTGCCTTCTAGTACTTGCCCTGGGCTGGTGTGCTCCTTTAGTCTCGTTTTGTTTTATGGGCCTATCTAATATTTGGCGAAGGGTAAACCTCAGGAATGATCTCATTACTGAGCTAAAAGGCTGTCTGAGGGCCATATTCTCAGGGTTTCTCCAGTCTCTGTCAAGTTAGTAAGTCTGGTTTTTTTTTTTTTGAGTTAGAATTTTGTTCTACATGTTTCTCTATTGTGATCCCTGTCAGAGCAGTTGGTGGTGGTAGCTGGGCACCATCCAGTTGTGCTGGACTCAGTCTGGTGGAGGCTGTGGTAGTTGTGGTCCAGTAGCTCTTTGGACTAATCTTTCCCTTGTGTCTTTGGTTTTCTTCATTCTCCCTTGCTCCGGACAGGGTGAGACCAGTAGAGTATCTTAGATGGCTGCTCACAAGCTTTTAAGACCCCAGACCCTTCTCACCAAAGTAGAATGTAGAGCATTTTCTTTATAAACTATGTTATGCCAATTGAGCTAGATGTTCCCCCAAGAACATGGTCCCCACAGCCCTCAGCCCAGTAATTCAGTCCCTCAGGGAGTTTGGATGTGTCTATGGAGCTTCTAAGACCTTGTCTTGGACAAGTCATGCTGGCTCCCCAGTACTGTGTACTCTCTTACCCTTCACCAAGGTTACCATTTACCTACTGTCTATTTAGCCTCTTGGGTATTTTTGTTTGTTTTATAGGCCTGTCTAATCTTTGCCTGGAAACACTGGTGATGTGTTTAAGAGTTTGGCTGCTAACCAAAAGGTTGGCAATTCAAATCCACCAAGCGCTCCTTGGAAACCCTATGAGGTAGCTCTACCCTGTCCTATAGGCTCACTACGAGTTGGAATTGACTTGATGGCAACAGGTTTTTTTTTTTAATCTTTGCCTGAAAGGCAAACTTCAGGAGTGGTTTCAGTTCTCAGTTAGAAGGGTGTCTGGGGGCCATAGTCTCAGAAGTTCTTCCAATCTCTGTGAGACCAGTAAGTTTAGTCTTTTTTGTGAATTTGAATTTTGTTCTATATTTTTCTCCAGCTCTGTCCGAGATCCTCTATTGTGATCCCTGCCAGAGCAGTAGGTGGTGGTAGCTGGGCACCATCTAGTTATTCTGAGCTCAGGCTGGTGAAGGCTGTGGTTCATGTGGCCCATTAGTCCTTTGGACTAATATTTTCCTTGTGTCTTTGGTTTCCTTCATTCTCCTTTGCTCGGATGGGATGGGACCAATAGATGTATCTTAGATGGCAGCTCACAACCTTGTAAGACCTCAGACACTACTCACCAAAGTAAGACATAGAACATTTTTTTATGAACTATGTTATGCCAGTTGACCTAGATATCCCCCAAGACCATAGTCCCCAGCCCTCAGCCCCAGTAATTTGGCCTCTCAAGGTGTTTGGATTGTCTAGGGAGCTTCTATGACTGTGCCCACTTTGTGATCTATTATATATATGGATACACATGCTGTACATACAATTATGCATGTAAAAATCAACAGCCTAACCTACTTATGTATGTGGGTATACCCCTATACACCCTACTTCCCCTATTCAGCATAGGTATCTGCCTATTTATCTGCTTTTAAGCTATTATTTCTTTTTACTGTTGTTGTAGGGTTATATATGCTATAGTATTTACTGTGGCTGACTTGTGTGTGTGTCTGTGTGTGTGTGTTCCTCTAAGTGTCTTCCTTTGCCTTGGTCAAGTAGTCCTGACTTCCACTATATTGTGTGTTGTCTTTCCTCTCACCAGAGTTAACACTTGTCTACTATCTAGTTAGTGATTCCCTCTCCCCATCCCTCCCCTCATACCCATCAAAGATTGATTCTTTCTGTGTGTAAATGTTTTCTTGAATTTTTATAATAGTGGTGTCATAAAATATTTGTTCCTTTGTGATTGACTTATTTCACTCAGCATAATGCCCTCCAGATTCATCCATGTTGTGAGATGTTTTGCAGATTCATCATTGTTCTTTATTGTTGTATAGTACTCCACTGTGTGTATGTAACATAGTTTGTTTATCCGTTAATCTGTTGATGGGCATCAAAGTTGTTTCTATCATTTTCCTACTGTAAAAAATGCTGCAATGAACATAGGTGTGCATATGTCTATTCGTGTGACAGCTCTTAATTCTCTAGGACATATTCCTAGGAGTGGTATTTACTAGATCATATGGTATTCCTATTTCTAGCTTTTTAAGGAAGCACCATATAGTTTTCCATAGTGGTTGCACCATTTTACATTCTCACCAGCAGTGTATGAGAGTTCCAATCTCCCCACAACCACACCAGCATTAATTGTTTTCTGAATTTTTGATTAGTGCCATTCTTGCAGGAGTGAGATGGTGTCTCATTGTGGTTTTGATCTGCATCTCCCTAATGGCTAATGGGAAACCCTGGTGGTGTACTGGTTAAGAGCTACGGCTGCTAACCAAAAGCTCAGCAGTTTGAATCCACCAAGTGCTCTTTGGAAACCCTATGGGGCAGTTCTACTCTGTCCTATATGGTTGCTGAGTCAAAATTGACTCGAGACAATGGGTTTGGCTTTTGGTTTTTTAATGGCTAATGATCACAAGCATCTTTTCATGTATTTGTTAGCTGCCTGAATGTCCTCTTTGAGAAGTGTCTGTTCATGTCCTTTGCCCATTTTGTAATTGGGTTGTTTGTCTCTTTATTGTTGAGTTGTTGAAGTTTTCTGTATATTTTGGAGATTAAATCTTTATCATATATGTCGTTGCCAAAGATTTTTCCCCAGTCTATAGGTTCCCTTATTACTCTCTTGGAAAAGTCTTTTAATGTGTGTAAGTATTTAATTTTTATGAGGTTCCAGTTATCTGGTTTATCTTCCAGAGTTTGAGCATTTTTAGTTATGCTTGACACTCTATTTACGCTGTAACTAGGGCCTCTAGCATTGCCCGTGTATTTTCTTTCATGAACTTTACAGTTTTAGGTTTTACAGTTAGGTCTTTGATCAACTTTGAGTTAGTTTTTATGTATGGGGTGAGGTATGGCTCCTGTTTCATTTTTCTGCAAATGGATATTGAGTTTTCCAGCACCATTTGTTGAAGAGACTCTCTCTTCCCCCATTTAATGGACTTTGACTCCTTGTTGAAGATCAGGTATCCATGGGTAGATGAACTTCTTTATGGGTTCTCAATTCCTTCATTGGTCTATGTGTCTGTCATTGTACCAGTACCAGGCTGTTTTGACACTGTAGCTATATAGTAGGTTCTGAGATTGGGTAGTGTGATACCTCCTACTTTGATCTTCTTTTCAGTTTTTTTTTTTTCTTCTTCTCCAGGGGCTCTTTCTTTTCCATATAAAGTTGGTGATTAGTTTTTCCATCTCATTAAAGAATGTTGTTGGAATTTGGATGGAGATTGCATCATATCTATAGATTACTTTGGGTAGTGTCTCAGGCTGGGTTCTCTAGAGAAGCAAAACCAGTAAAGCGTATGTATATATATAAAAAGAATTCTCTTACCTGCCTTGCAGACTTGGGACTTACAGCCTTTGAAAACCATGTGAGCCATATCCTGTGAGGTAGGGAAGAGAATTCTCCTGATTCGTGTAGCCACAGGAGCTGGCGAACTCAAGATCAGCAGGCTGGAGAACAGTGCTCTAGGTGCTGTGCAGATCAACAATCAGCAGGCAAGACCACAGGCAAGGTGCTAGCCCAAGTCCCAAGAACCCAAGGCCAGATGAATGGGAGCCAGCTGAAGGATCTGGAGCCAGCAAAAGCCCTGGCAAGGTGAGCAGAAAGGAAGTAGGCAGGGGAGGATGGCGAGATGAAGGTTGAGGAGGCAGTGAGCTCCCACAGGCCCCACCCCGACCAATACCACTCAGCAGATTCCATCATGGATGTGATCACATATCAAATTTCAACACGGAAGTGATCCTAACATTATACGACTGCCAAAACACTGAGAATCATGGCCCAGCCAAGCTGACACACAATCTTAGCCATCACAGGTAGTATTGAAATTTTCACAATGTTAAGTCTTTCTATCCATGAACATCGTATGTTTTTCTATTTTTGAAGGTCTCTTTTGGTTTCTTGCAGTAGTGTTTTGTAGCTTTTTTTTTTTTGATAAGTCTTTTACACCCTTAGTTAAGTTTATTTCTAGGCATTTTATCTTTTGGGGGGGCTATTGTAAATGGTATTGTTTTCCTGATTTTCTTTTTGGAGTTCCCTTTGTTAGTGCAGAGGAATCTGACTGATTTTTGTATGTTGATTTGTACCCTGCCATTTTGCTGAATTATTCTATTAGTTCAAGTAGCTTTCTTGTGGATTCTCTGGGATTTTCTATATATATGATCTTATCATCTGTGAATAGGGATAGTTTTGCTTCTTCCTTATCAGTTTGGGTAGCCAAAACTGATTGATTTTTAAATGAACTCAACGGTCATAATTTGTTCTGTAGCTTATTGTCATAAAACATTTTATGTTTTAAAGGGAAACTGGGTCTCTGTTCTTCAAGTTTGCTTTGCACTGCTTTTATGTCATCTCTGATGTGTTTTTTGTCAATTTCTTTTGTGGCCATGATGGTTCAGTGCAAGGTTCAAAACTAAAATCAAATCCATTGCATCGAGTAAGTTCTGACTCATACTGACTTTAACCTTGTAGCATCAGATCTCTGACTTTAGGGGGGATAATGAAAATCACCAGGAGCAACATAAAGCTGATTCCTATGATGTGGAGGTCAGATGTGCTTCCACTCTTTAACTTTTTCACCATTTCTGACGCCAGCTGTCCCCTTACCCCAACCTCTCTACTTCTCTGCTGGGTTCAATAATTCATTGCAATAACCACATGGAACTCATGGATCATACTCACGATTATGTGGTTTATTAGGGGAATAACAGGCTACAATTTGGGACCACAATCAACTTGGAAGTAACAAGATACAGCTCAGGAGACAGAATACAGTTCTTCAATCAGGGCGGCTTCCAACCAAGACAGTTCTCAGCTTCTTCTTGACTGTGCCTGCAGGCAGGATTTTTCTTGGCCATGCCTGGAAGCACCCCACTCCACCAGCAAGCCTCCTGCCCAAAGGCGCTCAGCTCTCTCTTGCTCTGTGACTCAGCTAGCACACTGCAGCTGCCCTGCACCAGTCTCCTGGTTCCCACTGCTCATACTGCTACTACCATTTTTCTGCCAGTGGGCTCTGCTGTGGTTGCCACCATTTCTTGCCATCTCCCGCCATCTCTATTTTTATAACTCTCTTCTGTATTTAGAAGGCTCTCAGCACAGGGACCATAGGTCCAAAGGAAGCTTGCCTTGATGGTAGTGAAGTCTCCCTCAACCTCTGTCGGATTGGCCCTTATAAGCCTAGTGAAATGGCAAAACTGACCAAGCCCCTCAGTAGAACACAATCACTTAATTTGCATGGTAATCAACCAAATTCTTTCAAGGTCACTTAATCTTATTGGGTGGTTTTATACACCCTATTTGCATAGCAGACTAACTAATCCCTTATAAGATTATGACCCACCCCACCATTTCTGGGAGAATTATAAACCCAAGTCCAGAAAGGCCATATATAAGAAAAACCCACTGCACTACATTGTCCCCATGTGTGCAGAGTAGAGCTGCTCCATAGGGTTTTCAAGTCTGTGAACTTTTAGAAGCAGATCTCCAGACCCTTCTTCCAAGGCATCGCTGGGTAGGTTTGAACCACCAACCTTTCAGTTAGTAGCTGAGTGTTTAACCATTTGTGCCACCCAGGGACTCCTCCAGTGATTCCTGTGATAGCTGCTATGCCCCTTCTGGGTCTTCAGCTGAGGCTTTCTTACCAGTGCAGGAGCCCCAATGATTCCTTCACTTCTAGCAACCATTTTCCCTTCCTCCATCAACCCCAGTCCATTCCCACTTACAGATCTTGCAAGTGTTGGTGGAGATGTTATTATGTTGATCAGGTTTGGGTGAAGGATCCTGATGGCAAGCAGAGGAGGTGGACAAGGGACCCAGAGAAACATATGAAGTGGTGTAGTGGTTAAGAGCTACAGCTGCTAATCAAAAGGTTAGCAGTTCAAATCCACCAGCTACTCCTTGGAAATTTTATGAGGCAGTTCTACTCTCTCCTATAGGGTCTATATGAATCGGAACTGACTTGACGGCACTTAACAACAATAACAACAAGGCAGTGCTTGCTGGTGAAGCAGGGGTGGGAGGGAAGCGAAGCAAAGGAAAATTTTTTTAATGAGAAAGAGGGAACAGCATTCAACTCAGCAAGCATTTCGAGTGTACTTACTTTAAACTTTCTGCCTAACAGTTTTTCTATGTGCTATGACTCGACGGCCCTGGGTTTTTATGAGGGGTAAGGATGGATCCGGATTTGTGGTGCCTGAAGTTTATACAATCTGGGGGCCTTCTTTAAGAAAAAGAATATAGAGTTATGTATACAAAATTAATTATGACATAATGAGTAAAGAAATCACAACCAATTACATATTTTAAAAACCTAACAAAGAGCGCAAAATCCAGAAAAATAATGTTTTTTATTAACTGTCTGAAACATTTCTGTAATGCTTTTTCCTTCTATATTCTCTGACTGCATATTCTTTAGTTATCTTTTTAATGAACACAATTCTATAATTTCATTTTCTATATTGAAAATGGAATCCTTCAGTCTTTCCTCTATCATGGTAGATTGAACTTTGTATATTGATAGTTGGAAAGTTTTCTTGTCAGTATTAGTATTTAAACGTTAGGATTGTTGTTGACTTCGGGATAATGCCTATCAAGTTTCCTTGATGTATGAGCTGTAAAATTTGGAAGAATTTTCCACAGACTAGATTCTAGCTCCATACATTTCAAACTTGTTTTAGTTCATGATCCACATACTTGTGTCAGACACCAGAGTACACATTTATATTGTGATATAAGTTCTGGCCCTGCACCCTCTTAACATGATGCTAGGTGACTTGGCTCTATGGTTGGTAGGAGTTTTCCTAGAAGCCATTCCTACATCAGGATGACTAGCAATAACTTTAATTATACACAGCTATGTCTGCAAACCCAAGCAGATGAGAGCTTTTGAGGCTTAAACTTTATTAACTTCATAGAATATATACCTCTGGTAATAGGGATACGGAGGGTAGGGGTGAGAGGGAGATAAGAAAACAAATTCTTGCTGAGAAGACCTGCACAAGATATAGTCAGTCACCGTTATTCACAGATTCCGTATTTGCAAGTTGGCAATTTTTGGTCATTCGTGGACATACACAGAGCAGGGAAAATTTGAATCATTTGGTATGTGTGTTTCCAGCTGAGGCCAAATAAGGTGATGCTCTGCTTTCTTGTTTCAGCTCTCATATTGTAGACAAGTGTCCTTTTCGTGGTCTATTCCTCGTTGTTTTGTGCTGTCGAGTCGGTTCCAACTCATAGTGACCCTCTATGACAGAGTAGAACTGCCCCATAGTGTTTCCTAGGCTGAAATCTTTACAGGAGCAGATCTCCAGGTCTTTTCTTCCACGGAGTGGCTGGTGGGTTCAAACTGTTGATTTTTTGGCTAGCAGCTGAGCGCTTAATCATTGCACCACCAGGGCTCCTTATGGGTCTATTTATGGCCGTGTTTTTCACATTTTTTTGTACTTTTTGTTGGCGATTTTGCTTTTCAAATGGCCCCCAAGCATAGTGTTGAAGTGCTGCCTAGTGTTCCTAAGCACAAGAAGGCTGTAATGTGGCACAAGTTACAGTGCTGTTGGCTATAAGTTCAATGTCAATGAATCAACAATGTATATTAAGTGAGTGTCTTTAAACAGAAACACACATAAAACCAGGTTATAACTGGTCAGTCCACAAAAATGTGACCACAGGCTAGCAGGAATGGAACCATAGGTTTCCCCCAGGAACAATGGTTCAATACTCACTAATTCGGTGTTTGCAGTGACTTTATAGGCCATGATTACCATGACTAACGAGAAATATCTGTACCAGACTACCACAACGTTCAGTTCGGTGACTAGTTGACTACATCACTTTGAAGGTGAGGTGAGGGGTTGTAATGAAGAAAATACTGAGTGGCAACTCAGAGAAAAGGAGGGGAGGATTTTTGGCAGGCTCCTGAGCATTCACTTGCCCCAACACCCCTCACATAGTTAAATCACCATCCTGAGCTGGTACAGCCTCATCGTGGTGAGTTTCAGAAGAAGTTTCAGCCATGTCTCTGCCAACTTAACTTCTTGGACTTTAGGATGATGTGATTTTTTTGGTCAACATAGTCTTTATCTTTCTTCTGAGCTATGTTACTACTGTGAACGGAAGGTCATTCACCTGAGAACAAACGACACACTTTTACGTATCTCAAATGCAGTGCCTCTTCCATCCTAGTGGTCTAGATTTTGGTGGGGGAGCACATTTGAAACCCCAAAGGCAGCATTTGGCTGAGGAATTACAGTTGTTTCCCATTAGGGTATATTTTACTCTGCCTGGAAAAGTTAGTGTTTCACGACTGCTACCTAGGAGATCTGGGTTCAACAATGACTGTCTTATGTAACAGAGTCATTTACTTTACGACCACCTTAGGGACCATTAAGGAGCATAATAAGAAATGCACAGAACTGGTTGTGGGACTGCCCTTTCTCCCTTTGATTCAGAAAGGAAAAGATAAAGTTTCACAGCCCTGGGGACCTCTTGCCTAAGAAATGTCTCTAATTATCAAGGCCAGCATGATGACAGAAAAGTCAGTATGGAACACTGAATATCAGTAAATATCTGTGACCAGGGCTAACTTTCAAACCCCCTTCCTATTTAATGCCATCAGAATTTTAAGGGCGATACCTATGTTAATTATCTTTTTTCCTCCTCTCTTCCTTTTTTCTCATTCCTCTGAATCGCTGCCAAAGTAACTAGAGTCATGTAATTTTCGAGCTGAGATCTCAGGGAGAGAGCTTTGGATCCTGATGAGCCAAGCACAGGCGGGACTTGAAAAAATGTGAACAACCCTCAGTTGTCGATCCTACACATTGACTTAATATTAGCTGAGTTGGCAGAGTGTGTCCGCCTGACACAAGCAAGATAAAACTTGGGGCAAGGAGTGTTGGTTTAATTTAGTAAGCCTCTGGTTTTCATTTGATACCAAACAAATCATGCAGTTTACAAGTCCTGTGACATTCAATGCTTTAACCAGCATTTTTCAATATTCTGTACAGGGTCTGCGAAAGACAGATGCCAAGATGAGGGCTTTGAAAAGATGAGACATCCGTACATAATAACCTTCGGGTATTTTACCTGTGACTGCTTCTTTTCTTTGTATTATTGTATTCTAAAATCAATATTGATATGACATCCTCTTTTTACCCCTCAAATGATATTTACCAAAACATATATCATTGGAACAACAGGCAAGCTGGACGGTCAAGCTGAATTCTTCTCCAGCGTGTCACTTTTTCTTTTTAACTCTAGCGTTTGATGTATAATGTTGTAAACCTCATCCAGTATGAAGTAATGAGGGCACGTGATAACATCACATATATTTCAACCTGAAAGCCAAAAGGTTCAAATGCTTTGGATTAGCTAATTGATCATATCTCTCATTTTCCTCGGACTCTGCAAGCTAAGGGCTAAAGGAGGGACATTCGTTCTCCTCTAATCCAGGAAAATTGTCTGGAGCTTCTCAGGGGTAACTTGTTTCCTCCTCTGCTAAATGTATAGTCAGTCCTGACTTGGGCTGTGTTCTTATATCCTGCCCCCCAAAATAAGAAGTAACAACACCATTGAGATTGTTTCTGTTATCCTGACAGTCCATATAAACCAACTAGTTTCGGTGACATCCAGCTCCGACTCATGGACCCCATGTATTTCAGAGTAGAACTGTGCTCCATAAGGTTTTCAGTGGTTGATTTTTCAGAAGTAGGTCACCAAGACTTTCTCCGAGGCGCCTCTGAGTGGACTAGAACAGTCAGCCTTTTGCTTAGCGACCAATCATGTTAACTGTTTACACTACCCAGGAACTCCGCAATCAATAGAGCTCTGTATAATCGATCTTGTGCTGGTAACAAGTTCCAGTCATGCAATGATGAGATTCCAGGCCACGGGGAAGAACAGAGCCTGTGTACTCTTATAAGTTATCCATGAACAAAAATACAGGGAAAGAGTCATATATATGTGCCACTGGAGGAATGGAGACATGTTGGCAATTTTCCAGGGTTCCTCAGTTAGAAAAAGAACTCAGTGGTGATGACCTTCCAAAGCTCAAGACGCTGTGACTCCAATGGTCCCAAGCTAAAAATGAGGGATCCCGTGGCATGACTTTTGAAATTTCTGACTACGCATCTTCCAGAATGAAATTTGGGACTTGAATGCTTTGATGAAAAGCTTGCAGACTTTAGGTGGTATGGTTGCGGGGGTGGGGGGAGGGGTGCCTCCAAGAGCTGAATGTTACATTTTATTTGTTCCAGGAAGTTCTGGTAACTTGGTACAGCAAATTTGATCAGCATAATACGCCCGACCTGTCTTCATAATGGTGCCATGCGTATGATTACGACTGCGAAGCAGCTTGTGTTAAGCACAGGAAGGAAAAACTGAGAACGCTGAAACCGTTCCTAACTGTGCAGCGGGAAAAAGGAGACCTGCTGATGTACCGCCTTGCAGAGTGGCATGTTGGCTGAAGAGGAGGATATCGGCAGGGCTGGCAGGAAGAGCGTAGACTTGCTGTGTGTCTGACAGAAAGAGGAAGCCGCCATCTGGAGGAGCCCCAGATCAGAGAAGAGATGCAAAGCCCTGAGAGAAATGGATTTGATTTCTGCCAACCACGGAGCTGGGTGGGAGGCCCACTGGTGCCTTTCATGGGAAGTGTGGAAAGGGCTTCTCTGTTCCAGAGGAGACGAGCTGTGAACTAGGGGCAAACTGCTTTCAAAGGCTTGAAAGCCAGAGGCAGCTTTGCCTTCACGTGTTGAAATATACTTTATTAGGGAGATTTCCACTGAGGTTCTGTCTTAGAAGAAATACCCACTCTTTGTCCCCTGTCAGATAAGACTGTTTGTCCTTGAAGAAGCCTAGGGCTCACAGATTGTCTGTAGCAGCCCTTTGGGATTACCGGTATATTTGATCTGAAAGCCAATTACTACAATATTGCTGTTATCACATTGGGCCTACTATGTGGTCAGTGTGGCTGATGTTTATCAGACAGGCCTGAATGAAAGAAGGGAGGTCAAAGGAAGACTTGTTTGCCAGCTTTACAGAGTGCAGAATTTTCCAAAGCACAAGGTTCAGAGGGACTGTTGTGAGCCTGCAGAAAGGGGACCTCACTGCCTTGTCCAGAGGAAGGGAGCAGCATGCTGGAAATCTTCTGAGGGCTCGGAGTGATTGTCACTGTGCAGGTCACACAGGCTAACACACAGCCCTGGGAGGAGAACAGTGGTCCCTAGGACTCACTGGGGCCCTCGTGGTATAGTAGTTAAAAGCTGAGCTGCTAACCAAAAGATGGCAGTTTGAATCAGCCAGCTGCTCCTTGGAAACCCTGTAGGGCAGTTCTACTCTGTCCTGTAGGGTTGCTATGAGTTGGAAGTGACTCAACGGCAATGGGTTTGGTGTTTTTTTTTTAGGACTCAGAGCACACTTTAGTGTGTTTGCTAGAAAAAAGCCGTGGCACTTAATGACACAGTGACTCTGCCCTTGGAACTAAGCCTGGGCCCTAGGGCACAATACGGGGCTGGACGTAAAGGAGACTCCTTTGTCTCTGTGCTTGGGTTACAAGTAATTTTCAGTGTGGGAGCTTGTGGACTCCTAACCATGGGTGGTGAATCTGTGACATCCCAAACTAGTGGTTGACCTCAAGGGACTATTATGGACATTGTGGGACTCACAGTCTGGGAAAAGAATTACTATCTCCCTCTCGATCCCATGACCTCTAACTGCCTTGTCACCATCATGACCTTTTGTTCTTGAAGGGGGCAGGAGCATTGGAAATTTGGGTCACTCCATTGCTTCTGCAGGTCATCTTCCCAGACTTGTCTAAGCCTCAGAATCTGTCTTCTGCTCACTTGTGCATATCTCTTTGTTTGAGAAGTTCATTTTTTAAAAAATTATAAACTATTGTATTACAAACATACAGAAAAGAAGAGAAAATAATATAACAAATATCCAAGTACCCACCATCCAGATTTAACAAATACCAACATTTTTAGCAGATGTTTAAAAAACCCAACAGTAGTGCAGACAGAATTAAGGCCCCTGCATATCTATTTTTAGTGGAGGGGAAAACATGAACAAATTTAATCTAGTAAGTTGGTGGACTGAACACGCAGCTTCCTTTGAGTCTTCAGATAAAGGAAACTTTGTGGACTTCTGCACAACACTTATGTCCCAGTGATCCACCCCAACCAGAAAGAGTGCCAATAAAGTGTTTGCCTCCATACTCGAACAAATTTTCTCATACTCAAGGTGGGTATCTTTCTCCACCAGCTTACTGAATGTTTGCAGGGTTAACATGCATCCAAGCCAAATGCCAAAAGACATGGGGCCCCAAAGATATGCAATACTATGCCCTAATCTACCAAGAGTTTTGCCCCATTATGTTAAGGAAAAAAAAAAAAAAAAAAACCAGTTGCCATCAAGTAGATTCCAAGTTATGGCAACCCCATGTGTGTCAGAGCAGAACTGTGCTCCACAGAATTTTCAAAGCTGATTTTTCAGAAGTAGATTGCCTGGCCTCTCTTCCAAGGCATCTTTGGGTAAGCTCAAGCCTCCAAGCTTTCAGTTAGCAGCAGATCATGTTAACCAGGTGCACCACCCAGGGAGTCCTATTAAAGGATTCCTAAATATTTTTTAGAAAATTAAGCAACCCTTTAACATTGTTCAAAACTTTTCAATGTCCACACCAGCCAAACCCTTAGCCAACAAAGCATTAATTCACTCACTCTTTATGGAGGCTGGAATATATAAAGCTTTGTGGCGACACATCTCCCGAATTCGAATCGTACATTTCCAACTGAATTCATTCCCACTTAAATTTCTGTCAGTGTTTTAACCTGAAATGCCTGAAACCCCAAACTCATTCTCTTATCATCCAATTGTGTCCTCTGTCCAATATGACTTTTTGTGCATTAAAGACACCATACTTCTTCCAGCCCTGGTGGCACAGTGATTCAGTGCTCAGCTAAGGTTGGCAGTTTGAACCCACCAGCCATTCTGTGGTAGAAAGTTGTGGCAGTCTGCTTCTGTAAAGATTTACAGTCTTGAAAACCCTATGGGCAGCTCTACTGTGTCCCGTAGGGTCACCATGAGTCTGAATTCAACTCCAAAGCAATGTGTTTGGTTTGGTTTGGATTTTATTCTCCTAGCTACCCTGATTCAAATCCTTGAGTCAGCCCCAACTCCTTCATCTCCTTTGCTTTCAACGTGCAGTTATTCACTAGGTCCTGTTGAATTTTTCTTCAAAATATTTGTCACATCTCTCTACTCCATTCCGATCTTACCGGTGCCATTCAAACTGAGATTTTCTTTTTCACCTTTATGGTTTGGCTATTGGAGTCTACCTCTCCCACTTCTTTCAATCCATTACCAGTATCAAATTAATCTTCTAAAAGGACCATTTTGTGCTATTTTGCTCAACATCATTCAATGGTTCTCATAGCTTCTTGTTAGGTGCCATCAAGTCAGTTCCGACTCATAGTGACCCTGTATACAACAGAACGAAGCAATGCTCAGTCCTGTGCCATCCTCACAACCTTTGCCATGTTTGAACCCATTGTTGCAGCACTGTGTCAATCCATCTCGTTAAGGGTCTTCCTCTTTTTCCCTGACCCTCTACTTTACCAAGCAGGATCCTTCTCCAGGGACTGGTCCGTCTGAAAATATAACCAAAGACCAATATTTTAACTGGAACCTTCAGTGTTTTTGTAATCTTTTCTGCACCTACCTATCTAGACTTATCCTACAGTATCACCCTACTGAAGCCTCTGCCTCAGGCACACAACCCTACTTGCCCTTCTCTGATTCCTGTTCATTTCGTGGCCTCTGTCCGAATCTCCTTCATCGTCTTCATTAAGTGAACCAGCTGTAAACCAGATCATGTGGCATGCCTGTAGTACACTAGTGAACAAGGTAGAAATGACACCTGCCTGTACAGACCTTACAACTGAGTGGAGAAAAGAAATGGATAAATAGGCATGCCATGTCATACAGGAAGTGCTTTGACAAGACAAGACAAGGATTCCAGATGTAGACATGGGGATTCAGAACAAGTTTTCCAGAGGAAGGGACACCCACCTTATGATTCATTCTTTATGACAGTTAACTAGGTGAAAGAGAGAGAAAAAGGGAGTGCAAAAACTCTGCTGCAGAAGGACCCATCAGAAGGAACCTTTAACACCCAGCTCAAATGCTTTCTTGACCATACAGATGGTGTACTGCGAGAGCACAGGCTTCAAGGTCACATAGTTCCATGTTTTAAGCCTGACCTGGCTACTCGCTAATTGTGCAAATAGCCATGCAAAATTTATTCAATCTTTCTAAGAGTCGATTTCCTAACCTGTAAAAATGCTAACTCTTGCATCACAGTGTCACTCTTTCAATAAATATTTGTTTATGTATTTTTAATATTTTATTGTGTTTTTGGTGAAAGTTCACACAGGAAATTAAGTCCTCATTTAATAAGCCCTGGAAATCCTGGTGGTGTAGTGGTTAAGAGCTACAGCTGCTAACCAAAAGGTCAGCAGTTGGAACCCACCAGGCGCTCCTTGGAAACCCTATGGGGTACTTCTACTCTGTCCTCTAGGGTCGCTATGAGTCGGAATCAACTCGATGGCAGTGGGTTTGGTTTTGTTTTTGGTTTTGTTTGTTTGTTTAACAAGTTCTATACTTATTATTCAGTGACACTGGTTACATTCTTCACAATGTATCAATATTTTCATTGTTTCCATTTTTGTTCTGTTTCCCTTAGTCTAGCTTCCCTGTCCTCCTTTGCCCTCCCATCTTTGGTCTAGGGTAAATGTTTACAATTTGGTTTCGTTTAGACAATTATTTTGAGAAGCAAAGTACTCATGGGTGATACTATTTATTTTATGGGCTAATCTGTCATTTGGCTGAAAAATGACCCCTGGGAGTGGTTTGAGTTCCAAGTGTAAAGATTAACTCAGGGTGATAGTTTCAGGGGTTCATCTAGCCTCTACCGGTCCAGTAAGTCTGTCCTTTTTTTAGGAATTTGAGTTTTGTTTTACATTTTTTCTCTCATTCTACCCAGAACCATCTATTGAGTCCCTGGTCGGAATGGTCGGTGGTGGTAGCTGGGCACCATCTAGTTCTTCTGGTCTCAAGGTAGGTGATGTCATTGTTTGTGTAGACTATTGGTTCTGTCTACTATTTTCTTTTTTGAGTCTTTGGTTTCCTTCTTTCTCTTTTGCTCTCAATAAATACTTTTTAAGCATATGTGCCAGGCACTCTTCTTAGTGGTCAAGATACAACTATGATATAACAGACAGAAATCCTGGCTCTTACGGCACTTACCTTCAAGTAGGGAAAAGTTGTCGTTGTTAGCTGCTGTTGAGTCAACCCAGACTCTTGGTGACCTCATGCACAATGGGATCGAACTGTTGTGATCCACAGGGTTCTCGTTGGCTGGTTTTTTCAGAAGAAGTCTGGAAGCTCTGCTGAAAACTGTTCAGCATCATATCAACATGCAAGCCTCCACTGACAGATTAGTGGTAGCCATGTGTGAGGTGCATTGGCTGGGAAGTAAACTTGGGAATCCTTCATGGAAGGCACTGAACCATCACTGCCCTCTAAGGGAAAGTGAACAGTAAAAAAAAAAAAAAACCACAAATATGTAAATTTTACAGTGTATTAGAGGATGATACGTTCTATGGAGAAAACAAATCAGGGAAGAGAGATACTGTGTAGTGAGGTAGCAGTTTCATTCATTCACTCATCCATTCATTTATTCCTTAATTAATTCAAACAAATAGTAATGAAAGCCAACCACATGCCAGGCACTGTTCTGAGACCTAGGGATAAAGCAGGCATCAACAGACAGAAATCTCTGCCTTTATGGAGCCGACATGCTACTGGGAGAGAGAGACAAGAAACAAAATAAATATAGAAAAATAGGGAGATGTTAGTGTAAAGCAGGGAGGGGGGATGGAAAAAATGAGTGGAGGTATTAAAATATTAGACAAGGAGGCCAGGTAAGTCTCACCAAGAAAGTGAAATTTAATTAAAGACACGGAGGAAGTGAGGAGGTAAGCCATGTGAACAAAAGGGGAAAAGATTTACAAGAACATCAAGTACAAAGGCACGGTTAGTTTGAGAGACAGCGAGAAGGCCAATGTAAGTGGGGGTAATGAGGAGGGGCAGAGCAAAAAGCAGGGCAGAGAGGTAAGGGTGATGAGGTGGGTTAGGGCCCTGGGGGTTACTGTGAAGAATTTGGCTTTTACTCTCAGTTTGGAGCAGAGAGATGACCTGAAAGAGTGGTTTGGGAGTCTACTGCGATCTTCCAGGCAATGGAAAATGGTGGCTTGGACTGGATCGATAGCAACAGAGGTGGGGAGAACTGGTGAGGTTCCGGATATATTTTAAAGCCACGGCCAACAGGACTTGTGATGTTTCAGCTATGTGGTGTAGTAAAAGCAAGTTGATTCCATTTTTGGCTTGAGCAGCTGGAAGAGTAGAATTGCTCTTTACCAAGATGGGGAAGACTCTGGGAGGAGCAAGTTGGTAGGAATATCAGAATTTCAGTTTCTCACGTGTAGAATTCAATTTAGGGTAGCTCGGCAAGGTTTCTCTGAAAAGGAGACAGCTAAGTAATGATGTGAAGACCATGAGGAAGCAAAACTTGGGAAGACTAAATGACAGGATATTTGAGAGAGCACCTAGCACAGTACGCTACCAGGCAAGTGTGGACCCAGTTAATTCCATTCCTTCATCTGCAAAGATCTTCTCATGCTTCTGGGGTGGGGGGTGCGGGAGCAGAAGGGGTGTGCAGAGGCTGATGCTTATTCATCTTTAACATCACCCTCTAGTGGGTAGACTGTACCTTGTCCATTGCAGTTGCTAAACATTTGCTGAATGCATGAGTGAAAAAATAAACACTCCTGAGCCTATCGCCCTAAGATACCCTTTAAACTTTGTACTGAAACCATGCCCAGAGGTCACCTTTCAGCTAAATAACAGATTGGCTCTTAAAATAAACGATATCATCCGTAAATACTGTGCTTCTTTAAAAAAATCATTTACTTGAGACCAAACGGTCAACATTTACCCTAAAGCAAAAATGAGAAGGTAAGGGGGGACAGGGAAGCTAGACGAATGGAAATGGAACAACCAGAAAGGAAATAAATGAGAATCTTGACCCACTGTGAAAAATGTAACCAATGTCACTGAACAATATGCATAGAAATTGTTAAAAGGGGAACCTAATTTGCTGTGTAAACTTTCACCAAAAACACAATAAAATAATATTTTTTTAAACAAACAAACAATAGTCATGGAAATTGTACCAGCCGGCTTTGCTTTCTCCCTCCCTTCCCAGGAAGATCTCCTAGGCAAGATGCCCTTGCATTCAAGGGAATGGGGCTGGAGGTCTCTATCCTCTAGCTTATAGGTATCACAGTGGGGGTGATTCCCCAAGTGTGGGTCCAGCTGCAGCAGAATCAGTGGGATGTTGTTAAAATACACATACCTGACCCTTTCCTGGAGCCCTGGTGGCACAGTGGTTAAGCATTCCACTGCTAACCAAAAGGTCGGCAGTTAGATTCCACCAGCTGCTCCTTGGAACCCTGTGGGATTCTATAGGGTCCTGTAGGGTCACTATGAGTCAGAATCAACTTGATGGCAATGAGTTTTGTACACTTTCCCAAACCTTCCCTGCCTGAATTCCCGGGAAGAACCAGGGTCTCTCTGCTACAGACTCCCGCAGTGAGGTTTTTGACACTCAAGTTTAAGAACTAGTGGCACTCAGAAAGATGGCCTTTCACTGACATTTTTCCTTGGGGGCAGATCATTTCTAGCCGTGATGCAGTGAATTACAGGCTCTCTGCAATTTTATGATAATGTGTGCTCATCACCTAATCAAACCACTCCAGTTGACTTAGAACCCAGCTGGCTCATGTCCCCACTCACATCGTCAGGTGATTGCTTCAGAAAAAGGACTTTTGCCAAATACCTCTCAGTTGAACTGTGTAGCTTAAGGAGTGAAGTATGAGGGAATTCGATAAGTGCCAAATCTCACTCTTAGTATTCTAGAAGTTTTACAAACAATGAATATGGTTCTATACCACAGTCTCAAGAAATAGGGCAGCACACCTATTTCACTCGCCACCAGAATGAAGCAAGAAACTCAGGTAGTTCCTTCACATTGCTCAGTGAGTCTGTACCACAAACAGGACTATAGGTTACCTGTTGACTTTTGGTATCATTTTTGGTAGGCCCTTTATGGCCCATGCTCCAAAGACGCTAAAACGTACACTCCACGAGGGCAATGTTGGAGTTGCTCACTGCTCTCTCCCCAGTGCTTACAGAAGTGTCTGGTACACAGTAGTCACTCGGTAAGTATCTGGTTGAGTGAATAAATGCATTCCACTTCCTGAAGCAGAGAATGAAGTTTACACACATTTCCACCTGCGGAGTATCACTGCTTCCTGTAGTTCACTTCCGTACACCTCACATCACCAGTTAACTACCCCTATGTAAGCCTGTGGTGCAGTGGTTAAGAGCTTGGCTGCTAACCAAAAGGTCAGCAGTTCGAATCCACCAGTCGTTCCTTGGAAACCCTATGGGGCAGTTCAGCTCTGTCCTATAGGGTTGCTACGAGTTGGAGTTGACTCGATGGCAATGTCTTGGGTTTTTTGATTTTGGTATATAAGTCTGTAGGAGCCCTGGTGGTGCAATGGTTAAGATCTCAGCTGCTAACCCAAAGGTCAGAAGTTCAAACCCACCAGCCTGTCCATGGGAGAAAGACGTGGCAGTCTGCGTCCTAAAGATTTACAGCCTTGGAAACCCTATGGGCCAGCTCCACTCTGTTCTGTATGGTTGCTATGAGTCGGAATTGACTCGACAGCAACAGGTTTGGTTTTTTTAATATAAGTTTGTGTAGTTTTCACTTAAAATATAACTTTCTGGTGACCCCATAAAAAATTGGCAGAAATTCTCAGAAAGGATGATATTGTAATTGGTCTTGCGGGGGATTCATGGAGGGATAAATTTCACATTATTCATGTTTCCAGATGGGCTTTCGTCCCCAGAGCAGTCATTCCAGAGCCTTTTCTCAGTGTTAAGTTTACTCCAAGATATATAAATAGTGATTTAGGGCTGGATTGCTCCTACCAAGAGCTCCCCTGATTTGGTGCAGGATGGGAAGCAGGACAGAAGAAGAGGCAGCTGGGAAGCAGGAGGAGGGGCTGGCTCCCACAGGGAGGGCACTCTATGTGAGCGATGACCCCGGTCTGTAGTTTCTCTCTGGAGGATGAGGGCTGAGTGGGGCACGAGCTGGGGGACTAGCTAGAAATGGTCCTTCCTGACCGCTCTTTCTCAAGTCGTCCCATACGTTTTCCTCACAGCCTCTTTATTCCATTAAAAAAGTCGTTGAGTTGATTCCAACTCAGAGCAACCCCATGTTTCACAGTAGAACTGTGCTTCATAGGGTTCTTAATGGCTGATTTTTTGGAAGTAGATCACCAGGCTCTTCTTCTGAGGTGCCTCTGGGTGAATTCGAACTTCTAACCTTTCAGTTAGCAGCTGGGGGCTCATCCAAGGACTCCTGTTAGCAGGCACCAGGATCTGAGTTCATCTCATTTATTTGTTTGATTGCTTGTTACTACTCATCTCTCCCTACTAGAATGTAGGAGCCCAGGTGGCGCAAGTGGTTTGGGGTTGGCTGCCAACTGAAAGGTTGGTGGTTTGAACCCAACCAGTGGCTCTGCAGAAGAAAAACTCTGGTGATCTGCTTCTGTTAAGATTATATAAAAACTCTATGGAGCCACAAAAACCCTATGGAGTAGTTCTACTCTCTAACACCTGGGGTCACCATGAGTTGACAGCCAACCTGATGGCAACTAACAATAACAACTCTACTAGAATATACGCTCCTTGAGAGCAGGGACCTTGTCTATCTTATTCACTGAAGTGCCCCAGCATTTAGCAGAGGCTGATACATAGGTGGAAACCCTGGTGGCATAGTGGTTAAGTGCTATGGCTGCTAACCAAAGGGTCGGCAGTTCAAATCTGCCAGGCGCTCCTTGGAAACTCTATGGGGCAGTTGTACTCTGTCCTATAGGGTTGCTATGAGTCGGAATCGACTCGATAGCACTGGGTTTGGTTTTGGGGTTTTTGATACATAGGTACCAGTTGATTTCTTGAGTGAATTAGTATGTATCATATTTCCTAAACACTCTAGGGTTTTCTGGGATATCTATGACTGTTACCAGTTTGCTAATGGTTTGATAAACCCAAAACTTAACCTGTTGCCTTTGAGTTGATGCCAACTCATAATGACCCTACAGGACAGAGTAGAACTGCCCCATAGGGTTTCCAAGGAGCGGTTGGTGGATTTGAACTGCTGATCTTTTGGTTAGCAGCCGTAGCTTTTAACCACTGTACCACCAAGGCTCCATAACACGTTAAAATCTTATCTGAAAACATGGTATACGACACTGGGCCCCAACACCTAGTATGCGCTCAATATTTTTTTGTTTAATTGACTTGAACTGAATGAACACCAGACCGGTGACTGGAGAAATCACATGTGACCAAAGAATACCACTCATGGTGGGGACAGTGACTGCAGAAGAAGAGTCCATGATGGCTGCTTGTTAAAAGAACTGATGTTGTTTTACTTCTCCTTACTGGAAACGCATGGTGATGGCAGGGCCCAGCGAGAGTGGTGCCGCTCCAAAAATGAAATGGCCCATAACAGGGACAGGGCTGGTGGAAAAGTGATGGAAGGGTGATGGTGCAGCAGTCTTGGGCTTGATGTCATACTGAGACTGGGTGTTAGTAAGGTGGTGCCCTTCTGAAATACGTTTAGTAGCTGCACTTGCTGAATTGACAATCTCTCTGTTTAAAACTGACAAGGAGAAAATGAAAGTTCCCCTTGTTTTTTGTGTCACCCATGAATAACCAATTGCTTGGCAGCCAGTTGAAATTCATATTTCCTTCGTCAGGTTTTTAGCAGCTATAAAGATCAGGTTAACGTAAGTCTCCCCTCTCTTTACCCTCTCGGCTATCTAGCTAGATATATTTGAATTTCTTTTTATATAAATCTTTTTTTTTCCAATCTGTTTGACAGCCCAGTATCAGCAATGGCATATTATTTTCACAGATGTTGCATGTCAGAAAAAAAAAAAAAATGCTACTGCTATTTAACTATAGAGACATAAAGAGCCACTTTGCCTGTATCCAAACCTTTTTGTGACTTAAGGTCAAAGCTTGCTTTTCTCTCCATGGAATGATCATTGTGAAAAGTAAAAAAAAAAAAAAAAAGATTTGTCAAGGACTAGGAATTTGAGAGTTTTGTAACCCTGCTGGAATGGGATGTTCTAAGCATTGTGCAATGGAGTTTTCCGTCCATGTAAATTCACTTACAGACCCTAAGCCATGCAAGTGTGTCGCTGACTCATGGAAAAGAAGACTCATTTCACGCGCACGTTTTTCACCCCTGCTAAACACCTGGCCTCTCTTCCTCTCTCTTTTCAGCTCCGCAGAATGATCAAACCTCAGAAGAGGGGAAAACAGAAAACCTTGAACCCTCTCTTCGTGCCTCTTCCTGGTCCAAAACTTACACAGCATTGCAGCAGAGAACCACTTACTGGCAGCTGTAGCCACAGCCCTTCTAGCCACATCTCAGAGAAATGGCCGAGTAGGGAGTTAAAGAGTTGTCTCTAGGTTTTGCAAACAATGCCTTGGGAACACGGTCGGTCATCACCCCAGACAATGGATGAGAACTAGAGAGCAGGATATGAATTTTTCTCACCTCCAAGAAACCCAGGAGAGAGACTCCCCTAAGGTCTCTAGGAAATTTTCTTCTAACCCCTGGGTCAGAGCATAGCTCAATATGAATTTTAATTGGCCGCCAAGCAATTGCTAATTCATCTCTGACTTGGACAGAAAAACAATTAAAGAAATGAATTTAGCAGAAAGGAAAAAAATGTTTTACATGAGCCTGATTCTACAGCTGCTGAAAGCCCCACAGAGGGGGTGGTAAATAACCATACAGACCTACGGCATGTTCTTTTTCAGAACTTTCTGCTCGAAGAGGAGGCTGGAAAACTGCGAGATTCATTTTGGATTATAAATCTTTTAGCCTACAAGGGAGTTACTCTGCTACTGCCAGAAAAAAAAAACAGGCCAAACCAATTGTGGGATGTTGTGAGACAAGGCAGAGTGACAGGGGAAGGCTGAAGGGACAGGGCCTGAGAGGGCTCTCCGTCACACCGTAACAGTCACATGAAACCGAGGCCCACTTAACTTTGATTTGAGAAACGGGAGTCCCCTGTCTCTAGCCATGCTTCCGACATAAGTCCTTGTGGGCTTTAGAGGATCCTACAGGGTCCCTGGGTTGTAGAAATGGTTAAGTGTTTGACTACTGACCAAAGGTGCCTTGGAATTAAGCCTGGTGATGTGCATCTGAAAGGTCCCAGCCTTGAAAATGCTGTGGAACGCAGTTCCGCTCCGCTTACACAGCATTGTCATGAGTTGGAATTGACTTAATGGCAACTAACAACAACTTAATCCCTAGCAGTTCCTTACATTTTCTTCTTCTCAAATTTCTGACTCTTCTTTCCTCAAACTTATTTTTTTCTCTCTTTCTCGTACGGGATCCCTGTTACATATAAAAATCAAACCCATTGCCATCAAGTCAATTCTGATTCATAAAATATCACAAGTCATAGTTAGATCACCAAACATCCAAATACCTGTAACGAAAATGAGCATCCTTTCTGGGAATTTGTGCTGCTTGACAGACATTGTTGACCAGCTTCTTCAAACTGCACTCCTAATCGCTTTTGACATTGTCTTCCTTTTTATTATCAAGGAAGGAAAGAAAAATCCTCAATCTCTGTTCCCCTTACAGTTAGTGGGAGCCATGTGACCCAAATTTTGGTCAATTAGATCTAAGAGGAAGTTGACCGGCTTATAAGAAAGCTTTTACTTGTCTGCTCAGGCAGGAAGGGTGTGGTGCGGTGTGTGTGTGTGTATGTGTGTGTGAAAACCATATTCTGCTTTTGTTCTGCCTAGACTACAGCTATGATCTCTGAAGACGCGGCAGCCATCATATAACCAAGGTGATAAAACAAGGACCTAACGATGTTGAGAAAAAAGCTAGAAAGGCCCTGGGTTCTTGATAACATTGTTGAGTCACTTTATAACCTTCCTTGGAATATCTATCTTTGTACTTCTTCTTATGCAAGAAAAATAAACTTCTTTGACCCTCTTCTCATCAGAGGAAAAAAAACAAACCCATTGCTGTTGAGTCAATTCTGACTCATAGTGACCCTATGGGACAGAGTAGAACTGCCCCATAGAGTTTCCAAGGAGCGCCTGGTAGATTTGAACTGCCGACTTTTACAGTTAGCAGCTGTAGCACTTAACCGCTGTGCCACCAGGGCTTCCACTCTTCATCAGAAGTCTAAAATCCCTCCCCTTGGTTATGGGTCAGATTTAGTGAGTTGCTTCTAACAAATAGAATAGGGAAAATGTGATGCTGAGGGAAAGCTGATACAGCTTCTTTCTGTGTGTGTGTGTGCGTCTCTCTTCCTCTCTCTCCACATGCCTTGGGAGCCGTTAGTTGACATGTAAGAAGTCTAACTACCCAGAAGCCGCCATGCTAGAGAGACCAAGTGGAGAAACCACAAAGAAATAGATAACCAAGGAGTCCTAGATACAGCTGTTTGAATCTTCCCAGGCACCAGACAAGTGGGTGAATGAGTCTTTAGATGTTTGCAGACCCCACTCATTTGAGGCAAAGGGGGGGAGTGCAGGGGGAGATGGGCTCCCCTGCAGAGCCAAACTGCAGATTTGTTAGCAAAATGAATATTGTTTTAAGCCACAAAGTAGTGGGTATTTTTTTTTTTTTTAATGTAGCAATAGATAAACAGAGCAGCCCTATTAGCTTAAGGTTTTTTTTTATTGCTAGTCAGGTATTCTGCATGGGTAGCCAGAAGCATTCCTATCTGACAAATGTTACAATGTTAATGAGGAGAAATAAGTATCATAATCCTACCAAAATAATAAAAGATGTATCTTTAGTGTATTCACCTCATTTCATGACAAAGTTCAATTTTATATCCTGACAAGTTCACACTTAGAGCTACTGTGTAGCCATTTTTATGAAACATAAATACATGAAACATATGACAGAAATTTTACAGTAACAGATTTCTATAATCAAAAACCTTGACCAGACTAAATATGTTTCCTCTAACTTTTTATTATTAGAATTAATATCAATTCATTCACCGAGCACTCACTGTGTGCTAGGTGCTAGGGACACGGTAGTGAGCAAGCCAAGTCATTGACACAAGACTCCTGTCCTCAGAGCTTACATTCTAGCAGGGGAAGACAGACGATAAAAATGCAAATGAATATGTTAATATGACAATTTCAGATAACAGTGTTATGAAGGAAGCACACAGTATTGAAAAGTGAGGGAGATGGAGAAAAGATAGTTAGATACTAGTGATGGGACCAAGAGGCCCAGCCATGTGATGTTCTAGGATAGAAATGGTTCAGATCAAGGGAATAGCTAGTGCAAAAGCCCTGAGGCCAAAAAAAGCACAGAAGCTTCCAGAAAAGAAGCATAGAGTAGTACTAGATGAAGGCAGAAGGGCAGATCACTTAGATCCTTGTAGGCCATAGAAAGGAATTTAGATTTTATTGTAAGTGCAGTGCTAAGCCATTTGAAGTTTATCAACAGGTCATTGTTAGGTGCCGTCAAGTCAATTCCTACTCATAGTGACTCTTATGTACAACAGAACAAAACACTGCCCAGTCCTGCACCATCCTCACAATCATTATGCTTGAGCCCATTGTTGCAGCCACTGTGTCAATCCATCTCAGTGAAGGTCTTCTTCTTTTTTGCTGAGCCCCTACTTTACCAAGCATGATGCCCTTCTCCGGGGACTGATCCCTCCTGATAACATGTCCAAAGTATGCGAGACATAGTCTCGCCATCCTTGTTTCTAAGGAGCATTCTGATTGTACTTCTTCCAAGACAGATTTGTTCATTCTTTTGGCAGTCCATGGTATGTTCAATATTCTTCAACCCCACCACAATTCAAAGGCATCAATTCTTCTTCTTCGGTCTTCCTTATTTATCATCCAGCTTTCTGATGTATATAAGGCAATTGAAAACATCAAGGCTTGGGCTAGGTGCACCTTAGCCTTTAAGGTGACATCTTTGCTTTTCAACACTTTAAAGGTGTCTTTTGCTGTAGATTTGCCCAGTGCAACGAATCTTTCGATTTCTTGACTGCTGCTTCCATAGATGTGGATTGTGGATCCAAGTAAAATGAAATCCTTGACAACTTCAATGTTTTCTCTGTTTATCATCATGTTACTTATTGATCCAATTGCGAAGATTTTTGTTTTCTTTATGTTGAGGTGTAATCCATGCTGAAGACTGTGGTCTTTGATCTTCATCAGTAAGTGCTTCAAGTCCTCTTCACTTTCAGCAAGCAAGGTTGAGTAATTTGCATAACGCAGGTTGTTAATGAGTCTTCCTCCAATGCTGAAACCCCATTCTTCTCCATATAGTCCAGTTTATTGGATTATTTGCTCAGCATACAGATTGAATAAGTATGGTGGAAGGATACAACCATGATGCACATCTTTCCTGACTTTAAACCTATTAGTATCCCCTTGTTCTGTTCAAAAGACTGCCTCTTGATCTATGTACAGACTCCTCATGAGCACAATTAAGTGTCTGGAATCCTCATTCTTCACACAGGTTAGTGACAGGATATGATTAATATTTTTTTTAACAGACCACAATGTGGAGAATGGACAACAGAAAGGCAAGAATTGAAGCAAGGAGACTAGGTAGAAGCTTGTGAGAGTGGTCAGGAAGAGATGATTGCCATTTGAATACAAGTGCAATGGAGGTGGTGAGGAGCTATAACATGTGGGATATATTGGGAACCTATTTTGCGATGGAGCTGATGGGAATTGCATGCAGTGCTGATGGATTTCCTCCTAAACTAGAAAGGCTAATTATGAATTTATGTGAAACTCAATGACTTTGTCATCATTCGGATGTATCATTCTGTTGTCCCCTTGGCCTATGTTTATGGTATTTGAAGGAGAAACCAAAGGAACATAGGGGTGTGGACACTAAGAGTTTAAAGACAAAGCCAGATGTGTCCTATAAATCATTTCAAACAGGCATCTTTAATTAATGCCCCCTCTGGGTGTATTGCAACAAGCTCTGGGGCCCTCCTTCTGGTGCCATCCTCCAGCTCTAGGTTCCTTTTATTCTAAATCAGAGCACTAGGATTTGGATTACTTAGGATTTAGCATGAATCATCCTTAGAGGACTAAAGGGGAGGGGTAATGAATGCTACTAATTAGACTGCTAAATATTCTCTGTAACTAGAGGATATTTGGTTGCAATTAGAAAGCTTAGGCAATTATCTCTTTATTATGTATGATTCTTATTTACATGATCCACATGGGCATTTAGGACTGGTTAGCTCAGACAGTTGGATGCCCAGGCTAGTGACATCATCATGGATTCTGGCCCTGTAGATTCCTTCTATTCTAGGCCTTCAGGCTCTATCTCTTATAGTACAAGATGACCACCAAGTCTGGAAACATAGATAGTATTATTTTATCATGTAATATTTATGAACCATGTAGTATGTGTTTACTTGTGTTTCCAGAATTTGGTGGCCTTCCGGGAGACATTCTTTGGGTTGTCTTTACCAAAAATCAATATTCTGGCCCTCAAACCATTCTACCTTCTAGAGAAGTGTGCTTGATCTACATGGTGGCTCCTAGAGACTGTGATATGTGGCTTACCTCTCTGGCCTCAGACGATTGGGCAAGAGTTGAGCACTTGATCCAAGCTGGGACAATAGATTCTCTCTCCCAGGAGTAGGAATGGAGAGATAGCAAGTCAGACTGTGCTAATGGCTGGAACAGTCACAAGTCCATTCGGTGGTTGTGGTCCAGCCACATTCAGCCCTGTGGACAGAGAAGCAGAAAAGCTGAACTCTAGTGTTAGAGAATGAAGCAGACGTGCAAGAAAAAGCAGAGGGGAGATGGACCAAGAGTACACCTGGGGGATGTGGATGCTTTTCAGTTTAAAATCCCAGCCCTTTCTAAGATCTTGCTGTAGTTCTGCCCTTAGCTCCTTGACACACTCCTGTATCCCTACAGCAAATTCCCTCTTTGTGCTTCAGCCAAGTCTGATAGGTTTCTGTTATTTGCCACCAAAGAGTGTCAACTAATACAACTTTAAATCTTGTCCAATGTCTCCCCAGGGAACACGGTTGGTCATGATACCCAAAATAGAAACCAAACCCATTGTCTTTGAGTCAATACCGACTCATAGTAACCCTATCGGACAGAGTATAACTGCCCCATAGGGTTTCCAAGGAGTGGCTGGTGGGTTCAAACTGCTGATCTTTTGGCTAGCAGCCAAATGCTTAACCACTGCACCACCAGGGCTCCATTGGTCATGACCAAAAAAAAAAAAAAAAAAAACCAAACCCAATGCCATCAAGTTGATTGTGACTCATAGTGAACCTATAGGACAGAGTAGAACTGCCCCATAGAGTTTCCAAAGAGCATTTGGCGGATTCAAACTGCTGACCCTTTGGTTAGCAGCCATAGCACTTAACCACTATACCACCAGGGTTTCCACTGGTCATGATAGGCCAAAACAAACAAATAAGCCCATTGCCATCAAATCAATTTCAACTCATAGATACCCTATAGCAACCCTATTGGACAGAGCAGAACTGCCCCATAAGGTTTCCAAGGGGCAGCTGGTGGATTCAAACTGCCAACTTTTTGGTTAGTAGCCAAATACTTAACCACTGTGCTACCAGGACTCCAAGAATCAGGTAGGCATGTGTAAATAAGCATAAATCCATTGGCACAGCCCAGGAAACAACTTAAGAATGCCCTCTTCTAGAATGGCAGCTGTGGCATCATCTTTGGACACAAAGGGCAGAACAGGGAAAGCTCCTCTTTCTGATCCAAAATTGGCTTTTTTTCTAATAGAAAAGAGCTTCCCAGATGTATTGACAAAAGGCTCTGCTTGCTATAAGAAAAAACATTTCAAATCCTTACACTCCAGCAGATCAGCACGAAAATAAAATGTTTTCTTGAGATACACTCGTCTGAAATGTCTTCATAAATTGTTTGCACTGCCCTTTACTAAAACTGTCTTGGTTGAGTATAATCAAACAGAACTGCTTTCTTAGACTTGGTTCTACGTACCAAAAAACAAACAAACAAACAAAAAACCATTGCCGTCGATTCGATTCTGACTCACAGTAACCCTATAGGACAGAGTAGAACTGCCCCATAGGGTTTCCAAGGAGCAGCTAGTAGCTTTGAACTGCTGACCTTTTGGTTAGCAGTCGAGCTGTTAACCATTGTGCCGTCAGGGCTCCTGGTTCTATGTACAATGATGACAAATTATACTTTGTTTGATGACAAGGGTATTGTTTCTGACATTTTAAATAGTTAGCAAGAAGGGGAGAATGAGGGGCAAAAAAAAAAAAAAAAAAATGGCAGAAGACTAAATATAAACGTGAACGGTAAGGACAAAGAAAAGGGAAAGGCTAACAACCAAAATAGCAAACAAGGAGCAATGGGTAGATGAGTCAGTGAGTTCCTGAAGGCAAGGGCCACTTTGCCCAGAGCCAGGCACAATGCCTAGAATAGAACAGGAAATAAATAAATGCTTATTGAGTGAACTGAATGAATGAACAAATGATTGAAATGATTAATTAAATGAAGGCCAGAAAACTATATTAAAAAATACCCATTGCTAATAGGACATGGATTAGTTGCTGTCAAATTTAAGTAGTAAATCCTCCTGAATGCGTCCACCCCAATTACAATCCAATGTAGCCTCCGGATATAAAAATTAAAATTATAAAAGCTTGTCAAGCTCCCACAGTTAATGCTGTTATACCATTTCAAATATAAATATAAGCCACAACCCAGAGACCTTGACCTTCCCACCATATATATGAACAGGTGAGTTCACTCTGTGCCTTCAGGTAAGTCCTCCTTTATGGGAGCACCTGTGATATTCTAAAAGCTGCTCTGCTCTGGTCTGGTTGTCCATCCCCATAAATGACAGTCTGGGAGGAAGTGCCTCTGACCTGCAGTCACCAGCCTGGTGCCAGCCCTGTCACGGGGCACAGGGAACTGCTGCCACCCCCTTTTAATTACAGTCTCTGGAAGAAGAGGCCGAACCCCCTCTGAATGGAGAAAGGCTGGTTTCTTCATCTTATTAACAATAACATATCCCAGTGCTCCAGTAATTACAGACCTATTCCTGAAGCAATCAAATTGCTTATTTGAAAGAAAGACTGTTTCCTTTCCCTAATGAACGTGAACAGTTCCCCAGAGCCCAAAGGTGATGGGTATGAATGCCCCACTGTAACAATGAAAGGCGATTATAAATAAATGACACAGAGCTGCTCTGTT
Organism: Loxodonta africana; assembly: GCF_030014295.1. Taxonomy (NCBI): domain Eukaryota; kingdom Metazoa; phylum Chordata; class Mammalia; order Proboscidea; family Elephantidae; genus Loxodonta; species Loxodonta africana. The sequence goes on from NC_087362.1 coordinate 18,688,237, forward strand.
CTTAAAAATCACCCCGCAAGCAATTTGAGAGACATGCATAGAGATGGGACTCATGAGATTTTTGTTTTAATTATTCTGCCCGAAGGAAAACGATACTTCGTTCTTCGCTGGCACCATCGTACAGAGAAGCTCAAAAAGACTTCGAAAGCATAATCTCTTCATCCTTCTCAAATCACTGCCACGGTTGCTCTCATTTTTTTAGAAGGGGAAACTGAGGCTCAGATAGATAGGCACCTCTGTTCTTCACAGGCTCTTTAACCAGTTGTTGTCAAGTCCATGCTGACTCATGGCGACACTGTGTGTCAGAGCAGAACTGTGCTCCACAGGGTTTTCAATGGCTGATTTTTCAAAAGTAGATAAAAAAAAAAAATTTTTTTTTTTTTTAGATCACTGGGCCTTTCTTCCAAAGCACCTCTGAGTGGACTTGAACCTCTAACCTTTTGGTTAGCAGTGAGTACGTTAACCATTTGCACCACCTAAGGACGCCTTAGCAGGATCTTTAAAGGCTTGTAATCTCCCCTACTCAACTGCTCTGACAATTGTTTATATTTAAAAATCGATCAAAAAAAGGAGAGAAATTACCAGAAGGTTATGAAGAAGAGGGTGAACTTTTATAAGCTGCCGACTTCTCCAAATATGTTTTAAGTTGTGTGTATGATTGCAGACACATGTCTAAGTATGTCTTGTTTGGGGTTCAGGTAACAGTAAGAACAGAAAGATGGAAAAAGGCAGGGTATTTCCAGACGACTTTAAAGCGTTGGGAGAAGGCAGCTGCTGAACACTGGAGTAACCAAGCTTCAATGAAGGTAGCAGCATACGAGTGAGAGGGCTTGGGACAGCCAGAAATTGGAAGTAGAGGGGGACTGATGAAACAATCTAAATTACCATTTTCTCAGACCAGAATACCCTTGGAATAAAACATTTTAGAGTTTAAAGAAAAAAACTCTGCCACTGTTTGATACAAGGCCCCATCTCAGTCCAACTGCTACTCAGAACGGCAGTTTATAATTAATATTTTATTCCGAGGTTGTACTGCAGATCACCAACAATGCCCTCTGAAGACCATATTGAAAAACCAACTTGCTACTCTTTGCCATTTAAAAAAAAAGAAAATCGAATCCATTTGAAATTCATAGACACGACTCTGCCACTGCAGAATTCCCGACAAGATAGGCCAAAAATTCCTCAGGAGCCCAGATATTTCTATTATTTCCAGGGGTTCTTTACTGCAGTATTAAGTTATCAGTGCTTCTTAGATGAACTTCTTGATTCTAGATGACATGTGCCGTTGCATCACTTTTATGTACAGTCCTTAGCCATACGACATTCATCAGGAGTTGGCAGAATTTCCCTAAAAAAACACAGAAGAGTCTCATTTCTGCTTACTTCTAAAGGCAGAGAACACAGAAAATTATTTAGAAGAGTTGCTAGAATTTGACGATCTATAATGCTTGACAGTTGCAAGGGAATCGACTAGTCACTTCAACCAAATCAAGAGCTCATTTAATAAAGAGATCAGTTTAACTAATCGTCTGGTTGATGGATCAAATCAATGAACCAATTTTATTTTGGTTTCCCATTTGTTTCTGACATTGCGTAGGCCCAACCCAAATTAGGCAAGCCAAGCAAGCTATAGACTAATAAATCTTGTCAATGCCTAAGGAAAAGAAGTGGGCAATGTGTTTGAAAGTGTGAAAGGCAATATGAAAAGCAGAGACTCATTAAAGAATTGGTTGGCGTTAAACGGGTTAAGCTCACCAGAAAAAAAAAAAAATTAAAGAAAAGGCCCTTCTTCCCAGGGAATGAAGTCTCTGTAGAAATTGATTATGTGGATCATCCCTCTGGGCCTTGGAACAATTAACTCTCAGAAAATTAGAGGACAGGATTTGTGCTTCTGGGGATTCAAATCTAACAGGTGTTGGCTATGCTTTCAGAAATGGTTCACTCCTTCCAGCCTCTCATTTTTTCGGATGCTTGCCCCAGTGGGGTAAACCCAAACCCATGAGAGTTAAAGATTTCGAGTCATAGAGAGCCTGAATAATTGGATTCTTGGAAGCCATTACTGTTGCGAGATTCTGCCACAGATGTACGTCTTGGGGTGTTTTCAGTCAAAGGGAAAAAAAATCCCTTCTGTTGAGAGAGGACAAGAACTAAGTTGCTGCTTTTCCTAAAGTGGGTGATGGAGAGGAGCCTATACGTCTTTCCTGTCCTTTTACTAACTTCACTCTTAGGACAACATGAACACTGGGACAAGAAAACCAGGCGCTTACCTTCCAGACATCTGAGAAAAATAAAATGGGATCTCCGCGTAGTGGGGGGGGGGGGGGTGGTGGGTAGTAGGTGTTCACAGAAAGCCGAGAGAGCACAAAGGAAAAGTGGCAAAGGAGAGCAATTTCCTCATTTTACCTGCTGAGATAGATTAGATGTATTTATGCCAGGATAGAAAACAAAGATAGGTGTTATTAAACTGATGAAGGACGATCTGACGGAGAGTTAATTAAGGATCTTGAGTGTAAGGAGCCAGCGAAATAGATATCTTCTCAGCTGTGTAGGAGGAGGAAGGTGTGGGAAAGGTAGAGCGGGGCGGGAGGGCGAATGCTTTTCTCGCCAGGAGTCAGCACATTCTTTCTTCAGGGTGAAAGACTTGACATGTTTTGAAATTAAAATGATGAATATTGTATATTATTAGCAGCTAATGTGAGATTCCTTCTAGGAAGAGACTCACCTTTGGGAGAACTGGTTCTTTGAGGCCCGTGGGTAGGAGTTGAGCCTCCAGGGTTTGTAAGCTAGGCTGGGGCCCAGCTTTTAGAGGCCAGGGGGAGGCAACATGGCCTAACAGAGCTGTGACCTGAGAGGACAGGCAAGAAGGAGGGAAGAAGACAGGGGACTGGAAGACCATTGTGTGCTTTGTACTGCGTGATGTAACTCCTCCCCGTGGCCCTCCAAATCTTTGGAGGTAGTTGCTAAAACTGATAAAATGTTTAGTTTTACATTTTAAAACCAACAAAGGTGATCACGTAAGAGTGGAACAGAGCCAGAAGGTGTGATGCTGGGTCTGGAGGCAGAGGCACCTCTAAGACTGTAAGTCCATGATGTGGGCACAGGAATGGCATCAGGCCCCAGCTGACGTCTGCATTACAGAGTAAACTAGAGCTTATGCCATGTTTTAATATGTGGCTGCAAAGATCAACACACAATACAACCGACTTCCACCTGAAGAAGAGAGGACCACTTTTCGCTATAGACATCTACTTCCAGCCATGATTCTTACTTAAGAATATACATTGACACAGCCTTTTTTGGAGGGAGATTTGGCAGTATCTATCAAAAGTTCAAATGAACACACCTTCCAACTCAGTAATTTCACTTCAAGGAATTTGCCCTGTACAAGAGCTCACGCATATGTATAAATATGTTAGTTCAGGGTTTTTTTTTACAGCATGATTTGTAATATCATAAACTTGGGAACAACTTGATTGTCCATAAATAAACAGGGGAATGGTTAAATCGATTATTATACAATTGTATAGAAAGATCTCCAAGATATATTGAGAAATGATTTTTAAATGTTGGAATAAGACCAATAGTATTATCCCACTTACATTTAAAGAAACCTCCAGGCTAAATCCTACGTGCCCACTTACCTACTGAAGCAGGGTGGAGTAGTGGTTATAGGAAGGAGCTCTGGAGCTAGCCTACCTAGGTTTCAAATGCTGGTTCTGTCACAGACTAGCTGTGCATTTTCCTTCCCAAAAGATACAAAGATAATAATAGTGCCTATGACGTAGCTGTAAAGAGTCAATCAGTGAGGACAAACCAGACACTCGAAACAATGACTGTTATGATTACTGCTTATCTACTTCTGTATTGTTTAATTTTTTTTTTTTTTTACCAAAATCATGAGCAAATAAATCTATTTCCAGCTTAGGATGCTGCTCCACCACCACCCATGGACCTCTGCCCTCTTGCTTAAAGCAAAGGCCAGGAGGACGTGTGTATTTAGTACAAGCCATAGAATAGTCACTCCTTTAAATCTCCTGAACAGTACAGCAAAAATGCTAGCTTTAGTACCAACGGAATTCTGGCAAAAAGACTTAGGGGAAGTTCCTATTTTAGAACTTATATCTAAATCAAAGCCCAGCAGGCAATTCAGAGAGCAAGAAGCAGGGTCTCTCTGAAGCTGAGACATTTTAAGGGGAAGGGAAGAGGAGGGAGGGAAGGAAGGAAGGAGAAAGGGAGGGAGGGCTGCAAGGGAAGGGAGAAAGGAAGAAAGCAAGAAAGAAAAGGCTAGATTGAAGGAGAAGAAGAAGAAAGGAAGGAAGAAATGGGAGAGAGGGGTGGAAGGGTAAGAAAGGAAAAAAGGGGAAAGGAAGGGCTAGATGGAGGGAAGGAGGGAGGGAGAAAGGAAGGAAGAGGGGAAGAAAAAGTTAGAATGAAGGAGGAGAAGAAAAGGAAAAGGAAGAAGGAGGAGGAGGAGAGGGAGAAAAAGAAGAGAGAATGGTAAGGACAGGCAAAGAAATGCGCAAGTGTGAGGTAGATGGGTCACCTCAAAGATTACAGAGATCAAGCCTAAATTGTTCAAGTTAAAACAGAACATGTGTTAAGTCTTTTAACAACAACAACAAAAATCAAGAAAAAACGAATAGAAGCATTTGTGATTTCTTTTTTTTTTCCCCATTTAGTCGTACTCTAAGTTGAGGTCAAATATATGGCAACGCTGCAGAACTGTGTGGTTCCACGCTGTCCCTCCAGGTGAGCCCATCGCCTCCTCCCCCAGCTGTGAGCACAGTCCCAGACTCTAGGATGCTGGCCAGTCATTGGTTCAGGACTATTTAACAAGCCTTGGAGATGGCAAACAGAAAGCTCAGGTTCCCTCCATGTCCTTGTCAGAAGACAGAAATGCAAATCTGGCATTTGCCAAGCCTTGCAGAATGAAAGAAGCAGTATTGAACTTCCGTCTATTCTTTTCTTTCTTGTGAATTTCTGTCTTTTCAAAGGGAATATTTAAAATCTCGAATGCTACAGAATTGCCAGATATGAGGTTGATAATACAGCATTTTGCCAGTGTATATTTCCAAATATTTCAAGAATGTTTTGTATGCTTCTATGCTCTGTTAACGAAGTGATTCAAAAGGGGTAAGCAGAGTATGGCCTCTTCAAGATGGCAATTTTGCTTCTGATAACTTTCCAGAAAAATTAAATGTGTTGTGAAGGATAAATTACAGTTTGAGGCGAGTCATCCTGTTAAAATGTCACTCCTTTCCTTCAGCAACCAACTTCCTGTCTCGTTAAGCCAGTTGACTGGATCTATCCAGACAATTATGATAGTGATTTACTACCTCAGTGCTCAATTGTGGGGAGCTAAAGGGTGGGGGAGGGGAAATAACATTCTCATCTTCTCTGTCTCTTGGAGGAAGAAACCATCAAGTCCTCAGCTGTAGCATTAAACACAACAGTAGAAAGCAGAGACACAGTAAGGCATTTTCCCTGCTGTTACGAGCTGAGATATAAAATGAAATTTATTTGCAACAATCTGATAGAGAAAATTGAGTCCTGGGAATTGATGTCCCAGAAAGCCTTTCAAGTCAGCCAGGAGCTACTATAGGACGTGACTCACACAACAAAATATGAAAGTCAGAGGAAGAAAAAAAAGAAAATCGAGCTTTGACATTTTCTGCGGTGACTGTTAAAGATAATGGAAATGACCAATTTGCACAATATGAATTGTGGTCACAATTCCAGTCTTCCTCTGAACGAGTCTCTTATAACAGTTGGATAACTTGGGCCCTTAAACTGGTGCTATGACTCAGCTGTTTACCTTTTTTTTTTTATTAACTTTTATTGAGCTTCAAGTAAACGTTTACAAATCAAGTCAGACTGTCACATATAAGTTTATATACACCTTACTCCATACTCCCACTTGCTCTCCCCCTAATGAGTCAGCCCTTCAGTCTCTCCTTTCGTGACAATTTTGCCAGCTTCCAACTCTCTCTACCCTCCCATCCCCTCTCCAGACAGGAGATGCCAACACCGTCTCAAGTGTCCACCTGATATAATTAGCTCACTCTTCATCAGCATCTCTCGTCTACCCACTGTCCAGTCCCTTCCATGTCTGATGAGTTGTCTTTGGGAATGGTTCCTGTCCTGGCCCAACAGAAGGTATGGGGACCATGACCGCCGGGATTCCTCTAGTCTCAGTCAGACCATTAAGTATGGTCTTTTTATGAGCTGTTTACTTTTTTAAATGCAGTCCTGCTGTAGATGGGATGGCAAATAAACCAAATTTCCAAACCTCTCCTTTTCCAAAAGGTTTAATCCTAATAATCGATATCAAATAATTGTGATAGTTCTAGCATTTCACGTTTTATTTCTTAAATTCACTGAAAATTACCACTGAAATTTGAAGATACAATAGTCCCAAGATTTCATTTTAAAATGAGAGTGGAAATTAGAAGTTTATATTAAGTTTCATTTATTCAGTTATTCATTCAGCAGACAATGTTTGTTGCACTTTTAATGTATGTATGGCACTGCTGGAGCCCTGGTGGCACAGTGGTTAAGAGCTTGGCTGCTAACCAAAAGGCTGGCAGCTCAAATCCACCAGCCACTCCTTGGAAACCCTGTGGGGCAGTTCTACTCTGTCCTATAGGGTCATTATGACTCAGAATTGACTTGACGGCAATGGGTTTGTTTTGGTTTTTTATGGTACTGCTAGGCTCTGTGGCCAAAGAGAATATGAGTGTGCGTGGGATTTTTCAATTTGTATAGTCCAGTTCGTGCTTCTAGAACATTTTCTATGTCTGTATTTGCAAACTACTAGCAGCCACGAGTAAAGCTAAAAAACATGAGTGTCGTGAATACATTAGGTCTTTGCCAACATCAGGGATGACCTCCCCTCCCAGTTGGGCTTACTTTGGTTCTTTTTAAGGAGCAATGAGTCTGAAGGTTCAGCACACTGAATGACTGAGACCAGTTTTTCTCTTGGGTCATCCATGTTCTACCCAGATAGTGCTCCACAACATTGACATATTACCCACACTTGCTTCAGCTGCTTGTCAAAGTCATTTTTTCAAAAGTCCTTGCAGTCTGGACTCCCACCTTTACTTGATTTTTGGATTTTGCCCCTAATTTATACAGCTACTCCTCCTGTGAATAAATAGGCGACTGCTTCAAAAAAGAACAGCTTTCTGATATCTTTTATTATCTCTTCTAGATGGAAATGAGGGCTGGGTTAACACTCACAGGTAACCGGCACATTCAATCATAATTTACCACCTCATCTTAGGCAACAAAGGACAGTTCAATAAACAGCTTTTGCTTTATTCTCATCAGAGGCTTGTGTAAGGACTTTGTAAGCATCTCCTGTTCTATTTGCTGAATATGTACAATTTATGTGTCTGGGAAAAGTGCACACAGTTTTTGTGTCACTTAATTAATAGTCATAATTTTTTTTTTCCCCAAGAGAGGTAGAAAAAAATATTGCGTGGTTGGTGATGGGGCGTCTTTCTTTTACTCATCAAGCGTAATTGGACCAAGAGTCTCCCGACACAATGTTACTGACGTAAAAAATTCACGTCTGCATTTATTAGGTTTAGCTTTTTTTTTTACCTATTGCTCATGCTTGAAGAAGACTCTTAAATTCCGTCTTCTAATTGAAATTTTTTTTTTTTTTTTTTTTTTTTTAATTTTTATTAAGCTTCAAGTGAACATTTACCATTCCAATCAGTCTGTCACATGTAGGTTTACATACATCTTACTCCCTTCTCCCACTTGCTCTCCCCCTATTGAGTCAGCCCTTACAGTCTCTCGTTTCGTGCCAATTTTACCTTCTTCCATCTCTCTCTATCTTCCCATCCCCCCTCCAGTCAAGAGTTGCCAACACACTCTCCCGTGTCCACCTGATTTAATTAGCTCGCTCTTCATCAGTATCTCTCTCCCCCCCACTGACCAGTCCTTTTCATGCCTGATGATTTGTCTTCGGGGTTGGTTCCTGTCCTGTGCCATCAGAAGTTCTGGGGAGCATTGTCTCTGGGATTCCTCTAGTCGCAATCATACCATTAGGTGTGGTCTTTTAATGAGAATTTGGGGTCTGTATCCCATTGGTCTCCTGCTCCCTCAGGAGTTGTCTCTTGTGCTCCCTGACAGGGCAGACATCGATTGTGGCCGGGCACCAACTTGTTCTTCTGGTCTCAGGATATTGTAGGTCTCTGGTTCAAGTGGCCCTTTCTGTCTCTTGGGTTCTTAGTTGTCGTGTGACCTTGGTGTTCTTCCTTTGCCTTTGCTCCCGGTGGGTTGAGACCAATTAATGTATTTTAGATGGCTGCTTGTTGGCATTTAGGACCCCAGGTGCCACAATTCAAAGTGGGATGCAGAGTGTTTTCATAATAGAATTGTTTTGCCCATTGATTTAGAAGTCCTCTCAAACCAAGTTCCCCAGACCCCAGCCCCTGCTTCGCTATCCTTTGAAGCTTTCATTTTATCTCGGAAACCTCTTTACTTTTAATCCTGTCCAATTAGGCTGACCTTCCTTGTTTTGAGTGTTGTCTTTCCCTTCACCCAAAGCAGTTCCCATCTACAGATTGATCAATAAAAAGCCCTCTCCCTCCCTCCCTCCCTCCCTCCCCCCTTTGTAACCACAAAAGTATGTGTTCTTTTCCGTTTTTTCTATTCCTCAAGATCTTATAATAGTGGTCTTATACAATATTTGTCCTTTTGCAACTGACTCATTTCGCTCAGCATAATGCCTTCCAGATTCCTCCATGTTATGAAATGTTTCAGAGATTCGTCACTGTTCTTTATCGATGCGTAGTATTCCATTGTGTGAATATACCACAATTTATTTACCCATTCGTCCGTTGATGGACATCTTGGTTGCTTCCAGCTTTTTGCTATTGTAAACAGAGCTGCAATAAACATGGGTGTGCATATATCTGTTTGTGTGAAGGGTCTTGTATTTTTAGGGTATATTCCGAGGAGTGGGATTTCTGGTTTGTATGGTAGTTCTATTTCTAACTGTTTAAGATAACGCCAGATGGATTTCCACAGTGGTTGTACCATTTTACAATCCCACCAGCAGTGTATGAGAGTTCCAGTCTCTCCGCAGCCTCTCCAACATTTATTATTTTGTGATTTTTGAATTAATGCCAGTCTAGTTGGTGTCAGATGGAATCTCATCGTAGTTTTAATTTGCATTTCTCTAATGACTAATGATCGAGAGCATTTTCTCATGTATCTGTTGGCTGCCTGAATATCTTCTTTAGTGAAATGTGTGTTCATATCCTTTGCCCACTTCTTGATTGGGTTGTTTGTCTTTTTGTGGTTGAGTTTTGACAGAATCATGTAGATTTTAGAGATCAGGCGCTGGTCTGAGATGTCATAGCTGAATATTCTTTCCCAGTCTGTAGGTGGTCTTTTTACTCTTTTGGTGAAGTCTTTAGATGAGCATAGGTGTTTGATTTTTAGAAGCTCCCAGTTATCGGGTTTCTCTTCATCATTTTTGGTAATGTTTTGTATTCTGTTTATGCCCTGTATTAGGGCTCCTAGGGTAGATCCTATTTTTTCTTCCAAGATTTTTATCGTTTTAGTCTTTATGTTTAGGTCTTTGATCCACTTGGAGTTAGTTTTTGTGCATGGTGTGAGGTATGGGTCCTGTTTCATTTTTTTGCAAATGGATATCCAGGTATGCCAGCACCATTTGTTAAAAAGACTATTATTTCCCCAATTGACTGACACTGGTCCTTTGTCAAATATCAGCTGCTCATACGTGGATGGATTTATATCTGGATTCTCAATTCTGTTCCATTGGTCTATGTGCCTGTTGTTGTACCAGTACCAGGCTGTTTTGACTACTGTAGCTATATAATAGGTTCTGAAATCAGGTAGGGTGAGGCCTCCCACTTTCTTCTTCTTTTTCAGTAATGTTTTGCTTATCCGGGGATTCTTTCCTTTCCATATGAAGTTAGTGATTTGTTTCTCTATTCCCTTAAAGTATGACATTGGTATTTGGATTGGAAGTGCGTTGTATGTATAAATGGCTTTTGGTAGAACAGACATTTTTACTATGTTGAGTCTTCCTATCCATGAGCAGGGTATGTTTTTCCATTTAAGCGTGTCCTTTTGAATTTCTTGTAGCAGAGTTTTATAGTTTTCTTTGTATAGGTCTTTTACTTCCTTGGTAAGATTTATTCCTAAGTATTTTATCTTCTTGGGGGCTACTGTGAATGGTATTGATTTGGTTATTTCCTCTTCGGTGTTCTTTTTGTTGATGTAGAGGAATCCAAGTGATTTTTGTATGTTTATTTTATATCCTGAGACTCTTCCAAACTCTTCTATTAGTTTCAGTAGTTTTCTGGAGGATTTCTTAGGGTTTTCCATGTATACGATCATGTCATCTGCAAATAGTGATAGCTTTACTTCCTCCTTACCAATCTGAATACCCTTTATTTCTTTGTCTAGCCTAATTGCCCTGGCTAGGACTTCAAGTACGATGTTGAATAAGAGCGGTGATAAAGGGCATCCTTGTCTGGTTCCCGTTCTCAAGGGAAATGCTTTCAGGTTCTCTCCATTTAGAGTGATATTGGCCGTTGGCTTTGCATATATGCCCTTTATTATGTTGAGGAATTTTCCTTCAATTCCTATTTTGGTGAGAGTTTTTATCATAAATGGGTGTTGGACTTTGTCAAATGCCTTTTCTGCATCAATTGATAAGATCATGTGGTTTTTGTCTTTTGTTTTATTTATGTGATGGATTACATTAATGGTTTTTCTGATATTAAACCAGCCTTGCATACCTGGTATAAATCCCACTTGATCAGGGTGAATTATTTTTTTGATGTGTTGTTGGATTCTATTGGCTAGAATTTTATTAAGGATTTTTGCATCTATGTTCATGAGGGATATAGGTCTAAAATTTTCTTTTTTTGTAATGTCTTTACCTGGTTTTGGTATCAGGGAGATGGTGGCTTCATAGAATGAGTTGGGTAGTATTCCGTCTTTTTCTATACTTTGAAATACCTTCAATAGTAATGGTGTTAAGTCTTCTCTGAAGGTTTGGTAGAACTCTGCAGTGAAGCCATCTGGGCCAGGACTTTTTTTTGTTGGGAGTTTTTTGATTACCATTTCAATCTCTTTTTTTGTTATGGGTCTATTTAGTTGTTCTACTTCTGTATGTGTTAGTTTAGGTAAGTAGTGTTGTTCCAAGAATTTATCCATTTCTTCTAGGTTTTCAAATTTGTTAGAGTACAATTTTATGTAGTAATCTGATATGATTCTTTTGATTTCATTTGGTTCTGTTGTGATGTGGTCCTTCTCGTTTCTTATTCGGGTTATTTGTTTCCTTTCCTGTTTTTCTTTAGTCAGTCTAGCCAATGGTTTATCAATTTTGTTAATTTTTTCAAAGAACCAGCTTTTGGCTTTGTTAATTCTTTCAATTGTTTTTCTGTTCTCTAATTCATTTAGTTCAGCTCTAATTTTTATTATTTGTTTTCTTCGGATGCCTGATGGATTCTTTTGTTGCTCACTTTCTATTTGCTCAAGTTGTCGGGACAGTTCTCTGATTTTGTCTCTTTCTTCTTTTTGTATGTGTGCATTTATCGATATAAATTGGCCTCTGAGCACTGCTTTTGCTGTGTCCCAGAGGTTTTGATAGGAAGTATTTTCATTCTCGTTGTTTTCTAAGAATTTCCTTATTCCCTCCTTGATGTCTTCTATAACCCAGTCTTTTTTCAGGAGGGTATTGTTCATTTTCCAAGTATTTGATTTCTTTTCCCTAGTTTTTCTGTTATTGATTTCTAGCTTCATTGCCTTGTGGTCTGAGAAGATGCTTTGTAATATTTCGATGTTTTGGATTCTGCAAAGATTTGTTTTATGCCCTAATATGTGGTCTATTCTAGAGAATGTTCCATGTGCGCTAGAAAAAAAAGTATATTTTGCAGCAGTTGGGTGGAGAGTTCTGTATAAGTCAATGAGGTCAAGTTGGTTGATTGTTGTAAGTAGGTCTTCCGTGTCTCTGTTGAGCTTCTTACTGGATGTCCTGTCCTTCTCCGAAAGTGGTGTGTTGAAGTCTCCTACTATATATGTGGAGGTGTCTATCTCACTTTTCAATTCTGTTAAAATTTGATTTATGTATCTTGCAGCCCTGTCATTAGGTGCGTAAATATTTAATATGGTTATGTCTTCCTGATCAATTGTCCCTTTTATCATTATATAGTGTCCTTCTTTATCCTTTGTGGCGGATTTAAGTCTAAAGTCTATTTTGTCAGAAATTAATATTGCTACTCCTCTTCTTTTTTGCTTATTGTTTGCTTGATATACTTTTTTCCATCCTTTGAGTTTTAGTTTGTTTGTGTCTCTAAGTCTAAGGTGTGTCTCTTGTAGGCAGCATATAGATGGATCGTGTTTTTTTATCCAGTCCGTGACTCTCTGTCTCTTTATTGGTGCATTTAGTCCATTTACATTCAGCGTAATTATAGATAAGTAAGTTTTTAGTGCTGTCATTTTGATGCCTTTTTATGTGTGTTGTTGGCCATTTCATTTTTCCACATGCTTTTTTGTGCTGAGACGTTTTTCTTAGTAGCTTGTGAGATCCTCTTTTTCATAATGTTTAACTTTGTGTTTATTGAGTCGTTACGTTTTTCTTGGCTTTTTTCTTGAGTTATGGAATTGATATTCCTTTTTGTGGTTACCTTTTTATTTACCCCTATTTTTCTAAGTAAAACCCTAACTTGTATCCTTCTATTTCGCCTTGTATCACTCTCCATCTGGCAGTTCAATGCCTCCTATATTTAGTCCCTCTTTTTGATTATTTTGATCGTTTAGCTATTGATTTCCATGATTTCCTGTTGTGTGTATTATTTTGTTTATTTATTTATTTTTTAGAATTAGTCTTAATTTGTTTGTTTTTGTGCTTTCTCTGTTTGAGTTGCGTTGATATCAGGACGTTCTGTTTTGTGACCTTGTATTGTGCTGGTACCTGATATTATTGGTCATCAGGCCAAACAATCTCCTTTAGCATTTCTTGCAGTCTTGGTTTAGTTTTTGCAAATTCTCTAAACTTGTGTTTATCTGTAAATATCTTAATTTCTCCTTCATATTTCAGAGAGAGTTTTGCTGGATATATGATCCTTGGTTGGCAGTTTTTCTCGTTTAGTGCTCTGTATATGTCGTCCCATTCCCTTCTTGCCTGCATAGTTTCTGCTGAGTAGTCTGAACTTATTCTTATTGATTCTCCCTTGAAGGAAACCTTTCTTTTCTCCCTGGCTGCTTTTAAAATTTTCTGTTTGTCTTTGGTTTTTGCAAGTTTGATGATGATATGTCTTGGTGTTTTTCTTTTTGGATCAATCTTAAATGGGGTTCGATGAGCATCTTGGATAGATATCCTTTCTTCTTTCATGATGTCAGGGAAGTTTTGTGTCAGGAGTTCTTCAACTATTTTCTCTGTGTTTTCTGTCCCCCCTCCCTGTTCTGGGACTCCAATCACTCGCAAGTTATCCTTCTTGATAGAGTCCCACATGATTCTTAGGGTTTCTTCATTTTTTTTAATTCTTTTATCTGATTTTTTTCCAGCTATGTTGGTGTTGTTTCCCTGGTCCTCCAGAAGTCCCAGTCTACATTCTAATTGTTCGAGTCTGCTCCTCTGACTTTCTATTGCGTTGTCAAATTCTGTAATTTTATTGTTAATCTTTTGGATTTCTACATGCTGTCTCTCTATGGATTCTTGCAACTTGTTAATTTTTCCACTATGTTCTTGAATAATCTTTTTGAGTTCTTCAACAGTTTTATCAGTGTGTTCCTTGGCTTTTTCTGCATTTATCCTAATTTCATTCGTGATATCTTTAAGCATTTTGTAAATTAGTTTTTTATATTCTGTATCTGATAATTCCAGGATTGTATCTTCATTTGGGAAAGATTTTGATTCTTTTGTTTGGGGGGTTGGAGAAGCTGTCATGGTCTGTTTCTTTATGTGGTTTGATATGGACTGCTGTCTCCGAGCCATCACTGGGAAACTAGATTTTCCAAGTAGTCAGCTAAAAAAAATGCAGTCAGATCCCTATCTGAATTCTCTCTCTGGCTCCGGGTATTCGGATGTTAATGGGGTCGCCTGGGGAGGGTGGGGGAGGGATCTGAGAGCTAGGAGTGTAGCACCACAGAATATAGAGCTGAACACCACGTTCACGCTCCGCCCCCGTTTGCCAAAATCTGGGCTGGACGGGTCCCTGGCTAGGACACTGCTTTCCTTGCTCGGAAACCAGTCCCTTCCTCCTGGGGACTTCCTCCGGTGCGCGGCACCGCTCGTGGGCACTGGGTGGGCGTTTCCCGCACGAACGGGTGGGCCCGCCCCCAGGGTCTATTCAGGCGATTATAATTAGATCCCGCGGTCACGCCCCGCCTGTGCGCGCGCCCAAATCCCAGCGGGATGACTTCCGGGTTGAGACGCTGCTTTCCCTGTTCGGGAACCAGTCCCTTCCTCCCCGGGACTTCTCCTTCCGGAGCGCCACACCTCTCGCGCGAACTGGGTTGGCGTCACCTGCACGGCCAGGTGGGCCCGCCCCCTGGGTCAATTCAGGGCAATAAAAATGGACTCCGTGCTCACGCCCCGCTCGTGCGCGCGCCCAAGCCCCAGCAGGACGGAACCCCGTCTGGGACGCTACTTTCTGCGCTTCGGGACCAATCAGTTCCTCCGCACGGCCAGGTGGGCCCGCCCCCTGGGTCAATTCAGGGCGATAAAAATGGACTCCGCGCTCACGCCCCGCCCGCGCGCGCCCAAGCCCCAGCAGGGCGGCACTCTGTCTGGGATGCTACTTTCTGCGCTTTGGGACCAATCAGTTCCTCCGCACGGCCAGGTGGGCCTGCCCCCTGGGTCAATTCAGGGCAATAAAAATGGACTCCGCGCTCACGGCCCGCTCGTGCGCGCGCCCAAGCCCCAGCAGGGCGGCACTTTGTCTGGGATGCTACTTTCTGCGCTTTGGGACCAATCAGTTCCTCCCGGGGACTTCTCCTTCCAGTGTGCCGCACCTCTTGCGCAAACTGGGAGGTCGTCACTCGCACGACCAGGTATTCCCGCCCTCTGGGTCAATTCAGGGTAATAAAAATGGACCCCGCGCTCATGCCCCGCCCGCGCGCGCGCGCGTGCCCAGATCGCAGCGGAATGGCTCCCCGTCTGGGATGCTGCTTTCCCTGTTTTGAGACCAGACACCTCCGGGGATTTCTCCCTCTGGTGTGCCGTGCCACACGCGCGGACTGGGTGCGCGTCCTCCCGCACGAACGCGTGGGCCCCGCCCTGGGGTCACTCCAGGGAAACACAGCTGACCCCCCCCCCCCGCGCGCGCCCTGTCGGCTTCTCGCCTAACTCCCGGCGGACAGCAGGGCACCCCAGCTGGGACGCTGTTCTCCCCCCTCTCAGATCAGTCACTGCCTCCCGGGTGTTTCTCCCTCCGGTTGCGCCCCTACGCCGCCCGCGCCAACCTGCTAGGCTTCCTCCCGGGATGGGTTCGGGGGGGAAGGGGTGGGCCCCCTTTCTGTGCCGTCTGCCCCCCTGGGCTCTGCCCCAGATCGAGCTCCGAAGGTCACCTGCCTGGTGCGCTGGCTCCTAGTTCTGAAAACAGTCGCTGTCTGCCCGTATTTGTTCGTCCTCCGTCTCTAAGTCTGTGCTTGTTGTTCAGAGTTCATAGATTGTTATGTATGTGATCGATTCCCTTGTTTTTCCGAGTCTTTGTTGCAAGAGGGATCCGCGGGAGCGTCCACCTAGTCCGCCATCTTGGCCCCCCTCCTAATTGAAATTTTGTGGAAATGTTTTTATTGTTTTATCACCATTAACCTCCAAACCCAAACGACGTGTTTCATCCCCTGCTGTCTTCCCCTACGTTTCCTCTCTCTTTCTATAGTTACGTCGCATTAACTTTAATGAGGCAACATGGCCATCAAGTTTTAGTACTACATGAGAAATCTTAAGGAAAATGATGACAGACTCCAATCAGAAAAGATAGTTTGCATAGTCAGTTATCTCTTTTTTTTTCTTATCCAGGATGACTTTTAAAACAACTTTTTATTTTGAAGTCATTAGAGACTGACAGGAAGTTGAAAAATTAGTACACAGAGTTCTGTGTGCCCTTCCCTCAATCTCCCCCAATGGTGACATCTTATTATATAACTGTAGTGCAGTATCAAAACTAGGAGACTTCATTGGTCCAACACTGTTAACAAGACTATACACCTCATTCAGCTTCCACCAGTTTTTACATACATCCGTGTGTGTGTGTGTGTGTGTTCGTGTGGTACGTAGTTCTGTGCAATTTGATTGCATGAATCAATTTGTGTACCCACCACCACAATCAAGATAGAGAAGTATAGAACTGTTCATCCAAAAGGAACTCACTGGTACTTTATATTCACATCCTCCCTCCCTCCCCCTGTCTCTGTACTCTGGCAACCAGTAATCTGTTCTCCATCTGTATACTTTGATCATTTTGAGAATGTTATACAAATGGAATCACACAGTATGTAACCTTTTGAGACCGACCTTTTTCACCGAGCCAATGCCCTTGAGCTCCATTCAGGTTGTTGTGTGTATTGATAATGTGTTCCTTTTTATTGCTGAGTGGTATTCCATGGTATGGATATACCAGTGTTTGTTTAACCATTCATCCATTGAAAGACATTGGGTTGTTCCAGGTTTTTGCTATTACAAATATAACTGCTGTGCACTCAACTGGACTAAACCAAAAGCAAAGTTTCCTGAATACAACCAAACACTTCAAAGGCCAGAGTAGCAGGGACAGGGGTTTTTGGATCATGGTTTCAGGGGACATCTAGGTCAATTGGCATAACAAAGTTTATTAAGAAAACATTCTGTGCCCCCTTTGGTGAGAGGCGTCTGGGGTCTTAAATGCTAGCAAGTGGCCATCTAAGATGCATCAATTGGTCTCAACCCACCTGGAGCAAAGGAGAATGAAGAACACCAAGACATATGGTAAAGATGAGCCCAAGAGACAGAAAGGGCCATATAAACCAGAGACTCCATCAGCCTGAGACTGGAAGAACTAGACAGTGCCTGGCTACCACCGATCACTGCCCTGACAGGGAACACAACAGAGAATCCCTGATGGGGCAGGGGAACAGCAGGATGCAGATCTCATATTCTCGTTAAAAGACCAGGCTTAATGGTCTGACTGAGACTACAGGGACCCTGGAGGTTATGGTCCCTGGACCCTTTGATAGCCCAAGTTTGGAACCATTCCTGAAGCCAACTCTCCAGACAGGGATTGGACTGGACTGTAAGATAGATAATGATACTGGTAAGGAGTGAGCTTCTTGGGTCAAGTAGACACATGAGACTATGTGGGCAACTCCTGTCTGGAGGAGAGATGAGAAGGAAGAGGACAGAAGCTGGTTGAATGGACACAGGGGACACAGGGTAGAGAGGACGTATGTGGTGTCTCATTAAGGGGAGAGAGCTAGGAGTACATAGTATAACTTTTTGTATGAGAGACTGACTTGATTTGTAAGCTTTCACTTAAAGCACAATAAATAAATGAATTAAAAAAAAAACTGCTGTGCACATTCATGTACAGGATTTTTTTGTGAACATAAGTGTTTGTTTCTCTGGGATAAATGCCCAACAGTGTGATCGCTGGGTCGTATGAGAAATGCATGTCTAGTTTTATAAGAGGAGTCCCTCGCTTCTGCTGTTAACATGTTCAGCTATTAACTGAAAGATTGGTAGTTCTAGTCCACCCAGAGGTGCCTCAGAAGAAATGGCTGGTGATCCACTTCCAAAAAATCAGCCATTGAAAACCTTACGGAGCACAGTTCTACTCTGACACACGTGGGGTTGTCATGAGTTGGAATGGACTTGATGACAGCTGGTACTGGTACTGGTTTTATAAGAAACTGCCAAACAATTTTCCAGAGTGACTCTACCATTTCCTATTCCCACCAGGGGCATATGAGACATCCAGGTTCTCCACATCTTCACCAGCACCAAACTTTTTTTTTATATGCGTTGATGAACATCAAGACATTATAGGAAGTCACATAAAAGCCACATAGAGACGGAGCAAAGAAACACTTGGCTTGCGTATGAGTGCTAGGCTGCTTTTTCAGAAGGGCTGACAGCAACATTTATTGCAATATAAATTTCTCCAGGTTTTATCAGCCTGTAAGCATGTATCAGTTAGCAAGGGCTGCAAGTGATGGAGAACCCAGCTACAGCCCTTTAAACACATAGCCGCAATTTTGCTCACATAACAAGAGCCTAGAATTCAGCAGTTGCAGTGGCTCAAAGACTACAGCTGCTGCTGCTTCAGGAATCATACCCACATTCCAACAGGAAGAATGGAGAAGGGGGAAAGGGCAGTGTTTGTATCAGGAAGGAAAATGTTTTCCCAGGAACATCACTACAGTCTTCTGCTGTCTTCGTATCTGCCTGAACTCTGTCTTGCATCCCCTTGTGGCCAGAACGTTATAGGGAGAGGGGTCTTGGAATGGTGGTTGGGCTGGACATTAACCATTGTCTGTCCCAGGAGATGGTCAGCATTAATAGTCCACTTTTCCAGCTTAGAGCTTCACCTGTTGATGTGTGGCCTCATCCTCTTGCAGAGTACCCCCCTCTTTAAGTAATTTTAGGTGTTTCCATGAGGATATCTCGTTTATGCTTAGGAGCAAAGCCCAGTCCCATGCAATATTAGAGCTCTCTAGTAAGGCCCTCCTTCTCAGCCTCTGCCTCTGCTCCCTCTGCTGACACCATGGAGGACCTGGACACTTCACAACAGGGTGGGCTGCATCCCTTGCCAAAGTGGGGAGAGAGCTGAGTGTATCTTCCCTGCTCTGTGCACCCTTTGCCACACTGTGTGCTTGTGTTTCACGGAGTCCCTCCTGAGCACATTTCCACATTGGGCCTGCAAACCTTCATTCTCCATTGTCTCAGAGCTTGTCCATGAGACTGGACAGGTGACCAGACACCAGGTCATCCTTTATACTTGCATGTCTTCGTCATTTTTTGACCCTCACACAGACTTGCACCCTAGCACACCCTTTCTGTGGCGAATCAACTCATGCAAAGGGACACCTCCCATCTCACCTGTCCAGACATAAATTTCAGTTTAAACCCCGAAATGACCACCCACCCATACACACCATCTTCCTATTTGATCACCTGTGTTAATTCAGCTGGTCTAACTGGCTGGATTACTAACTTCTTCCTCCCTTCCTGCTCAATGTTTGTTCTCCTGGTGAATAGTCTTTGAATGAAAAAGGACTGTTTTCCAATACTTTACAGCATTCCTTAAATTCCAGTGGGGCAAAGCCTTTTCTTCCTCTTTTCTCAATCACAGCCTTCTTGACTCAGTCCATGCAAGAGTAGTTGGGATATGCACTAATTATGCAGGTGCCAGTTGCTGTAACAAAACCTCAATATGATTGGCTTAAGAAGGACAGAAGTTTACTTCTCTCAGGGATCACAGCTGATGTGGCACCACTCCACAGCAGACACACAGTCACTGTTTGTCTTGCTGCTCCGTCATACTCAGCATGCGCCTAATAGGGCTTCTTTACCTCTCATGATCATGTTCATACCTAGCCGGAAAGAAGAATGGGAGAGAATACTCCTTTCCTTTTAAGGGCATGACCAGGAAGTTACCCACTGTTGTGGATTGTGTCCCCCAAAAATGCGTGTCAAATGGGTTGGAGAGGGATCCTGGTGAGGAGTGAGCTTCTTGGATTAGGTGGACACTTGAGACTATGTTGGCATCTCCTGCCTGGAGGGGAGATGAGAGGGTGGAGGGGGTTAGAAGCTGGCAAAAAGGACACAAAAAGAGAGAGTGGAGGGAGAGAGCAGGCAGTCTCATTAGGGGGAGAGTAATTGGGAGTGTGTTCCCCAGTCCCCAGTGCCGTTGAGTCCATTCCAAGGAGTGTGTAGCAAGGTGTATATGGGTTTTTGTGTGAGAGACTGACTTGATTTGTAAACTTTCACTTAAAGCACAATAAAAATTATTAAAAAAAAAATGCGTGTCAACTTGGCTAGGCCATGATTCCCAGTGTTGAGTAGTTGTCCACCATTTTGTGATCTGATGTGATTTTCTGTGTGGTATAAATCCTACCTCTATGATGTTAATGAGGTAGGATTATCAGCAGTTACATTAATGAGGCAGGACTCAATCTACAAGACTGGGTTTTTTTAAGTCAATTTCTTTTGAGATATAAAAGAGAGAAGACACCTGAAAGACACGGGGACCTCATACCTCCAAGATACAAAAGCCAGAAGAATAGTGCATCCTTTGGACCTGGGGCTCCTGAGCAGAGAAGCTCCTAAAGTGAGGATAACCAAGATACCCACATAATTTCCACCTAAGTTGTATTAACTTAAACTTAGTGGCATTGACCCACTTTTGTGCAAGGAAGGCTGGAAAGTGTGGTCTGTATTCTAGACAGCCACCTGACTAGCTAGAACTTCTATTACTAGATAGACTGTTAATGTTATTGTTAGGGTCCATTGAGTCAATTCCAACTCATGGCAACAGAATGAAACACTGCCCAATCATCTGCCGTCCTCACAGTCGTTGTTATGCCTGAGCCCATTGTTGCTGAGCCCACTGTGTCAATCCATCGCGTTGAAGGTCTTCCTGTTTTTCGCTGACTCTCTACTTTACAAAGCATGATGTCCTTCTCCAGGGGCTGATCCCTCCTGATAACATGTCCAAAGTACATGAGACCAATTCTTGCCATCCTTGCTTCTAAGAAACGTTCTGGCTGTGCTTCTTCCAAGACAGATTTGTTTGTCCTTCTGGCAGTCCATGGTATATTCAATATTCTTCACCTGCAACATAATTCAAAGGCATCAATTCTTCTTCAGTCTTCCTTATTCATTGTCCAGCTTTCGCATGCATATGAGGCGATTGAAAATGCTATGGCTTGGGTCAGGCATATCTTAGTCCTCAAAGTGACGTCTTTGCTTTTTAACACTTTAAAGAGGTCCTGTGCAGCAGATTTGCCCAGTGCAATATAGGTACTGGGGAACTACCAGCAATCTCAGCTACAATGGTTCTTTAGCTTTGGGGCCAGGAATGAGTGCTATAATTTAGGACTGTAGTTCTCAAGTGGGGGCAATTTTGCTCTCCAGGAGACTTTTGGCAATGCCTATTTTTGGCTGTCACAACGGGGGGCAGTGGTAGTGTGTGCTACTGGCATCTAGTGGGCAAACACTGCTAAACAGTCTACAAAGCACAAGATAGCCTTCCACAACAAAAAACAAAAAAATTACCTAGTCTACAAAGTCAATAGGAGCACAGTTGCGAAACCCTGGCGTAGGGATATTTCTTTACTAAGCCTTGGTCCACCATGTGGTAGCTATATTTCTTGACTTCCCATTTTGTGTGTTTCTAAGAAAATTTCTAAGACCAGTGTTCTCCTAGTTCGTGAAGGTCATCTTGGGTGATATTTATATGCTTCAGTAAATTAGAATTAGAACTGTAAGACATTGTTACCTCAGTTTGCCATGGGTCATTTTAACAAAGGAATGCAGCTTATAAAGGAACATCAAACCATGTCAACCCTCATGTATATTTCCAATGGCTATATTTTCATGGTCGTTATCAAGCCAGCTTTAGTACTGAAGATAAAGATTTCCTTCTTTTGGCTCTCCCAAGCTATTTAATAATACATAATAACCCACTAATCCAGAGGAAATCTATTCAATTAAAGACAAGTGTAATTTTGCACAATTAATCATTGTCTCCTTAAGGGAAATAAAAAATAATTTGTTTTTGGCAAGAAGGAAGCTGTAATTATTCAGTGAGAAAGGAAAACCATTCATTAATATATCACGTTTACTTTGAATATGGTGGAATACACTGCAGCTTTTGCTGTTAGTCATAGGTAGGAAAATCTGCATGTTAAATCTTGTCATTTCTGGTTCCAATAATCTGCTCTGATGACAGATTAAAAATGCAGCTTGGCATTTCAGGGCATAAATCTCAAATAATCAATTTGAGAACAGCCGCCAGAACAGCACCAAATCCTCCAGTTTTCTAACGTTAGGCGATGACACTTCTTAATAAACTAGAGATTTGTGCTGTAACCTGTCACTGGTTCAGCCAGAAGAAGCAGGAAGATGTCACGGTTGCTACAGTGACCACTCAGAAGGTGTGTTCTCTGAGTCTGGAAAATCTACTGCTGGTAATTCTCCCCTGGGGTGAAGATACACTATGTGTCAGCTGCGCGTCCCAGAAATCTTTCACTCTCTTCGACTGTCATTTAGGCACCACGCATTTTTCTTCAGGGCAGAAACAAGCATAGTGTCGTCTTTTCCTATTTCCCTGGATCTGGGCGCTTTTTTTTTTTTTACTAGGTCCTTTTTTTTTTCAGAGGACTTCAAAGTCGTCTCTCTCAAAACATCTATTTCACAGTGAATCACATTCGAGCTTTGCATTTTTTGGTGCTATTTCCATCTATTATTTTATTTTTCGTATCTTTATTCTTTGCCTTCCCAATTAGACAGTAAGTTTCTCGGGGAAGAATTTTACCTTGTTTTTCCCATGGCATTGAGTTCAGTTCCTTCCAAGTACAATAAATATTTACAGATTCCGGGGTCACAGCTTTATTTCATTCCATGGTTATTAAGCGTGCTTCTGGAGTCACAATTACACTTCTAACCGCTATGAGATGGTGCATTCAATTAAACTCTTATTACTATGGGACATAAAAGAATTTGGAATACAAAAGAATAGAGAATAAAAGATTTGGATTTTATGTGATCATGAGATAGTTTGAATAGGAAGATAAATGCGATTATGTACATTGAAACAATATGCAGACTTTTAATTTGTTGACTCAGCTGATATCTGGTAAAGATTTTTTAAAGCAGGATACACCTGGGATGTTAAGCTTACGTGGCAACACAGGAAATCTTTATTACCTCTGGACATTTGTGAGATCAAAGGCGCATAGCCCCTGACATCCAAACACAGACCTAGGCTCCTTGTCATGCGTCAGCACTTGCTTGTTGCCAGGGGCTGATTACGCAACAAACGAGGTATGTACAGACTTCCTTGTGCTTACTTATTAATTTGTAGTGCACAATTTCACCTGGTAGTGAAACTCATGTGAAATTGTGCACGACAGGTTAGTGAGTAAACACAATTAAGCCGGTTTGTACCTTGCTTACTGTAAACTGGTGCATATCTTGCTTACTGGTTAATCCACTCCTGTTGGCTCTGTGTTCATAAGCAAGTGATTGTAACTTCAGTGAGCCTCACTTCCGTTGTGTTTGAAAGGGGGATTACGATACCTTTTCTCAAGGCAGTTGTTAATATAAAATCAAATGAGTTCGCACGTAAAGCACCTAACACTGTCTGGTAGGGTCAGAGTTCTTGAGTCAATAGAAGACTAACCTGCTTAACTTAATTGAGAAAAGTGTATCCGTTAAAATGATACTAGTTAAGAATCAAGGAATTGGTAAATAACCACCTTCCAGACCTGGGGACTCTGGACATCTCAGCAGCAGGAATTTTTATCTGTTTTCTGGGCATTACCATGAGAAGACTCATTTTTAACCACTTTTGGTTCTTCTCAAGATTTAAATTCTCAAGAGATTCCTATCATTCTGGAAGGTAGAAGGTCAACTGCTTCTACAAAGGCTGGGCGATCGGGTTAAGCCATTGGCAGCCTCTTCAGAACCATAAGGAAAGTAGGAATAGCATTCTCCATAGGAAATGGGAGCTATTATTACCAGAAATATAAGGAAAATGATTCGAGTCAGACAAAACATAGGTATCCACTAAACTTGAACACAGTAGGTGTTCAGTAAATGTTAAGTCTCTTTGGTCACCCATTTTAACCCTGGTTGTTTTATTATGTTGTTGTTGTTAGTTGCTGTCCCATGCGCAAAAGAATGAAACACTGCCCGATCCTGCGCCATCCTCATGATTGGTTGTAGATCAGACCGTTACGATCCTTGAGGTTTTCACTGGTTAATTTTCAGAAGTAGATGCCAGGTCTTTCCTTCTTGTCTGTCTTAATCTGGGAGCTCCGCTGAAACCTGTTCAGTATCACAGCAGCATGAAACGTCTATTAACAGACAGGTGGTGGCTGGAAAAGAGGTTCACTCACTGGGAATTGAACCCAGGTCTCCTGCATGGAAAGTGAGAGTTCTATCACGGAACCACCAATGCCCCCTGTTTGTTTTATACCATAGTGTAAACCTTGATGCCTTTTCTCTTTAACCCTTGCTATCCCAGAATATATCAATACCCATGGAAGCAGCAGTCAAGAAATAAAACAGCATATTGCATGGGGTAAATCTGCTGCAAAAGACCTCTTTAAAGTGTTTAAAAAGTATTAAAAAAGAGGTTACTTTGAGGAGCAAGGTTTGCCTGACCCAAGCCATGATGTTTTCAAATCGCCTCATATACATGTGAAAGCTGGACAACGAATAAGGAATAAACCAAAGAAGAATTGATGCCTTTGAATTATGGTGTTGATGAAGAATATTGAATACACCATGGACTTCAGGAAGAATGAATAAATCTGTCTTGGATGAACTACAGCCAGAATGTTCCTTAGAAGTGAGGATGGTGAGACTTCATCTCATGTACTTTGGACATGTTATCAGGAGGGACCAGTCCATGGAGAAGGACATCATATGATAAACTAGATGGTCAACGAAAGAGAGGAAGATCCTCAACGAGAAGAATTTTCATAGTGGCTACAACAATGGGCTCAAACATAGCAACGAATGTGAGGTGCAGGACCAGGTAGCATTTTGTTCTCTTGTAGATAGGGTCATTATGAGTTGGAACCGACTCGAAGGCACCTAGCAACAGCATCCCAGAATATTGTGTGCTTGTGTGTTTAACATTATAGTTTCTGACCTATTTTTAACAGTGAATAAGATAAGGCTTTTGAGACGTTCCTTCATTCAATGGAGACTTTGATATCCGGCTCATAGCCTTCCTTTCTTCACTAAACCCTGCCACCATCTTTGTTGATTTCAACATCAACATGGCCAACCCACCTCTCCAATGCAAGCCTCTCACTTTAACTCTTCATTATCAGTAATCTTATCCTCTTTTTCTACCTTGACCCCTACCTCAGCCATCCATTCCACAATTATCTGGAAAATTATGAATATAGATGTCATTTTTCTGGTCACAGTTGACTGCCTATCCTTCTAGTTTACTTTCTTGGCTACTTCATATCTATATTATTTGTCTCTTCAATTAGAGTGAGTTTCTTGAGGAAACACTCACTTTTTTATGCTTTGTTTCTCTCATGGGTATGCCTTTTATCTCACATTATCTCTTCCTGCTGTGCTTCCTTTTCCATCTCAGTTCATTACATAGCCAGGTAGGTGCCTATACCTGAAGTTCTCTTTTCGACCTTCACCCTCAGCCCCATTGCCTTCTTCACCTAATGCTTTCTTATTCACCTGACTCAACTGAAATGTCACTTCCACAGGGAATTTTTCTTGATTTCCCAGGCTAGGCTACCAGTTACCAGTTGCCATTGAGTCAGTTCCGACTCATGGCGACCACATGTGTGTCAGATTAGAACCGTGCTCCAGAGCGTTTTTAATCCTGCTGTTTTGGAAGTGGATCCCCATGCCTTTCTTCTGAGGTGCCTCTGCGTGGACTCGAACTGCTAACCATTAGGTTAGCAGCTACAAGTATGCATTCCCATGGCCTCTCCACCTGAAGTTTCCTTTCATAACAGTTGTAATTACTTGTTTGATGTCTATGTTCCCCACTAGACCATTAGCTTCATAAGGGGAATAATTATTGCTCACCACTATTTCCCTAGACTCTAACATAGTGAAGAGGACAGAGTGAATGATGTCTTCTGACAGTGCATCTGTGGCCACATACTTCCAGTAAGCCACGTTAAGGTATTCCATGGCTGGCATTGAAAAATGGGAGTCTTTTCCCAGTGCTCAGAAAATACTAGGCAAATCAATAGATTTTTTTCCCGATTTTCATTTTTCTCTCCAATTATTATTTTACCTTGGTGATTCCCCCTAACTAACAAATCTGAATCAAATATTAATAGAAACACTTGAAAATAGCTGATCATATTTAGTTTTAGCGCTCTCTTCATTGATGTGGGTTTGGGTTGGTGCTAGAGTTTTTTTTTTTTTTTTTAGTATTAAATATCTTTAATATGCAGTACATGTATTTTCTGCTACTAAGGTTATCCTTCAGTCAGGTAATGAAATTAAATACACTGATATTTTGTGGCGCTCTACGAAGTATTCCACGTCCTTCAGGTGTTGTTTATACTATTGCTGTTAAAGTTTGTCCTGTACAGGTAAGATGAGGATGAGACATCCCTACAGTGATTTGGTGTCCAATCACACTACTTTGAGCATATATCCATCTCCCTTTGGTCCACCACTCTTATCACTAGCTTCAAAACAGCTCCCAGAATTCCATAGAAGTCCCAAGGAGTGTGAAAAAGGAAAATAAGGATGTGATTGATGCTCATTGGGAAATACGCTTTATCAGGTTCTTCTCAGGATTGGAACTTTAGAAACATATTTGAGGCTAACGCTTTACAAATTAAGAAATATTTCTGAGTTAGACTTTCTATGTCTCAAATATATATTTTTTTATTCGTTGATTTGAAAAGTATAAAAGGAGTGGAAGTTAGAAGCCATAAATATGATTGAAATATTTTGTCAGAGATACAAGAAGTAATAGATACCAAAACCCACCAAATCCATTGGCATTGAGTCAATTCTAATTCATAGTGACCCTATAGGACAGAGGGAACTGTTGCATAGGGTTTCCAGGGAGTGGCTGGTGGGTATGAACTGCCGGCCTTTTGTTTAGCATCTGAGCTCTTAACCACTGTATCACCAGGGCTCCATAACAGATACCAGGAACAAAAAGAAAAAGAATGCTTTCCGACCTGAGCACCCGGAAGAATAATGGAAGACAAGTGTCTCAACAGTGATGACTAGCCCATAGACCTCCGATGCATGAACCCAGAGCTCCCACTGAAAGAAGCTGCTGATTATTAATAGTTGTGAAGTGACAGTATTGTTCTAAATTCTTCACACAGGATCAATTCATCACGCCTGTGAATATTATTTTTCCATTTTTCTGATAAAGGAATTTTAACCTAGAGAGTTTAGTAACTTGCTCAAGATCACACAGCTTGTAGTAGAGCCAGGGTTCAAACTCAGACAATCTAACTCCAGTTCAACACTGCTATAGTGTCTATCTCACGTACGTCGATAAGTCCTGCCAGTAGTTATACTGTCTGTCTTTTGAATGTAATGTATTCACGTTTCGGTTTGTCACCTTCTAAGCAGATTCTTTTAAAACTGATTTATTCTCTCTCTAGTCAAAGGAGGGAAAAAGGATACTTTTTATAGTTTTGGTTAAGGAGCATTCCCTTTGCAGTAATTCATTTTGGTTCAAGGGTTAGCCTAAGCCTAATAAATTAATAGTAGTTTTTTTTTAATAAAAAGATGAATTTAGCCCATTTTTTCTACTTATAGGTTATGTAGGAACCCATAAATATTTGTTCCTCAAATCACTAACTTAAGCAAATTATGTGTACTGCTTCCCAAATATGACTAATTCTGATTCCTTATAGCATTGACTTCTGTTTCACCTTAAAAAAATTTTTTTTTACATATCCCTGTTTGGGTATTATCATCTCCTTTTCCGTTTCTCTACAGATTATAAGTTACATGTTATTCTGGTACACACTAATGGTTACTTGGAACAAAACAGTTACAGATTTCATGGGACATTGAGCTCAGCTGCTTTAAAAACAGAAAAATGCAATAGTCTGTTAATGGTGTACATTTTGCATTTACAACAAAAACTTATTTTTAGCAAAGATTGCCGTGGAGGATGATGCTTGCATGGGTTTGTCTAACCTTCCATGGAGTATCTGCCCAGCCACCTTTGGGAACTACCTTCCACTCTGAGCCCCTGCAACAGGGGTGATTGGCCATGATTGTGTCCTAAGGTTTTGAGCACCCTTATCTCATGGCACCGCTCCCCACCCCCCAAGCCACTGCTCCCCACAGGGAGCTAATCCATTGACTGGCTAGTGACAAATCAAAGGGAAACAAAGGTTAGCACCTTGAACTGAAAGGTCCTATGAGACTAAGGTAGCCATTTTCAACTATGTGTATGCTGATGAGTAAATAAAGTGGGACTGTAGGAAGAAGTAGGGGTTTAGAAGAGAGAAGAGCAGAGAAATGGGACCTGGTAGCCTCAGAGAATGATAAGGAGGCAGAGGGACTTGTGCCATGGTACCAGAGACCTCGCCATTGCAGTTCTAGTTCCTGTGGGGTCACAGCTTGTGATAGCTTGGACCATAAATCCCTTGGTATTTGCATCATTTTAGTGGGCTTCTTTTCCTTGCAACCAGAAAGGCTTGACTCCAATTACAACTACTTAAAGACTGCTTCCAGATTCGGCATCATGTGGTACATCTTCAGGGCTCCTGGGAAGATCAGAGAGAGACAACATAACACAGTGGTTAGGCGAGCAGGCTATATAGCTAGACTGCTTGGATACAAATTCTTGTTCTGCCACTTACTGGTTGAGTGACCTTGGGCAATTTAACATATCTGTGCCTTGGTTTCCTTGTTTGCACACACAGGTATATAGTATTTTTCTCCATCATAGATTGTTGTGAGGATTCAGTGCATGTCAGCAGTGTGCCAGGCACACAGCAATTGTATACTCAAAGAGCAAAGGTCTTAGTAAGACCTTGCTTGTACAATATATACGTACACACACACTTATACATATAAAAACAAAACAAAACCTGCTGCCATCGAGTCATAAGGACCCTAAAGGACAGAGTAGAACTGCCCCATAGTGTTTCCAAGGAGCGCCTGGTGGGTTCGAACTGCTAACCTATCGGTTAGCAGCTGTAGCTCTTAACTACTATGTCACCAGGGTTTCCATATATATATATATTATATATTTTTTATATGTTATAATAATATACATACGTCTATAATATATACCTATAATAAAATAGTACATATTTATATGTATTCAGACATATATATATCTACCTCACTACCCAGCCTGAGTCTCAAGCTCTGTGTTCCTGTAGCACTTGGTTCACATTTATACGATAGCCTTCTTTGCACTGCAGTCTGTGTCTATTCCTCTCAATGAATGTGAGCTCCACTTGCTTTCTTTGCTCTTTTATCCCCAGAGCTTTATATCCGGTACTGGAGATGTGCCTGAGCTCACGATTGATTTATGTGGCTGGATAGGGAGTGCTGATGATACTTCAGCTGATGATACTTCAAACTGCTGACCATTTGGTTAGCAGCCGTAGCACTTAACCACTACCCCATCAGGGTTTCCTTAGCACTTGGCTTCCTGTTAAATTCACATGTCCCTAGGTAAAGTAATGTTTCTTGCTGTTGTATTATTTCCAGTTTAACCCATAAAGACTAACTCTGTTACTGTCAGTCGATTCCAACTCCTAGCTACCATCTAGGACAGAGTAGAACTGCCCCATAGGCTTTCCAAGGCTGTAATCTTTAGGAAAGAAGACTGCTGCATATTCTCCTGTGAAGCAGACCCTCAACCTTTTGGTTATTAGCCAAGCACTTAACTACTGCACCACCAGGGTTCATATTTCCAACTTAGAAGGAATGAATTTCAAAGTCCTCCTTGAAAGTAAACTTTGGCAAGAGGATAGGCAAGAAAGCTTGAGGCTTCTGGGTGTCTTCGAGCGATGGACAAGGTGAAAAGGGTGAGATTCACGATCTTCACTCTTTTTCTCTTGAACAGTTCTCAAGGTAACATTTCTCTTCCCAATTTAACTCATGTGATCTGGAGGGGCTGCATGGTAATAGTTAGAAGTGCTTGACAGGTTGGTTGTAGTAGAGAAGAAAGTGAACACTGACATTAATCTAAATTGGAGGCCTGTTTTAAAAGTGTGTGTGTGTGTCTAGTGGGTCCAAGTTTTCTACTATGCATCACTATGGAATCAAAATCCAAGCTGACAGATGAGTCTTGTAGCCTATAGAATTGGAACAAAAAGCAGTAATCGTTAAAATGGGATCCCCACAGCCAAATAGTTGTGACCCCGGAATGTAGAAAGCTTAAAATTTTAGGTCCGTCTCAGATATTAAACCATGCAATGTAGAGTGTGGCTTTCCTGGGTGAACTTGGAGGAGTCAGGATGTGTAGATTCTAAATGCAATCAAGGCTGCCGGCTGGAGCCCACCAAGGTGGTGGGGTGCCCCAGAGCTACCCCAGGGCCTCTGATAAGAATCTGTCAGTCTGAGGAGAGGTTGGGCCAGGATGGGAAGTCTGAGAAAGACAGCAGGTGAGCTAGAGCCAAGTGAGACAATCCAGCCAGAAGGACTGAGCCGAGAAGGAGCCAAAGAAACAAAGTGAGAGCTGAAAATGGAGTGGTAAGGAGATGGGGTCAGATGAGTTGAAGGCCAGTCACAGATCTAATTCCAAGAATATTCAGTTCTTCTCTTAGGATGGCTTGGCAAACAATCTGCCCTGGGGGCCTGATCTTGAGTTTCCAGAGCTGGCCATACACCATTAAAATATTTTTGGCAGGTGAAAAAGAGACTTTTCATAAAATCTCAGGCATTACACTCTTCTGTGGTACTTTCTGGCAAAGTGTTCAAGCTAAGTGATCTCATCTAGGAGTAATACTAACCCTACATTGACTCGCCATCTCTTTCATCATTAAAAATAAAAATTTTAATCAGAATCTTTCTTCTTTGTGTATACATTACATTATCTCCTACTTAACCTTGTGACAGATGGGTGGATAGAAACTCTATGTATAATTCTTCAGAATATTTCTTAGTTATTATTCATTTATTTTATAAACATGACATTGTCAAAGACCACTGCCCCTCACACTGACTCCCGCATGGAATCAAACCTTCCATTACACTCTCTCTTCGTAGCTTGCTACTCTCCTTTGTAAGGTTTCTCACCACTGTAATTAAATAATAATTACATGATTAATAATTTAATGTCTGTCTGTCTTGCCAAATTATTTCTCTGATGAAAACAGGAACCATGTCTATCTTAATCATAGCTGCATCCAACACTCATTCTTGTCCATCACGATAAATTTTTTTTTAGTTTTATTTTTTCCTATTCTGCTTTAAGTGAAAGTTTACAATTCTAGTTTCTTATACAAAAATTTACACACACATTGTTATGTGACCCTAGTTGCTCTCCCTGCAATGTGACAACACACTCCTCCTTTCCACCCTGTATTTCCCGTGTCCATTCAACCAGCTCCTGTTCCCCTCTGCCTTCTTATCTCACCTCCAGACAGGAGCTGCCCACTTAGTGTCGTATATTTACTTGAGCGAAGAAGCATGCTCCTTACCAGCATCATTTTATGTCTTACAATCCAGTTTAATCTTTGTCTGAAGACTTGGCTTCGGGAATGGTTTTAGTTTTGGGCTAATAGAAGTCTGGGGGCCATGTCCTCTGGTGTTCCTCCAGTCTCAGTCAGGTCTTTTTACTACAATTTGAGTTCTGCACCCCACTTTTCTCCTGCTCCATCGGGGCAGTCATTAGTGGTAGATGGGTACCATCTAGTTCTTCTAGTCTCAGGCTGATGTAGTCTCTGATTTATGTAGCCCTTTCTGTCTCTTGGGCTCATATTTTCCTTGTTTCTTCAGTGTTCTTCATTCTCCGTTGCTCCAGTTGGCTTGGGACCAATTGATGTATCTTAGATGGCTGCTTGCTAGTGTTTAAGACCCCAGATGCCACTCACCAATGTGGGATGCAGAAAGTTTTCTTAATAAACTTCGTTATGCCAATTGACCTAGATGTCCCCTGAAACCATGGTCCCCAGACTCCTGCCCCTGTTATTCTGTTCCTCGAATTGTTTGGTTGCATTCAGGAAACTTCTTAGCTTTTGGTTTAGTCCAGTTGTGCTGACTTCGCCTGTATTGTGTGTTGTCCTTCCCTTCACCTAAAATAATTCTTGTCTAGTGCCTTTTTTTAGTGCCTAGTTAGTGATACCCCTCTCCCTTCCTCCCCACCTTTGTAACTATCAAAGAATGTTTTCTTCTGTGTTTAAACCTTTTCTTGAGTTCTTATAATAGTGGTCTTATACAATATTTGTACTTTTACAACTGACCAACTTCACTCAGCATAATACCTTCCAGAGTCCTCCATATTATGAGATGCTTCACGGATTCATTGTTGTTCTTTATCAATGCGTAGTATTCCACTGTGTGGTTATACCATAATTTGTTTATCCATTCATCCATTGATGGGCATCTAGGTTGTTTCCATCTTTTTGCTATTGTAAACAGTGCTGCAATGAACATGGGAGTGCATATATCTATTTGCATGAGGGCTCTTATTTCTCTAGGATATATTCCAAAGAATGGGATTGCTGGATCATATAGTAGTTCTATTTCTAGCTTTTTAAGGAAGTGCCAAATCAATTTCCTAAGTGGTTGTATCATTTTACATTCTCACTTGCAGTGTATATGTGTCCTAGTCTCCCCACAACCTCTCCAACGTTTATTATTTTGGATTAATGCTAGACTTGTTGGGGAGAGATAGTATCTCATTGTAGTTTTGATTTGAATTTCTCTAATGGCTAATGATCGTGAGCATTTCCTCATGTATCTGTTAGCTGCCTGAATGTCTTCTTTGGTGAAGTGCCTGTTCACATCGTTTGCCTATTTTTTAATTGGGTTATTTGCCTTTTTGTTGTTGAGGTTTTGCAGTATCTTGTAGATTTTAGAGATTAGATGCTGATCAGATTTGTCAAAACTTAAAATTTTTTCCCAGTCTGTAGGTTGTCTTTTTATTCTTTTGGTGAAGTCTTTGGATGAGCATAAGTGTTTGATTTTTAGGAGCACCCAGTTAGCTAGTTTCTCTTATGGTGTTTTTGAATTGTTAGTAATGTTTTGTATACTGTTTATGCCATGTATTAGAGCTCCTAGCATTGTCCATATTTTTTCTTCCACGATCTTTATTGTTTTAGATTTTATATTTAGGTCTTTGATCCATTTTGAGTTAGTTTTTGTGCATGGTGTGAGGTATGGGTCTTGTTTCATTTTTTTTGCAGATGGATATCCAGTTATGCCAGCACCATTGTTAAAGAGACTGTCTTTTCCCCGATTAATGGACTTTGGGCCTTTGTCAAATATCAGCTGCTCACAGGTGGATGAATTTATGTCTAGATTCTCAATTCTGTTCCATTGGTCTATGTGCATGTTGTTGTACCAGTACCAGGCTGTTTTGACTGTGGTGGTGATATAATAGGTTCTAAAATCAGGTAGTGTGAGGCTTCCACTTTGTTCTTCTTTTTCAGTAATGCTTTACTTATCTGGGGCCTCTTTTCCATCCTTATGAAGTTGGTGATTTGTTTCTCCTCATTAAAATATGTCACTGGAATTTGGATCAGAATTGCATTGTATTTACAGATCACTTTGGGTAGAACAGTCATTTTCACAATGTTGAGTCTTTCTATCCATGAGCAAGGTATGTTTTTCCACTTACGTAGGTATCTTTTGGTTTCTTGCAGTAGTGTCTTAAAGTTTTCTTTGTATAGGTCTCTTACGTCTCTGGTTAGATTTATTCCCAAGTATTTTATCTTCTTGGATGCTATTGTAAATGGTATTAATTTGGTGATTTCCTCTTTGAAGTTCTCCTTGTTGGTGCAGAGGAATCCAACTGATTTTTGTGTATTTATCTTGTATCCTGATACTTTGCTGAAATCTTATATTAGTTTTGGTAGTTTTCTTGTGGATTCTTTAGGGTTTTCTGTGTATAAGATCATGTCATCTGCAGATAGAGAGATTTTTTACTTCTTCCTTACCAATTTGGAGGCCCTTTATTTCTTTTTCTAGCCTAATTGCTCTGGCTAGGACTTCCAGCACAATGTTGAGTAAGAGTGGTGATAAAGGGCAACCTTGCCTGGTTCCTGTTCTCAAGGGGAGTGCTTTCAGACTCCCTCCATTTAGGAAAATGTTGGTGTTGGCTTTGTATAAATGTCCTTTATTATCTTGAGGAATTTCCCTTCTTTTCCTATTTTGCTGAGAGTTTTAATCAGGAATGGGCATTGGACTTTGTCAAATGCCTTTTCTGCATCAATTTGTCAGATTATGTGGTTCTTGTCTTTTGTTTTATTTATGTGATGGATTACATTGATGGTTTTTCTAATGTTAAACCATCCCTGCATACCTGGGTATGAATCCCACTTGGTTATGGTGAATTATTTTTTTTATATATTGTTGAATTCTATTGGCTAGAATTTTGCTGAGGATTTTTGTATCTACATTCATGAGGGATAATGATCTGTAATTTTCTTTTTTTGTGGTGTCTTTACCTGGTTTCACTATCAGGGTTATGATGCTTCATGGAATGAGTTTGGGAGTATTCCATCCTCTTCTATGCTCTGAAATACCTTTAGTAGCAGTGGAGTTAACTCTTCTCTGAAAGTTTGGTAGAATTCTCCAGCAAAGCTGTCAGGGCCAGGGCTTTTTGTTATTGTTATTGTTGGAAGTTTTTAAATTACCTTTTCAATCTCTTCTTGTGTGATAGGTTTATTTAGTTGTTCTACCTCTGTTTGTGTTAGTTTAGGTAGGTAGTGTGTTTCTAGAAATTTGTCCATTTCCTCTAGGTTTTCAAATTTGTATTTTCATAGTACCCTTTTATGATTCTGTTAATTTCAGTTGGGTCTGTTGGGATATTGCCCACCTCATTTCTTAATCAAGTTATTTGCTTCCTCTCTTGTTTTTCTTTTGTCACTTAGGCCAATAGTTTATCAATTTTATTGATCTTTTCAAAGAACCAGCTTTTGGTCTTGGTAACTCTTTCAATTGTTTTTCTATTCTCTATTTTATTTAATTTGTTCTAATTTTTATTATTTGTTTTTTTCTGGTGCCCGAGGGTTTCTTTTGGAGCTCCCATTCTATTCATTTGAGTTATAGGGTTAATGCTTTGATTTTGGCCCTTTTTTCTTTTTGGATGTGTGCATGTATTGCTATGAAGTGACCTCTAAACACTGTTTTTGCTGTGTCCCAAGAGTTTTGGTAGGATGTGTTTTCATTTTCATTTGATTCTATGAATTTCTTTATTCTGTCTTTAATTTCTTCTGTAATCCCGGTAGTTTTTGAGCAAGGTGTTGGTCAGTTCCCGTGTGTTAGATTTTTTTTTTGCTTGCTTTTTCTGTTATTGA
Organism: Loxodonta africana; assembly: GCF_030014295.1. Taxonomy (NCBI): domain Eukaryota; kingdom Metazoa; phylum Chordata; class Mammalia; order Proboscidea; family Elephantidae; genus Loxodonta; species Loxodonta africana. The sequence continues at coordinate 18,723,406 of NC_087362.1, forward strand.
TTTTTACTTTTATGGCTTTATTGTCTCTCTATGGATTCTTGCAGCCTCTTAAATTTGTTGTTATGCTCTTGTCTAATCTGCTTAAGTTCCTGTATTGCTTTGTCTGTGTGCTCCTTGGCTTGTTCTGTGTTTTGCCTGATCTCCTTCCTGATCTCATGAAGAGTTCTGTATAATAATCTTTTGAATTCTACCTCCAGTAATTCCAGGAAATTCTCTTCATCTGGAAGATTTCTTTATTCTTTGTTTTGAGAGCTTGCTGAAGCCATCATGGTCTGCCTCTTTATGTGATTTGATATTGACTGTTGTCTCTGAGCCATCAATAAGTTATTGTATTTATTTATTTTATGTTTGCTTACTGTGTCCTAGCTTCTTATTTTGTTTTGTTTTGATATGCCCAAATAGGCTGCCTAAGTGAGCTAGTTTGATTATTGGAACGTTTGAAACTCTTTTGTCCTGTCACCAGGTGGTTAGAGCTGATACTAGGTATGTGAGCCCAGGAGTCTGTTCACTTTTCTTTTGTGGATTCAGCTCAGGTGTTCAGGCAGTCGATCACCAAATGTGTGATGCAGGCTCTCACCTACAGTCCTAGATGAGCAGGGGTTATTGGTGTAGGCACAGGTATCTGGCTGCAGTAGGGGTTATGTGCTAAGCAAGGCAGGGGACTGACAACCACCCCTGAGTGTCTGTGAGGGAAGCATATCCCTGTTCCCTAGAGTGTGTAGGTAGGTGGGTTTTGCAGCTGGACTGTGGGCACCCAATGCTGTTGGCTGTCAGGACTGGGAGGAACCTTTTATTCTTGGACCCCTATCGAGGGTGGCTAGGTGGACTGAGTGGAGCCACCAGTCCTCAGGCCCCTGATGTGGGTAGGTGAGGACCCTGCTTAATAGGCAGTGTAGTGTCAGATGTCATGAACCTTCCTCTCCACCATATAGGTGAACCAGTTGAAGTTAGACTTCAGGTATATACCCTGTTGTACTGTGCTAATGAGGGCCTACGCTATTGAAATGGGCCCACACTGGTCTATGCAGGGGCGAAAGGCATTCAAAGTTTGCTGACCCCTTTTTATGCCTGTGCCTAGGCAAAGGAACTGATTCTGCCCTGAGTTCCCAGCTTAGGGGAGCTGGCAGATTATTTTTTCCCCATCTGTTAGTTTGTTCCCCCTTCAACGCTGGGAGAATGGCTCAGGATGCATGACAGATCCTACTTCTAGCCCAGGGGACCCAGCACTCTCTGAAGCTGGCTCAGACCCAGAGCAGAGCAGGCAGGGGGCAGGTAAATGGGAGAGAGGTTTTTCCAAAGGGATTTTTTTTTTTATTCATGTACTTATCTTTTGCCAACTAACTGTTGCTTTTTGCTGATTCTGGAGGTTTGAGTAGACTCTCCACCTCTCTGTCTTTCCTGATGTGGAAAGTGCATCCCGAATGCCACTGCTTGCCTCACTGAGCTCTCTGCCAGCAATTCTGGCCTGCGAGGTCCTGGTTCCCATGGGGTCAGGTCTTGCAACTCCTTGCTGCTTCTGAACTGTCTCTCCCTCCCCCTGCTGCTCAGTCTGATTCCCTGACTTTGCCTTTGATGTCCAGAACTCCTAGGTTGTCATATATAATCGATTCATTTGTTTTTTTTTTGGTCTTTGTTGTAAGGGGGACCACAGGAAGCGTATGACTACTTTGCCATCTTGGCCCCATCCAATAAATTATTTTTAAAGGACGTATTTAACTTCCTCACCTATGCATCCACTTAACCAATGTACAAAGCATTTGCAAGACCTAGAAGTTGTGCTATAAACAAGGGAAACAAAAATTAATGTGATAGTTTCTGTGTTCAGAAAGTTCACAATTTGGTACAGAAAATTATCCTGGTGAAATAAGTGGTCCCTTTTTTTTTTTTCCCCCAAGCTACTCATCTGAAATGGAAACAAGATTTTGCATTCAACTTGCAAGGTTCACAGGCTCCTGGGATTCTACTCATTGTCTTTCTAAAATTCCCTAGATTCTGAGGTTAGGATCCCTGCATGAAACAGAGTCTTGTAATTGCAAAGCAACGACATATACAAGGTAAGGAGATGTATTATGAAGGGCACTAGCATGCCCTCCTATGAGTTAGAAGAGGCTCCGGTTGGAAAAGATGTTTGATACATGTCTTGAATGATAAATATAACTTTGCCAGGAGAAGAAATAGAAGTTATAGAGATTAAGAAGACAGCGTTTGGAAAAGCATAGAAGTATGAAAGAACATGTTGTTTCAGGCAATTGCAAGAATGTTGTATAGCTGAGTGTGTGACTGGGAGGACGTTTGGCGGTGGTGGGAAATGTCAGATGACACTGGAGAGGTAACTAGATCTAGAACTTTGTGTGTCATGCAAAGGAAAAAGTCTTTATCCTGTGGTCGATGGTAACTATTGCAGGGTTTTATTCATGGAGTAACAATCAGATTTGTATTTTGGAAGGAGCCCTCTGGTGGTGATGCTGAAGGTGAATTGGTGTCAGGGTACCTGGAGGCTAGTGAACCAGCTATACCAGTTATGCAGGCCCTCAGGCCTGAAAGAAGGTGGAGCAATGAAATTTAAGGGGGTGGGAAGTACAGCCTGGAGCGATATTTAGGAAGCAGAGTCAGTGGGACTTTGTGGCCGATGGGATGTGGGGTGAATGAGAGAGAGAGGGGGTGGGGATAAACTCCAGACTTCTGCCTTAAGCAATTGAGTACGTGATGGCTTGTGTTTAGAAGGTCTCCTTGAGCAAGCTCTTTGGCATGAATGCCACAGGGCTTCAAACCAGTTCATTCTGGTTCAAACCCCTGCTAAGAATTTGCATTTCCACCCCCGGATATACTGGGATAATCTACATTTTAACAAGATCCCCAGGTGATTCTTATGTATAATAAAAATTCAGAACCACTGCTCTACTAGTGGTTCTCAGAACTGGTCCCCAACCAGCAGCATTAGCAACGCCTGGGAACTTGTTAGAAATGCGAGTTCTCAGCGGGGGTTTGAACCGGACCGAACCAATTCAAAGCCCTGGAATGCCAATAAAATAAAATAAAAGTGTTTATGGACCATATTTTTTCATTTAAAATTAAATAAGCTTTTGTAAATGATAAAATGGGATTTCTTTACAACTTACATTACTCAGCAGATTAGGTAGAAGAATGTTAATAAGACAAAATTGCTTTTTAATCACAAAAATGTTTTATCTGTGCAGAAACACCAAGGCAGCTTTCTAATCTTTCTTCTTGAAATAGGAGCATGGACTGTATCAAGAAGGTAGGTTGGCCACATGCAGTCCGGGTACTGCAAGTTACTCATGACTGCCTAAAGAGTCCTGGGACAGTGTGTGCTTGGCAGGAAAGTGAGAGTTCAATTATAGACCTGCTAATGTGTAAGCACTTAGTATAGTGCTTTGTGTAAAGAGGATTTTTAACTAATATTGAATTGCTTATACAGAAAATTTTTTTTGTGTTAGGATTCTTGTGTATTATAAATCTTGACATAATAAAAACACCTGTGAAAGGCACAATCCACTAACAATTGCATTTCAACTTCGTATAACAGGGCAGTGGGCTTTCAATTAATTTTTTTTTTTTTTAATAACTGGCTTATTGAGATGTAACTCACAGGCCATACAATTCACCTATTTAAAATGTACAATGCTTTCAATTAATTTTTTATTTACTTTTCAAAAGGTTTGTTTTTTCTTTTTACAATTAAATGGTATTTCTTTTATAATCAGAAAAAAATTAAAAGTATGTACATTTAAAGATTTGTATATATTTTTTTTTTATATTAGTCCTTGTGCATAAGGAATTTTTTTGGGGGGGTGCCTCTGACCATTGAAGCTAAAAGAAAATATATCTTTATTAAATGTGGTGAAAATATCACAAAAGTGACATGTTTAGTGAGAAGGAAACACTAAAGGTGAGTTGCCTTAATGGCTTTTCTCCAATGTGCTACTTACTGGGTGAGAAAAGCCCATTGCTGTCAAGTTGATTCCACCTGGTAGATTTGAACTGCTGACCTTTTGGTCAGCTGCCAAGCTCTTAACCACTACGCCACCAGTGTTTCCGCTGGGTAAGGCAGACCCAGTTTAATTTATAGACCCTCACTTCACTATCAAGGGGTTAAGGAGAAACTTCTCCTGCCAATAACCCTCCCGCTAATGGCTGGTAGGTTGTGATGGGTGTGCCTCATCCAGGATAGTGGTGATATTATATTAAGAGGGAAAAAAACAAAACAAAACAATAGCCTTGGGGTTTAAAGTGAGGTATCTAGCTACAGAAAAGCTCAATGTAACCATTTACTGTGCAAATGGGGTAAGGAAAATTTTGAATGCCACTTCACATCATATGTTAATGATGTTTGTGATAGATGGAATTGACCTAAAGAACATGCTTTTTGCTGAAATAACAGTACATAGAAAAAAAAAAAAACCCTTTTCCTTTGTAATTGACAGAAGTGTCCACAAAAATTGAACTCTTCTGGTTTGCCCTAAGACGCTGGAAACCAGGAATGCAATGGGCATTTAGGGTAGCTTATATGCTGTGGCACAGTGGTTAAGAGCTCTCTTGCTAACCAAAAGGTCAGCAGTTCAAATCCACCAGCTGCTCCTCTGAAACCCTATGGGGTAGTTCTACTCTGTCCTGTAGGGTCGCTATGAGTCAGAATCTACTCGACATCAACAGGTTTGGTTTGATTTATGTATTGGTAATGAGAAGCCCTGGTGACTTTTAAGCGCTCGACTGCTAACCGAAAGGTCTACAGTTCGAACCCACCAGCTACTCCTAGGGAGAAAGATGTGGCAGTCTGCTTCTGTAAAGATTTACAGCCTTGGAAACCCTATGGGCAGTTCTACTCTGTCCTATAGGGTCGCTATGAGTCGGAATCCACTCCATGGCAATAGGTTTATTTTTGGTATATATTGATAATTTGTCGAAAACTGTCGTTCCTTTCCAAGATTGTATACGGGTGTCTGGTGGGAGGGGGCTTAGACATATTTGCTCCAACCCATTCCGAGGTCACTACTAGACTAATTGTTCTTAAAAGTAGCTTTTATTCTGTTACTTCTGGGGAAAAAGGCCTATAGTACCTCCCTGTTTAATGCCTGCACCTGGCTTTAAAGCCTGCTGTAATGGGTCACCGTTTCAACTTCCCTGTAATTAGGCTTGTTTCTTCAGTGTTTCAGGTATACAAAAGGTTCATTCTTGTTTCTGAACGTTGTTTATATTGTGTAACTTCCTATTGTATTCGCTTTTAATAAAGTCTGGTTTGGCGTTGTATCCTCTGCTTACAATGATAGATGCTGAAAAAACTGCCTTGCAATGGTTTTTTTTTTTTTTTTCCTAAAGAGCATTGTCCGTTATAAAGGGCTTTGTTTGCCCTTTATGAAAATCCACTGAAGAATCTTTGCATAGACCTCTCTGCCTGACAACCAGTATCTTTGTTTCTTATAGAAATTACCATGGTAACTAGGTGCCCTTGGATGCTTTGGAGCCCTGGTGGTGCAGTGGTTAAGAGATCAGCTGCTGCTAACCTAATGTTTGACAGTTGGAATCCACCAGCTGCTCCTTGGAAACAGTTCTACCCTGTCTTATAGGATCACTATAAGTTGGAATTGACTCGATGGCAATGGGTTTGGTTTTGATTTTGGCCAATTTGGCCACTAAGAAACTTGGAATCATCCATGCATCCCTTCTTCAGCACTGAATAGATTCTTATAGCATGGCTTTATTTGTATTAACTTTCAACTGGCCTCACTTTATTGTTCTGGTCTTGGGAGGTGGGTTGGTCATCTTTGCCTTTTAAAATAATTTAATCATGTATTTTTACAATCCGTTTCAAATTCCTTTTGGACTTAGGCAGAATAAACATTAAAAAAAAAAAATACTATTCAATTTGTTTCCAGACTTCTACTCTTTCCTTCTTTTTACTTAAATCTCACTTAGCCCTCAAGCCCACCTTTTCCATGCACCCCTTAGCTCTTCATGGACCTCCTTTTTCTCTGAGCTCTTATGTTAATAAAATGTTGTACTTTATTAAATATGATTTTGAACTACTTGTTAGTGTTTCATGTGTATTAATCCTGTTGTCCGAGGCTGTATATTTTTTAGTAGTGGTGGTGTTCGTTGCTGTCCAGTCGGCTCTGACTCATGGCTACCCAATGTACAACAGAACAAACTGTTGCTGGTGCCATCTTCATGATCATTGCTTTGCTCGAGTCCATTGTTGTGGCCACTGTGTGTTGAGTGTCTTCCATCCAGGGGCCCATCTTTCAGCACTTTATCAGGTAATATTCTACTGTGATCCATAACGTTTTCATTGGCTAATTTTCAGAAGTAGATTGCCAGCCCTTTCTTCCTAGTCTGTCTTAGTCTGGAAGTATTTGAAATACTGGATGTAGGATTAAAGCAACATGAAAGTCGCCATGGTATGAAAAACTTACAGACGGGTGACTGTTTTTAATGGTAGGGAACCATGACTCAAGCTTTCCTGAATCATCTAGTGCAATGATATTATATCAAGAAATGCTTCCTTTTTCTTTTATAAAAACCCTTCCTTTTTGTAATAAATGCTCAGTTTTAGCTAATTATCCCACAGGGCACTGTAGGAACCCATTTTTGTTTGTCTGCTGCAGAGTACATTTGTTTAATCCTTGCAATATCAGTCATTCAAATATGTACTGAGCTCCTCCAACTTGGTGTTCTTTGACAGGGAGTCTGTCTTGGAAACACCATGAGATGAATGGTAAGGTCCTGGCAGCGTAAGGCCCAGTCTGCAGCAACTTGGGGATGGTAGGGTAGGTTTTGTTGTGAGTCGCATGTTTAGGGGCCACTCCTACAGTGGGTAGGACACCAGGTCTTCATCCAAAGACAAAACCTGAGACAGACACTGTAGCTCCGACATGCTCACGCCCAACAATGTACAGTCTGGGCTTTAACCAAGGTGAGCAACTCATAGCGGTTTCCTGCAGACTGTCCTGGCTTTAAAACTGAAAGTTCTACATCTCAACGACTCCCTCTGACTGCCATAGTTGATTCACAGCGACCCTACAGGACGTAATAGAGCTGCCCACAGGGTTTCCAAGGCTATAAATCTTTACAGAATCTGACTGCCACATCTTTCTTCCGCAGAGCAGCTAGGGGGTTTGAGCTGCCAACTTGCCTGTTGGTTAAAGCCAAGCGTTTTAACCATTGCGCCACCTGGGCTCCTACAACTCCCTCCAACCAAAACTCCCTCAGACCTGGGCAAATCGAGATGGTTGGTTGACCAGAGCTCTAATTCCGATTCCCTACGCCTTGACTACATTTCCCACTGAGCAGTGCGCCCGCGCCTCGTCCCTTCCGGAGTCAAAACTTCAAGTCCCAGCATGCAGCGCAGCTCCTTCTCGTCCAGCCATTGGCCGACGGGCGTCTCTCGCTCGCGTCGTCTTGGACTCCGCCCCTGGGAGTCCGTACGCGCTGACGTCAGCGCTATGACTCCTTACGCCTGGCTTTTCTTCGAGTCTCCCTGGATTGCCAGAGTCCGGCGACAGGAGGAGGTGTGGAGGTGTGCATTTTTGTGGCGGTTTAGTTTCTCTTGGAGTCGCAGGGGTGTAAAAGTGTGAGGAACCTGGAAAGGCCCGCCACTCCCAGCCCTCTTTCTCCGAGTTTGCGATTTCGAAGTCCAAGATGGCCAAAGTCTGTGCCGTTTTTGGAGGTTCCCGGGGCATTGGCAGGGCGGTGGCCCGGTTACTGGCCCAGAAAGGCTACCGACTGGCGATTGTCGCCAGGAATCTGGAAATGGCCAAAGCCGCCGCCGGGGACCTCGGCGGTAGGTACCGAACTGGAGTTGTCCATTTGTGGGGCTGCGTTCCAGGCACCTTAAAGTCTTTTCTCATCTCTAAAACGAGCTGGTCTGGCCTTGATGCCCTGAGGTTTAGCTACCGAACGTCGCAGAGGCGTGCAGGAGCAGTCCGTCCCAAGTGCAGGTTGCAGCTTGCGCAGAATCGTCTCACCACCTACCCTGTGCCGGGCAGGACAGCCCGGTCACATTGCCTGTGGCGAGGACTGCACAATTGGGCTTTACTTTAAGTCGACATTTTGCAGTCTTGTGGAGGTCCATGAATATGCATGCGCTCACTTCCCTGCGGTCAGGGCTAACCTTGAGGAGCTGCTTTGTTTGGACATCTGGCAGGAGCCGGTCACAACAACGGTTAACTTTATGTAGGGAAAAGGGCGCACCCGTGGCACGAGATCCCGGGCGCCGGGGAGACTGGCAGGAGTGGTAGGCGTGGCAGACACAAACGGTTCCCTTCAGTTTTGCAGAGGGCAGTTCCTGCCCCCGTGGGGATGCACAACACAGTGTTTAAGAAAGAAATCCTTTTCAGTACCAGCCAATTTTGGAATATACCGGGCTGGCCTTACTACATCCATAAATACTCAATAAGTTACTAAATCGTTTTGGTGAATTTTGCAAACGGACAATTGAAATTTGCTCTGCCAAATTCCTTTTTACCACATTTAAACCCCATTTTTTTTCCTTGCTTATTAATAATGATTAGTCTTTTTTTTTTTTTTTTTTGCGTGTTTTGCGAATTTAAGTCCCTTTTGATGGTTAGGGAGACATAGGGCGTTCGAAAGGTACTCAGAAGCTGCTATTTGTTTATTGGAATGGACTAATCCACCTTATTTGCTACCAGGAAGGTGTGGGAAGTATAGAGGCTTTGGGGGTACATCTCGTAGCTATAACCCTTAAAATTACCGATTGGTTTGGTATCACTAATTTAGCCAGATTGTTCACTCTAGTTGGGAGAATGTTGGGCTCTCTAAAAGATAACAACAACAAAAACCAGTTATAGGCCAGGAAGAATTTCCGTGAATGAGTCTTACTGTATTCATTGCCATTGTGTTACTCTGAGGAAGGAAAAAAAGATGATTAAATTGTGCAGAATGGGGTCAGTGTCAAAGCTATAAATATTAAATGACTCTTACAGAGCATTATGAACAGGGAAAAAAGCCCTTCCCATTTTCGTTGAAAAGTTTTAAGATTAACTTTATGTAGTGTTACATCATTCCTTCCTACTCCTCTCCTGGCCGTCCCAGTTTGCTTAAACTCAGTTTCGCCAGAACAGGAACCCATGATTTACTCAGCTTTTACTTCTAGAGTCTGGATTAGCATAGTCCCAGTATATAGTAGATGCTTGACACGTGTATTCAATAAATAGTTAATTCCAGTAATAATCTGTAAATAATTCTACTCTAATTTTGTTTGTTTAGATGGTCATTTGGCATTTAGCTGTGATGTTGCCAAAGAACATGATGTTCAAAGTACGTTTGAAGAGATGGAGAAACATTTAGGTCGAGTTAATTTCCTGGTAAATGCAGCTGGTGTTAACAGGTTGGTCACCGATTTAAGTAAATTTATGATATGTCTTTGATTAGTATGAGTTAATATACTAAAATGGATATTAACTTCTCCTTGGAAGAAAAGTTAAAACGTATTTTAAAACTTGGCCTGTCAATCAGCCACGCTTTTGTATCGAGGTATAACACAATCACTGTACAGTTAGATCAATTCTGACATTGTAATCACCACCCATATTGAGTTATAAAATTTTTCCTGCACTCTAGAAAGTTCCCTCAGCTTCTTCCCAGTTGATACTTCCTTATACCAGTGCCCTCAAATAGATCCCATCTCATGGCAATCCCATGTGTTGCAGAGCAAAAGTGTGCTCCATAGAGATTTCAGACTGTGACCATGTTGTTGTTGTTAGGTGCCGTCCAGTCAGTTCGGACTCATAGTGACCCTGGGTACAACAGAACAAAACACCGCCCTGTCCTGCACCATCCTCATAGTCGTTACTGTGTTTGAACCCATTGTTGTAGCCACTGGTCAGTTCATCTGCCTGAGGGCTCTCCTTCTTTATTGCTGACCCTCTACTTTACCAAGCATGATGCCTTTCTCCAGGGACTGGTCCCTCCTGTTAACAAGTCCGAAGTACTTGAGATGAAATCTTGACATCCTTGCTTCTAAGGCACATTCTGGCTGTACCTATTCCAAGACAGATTTGTTCATTCTTCTGGCAGTCCATGGTATATTTAATATTCTTCACTAACACCATTTGAATTATAGCATCAATTTTCTTCAGTCTCCCTTATTCATTGTCCAGCTTTCACATGCATATGAGGCGATTGAAAATGCCTCGGCTTGGGTCAGGTGCAGCCATAGTCATCGAAGTGACCTCTTTGCTTTTTAACACTTTAAAGAGGTCTTTTGCAGCAGATTTGCCCAGTGCAATACATCATTTGATTTCTTGACTGCTGCTTCAATGGGTTTTGGTTGTGGATCCAAGTAAAATGAAATTCTTGACAACTTCAGTCTTTTCTCCATTTTTTCCTGATGTTGCTTATTGGTCCAGGTGTGAGGATTTTTGTTTTCTTTATGTTGAGGTGTAATTTATACTGAAGGCTGTGGTCTTTGATCTAAATCAAATCAGCAAGTGCTTCAAGTCCTCTTTGCTTTCGGCAAGCAAGGTTGTGTCATCTGCATATCGCAGGTTATTAATGAATCTTCCTCAAATCCTGATGCCCCATTCTTCTTCATATAATCCAGCTTCTTGGATTGTTTGCTTAGTATATAGATTGAATAGGTGTGGTGAAAGGATACAACCCTACAGCACACCTTTTCTGATTTTAAACCACGAAGTATTCCTTGTTGTGTTCAAACGACCGCCTCTTGGTCTGTGTAGCTAAAGCAAATGGAAGAAATGGTTCTGCATGAACACAACTGAGCGTTCTGGAATTCCCATTCTTCACAGTGTTATCCATAATTTCTTATGAGCCACACAGTCAAATGCCTTTGCATAGTCAATAAAACATAGGTAAATATCTTTACTGGTATTCTCTACTTTCAGCCATGATCCATCTGACATCAGCAATGATATTCCTCATTCCACCTCCTGATGAATCCGGCTTGAATTTCTGGCAGTTCCCTGTTGATGTACTGCTGCAACCATTTTTAAATGATCTTCAGCAAAATTTTACTTGAGTGTGATATTAATGATACTCTTCAATAATTTCCACATTCTGTTGGATCTCTTTTCTTTGGAATGGACACGTATATGGATCTCTTCTAGTCAGCTGGCCAGGTAGCTGTGTTCCAAATTTCTTGGCATAGACAAGTGAGAGCTTCCAGTGTTGCACCTGCTTGTTGAAACACCTCAACTGTTATTCTATCAATTGCTGGAGCCTTATTTTTTGCCAGTGCCTTCAGTGTGGCTTGGATCTCTTCCTATATCATCGATTCTTGATCACATCTGTCTTAGTCATCTCATGCTGCTATACCGGAAATATCACAAGTGGATGGCTTTAACAAAGAGAAATTTATTCTCTCACTCTCTAGTAGGCTACGAGTCCAAATTCAGGGCGTCACCTCCAGGAGAAAGCTTTCTCCTGTTGGCTCTGGAGGAAGGTCCCTGTCATCAATCTTTCCTTGGCCTAGGATCGTCTCTGAGCAGGAACCTTGGATACAAAGGACAAGCTCTGCTCTGGTGCTGCTTTCTTAGTGGTATGAGGTCCCCGTGTCTCTCTGCTTGCATCTCTCTTTTATATCTCAAAAGGGATTGGCTTAAGACACTACCTAATCTTGTAGACCTCATCAGTATAATTGCTACTAATCCAGTTTATTACATCATTTAGTGATAGGATTTACAACATACAGGGAAATTACATCAGAAGATAAAATGGTAGACAATCATAGGATCGTACAGTGGAATCATGACCTAGCCAAGTTGACATGTGTTTTTGGGTGATACAATTCAATCCATGACAATATGTTACCTCCTGAAATGGTTGAACGTTGAACATTTCTCACTGGTACAAGGACTCTGTGTATTCCTTCCATCTTCTTTTAATGCTTCCTGCGTTGTTTGATATTGTGCCTGTAAAATCCTCCAGTATTACAACTTGAGGCTTGAATTTTTTTTTTCAGTTCTTTCAGCTTGAGAAACGTGAGCATGTTCTTCCCTTTCAGTTTTCTAACTCCAAGTCTTTGCACATTTGATTATAATACTTTACTTTGTCTTCTTGAGCCGCCCTTTGAAATCTTCTCTTCAGCTCTTTTACTTCATCACTTCTGCCATTCACTTTAGCTACTCTACACTTAAGGAGCTGTCAAGTTGCTTCCGACTCAGCGACCCTGACAACAGGACAAAACTCTGCCTGGTCTTGAGTTGTCCTCACAATCATTGCTATGTTTGAGCCCCTTGTTCCGGCCACTATGTCAATGGATATTCTTGAGGATCTTCCTCTTTTTCACTCACCCTGTATTTTACCAGGCATAATGTCTTTCTCTAGGGACTAGTCCCTCCTGATAACGTGTTCAAAGTACAAGAGACTAAGTCTCACCATTTTTGCTAGGCTTAAGAGCAAGTTTCAGAGTCTCTTCTGATATCCATTTTGGTCTTGTCTTTCCTGTCTTTTTTTTTTTTTAACTTTTATTGAGCTTCAAGTGAACGTTTACAAATCAAGTCAGACTGTCACATATAAGTTTATATACACCTTACTCCATACTCCCACTTGCACTCCCCCTAATGAATCAGCCCTTCCAGTCTCTCCTTGCGTGACAATTTTGCCAGCTTCCAACTCTCTCTATCGTCTCATCCCTCCTCCAGACAGGAGATGCCAACACAGTCTCAAGTGTCCACCTGGTACAAATAGCTCACTCTTCATTGGTATCTCTCTCCTACCCACTGTCCAGTCCCTTCCATGTCTGATGAGTTGTCTTCAGGAATGGTTCCTGTCCTGGCCCGACAGAAGGTTTGGGGACCATGACCGCCAGGATTCCTCTAGTCTCAGTCAGACCATCAAGTATGGTCTTTTTGTGCGAACTTGGGGGTCTGCATTCCACTGATCTCCTGCTCCCTCAGGGGTTCTCTGTTGTGCTCCCTTTCAGGGCACTCATTGGTTGTGGCTGGGCACCAACTAGTTCTTCTGGTCTCCGGATGATGTAAGTCTCTGGTTCATGTGGCCCTTTCTGTCTCTTGGGCTCATAGTTATCGTGTGACCTTGGTGTTCTTCATTCTCCTTTGATCCAGGTGGCTTGAGACCAATTGATGCATCTTAGATGGCCGCTTGTTAGCATTTAAGACCCCAGATGCCACATTTCAAAGTGGGATGCAGAATGTTTTCATAATAGAATCATTTTGCCAATTGACTTAGAAGTCCCCTTAAACCATGGTCCCCAAACCCCCGCCCTTGCTCCGCTGCCCTTTGAAGCATTCAGTTTATCCCAGAAACTTCTTTGCTTTTGGTCCAGTCCAATTGAGCTGACCTTCCATGTATTGAGTATTGTCCTTCCCTTCACCTAAAGCAGTTCTTATCTACTAACTAATCAGTAAAAAACCCTCTCCCACCCTCCCTCCCTCCCCCCCTCGTAACCACAAAAGTATGTGTTCTTCTCAGTTTATACTATTTCTCGAGATCTTATAATAGTGGTCTTACACAATGTTTGTCCTTTTGCCTCTGACTAATTTCGCTCGGCATAATGCCTTCCAGGTTCCTCCATGTTATGAAATGTTTCACAGATTCGTCACTGTTTTTATCGATGCGTAGTATTCCATTGTGTGAATATACCACAATTTATTTATCCATTCATCCGTTGATGGACACCTTGGTTGCTTCCAACTTTTTGCTATTGTAAACAGAGCGGCAGTAAACATGGGTGTGCATATATCTGTTTGTGTGAAGGCTCTTATTTCTCTAGGGTATATTCCGAGGAGTGGGATTTCTGGGTTGTATCGTAGTTCTATTTCTAACTTTTTAAGAAAACGCCAGATAAATTTCCAAAGTGGTTGTACCATTTGACATTCCCACCAGCAGTGTATAAGAGTTCCAATCTCTCCGCAGCCTCTCCAACATTTATTATTCTGTGTTTTTTGGATTAATGCCAGCCTTGTTGGAGTGAGATGGAATCTCATGGTGGTTTTAATTTGCATTTCTCTAATGGCTAACAATTGAGAGCATTTTCTCATGTATCTGTTAGCTGCCTGAATATCTTCTTTAGTGAGTGCGTGTTCATATCCTTTGCCCACTTCTTGACTGGGTTGTCTTTTTGTGGTTGAGTTTTGACAGAATCGTATAGATTTTAGAGATCAGGCGCTGGTCGGGGATGTCATAGCTGAAAATTCTTTCCCAGTCTGTAGGTGGTCTTTTTACTCTTTTGGTGAAGTCTTTAGATGAGCATAGGTGTTTGATTTTTAGGAGCTCCCAGTTATCTGGTTTCTCTTCATCATTTTTGGTAATGTTTTGTATTCTGTTTATGCCTTGCATTAGGGCTCCTAACGTTGTCCCTATTTTTCTTCCATGATCTTTATCATTTTAGTCTTTATGTTTAGGTCTTTGATCCACTTGGAGTTAGTTTTTGTGCATGGTGTGAGGTATGGGTCCTGTTTCATTTTTTTGCAATTGGATATCCAGTTATGCCAGCACCATTTGTTAAAAAGACTATCTTTTCCCCAATGAACTGACACTGGGCCTTTGTCAAATATCAGCTGCTCATACGTGGATGGATTTATATCTGGGTTCTCAATTCTGTTCCATTGGTCTATGTGCCTGTTCTTGTACCAGTACCAGGCTGTTTTGACTACTGTGGCTGTATAATAGGTTCTGAAATCAGGTAGAGTGAGGCCTCCCACTTCCTTCTTCTTTTTCAGTAATGCTTTACTTATCCGGGGCTTCTTTCCCTTCCATATGAAGTTGGTGATTTGTTTCTCGATCACATTAAAAAATGACATTGGAATTTGGATCGGAAGTGCATTGTATGTATAGATGGTTTTTGGTAGAATAGGCATTTTTACTATGTTAAGTCTTCCTATCCATGAGCAAGGTATGTTTTTCCACTTAAGTAGGTCCTTTTTAGTTTCTTGTAGTAGTACTTTGTAGTTTTCTTTGTATAGGTCTTTTACATCTTTGGTAAGATTTATTCCTAAGTATTTTATCTTCTTGGGGGCTACTGTGAATGGTATTGATTTGGTGATTTCCTCTTTCCTGTCTTTTTAATGACCTTTTTTATCTTCATGTGTGATGTCCTTGGAAACCCTAGTGGTACAGTGGTTAAGAGCTATGGCTCCTAAACAAAAGGTTGGCAGTTCAAATCCACCAGGCACTCCTTGGAAACTCTATGGGGCAGGCCTACTCTGTCCTATAGGGTCGCTATGAGTCGGAATCGACTCGATGGCAGTGGGTTTTTGGGTTTTATGATGTCCTTGATGTCTCCCCACAACTCATCTGGTCTTCATTTATTAGTGTTCAGTGCATCAAATCAGTTCTTGAAATCGTTTCTAAATTCAGGTGGGATATATTCAAGGTTGTACTTTGGCTCTAGTGGACTTGTAATTTTCTTCAGCTTCAGCTTGAACTTGTATATGAGCAATTGATGGTCTGTTCTGCAGTCAGCCCTGGCCTTGTTCAGACTGATATTGAGCTTTTCCATTATCTGTTTTTGCAGATATAGTCAATTTGATTCTTGTGTAATCCATCTGGCAAAGTCCGCGTGTGTAGTTGCCGTTTACGTTGTTGAAGAAAGGTATTTCCAATGAATAAGTCATTGGTCTTACAAAATTCTGTTATGCGATCTCTGGTGTTGTTTGTATCCAACTACTGATCCTTCTTTGTTGCCAGCTTTCACATTCCAATCACCAGTAATTACCAGTGCATCTTGATTGCATGTCTGATCAACTTCAGACCGCAGAAGTTGGTAAAAATCTTCAATTTCTTCATCTTTGCCATTTAGTGGTTGGTGCTTCAATTTGAATCATAGTTGCATTAACTGGTCTTCCGTTTAGGCATATGGGTATTATCCTATCAAATTGACAGCGTTGTGGTTCAGGATACATCTTGAACTGTGTCCTGAAAGGTAGCCACTATTCTGATTTGTATCACCATAAGTAAGTTTTGGAAACCCTGGTAACATAGTGGTTAAGAGTTTGGCTGCTAACCAAAAGGTTGGCATTTCGAATCCACCAGGGGCTCCTTGGAAACTCTATATGGCAGTTCTGCTCTGTCCTATAGGGTCGCTATGAGTTGGAATCAACTCCATGGCAGTGGGGAAGTAAGTTTTGCTTGTTTGTGAACTTCATACAAATGGAATCATAGAGTAGATATACCTTTTAAAGGTGAACTTAGGACTGAAGTTTTGTTGTATGTAATTTTCTTCTTAAACAAGGTATAGTGTGGCAATTACTCAGATCATTCAAGCTTTTTGGCTACGTGGCACTACTTTTTGCAGTTAGGAATACTTGCCTCTCCAGATAACCTGGCTTTCACGTGGACCCTTTCTGACTTCTAAATTGTTATTTTAGTGCCTTTCAAGCTAAGTTGGGACTCTGATTCTGGTATTCGATCTCATGTATGAAGTACTTCTTACACTCTACTTTCAGTAGAATGCTATGTGATTTTTGACTTTTTTGGTTTATTTTATCCAGTTTTTAATTTATGGGTTTGTTTTGTTTTTAGGGATAGCCTTTTGGTGAGAACTAAAACTGAAGATATGATATCTCAGCTTCATACTAACCTCTTGGGTTCCATGCTGACATGTAAAGCTGCTGTGAAGACTATGATTCAGCAACAGCAGGGGTCTATTGTTAACATAGGTGAGTCTTTATATTTGTGAATTTAGAATTATCTCAGATGGTTGTTGTTGGTGTTAGTTGCCCTTGAGTCAGTTTTGACTCATGGTGATTCCAAGCGTGTCAGAGCAGAGCCGTGTCCCGTAGGGTTTTCAGGGCCATGTGGTTTCGGAAGCAGATCTCCAGGCCTTTCTTCCAAGGTGCCCCTGGGTGGATTTGAACTGCCAACTTTTTGGCTTAACTCTTTGTACCACTGAGGGACTCCTCATTATTTCATAGTACCCTAAAAATATGTAGTCCATAATTTAGAATTAATTTATATGTAAAACTGGGATGAAATTAATCTTTGTATTGTGTCTGGAAAAACTGATTTAATGAACGGATTATTGGGTAAAGCAGGAATCACAAATTCACATGCTCTTAGAAGTCGATCAGGTGTTAAATGAGTAAAGCCACAAGATATTAGAAAAGTGACAGCACAAGCCATGTGATAAATGGCAAAAGACATTCAGCCTTGTTGTCTAGAAGCAATAGGAATGGTGGGGCAACCACTGCCCAGATCCTGTAGGATGTTCCTATGCAGGGATGTGGTCCTAATTTTACCAGATTTTCCAAGACAAATAGGACATTCTGATTTTTATATGAAACCTGATTTTTAAAATATGGGCAAGGAATTAAAGATTTTTATACACTGAGGGCTAAAAATGATCTGTACAGCAATTTCAGGGTCACTGATAAATCTAGTACAGAGGTTTAAGAAGAAGTTTAAAATTATGTATTACACAGTGTTTGTCAATTCAGGTTTTTCAGATGTACAGCTTAGTGTTATGAATCGCATTAATAGGTTGGGCCCTCCTTACCCTTAATCTGTGCCAAGTTTCCCATCACCACCCAACAGAAACTCACTGCTTCCCAAACTCACTGGCTCCCATTCTCCTCCTCCCTCCTGCCCTTGGTAACCCAAAACCCATTGCGTAGCTGATTCCAACTGATAGTGACCCTATAGGACAGAGAAGAACTGCCCCAGAGGGTTTCCAAGACTGTAATCCTTACGGAAGCAGACTGCCACATGTTTCTTCCGCAGAGTGGCTGGTGGGTTCAAACCGCTGACCTTTTGGTTAGCAGCTAAGCGTTTAACCACTGTGCCACCAGGGCTCCTTCCTTCCCTTGGTAACCACCAGTAAACTCTGGTCTCTATATATTTGCCTGTACTTGTCATTTTATACAAATGGAATCATACAGTATTTGTCCTTTTGTGATTGACTTATTTCACTCAGCATAATGCCTTCAAGGTTCACATTGGCAACAGCATCTCAAACGATTAGATGAGAAGCTTAGGGAGCAGTGAGTTTGTGTTAGTGGTAGTGGGATAATTTGGAAAAGGATAGCGAGACCAGTTATACAACTTGGAGAATGTAAACAATGTCACTGAATTGTACATGTCGAATTTGTTGAAATGGTGCATTGCTTGCTGGGTATATTTTCATCCCCTCAAAATTTTTTTAAAAACTTAAGAAAAGTTTTAGTATTTTTAGAATGGATGTTGGTAACCCCTGGTCTTTAGGTCATTTGACCCATGGGAAGATAAATGACATAGTATGTACCTACAGCTTTTAAAATGCAGAACAACTTGAAATTTTGTTTCAGTTTGGTAATTTGAAGACAGTGGTATATTGTCCGCCTTTTAATTTCAGGTGGTAATGCCTTAAAAGGCCACCGTTACAGAAATGACCTCGTTCCTTTAACGTTGGAAATGGCCTCCCAAGCCAGGATTTAGGATTTTTCTCTTTTGAAAATGAAAGTATACTGTGCTAAAAAACTAAGGGGGGAATTTAAAAAGAACACTTTTTGACAATTATCCTTAAAAAATATAAAGAATCAGTTTTTCTACTTATGAAAGAGATTATTAAACAGGTAGACCCTTGTCTCCTAACCCAGCCAGGTAATGACTTCGAGTTCTTGTAAGTTGGCACAGTGGCCTGTATGTATCACCTAATGAGAGGGGGTATATTTCCTTAACTCTAAAATATTCCATTTTTAGGTATATTAAAAAACCAAACAAAATCAAAGTTGCTCCTTCATATACACATACAGGCCCACACACAAAACTTTTAGAATCCTGATAGATGTAAATAAAAATGGATAATTGAAAATACACTGAAAGAATTTTATTTTTAAAAGGACTAAACTGCTAGAAAGTTCATTGAAATTTCAGAGATTATCACTTACTTTAGTAACTTTTTGACCAGATGAACAATAGTGTATGGCATAAATGAGAAGGTACTAAAGCTTCCTGTTTGGTTTTCTGGATTTTTCTTCCCATTTTCTGTCTCTAATGCTCTTTCTCCCAAATATTCTTTTCTCTGTTCATCTGCATTTCCTCTGACTGGCATCTCCTTTCTGTTTTTCAGTCTTTCAAAGTTCTATTCCTTCGTCACTAGCTAGCTATAATATATAGTAATGTAGATAAGTATCTTAATATTGGGCTATTGGTTATAATATAAAAAGTGTTTGGAATGTTTTCTTTTTGTAAAATAAAATTACTTTTGAAAAGATTTTGTGAGGTTCTTCATTAATTTTTATGTCATAAGTACAGGTCAGTGGTGCAGAAAATTACTTGTTCACTTTTGTTTTGCAAGAATTTATTTGCATACTGTTGCTATTCGAATTACAAATTATTCTTACATATTTATTAAATGAGGCCTTTCAGGTCTCTTTATTAGGCAACACAAGTTACATCACTGAAAGTAACTGAATTATAGTTTTGCAAAAAGTTTTTATAATTGAAGCTTTGCTAATTTAGATTGACAGTAGTTCAAATTTAATGAGATTTATTTTCAAATGAATTTTTTTTTTTTTTTTTTAAAGAGGAGGTGCATAGTTCCTTATGTCTGTGTTGTGGAATCATAAAATTACTTAACTTTGATTTGACGTTTCTGGTTCTTAACCTCTTCCTGCTGGAAACCTTTGTAAACATTACAGAATCTTTTTTATCATATCTGACCTCCTCAGATTCAAGTGGATCTGTTTCACTTCAGGAACCAAATCTCAAGCCCCCTGCCCAGCATCTGAGCTTTTACACTCACCTCTTTCAGATCCTGTTTTCTGTGTATATCTGGAACAGACATGAACTCCAAGGCTTACTATTCAAATGACGAGGGTTAGAATTTCTGATTTTAGCAAAGGACAATGTAAAATGGTTTTACTTTTTTATTTGTTTGCTTAGTATGAATTTATGAATTTTCACATAACCTCATTGATTTGTTTGTATTTTGTTTTCATTTTTCCCCCCCTAGGAAGTGTTGTTGGTCTAAAAGGCAATTCTGGCCAGTCTGTATACAGTGCCAGTAAAGCAGGATTAGTTGGATTTTCACGTGCTCTTGCTAAGGAGGTAGCAAGAAAGAAAATTAGAGTGAATGTCGTTGCTCCAGGTCAGTGTAAACTTCTTAGTAGACAACACTGTCATTATGATTGTTTGGTAGAGAAGGAAGCCATTAACTGGTGTTTGAATTGGTACTCACTGATTGACATCTAGATAGTTCTAAAATGATTGTGAAGAGAACCAAGTAATGAACTGGTGACTAGAAAAAACAAATCTTGTATTTTACATAAAACCTTTATTCTTTTTTTTTTTTTATTAACTTTTATTGAGCTTCAAGTGAACGTTTACAAATCAAGTCAGTCTGTCACATATAAGTTAATATACTTCTTATTCCTTCCTCCCACTTGCTCTCCCCCTAATGAGTCAGCCCTTCCAGTCTCTCCTTTCGTGAAAACTTTGGCAGCCTCCAACTCTCTCTATCCTCCCATCCCCCCTCCAGACAGGAGATGCCAACACAGTCTCAAATGTCCACCTGATATAATTAGCTCACTCTTCATCAGCATCTCAAAACCTTTATTTTTAAAGGTGTAGAGGATCATAGAGATGATGTATCCCAGTCATTTCTACAGTTTAGAAGATCAGGACCTAAGAGATGGAATGACTTGTCTCAGATCACCCTGCTAGATTATGGCAGGACTGTTACTAAAAGCTGTATCTTTTGATTTCCAGCTAAGAGAAGCTGTAAGGTTATGCCCTTTAGATTCCTTTTATATCATTACAAGTTTTAAGTCTTTTTGTTCTCTTGCTAATTTGGTATTTCTGAAATATTTGGAACCTTCAAATTTCTTAACTTTTACCATTACATTATTTGCATTATTTTTGCCTGGATTAGTGAGGAGCGTTCTACAAAGGTGATAAAACTCAAACCTATGTTATTAGACATTAGCTTGGTATGACAGTAATTTTGGTTAGGTGTTTACTTGATGTTTGAGTAAGATGAGTATTTTCAAATGCTTCTATCAGTTAGCAGTGAATCTTTGTCCTAGCTTACTGTAGCAATTTAAGAATTGATTACCTGTGTAAGAAAAGACAGTTTATTTTGGCTCACTGGTGGTTTGTAAGAGTGTGGGCTGAAGTGGATTTTCCATTTCAAGTCACAGATAGCTCCAGCTTGGACCCTGGAATTGATGTTTTATTTGACACAGTTGTTGAATCAGCAGCTATCAGGAATTTGTGAAAATGTCCCAGTAAGCCTTTTGCTCTGTAATGTGCCTTCATCCCAATTCATTCTTGAGGCATGGAGACTAGCTAAATTTAATCCTTCCAAATCCATGAGCATTTGATAAATGACTATGGGTTAGATGCATTTATTTTTTGAAAAAAGGACCAAAAAAGGTAATCCAGAAGCTGCAGTGTCGTTGTCTTGGCATTGGCTTCTCCTTGTGCATGCTGTACGCAAGCCAATTGATTTTAGTGTTAGCCTAGTTAACCCATATGAGGGAATATAGATATTTGTGGTTTGGGACTGCATATGTTTGCTTCCTTCTCTTTTAGGGATTGGAATAGCATGGGTAGTGAAGAATTAATTCTAGTTCATGAAGATTTAAAAGCTGAATGGTCTAGGGGTAGTAGAAGTGTTCCCAACTCTTTTATAACTCAATTCAAGAAACTTCCTGGAGTGTCTCCATGTGCCAAGGGCTGTGCTACGTCCTGAAGTTATACATATGAATGAGATGTTTCTGCCATAAAGACTTAAGTATAGTGGGAAAGACAGACATGTAAACAAGTAATTACAATGCCATGGGATGAATGCAATAATTGAGATACATATATGATGCTGTGGGGATACTGAAGAAGGAATGCTTAATTTTGCCTAGAGTGAATTTATTGCCAAAGCTACGGGCTGAATAGTAGGAGTCCAGTTTGTATGCAAAAGTGTTATGTGAGTGTGTTGTTACAGCTTTTCTTAAGGATTTTACTTTTCAATATAACTTATATTACGGGGAAAAAGAACTGTTGGTAAAAATGTGGCCATTTATATATTTATCATATTAGTTATATAGCAGGTTTCATAGTATTGAGTATGCTTCATTGGTCAAAAACGAAGTATAATTGAAATAGTAGAATTAAGTGGATTTTTTATTAATTTTATTTTAGGTAATAATTTCAGCCAGATTTGTTAATGGATCTTTTAATAGAGCTAACATCAGAATTAACAAATGAATTTCTTTGTATGTCAGCTTTCCTAAAAAACCCACTACGATCAAGTTGATTCAGGCTCCTAGTGACCCTATAGGACAGGGTAGAATTGCCAACCCTGGTGGTGTACTGGTTAAGCGCTACGGCTGCTAGCCAAAGGGTCGGCAGTTCGAATCTGCCAGGCGCTCCTTGGAAACTCTATGGGGGCAATGCTACTCTGTCCTATAGGGTTGCTATGAGTCGGAATCGACTCGACGGCACTGGGTTTGGTTTTTGGTTTTAATCTTTACGGAAGCTGACTGCCACATCTTCCTCCTGCGGAACGGCTGTTAGGTTTCAACTGCCAACCTCTTGGTTAACAGCCAAGTGCTTAACCAGGGCTCCTTTCAGTTTTCCTAGTCACCTTCAAATGGAGGTTTCAATTAGCAGGAAAATTGTTAAAAAGCAGACCAGAACAGGGAAAGTAATGAATTAGGCTGCCACTCACCAATATTGTTGACTATTTCTACAGATGACTTAGGTGCCAGGCTTTGGAATTTCTTTAAATATAAAATAAATTTCTCACATGGATAAATGTTTCGGATTGTAAAGCATTGAACATAAGAAACAAAATACTTGACAAATTGAATCCGTGATAAATATGTTGCTTTAAAAAATGTAATATGATATATGTGCTTTAAATAGATAATACACACCCATGGTACAAAACTCAAAAGTGCAAAGAGGTATAGAATGAAAAGTGAGCTTTCTCTCCCCTAGCCATCTAGTTCCTTTCCTCAGAAACAACCACTGTTAACTTGTTTCCTCTGTATTTTTTCATATGCAAGCCAATATATTCATTTTAAAAAACAAAAAACCCCACAAGTTATGTCATACCATTGACAACGTTTTTACCTTGCTTTATTCACAGAACAGTACATCCTGGAGATGATTTTATTCCATATGTTATAATATATGCCTTGTAGAGATTTGGAAACCCTGGTGGCGTAGTGGTTGAGTGCTACGGCTGTTAACCGAAAGGTCAGCAGTTCGAATCCACAAGGCACTCCTTTGAAACTCTGTGGGGCAGTTCTGCTCTGTCCTATGGGGCCGCTATGAGTTGGAATTGACTCAACGGCAATGGGTTTTATAGAGATTTAATTCACCTACCATACAATTCACCCATCATAGTTTTAGTATGGTCATAGATTTGTGCAGTGATGCCCACAATAGATTTTAGAGCGTTTTCTTAATCCCAAAAGAAACCCTGTACCCATTAACGTTTGCTCTTCTTCATTTCCCTCTAACCTTCCTGGCCTCTGGCAACCATCCATTAATCTACTTTCTATCTCTATAGAATTGCTTATTCTGGACATTCCATGTAAATGGGATCATACAGTATATGGTCTTTTGTGATAGCTGGCCCACTTTTAATGGCTGAATTAAAACAGATAATCCTGGGGATAGAGTTGCTGAGGCATTTTTAATTTTGACAAATAGTGTAGCTTTGCATTTATTCCTTTAGGGTACCTTGAGTATTCTACCACCTATTTTTTTGTTTAAGTTGAAGAAATTTTGTGTTTACTACTTAGAGAAAAATCTTGTTGGTAAATGCTTGTATAAGCTTGGCAGCTACTGCGTGCAGATAATACTCTAGGTGTTCTTCTGTGCTGTTTGGCATGGAGTTAATTTTTCATGCTGCATCCTTAAACACTTTTACAAACTTAATATTATGACATACAAATTTTTCCTGGTTAAAATCTTAGTGTAGCTTTTGGAAAGAACCTTGTTTCTTCTTTTAGAAAAGTGAGTTATTTTAATTCTTCTTAGGTTTTAGAAACTTATAAAAGAGAATGGATAGAAGAAACTACGTTTGATATCTAACCTGTTTGTTGTTGTCGTTATGTGCCGTCGAGTTGGTCCCAACTCATAGTGACCCTATTGGACAGAGTAGAACTGCCCTATAGGGTTCCCAGGGAACAGCTGGTGGATTCGAACTGCTGACCTTTTGGATAGCAGCCAAGCTTTTAACCACTGTGCCAATAGGGCTCCTTATACTATATTAAAAAAACCAAACCAAACCCGTTACTGTCGAGTTGATTCTGACTCATAGAGACCCTATAAGACACAGTAGAACTGCCCTACAGGGTTTCCAAGGAGTGACTGGTAGATTCAAACTGCTGACCCTTAGGTTAGCAGCTGAGCTCTTAACTACTGCACCACCAGGGCTCCTAGATAGCCAAAAATAGATAAAGGAAATATATTTACTTTTAGAGTTTAGCAAGTTTAAATTCTCATTGGACAAGGACCATGCACTTTTATGGCAATAATATCCTTGTTCTTAAAAGTTCATGTTAAAGAAAGAAATATGTACTGATACGTCATCATAGATACAGAACTAAAGTATCCTTGTTTTTAGTTAATTGAATGCAGCCCATCTCAGTTGTGTATTTATTGATTTAAGGAGTGATAGCATTGTTGCCATCTGGAAACCTCTACCTGTCCAACAAGTGACGTTATGACATCATTTGTTGGGCAGTGGCACTACTGGTAGTTTGTAATTTTTAAAGCCCAGCTTGAAAAGCATTGTAAGTAGATATCTAGTAAAAGGAGGAATAGAGCAGAGGTCTTGGAACTTTACATATAAAGTGAACGAATGATATGGGAGAGAGTCCTGCGGAGCCAAGGAGAGAGAGAACAAACTGGAAAACAATACAAGCACAGGGTGGGTCTTTGGGACCTTTAAAAATTAATCTCTCTGCCCTTGTCTTATACCCGCTGCCGTGGAGTCAATTCTGACTCATAGCGACCCTATAGGACAGTAGAACTGCTCCATAGAGTTTCCAAGAAGCTCCTGGTGGATTCGAACTGCTGACCCTTGGGTTAGCAGCCGAGTTCTGTGTCTTCTGGCAGGGTATAAAATACAAGGCTGTTTAAGTGCACTGCTCTGGGCTAAGGTACATTTACAAATGAGGATTGTGTGATTCTTCATCTTTTCGTTTAGCATGAGAAGACATTGAAATTTGATAGAGCCTGGATTAATTTATAATTGGGGAAAGATACATATATGAGATTTTAAAAGCTGCTGATAAGGACGAGAGAAAGGCTCTTGAATCTTTGGACGTGTCCTTGTCCTCCGTATCGAACACTGTGTATCTTCCAGGCTTGGGCCGTGGAGGGAGGATCTTCATGTGAGGTAGGTGGCTGGATATCATGATCCCAAAAGTGGCCTCAGAGGGCACCACTCTCTCCTTTCCAAACCTGGCTTAAGATGGACACAGATCATAGCCAAGCTGAATCCAGGGTGGAATACTTGAGGATAATAAAAGCTTAAAAGCTTGAGGATAATAGCCTTTATTTGTTCCATGTATCTGATTTACTTGGGTGGTTGTTTTGGGAGGCCATAGATCACAGTCTGTCCTCATGGCCTGTCTCATTGTGGCAAGGCCATCTTTTCATCTCACTGGGATTGCACTTAAACACTACCTAAGTCTGCCTTACTATCTCAGGTGTGCCTTCTACTATGTCGTGCCATATTATAGAATCTACCTTTTCTTCAAGGTGAAAACATCTACAGATGGTCTCTCACAGGCTGTGTGGCCTTACCCTTTATCCGCAACAAGACAAACACATCAGAACTAACATCCAGTCAGAAGCAGATCAGATCAGTTACTTTCGGCACAGCATTGATGAAAACTCTGATGAGCATCAGGGCTTCTTAAATTGGAACTATTTTAGCCTGCATCCAGTCTCAATTTGTTGTACTGTGGTGACTTAAATGTTGCTATCATTTTTTTTTTTTATCATGCTGGAAGCTGTGCCACAGGTATTTCAGGTACCAACAGGAGATCATGCAGATGGTGTAGGACCAGGCAACATAGTGTGGCCATGAATCAGCCCAATTGACTGCACCTGCTGACAAGAACCTGTCAGTAGGGAATAGAGTTTAATGTGTCCTAGTCAAGTCATCTTTTTACCTCAAAATGCTGGCTTTGAGAAAAAGCCACCAGAGCCAGTTATGAGTTGAGCCTAGAATTTGCTAAGCCATATCGAAAAGATTTTTCTTGATTTCTATTGTAGTTTATTGAGATTTTTTAAAAGATTAAAACATATAATTGATTTTCTTATGAGCACTTGAGAGGTTATGGGAAATATTTTATGCTAATTTGAAAAAAAAAAAAATTTGACCAGAACTCAAAAATTCCAAAGAATGAAGGATAATAGTGTCATAAACTCTTTTGAGAAGATAACTTGAACTTCTAAATGTTACTTTTATAATTTTAAATCATTCAACTTTTCTAATGAATTGTTATAAATAATCAAGACACAAAGAAAACATAAGGCTTATTCCAAGCAGTCACTCTATGTGCGTGCACGGAGATCATTTTGTTTCTAAAAATAAGTAGCTCAAAGTAGGTTGGTGACAATTGTTAAACAATAACCCTTTGGATTAGCTCAAAACAATAATGTAACACTTGATTGTTTCATGATTTAACCATTTACAATTTGGGGAAGCATCCGTCTCCCTGCAAAAAGATAACACGTTCCTGAAGATAGGAGATTTTACAAAAGCTTAAATACAGTTTTTGCTTAATGAATACAAGTTTCCATGGTGACAGGATATGCAGTGGTTATTGAGTTAGCATTTAAAAAGTAACTCCTGAAAATATGGCCTTTTACCTGTTTGTAGCTATGAGACCTCTTGAAATTAAAATTAAGGAAGTACAGTCTTTTTTTATTAATTCATGAGATACCGTATTTTTATACAAATATGTGCGTTGCAGGTTTTTTGCCAATTTTGCAACCCCCTTGCACATTATTTTCCTAGGTATGCTGTGTGGGTTATGTGTGTGTGTGTGTGCATCAGTTACATGGTTACGTGGGATGGGCACGTTATTTGCGAAAAAGTGTGGTAATGTGTTTGTTATTGACTACCTTTTTTAACTCAGAAAAGGCAAACTGACAATGTTGCTGAGTAGTAAGTATTTCCTGGTAGAAAAAGTAGGTCAGTACTTTTGCAGTTTGGGTCAGGCTTTTACGGTTAATTTTTGGACTTGTGGGTAAGAGAAACCCCTTAAAATCAAAGTAAGATGTCTGTCATTTATATATATATATATATATATATATATATATATATATATATATATTTTTTTTTTTTTCCTCCCATAAAATGTAAGGTGATTTTCTTTCTAGTATACTGTCTGAGCCACCTTGGGAAATAAGTGTGCCCGAAGAAGAAACTTTGGGAATCGAGAACCTCCATGATAGTGCTTCTTTTTTTTTTTTTTTTTTAAATAATTTTTATTGTGCTTTAAGTGAAAGTTTACAAATCAGGTCAGTCTCTCACATAAAAACTTATATATAACTTGCTACATATTCCCAGTTACTCTCCCCCCCATGAGACAGCCCACTCTTTCTTTTCTTGACTATTTTACCAGCTTCTAAGCCCCTCCACCCTCCCATATCCCCTCCAGGCAGGAGATGCCAACATAGTCTCAAGTGTCCACCTGAACCAAGTAGCTCACGCCTCACCAGCATCCCTCTCCAACCCATTGTCCAGTCCAATCCATGTCTGATGATTTGGCTTTGGGGATGGTTCCTGTCCTGGGCCAACAGAAGGTCTGGAGGCCACGATCACAAGGGTCCTTCTAGTCTCAGTCAGACCATGAAGTCTGGTCTTTTTATGAGAATTTGGGGTCTGCATCCCACTGCTCTCCTGCTCCCTCAGGGGTTCTCTGTTGTGCTCCCTGTCAGGGCAGTCATCGGTTGTAGCTGGGCACCATCCAGTTCTTCTGGTCTCAGGATGATGTAGTCTCTGGTTCATGTAGCCCTTTCTGTCTCTTGGGCTTGTTATTATCTTGTGTTCTTGGTGTTCTTCAATCTCCTTTGACCCAGGTCTGTTGAGACTCATTGATGCATCTTAGATGGCCGCTTGCTAGCATTTAAGACCCCAGACGCCAGTCTTCAAAGTGGGATGCAGAATGTTAATAGATTTTATTATGTCAGTTGACTTAGATGTCCCCTGAAACCATGGTCCCCAGACCCCTGCCCCTGCTTCACTGACCTTCAAGATAGTGCTGCTTAAGATGAGTGGATTGCCCACTGGCTCTTCACTGTAAATTAAGTTTTACTTTCACTGCACTTGAAATTCTGCAGAGCCTAGTTATCCAGTGTTATTATCTGTGTCAACTGTTTCTCCTTTTATTCTTTATTCCTTTTGGCCATCTAATTGTTCTTAAAGATGAAAGGGAATTAAGGAAATATTGCTGACTTTTTAAGTAAATATGTGGTTTATCACAGAGGATGTTATATTTTACAATGTAATCTTAAATGAAACACAAATAATACCAAATTAGTTTCATTATTCTAGGCCCTCATTATAGAGAGTCTGAAGATAGTACTGTGTGTCTTTTTTTCAGTAAAGTTTTATCTGAACGCCTAAGTAATATGTATCTGCTGTAGGCACTTTGGAAACAACAGGAAGGAACAAAGAAGAAAGTAAAAACTATCACCTGTAACTTCCAGTATCTAGTGGGAATCACTGTTAATATTTTGGTTTATAATTTTTTCAATCATTACCATATATTAGGGTTTTTTTTGTTAATTTTTTAATAGTGGTGTAACCGAACTTTATAACCTCTGCTTTCATAAAGATTGCAGCCTTGGAAACCCAATGGGGCAGTTGTATTCTGTTCTGTGGGGGTTGGTATGACTCAGAATCAACTCAATGTCAATGGACTTGGTTATTTTGGTTTTATATACAAGTATTATTTTTCATTCTCATTTTAATATTCTTCTATAGCATCATTTTTAATTCCTGGCCATTTTGTATTGTGTGGATGTGCCATGATTTATTTAGCCAGTTTGTTATTGAAAGAGATTCAACTTGTTTCCAGTTTTTCCCTAATACAACTGTCATGGGCTTCGTTATAGAAAAATCTATGATCATTTCTCACAAGGATTTTAAGAAAATGTTTAGATATTTGTAAATGAAAACCTAAGGCAAAGAGAAGTTAAATAACTACATAGTATTGTATAATAAACCAGTGGCCTAATCCTAATAATTAATTCAATGTTCAGTCCATATTTATGGTGGTACTTTACGTGGCAATATGTTTAGGTTGATTTATACTTTGAGTTATAAATGATTTAGTTTTAACTGAAGTCCATTCGAAAGCTGTATTTTTTGAGATTGCACATTAAACTTTTACTTCATGTGTCATTAAAAAAACAAAAAGAAAACGAAAACCAAAGCCCATTGCTGTCCAGTGGATTCCAACTCATAGGAACCCTGTAGGACAGCATAGAACTGCCCCATAGAGTTTCCAAGGAGTGACTGGTAGATTCAAACTGCCAACTCTTTGGTTAGCAGCTGAAGTCTTAACCACTGCACCACTGGGGCTCCATGTCTAACTTTTATTCCATCTATATTTCATGACCTTAAAAAGTTTATTGATCTTTTAATTGTTCATTTCATGAGGATTAATTATTTACTTTCTTTTTTAAAGTCTAAATAATTATATGGGTTAAGTATTTTGTTAGTAATATGTATTTGTATGTCTCAGATGATTTTCTTAATAAACCTATAGTTCTCGCTGGCATACATCTATAATATGAATTGTTTAGAATTGGTTACTTAATATCTGAAGTAGTACATTATACCATGTTTTAGAACATAGTCTCTGCAAAGTTGATTACGTACACTGATGGCATGTTAACTTTTGAATTTTTATGTATATTTGCATCAGAATTGAATATGACCATGAGATGTTTTTTAACATGGATATTGGAAAAACTGGTCTTTCTAATCATCAGCTATCTTAGCTCTTGCAAATGGAGCTAATTTTTGTCAGAATTGCCAAATCAATTCATGTGACCACTTTTGTGATGCCTTTCTTCCCTCTGGAAACCGTGGTGGTGTAGTGGTTAAGTGCTACGGCTGCTAACCAAAAGGCTGGCAGTTCGAATCCACCAGGCGCTCCTTGGAAACTATAGGGCAGTTCTACTCTGTCTTACAGGGTCTCTGTGAGTGGGAATTGACGACAACAATGGGTTTTTCTTCTCTCTACCCTACCTCCCACTCCTCTGCCCCCATTCAAGTGAAGATTAATCACTTATGTGGTACTTTGTTTATATTTCTGTAAGGTATAAACTTTCTTACATTTTAATTAGGTGTGCCAGTGACTGTTCCCTCTGTAAATTATAGGTTGCTTGAGGAATGGAAGTTTGTTTTATTCATGTTGGGGACCAAATATTTTAGTGTTCAATAAAAGTTCACTCAGTTAAATTGAATAAAAATATAGACTTGGTTGCTTGATGACTAGCAAAACTTCATATTTCCTAACCAGGCTTGTTAATAATCTCAGATTTTTAGGAGTGAATTCATTTTTATTTTAAGCATATATCTTAGTGCCTACCCTTTTCAACTAAATAAAACAAATATTTCTTTTTTAGGATTCGTTCACACAGATATGACGAAAGACTTGAAAGAAGAACATTTAAAGAAAAATATTCCTCTTCAGAGGTTTGGAGAACCCATTGAAGTGGCACACGCGGTTGTGTTTCTTTTAGAATCGCCATATATCACAGGGCATGTTCTAGTCGTGGATGGGGGATTACAACTTGTAATGTAACTTACCGATTTTCAATAACAATGATGGTTAGCATCAAGGGCGTACTTTGGCAGTTATACCTACATGGGTGACATTTGCTAATCAAACCTATTGATGCTATAAGTGTTGATTTCCATCGTTGTGTAAATATGTCAGAAAAGAACAGTGTTTGACCAGTCATGTTTTCTAAAGAATATATATCATTTATCTTTTGTTATCTTATGAAATGTAGCAATTTTACTATATAGCCATTTTGCAAGTAATAGAAATAGGTATCTTATATAAAGTGGAAAAAATTATATTGTCTAATAAAACCAAAAAACCAAAACCAAACCAAACCAAACCCATTGCTGTCAAGTCGACTCTGACTCAGCAACCCTATAGGACAGAACAGAACTGTCCCAGAGGGTTTCCAAGTAGTTCCTGGTGGATTCGAACTGCCAGCCTTTTGGTTAGCAGCCGTAGCTCTTAACCACTACACCACCAGGGTTTCCTTTGGTCAGGCTGGATTTTCTAGAAGTTATTTTTATAGGCCATTGCCAAAATAAGAGTATTTAGAGGATATTGGTTGTCAATACTTTTAGCAAACCTGCTGAAGTTAAACATTGTATACACTGCATGCAAAAATATGCCTGAGATGATCAATTATTATACAGGTTGGGAAAAACAGTATTGTTATGATAAAGACATGAATTTGGAGTCTGGTTTCTTCTAGTGGTGTTACTCCTGATTGAATAGCTGGGCAAAATAATCTGCCAGTTTAAGTGTGGTATAGTTGACCCATTCTATAGAAATTCTCCAAAGTGTTAAGGATTAATCCCTGTATTAAGCTTTTAATATTTGTTACATAATGAGCTGCATAGATCCCATGAATTTAGGAAATATTTTTTTAGTTAGAAAAAACTCAGTAGAGAGGGCTACTTAAAAATAGTGTAAGAAATATGACATTTTAAAAATAAAGAACATTTTACGCTAATGAATGTAATGATTCTCACCCAAAAATTTTAGGAAAATACTAAACAATTATTTACTTAATTACTTATTCTTTAAGTCATAACTTATAAATGTGCAATAACAATTGTTACCAGAGAGACTGCCCTCGGTTCTTGTCTTCGGTGTAGGAAAGAATTCAAACACTGAGACAAATAGTGCCAAGCGAGCAGAGGTTCATTAGCTGGCAGAGGGTTAGCAGCAAAAATACAATTGACTAGGGAGCGTCAAGTGGGCTACTCAGATAGAAAGAGATTCTGAGTGCCCCGACAGTTGTTTTCCTAGGGTTTTATACCCTTTTTCTCCTATCTCACCCTATTAACGTTTAACTGCCAAGTCAGGGACCCCTGTAGAGAGCATTTCCTTGGCTTAATGTTTAACAGCCAAGTCAGGGACCCCTGTAAAGACCATTTCCTTGGTTTATTTAATTACCAAGTTAAAACCGAAAAAACCAACCCCACTGCCTTCGAGTCAATTCTGTCTCATAGCAACCCTACAGGACAGGGTAGAACTGCCCCACTGGGTTTCCAAGGAGCGCCTGGTGCATTCGAGCTGCTGACCTTTTGGTTAGCAGCCATAGCACTTAACCACTACACTACCAGGCATTACCAAGTTAGGGACTATCTTACTGAGGAATGTCACCACCCCCATCTCCTTCTCCTCCTGAGTGCAAGCTCTCTCCCTCCCTCTTACATCCTTTCCCCATCAAGTGCCATTCTCTGAAATCTTTGGGGTTGTTGAAGGGGGGTGGTCCGTCTTCTGTAACTACTTCCTGCGGTCAGTGGGGCATAGAGCTGGCCCTAGAAGAGGCACTTGTTCCCTAATGGGGGGTTTGCTTGACTTCGGGAGCTGAGGATGGGTGCGTTGGGCAGCTTGATCCAAAGGGCTTTCAGGACTTGCATTATTTGATGATGTCTGAATTACAGCCGTTTGCAATTGAAACTTTTGTAATCTGGAAGATACAAAATGAGTTAGTATTTTAAGGAGGCAGGGTCCAAACAGTAAAAGAAGAATCAAAGGCATTAAAGGGCCAAGGAACAGTATTAGCCAAGAGCCCCATGACCAGATGGATGACCAAGAGTTCCATCCTTGTGTTTGGATTTGTCTGGCCTTATCTAAAAAGTGGTGGATATGTTCTTGGACTTGGCCAGTTTGGTTCACCCAAAAGCAGCATTGTTCACCTAGCATGGAACATATACCCCCGTGGATAGCCACATGTCCACATGAAGTACTACAGCTGCCAAAGAATTTATTTGAGTTTGTAGAGTAGCTATAGAGGCTGTTACCTGGTTATTGAGCTGGGCTAGTCCAAGTGAGAGGTTTGCATAAACTTGAGCAGCTCCTAGCGCCCCAGTGGTTCCAGCTGTGAGGCCAGCCATTCTGATAAGACTGCTAAGTCCTATTAACATGGGAATTAGGGGCCATGTTCTTTTCACCACCTTATGAGTGGTGCCTAAAGGTAAAGGGATAGGCGCTCTTGCTTCAGCTAAAGACACAGGAGGGAGGACATATCCTACTGTGCATAATCCCGTCTAATTTGTGGGTGGGCATATATAAGCTGCAGTTCCACATGCATAATGTAGGCCTGAAGATAATGGAAGACAACCTGAGACATGGTATACACCTGATGAGGTATAATTGTATGGAGTTGGCTTTTGGAAGGTGGAGGTATATTTCCAAAAGTATGTGACAGCTAGGGCAGCTACTGTTAGCGGACTAAAGCAGGGGGTAATGTTATGGGTGGCATTGTTGTTTTAGGTTTTCTCAGAAGGTCATTTTGTGGATGGCTTCTGTGAAAACCTTTTCCTTGGTGGTTTAATGTTGTTGCTGGATTTCCATTTGGAAGCGGCCAGAAGGGTCAAATGGTCACAACCCAGTGGTATCTCCTGGAAAAACCCTCCAGTGTAGTCTAACTGTGTGTCTGAAGAGGTACTTGTGGGGGAAGGTTAACCGGCTGGATGAGGACAGAGGATCAGGGAAAAATGCCGTTAGGTTCCTGAGGTTGTGTGTTATCGTGACGATTGTATTGTAAAAGGAACGCTTTAGAGATCTTACCTGTTATGAGTATCTTTGGCGACCTGGTGAGTAAATGCACAACAGGCTTTGCCCCCCCTCTTATTTGTACTCCCTGGTACATGGTCCCTGTGATAGGGTGTATAGTTTGGTTATCATAGCTTTTGAACACCCCCTGAACTCCGGTGGAGAGGGTATAGTGAAGAAAGCCTGATGTTTGAGCCCAGACCTGCCAAGAGGCGGGCCAGCTTTCTGCGGACTGTCCCCAACCCTGTAGACAAATCCAGCAGGACTGGTTATATTTGCTGTGTATAAGCACCTTTATGACTCCCTGAACCATGTTTTTGTTAGAAGAGAGGGGTCCTTGGTAGGAGGTTAGTACGGAAAA